>NW_004524634.1:1700207-1765395 GCF_000260255.1 Octodon degus | reverse complement strand
GCGCCGCGGCGCGCTTCGCCACTCGGGCACCGCAGGGAGGGCAGAGGCCGGAGCGCCCGCCGCCGCCGCCCGCCGCCCGCGTAAGATGGTCACCTCGGCCGGACGGCTCGCCCTGCTCGCGCTGGGTAAGTGCTACCTGCTGCGCCCAGCCCGCCCCGCGCCGCCGCGTCCCAGCTCCCTTCCCAGCTCTGCCCTTCTCCGGCGCCTCGGGAGCCCGCCGAGGGGAGTGGAAGGAGCCTGACGGCCACGGGGACTCGCCGAGAATGACAAAGAGGGGCTCGGAGCCCCGGGCTCTCCCGGGAAGGGGCCGCCTGGCCGGGCAGCGCGTGAGAGCGCCGGGCCGGGAAGCGGGGTGCGAACGGCTTGAACTTTAATCGCCGCGGCGGCGTCTGCGGCGCACATGCCCGCACCGCCCTGCATACCTGGCTGCCCCGGCCGCCGCCGCGGGGCCGCCTCGGAGCGGGGCGAGGGCAGACCCCCTGGCCGCCCTCGTCCACTTGCCCTCTACCCCGCGCCCCGGACGAATAGAAGTTAAAGCACTCTCGATCCTCGAACTTTAGGAGCTCATGAGCTTTGGGATAGGTTTTGGATTTTGTGCGGATTAATTGTTCTTTTAATTAACTTCCCTGGGAAGAGAGGTTTCAGTCTCAGCTGAGGGCAGGAGTGAAATCCTAGATAGAACGTTGGAGTTTCCTTTGAGTTTGTTCTTGGAAATGATCAGGGACTGGGGGAGGGGGAGTTAAATCCCAGTAATGCCAGGGTCAGGTCCCAGTAGCCGAGAAGTTGACAGGGCCGTCTGTAAGAGGTCAGGGGCGCAGTGCCACGCGCCGCCTAGCCGGCTCTTGCCCCTAGTGGTACCGGCTCTCTCTGGAGACAGCTGATTAACAACCAGCCCATGTGTCCCGGTTACAGCTCAGCCTTGAGCGAAGTGAATTGTGTCGTCCTTTGCCACTGAGTTTAACGCTGTAAAGCAAAGTTGCTCTCTACGTACAGGGTCCTTCGAGTTTCAGGAAAGCTTTAGAATCCCTCCCCGCCCCCTAAATGCCCAGAGCTGCCTCGCCCAGTTCCGTGTACAGTTGCTCCAGGTTCAAGGACCCGCCTGCAATCCAGTCCTTGCCACGCTGATTAAGAATCGGAACAGGAGAGGAGACGTCTTCTAAGGGAAATGTAGGGCAGTGGTAGACGGAGATGCTCCTAGCTGCACCCTCGTGTGAAACTCACCAGCAGGTGACATGATTAGGGGCAGTTTTTTATCTTCCCGTTAAGAACCGCTGTGTGCGTGCATGCGTGTGTAGTAACTGTTGTTTTCATTTTTAAAAATAACAATGAAACATTACAGATATGGTGACTGTTGGACATTATTTCCTGACCTAATTTTTCTAAATAATAGTAATAGTATTCATAATTAACACTGTGTAAGCACTCACCCTGTGAGATGAGTTCTACTTTATTAACTCATTAAGTTTTTACATCCACCTGATGAAGCAGGTGTCCTTATCCTTTGCATTTTGTAGAAGGGGAAGTAAAGCATTTGGAGCCCACAGTAGGAAGGTAGACTAGCATTATCAAAGTGTATGGAAGAACAATGGATAATCTGTGGTTGGTATAGTTCCAATCTCAAATTTAGGACTTTGCTTTAAGGAGATATTAAGTGGAATACCGTGGAACTTGCTAAATTGAGTTTCCATTGAATCCCTTAGATCTTGAGATGTTTTTCAGTGAAAATTAAGGGCAGGAAATGATGAAGGTAAGCAAATCTGAAGAAGCCTTTGAAAGTTGTCTCCCCCACCTTCCCTCATAGTATACTCACCCATGAAGAATAAATTCATTCATCATGAAATTTTCCTTGTTTCCCTGAGTGTTCTCTTCAGTTTGATATTTCTTTCTTTGCTTAAGAAAAAAATTACAAACATCAAAGACTGATGAATAGGTAAAAGCTAGCACATACAGTCCCAAAATGTGAACAGTTGAAAAAGTGTGGTTTTTGTAAAGACAGGAGTAATTTGCACCAGCAAGGACTCCTTTTTATTTATATTTCTTCAAAAGAGAAATCGGAGCTGTTTTTCTGTGCATTTACTAGAACTGCTGCCTCCCACATGCATCTTTGATTTGCCATGTTTCCTCCACAGCTGCTTTCCTCTCTCATTTTTCCTAAATTAGTTGAAGGCAGTTCCAGGCGAATCAGCTGGTGTTCCATCACGGAGAACTAGGAAACCTTCCTGGGGACAGTCTGAAAAGGAATTGGTTGTTAAGGGTCTGAGTAGCTGCTTAATTACTTGGAACCTGAGCGCTGATTAATGCTTTGAGTGACAGAGTGTGGAGATTGTTGCCCAAATGGTGGCCCTGGAAACATAACCCAGACTCCTGTGGTGGCTGCTACCATCCCATTCCTGGTTTCCATCACTAGCAGACAGGCCTCACAGGGGCTTGGCACTTGGGTCATGCCTCTTCCTCTGTGTCTGGGAAACAAGAGGTTGTTCTCCTGGGCAAATTACTTAGCTTTTCAGCGCCTTGTTGTTTTTTTTTTTTTATCTGTAAAATGAGAATATTAAGGTCATTGAATATATTTAATACACATAGAATGGTGCCTGTAATGTAGTTAAGGCTCAATCTTAATGTCATCATTATTACTGTTGATGTTAGTACTTGGAGCCCTGTAGAATTCCAGACCCACTGCAGATTAGGTGAGTTCAGTGACTGGGAGAATTGGTCCATTTTAGTATCTTTACACTTTCCTGCTCCTCTCCCTTCCTAAGCCAGAAAAAATACCCCTCAACTGAAAAATCTATCTAGGTGATTTTTGGTGAGTTCATTTGGCAAGTGAAAGACTCAGCTGAGTTTAGTTCTTTTGGATATAGGTGTCATGAGTTCTTTAATTTTATGCAAAGAATTTATCTCTCTCCTTTAAGACTCAGTGATCAGTTGTCTGTTGAGGTTACCACTAAGTTCCAGTTTTTTCATCTGTAAGTGGAAATAGTAAATCTCCCCACCTCCCAGGTTGACATAAAATCAAATGAGTTAGAAACATGGAAGTTATGTATAAACTATAAAAATAGCTATACACAAAAATGAAATTTATGGTACAGGAATGGTTTATAAGAAACATTATTCTTGTAGCAGTTCCCACAAATAAGGCCAGGATGTAGACTTGAAAGAAGGTGGTCATGGGATGTGAAGAACGGTTAGTGGTGGAATAATTAGTCACCCTCCTTTTGGGACTGAGGGATCAGAAGAGGAACTGAAGTAAGACGTGTCATTTTGCCATTCCTTGCAAATGTCATCTTTCAGAGTAGACAGTGGAGGTTTGCCTAGACACATGTTTTCTGTACTGGACAGTCATAATTAGGCAGTATTCACCCAGAACTGGGCTATAGAGGTGTACAGTATGGAAGCCTTCAAGGCTGTTTCCCCTATTTGCTTTTCCAAAATTTTGTTTCCCCAGGATGAAAGTACATTTGATCTTTCTGCAAATAATGTCCCTTGCAAAAGGGGCTTTTTAAAAAAAGAGAAGTAAATAATGCTTTGTGTTACTATGGTAACATGCCCAAAAAATGACTTTTCCATTGGACCTGTCTCCAAGGACCTTTTCAAGGTGTGTTTTGAACAAGGTCCTAGTCTGTACTGCCCACTGAAGAGGATGGCCTTTGGATTAACCAACACTAGCTTGCATACACTTCTTTAGTACCTTGTGTTTGTCCCATGCTCAAAACTGCTGTATTTTCTACAGCAATGTCCATAAGTCAGGATCACCTGGAGATGGTGCCCACCCAGAGTTTCCACTGCAGAAGATGGGGGAGTTTCTTTGCCTAACAAGTTCCCTGGTATGGCACATGCAGCTGGTAGGGAAGAGACAGGAAGAACACTTCGGGAACCACCGCTCTTCAGTTAGCTGCTGTTGGGGAGCCTTTCGGCTTACCCAACTGCTATGTATCTAAAGTACGTTCTGACATTTATAAATGCTGCTCTGGATTTATGAGCCATCATTAAAGACAACTTGGAAGGCCTGGCTTGCTGATCAGGGCGGAGTTAGAAGCCTTACTGAGATCTCTTAATTGTTCTAAGTGTTCTTGTACTTTACTCATGGAAGATGCACTGGTCCTGTGTTATTAATCCTAAGCTTACTAATGGTATTCATGTCAGTCTTCCTCTGTTTTTTAAGTGCTGAAAATTGACTTATTTTTCTGCCACTTCAAATAATTTTGAAGGGCCGAGGAGATAGCTCAGTGACATAAGCACCTGCCTGCCAATTGCAAGGTCCTGAGTTCGATCCTCAGTACCAAAAAAACAAAAACAAAAACAAAAAACAAAAAACCAGACAAGTCAAATAGTTTTGACAACTGAATTTTATAATATGAACTTAATTCTATGTTAAAGGACTAATGTATTTAGGATTGCTTCAAATAGAGGAAGGCTGAGGGTCTTTTATAATGGCTTTTGCTTTTGGTTAGCTTTTCATGTCCTGTATCAAAAGGCAAGTACAAAAATCTTTCATAGAATCATGAAAGCCAGAAATCTGGACAGCACCATTGCTTAGTAGTTTCTCAAGAACAAGACATTTTCTCTTTAGATCAATTCTTTTTTTTTTTTTTTTTTTTGTATTTGGTACAGGGTCTACAGGGTCTCACTATGTAGATCGGACTCGTAGTGACTCTCCTGTTTCCAGCCTCCCAAATGCTGGGATTACTGGTGTGTGTCACCATGCCCAGTTTCAATTGCAGTCTCTGCGCACCCCAGGGGCAGAGCCAGCATGGCATGCCAGGGATGAAACCCTGGCCGCTGCGCTCTGCCTAAGCAGGCATTTTAGTCTGCTGAACTATCTGGCCAGCCCTTAGGCCAATTCTAAAAATCTGGGTAAATTCTTTTGAAACATTATAGATCTTTTGTGTTGACTATGACTTAAATAATTGTTACCTGAGCTTTAAAAAGTTGAAAATTTATCAGCATTGAATTTTGTGTCTTTTGCTAACAGTTTAAGTCAAAGGAATCAGAATTTTTTCTTACATGGTGTCTCCTGTGTAATCAGTTGTGTTCTAAACTCCTTTGCATTTAATTTTTTTGTTATCCTCTTCAAAAGGCTTTCTGTTTTCTTTACCTGAGTGTTTGCACTCTTTAAGTAATTGTGGATGGTTCAGGTTTCCTCAAGAAGGGCTTGGACGCCTAAGTCCTTTGTCTACAACTAGCCTGCTATTGTTAGACCTTTTTTATTTTACTCTTTGATTGTGTTCACATTTCTGGCTGGGAACTTGGGAGCAGAACCATGGATCCTCCATGGAGAAGATTGGTTGGTTTTTCACTGTTTCTCTATTAGTGTGAGGGCTCCTTCCTCGGCCTTTGTGCCTTGGGCACCTCTGAGCATGACCTCATGAACTGTCTAGTGCAGGAGACTCCAAGTACAGACTCCATGGATGAACACTGGGCTCTGTTGTTATATTAATCCTCAACGACTCTTTATTATGAAAATCATGGGTGGTTGCTTACAAATTCTTGCATAATCAATGCAACTAGTCTTCAGAAAAAGGAATGGAAAGGAATGGAAACATACTTCATTTTTTTAAAAAGTACAGTATGATTTAATAATTTTATGATTATAAAATCATGTTTTTTTCCCCTCTAGAATGTGTGTGTGCGCGCGTATGTGTATCCCTGTGTGTCCCTGTGTTTCTCTGTGTTACTAGGGATTGAACCTGGAGCTATGGCGCCAGCCCTTTTTATTTTTATGTTAAGAAAGGGCCTTGTTAAATCATTGTTTCCCAGGCCAGGCTCGAACTTGTCATCCTTCTGCCTCAGCTTCCCAGAATGCTCAGATTGCAGACATAAACTACTGTGCCAGCTAAATATTTGGAAATTTAAGGAAAGCATTAATGACTGTTTTAATTACCTGTAATTCTGCCACCGTAAGATAAACATGATGAATGTTTCATTTTAGAATCTAGTGGATGGATATCTAGGTAGATTTTCTTTAAAATACATATATGAATTCCAGGAAGCTCACATAGTTTATTTTTGTAACTTAACTGTCTTTTGTAATAAACATCTTTGTGTTGTTCTTTCACAACATACTGATTGCATTCACTACAATTTAACCAATTTTGAGGGACTTTAGCCATATAGATTTTCTCCTATGATTACTATTAGGAATAATCCACTCACTATTATTTGGTGCATTACCCGATACATTCCTTGGAAGTCATTGTGGCAGTTAGCCATCAGTTTTAAGTAGGCATAAGTTCTGATACACTAGTTTTATTTTTTATATATCCTATGTAAATACTTGTCAACATATGCATAGAAAAATGAAACATACTGCTATAATTAAGGAGATTCATTAAATAAGTTATATATATAGCAAAGTAGTAATTTACTATATAGTTGTTTAAGAAAGTAAAGGTTTTAACAGTATATTACAATTTTAAAAGTAAATTCCAGAGCTTTGTGTAAAGTACCTTAGTTTGAACTGATTAACTTTTTATAATAAGCAAATATTACATTTATGCTGCCTGAAGATAAGGAAGTGATAAAATAGACATTCTTGTACATAAAAGTTGATCAAATGTTTTATTATTTAAGGTAAAGTCTCAGAAATTTGTCTTTTCTCTCACAACCAGTTAATGAATACTTACTTTCTTGAATATTCCATAACATCATAAGTTAGATTTAACATTTGCCAGTTGAGAAATAGTTCACAGCCAAATTTTCATATTTGGTATTTGTTAGACTGAATAAATGGGTTAGCCATTTAGGAATGTGTTACTGTGAACTTTTTGAATCGTCTATTTACTGGATGATCATTCTTTTCATAGGGCTTTATAACAGCATCTTATGCTAAAAGGAGGCTAATCTTTTATTAGTCATATATTACAAGTGTTTCTCCCCATTGATTATCTTTTATGTTTTGTTTATGGTGCTATGGTATACCTAAAATTTTAATTCTTATTTAGCAGACAGTATAAATCTTTCCCCCAGGTTCTTTTTTGCTGTGTATTTTAAAAATTTCTTTATCTTAAGACAAAGCAAATTTTTTTTTCTTCTAATTCTTTAGTGGTCTCCTATGTAATGTTGAAATAGTCTGTCTATAATTTGTGATAGGATAGGTATAAGGTAGAGCTCATACTTGTTTTTTTTTTTTTTTTTTTTTAAAAACCTAGTTGATAGTTTCAGTTGTCAAGTGTAGAATAATATATACTTCTTCCTGTGGTTTGAAATACAATTTATATCATATGTTAAATTATTAGAAGTATTTGAATCTTGTTGTGGGGTTTTAGTTTCATTCCTTTACTTTGTATTCTTGCTTTTATTATCAGTCTGTTTATTGTATTTATTGAGCATCATTTCTGTGCTGGGCACACTTCTAGGTACTAGAGAATCAGCCGAGAAGACAAACTCCCAGCTCCTGTGTTCTAGCAGATAAAACATTTCCTTGACTGTCTATTCTGATGTGCTGTTGCTGGTACACAAAATCTTTTTCTTTTTATAGTGATGTCTTAATGGATTTTGTTAATTCTGAGATGCTTTCAGGTGATTCTCTTAGGTTTTCTAGTTAAGTGATTGTGTAATCTTTGTCTCTTTCAATATTTCTAGTTCCTACTAGAACTTTAAGAACAATGTTTTTCCTGGTTTTCTCAGATACAGTCTCACTGTGTACCTCAGGTTGGCCTCAAATTTACAATTCTCCTGCCTCAGCCTCAGTGCTGGTATTATAAGTACATGCTACCACTCTTGATTAGAACATTCCCAAAAAAAAGAAAGAAAAAGCAGTAGCTATCCTTGTGGGATTTTTTTCCCCCGTGGATTTACTGATAATGTTTGTGCATTTAACAATTTAGTATAAGGATGACTTTTTGGCTTTATGTGTGTATATATCCATATATTTACATGTATTTTATAGTGCTAATAAAATACACTTACCTTTATAATTTAAGTAATGACATTTCGTTTTAATTTTTTTAGAGATGATACGTGGTTTTTCTGAATGTTTCAAGGAAATTTCTGACTTAATTATGTTAAAGCCATTTTAAATTCTTGAATAAATCCTTGTAGGTAGTGCTAATGATATCATTTTCTGTATGTATTGCTAGAATTTTTTTTTTTTTTTTTTTTTAGTACAGGATCTACAGGATCTCACTAAGTAGATCGGACTCATAGTGATCAGCCTGTGTTCAGCTTCCCAAGAGCTGGGATTACAGGTGCGCACCACTGCACCCAGTCTGTCACCTCTCAGCACACCCTGGGGGTAGGGCTGGCACGACACTCAGGGTGTGTTGCTAGATTTGATATACTGTGAAGTGTTTTGGGACTTTTCTTTTTTAGCTTTTGATATTAACCTCTCAGGATCCAGGTTAGTCTCAAACTCTCAATGATGCTCTTACCTCAGCCTCCTGAGTACTGGGATTACAGGTGTACACCACCATAACTGGTTATATGAAACAAATTTTAAGGCATTCTATCTTTTCCATGCTTGGGTGATTGAAATATTAGAAACAGTTCTGTGAAGGCTTGAAAGAAGTGAGTTACAGACACTGGGCAAGGTGGTACATACCTGTAATCCCAGCACTTGGAAGGCTAAGGCAGGAAGATCAGCACAAGTTCACAGCCAGCCTGGGCTACATGGTGAGTTCAAGGCTGGTTTGAACTACATGGCAAGACCCTGTCTCTATTTCAAAAAAAAATTTTTTTTATTTTGTTTTTCTGTGACGATCTTTGTGGAGTTTTGTAGTAGGTAGCTCTATCTCTGGTATCAAGACCTCTCTAGGAAAAATCTGCTGTACGGGATGTAGGAGTGTGTAGGAGGTGCTTTGTTTCTGTCTTAAAAAGAAACAAAAACAAGTAGCTTACAAAGCTTTTAAGCCTGATTCTTTCTTAATGGTCAATTCAAGTTTTCTGTTTAAGCCTATTTTGTTAATTGTAAGTTTTCTTCATGATGTGTTCACCTCAGATCTCTTAAAATATGAACATAGATTCATAAGTCTTATTAACTTAAAAATGTGCTTTTGAATCTGTAGCTTCAGATTTAATGTGATTTCAACAAAGTAAAACCAAAGTCAGCACCAAGGCCTCCACAATAAATTCTCCTGTAAACTTTCTTCTTCTTGATGGCCTTTGACAAAAGGAAACTTCTTTTCCTTCAACCAAACAAAATTCAAGGGAGAGTTTCATAATTAATATTGTTCCCCCAAGCCCAGGGAACAACGTCAGCTTGTTTGCATAATGCATACACTGGCACTGTTACAGTGACGCGTTCTCCCCCTCTGACTTGGAGGTACATGGCACTGTGGTGCCCAGCAAAGGCTGCTAAATCACATCCGATGCTTTCCTTAAGCTTTACAGTGCTTCAAAGCCCCCCTGCACTCTGCTGTGTCTATTGACGCTACTCTAACACAGCCAGTGCTAGTGTAAAAGAATTTTGTATTGTTTGTTCCTTTAGCTTTTGGTTTTTTTTTTTTTTTGCAGAACTGGGGATTGAACTCAGGACCTTGCGCTTGCCAGAGAAGCACATATTCCACTGAACCATCTCCCTGGCCCACCTTTAGCTTTTGTTTATTTCTTTTGTGTTTAAGAGCAGTACTTCTAGGTAAAAAAATATTAGGTTGTTAAGGGGAGACCATATCTTCAGCTTGGGTTGGGGGTTTTAATCTGAGCTTGAATAAGGTCAGTAAACAATTGTCCTGGGCGTGCAAAGGATAGATGTGTCTTCACGGTTCTTTCGTCATCTCATGCTGGGTCTGAAGTGTTCTCTGTGTAATTACTGTACCTCCAAGAGGCACAGGAGAGTAACTGGCTAAATGGCACACGTAATATGGTGACACAAAGGCGACCCGAGCTGATAAATGAGAGGTTCGCAATAATATACTCTGCTCCCCTCTCTCTCCCAGGCCCTGGCACCAAGTAAAGAAAACATAAATTGAAGAGACTTCGCTCAGTTGAGAAAAAGAGCTTCACAACTGGCTTTTACCATGGCATTAGTGGCCTTGAGAAAAAGCTGTGTGAATTATGACGGAATATGACTGTTCACCTTGTCACTGAGCTCAGTTGGAAACGCAAGGCTTGAGACCTTCTTACCTTTTGATGGTTTCTGGGTTATAAGTTTTGCTTTGGAAAAGCGCATAGGCAGGCGGGTTGCATGCTGTACATACTCCCCCTGCAGATTTAAACAGTGACAGATGTTTTTTGCACATAGCAGACTTGGGTGTTATAATTAGGGTTTCAGAAGATGAATCATAGGTCCCTGAACTGGAATGAAAGCAAGCCTGGGGCCTGAGCATGTTTTAGGGATATGAGGTCAACTCTTGATCACACAGATGGGAATCCTTTTGGATCTGGGCTCTGCCTGAACCGCATGCACCACTCCTCAGCCCTGGGAAGAAAGTGGCCTAAAGAAACACACCCCTTATGCTGGCTACAATGGCAGGCACTTCATGCCAACAGAACTTGCGCACCCTCTGGTTGCCCTGTCTTCAGGACAGCTGTTGGAGCCCTACTCTTTCTTGGGTTAAGTCTTGCTCTTTTTTATCCAAAATGAAACAGAAACTAGAATCTACAAACAAATGAGGGGACTTGACTGACCTTATCACATACAAAAGGTACATTTCTTGTTATATAGGTCTAGCTTTATCTTGGTCTTAACCATCCAGCAGAAAAGTATAAAAACGAGGTATATAAAGTAAAACCATATTAATATGCTGAGCTGTAAAAGGCTCTAGTCAACAACTTCTGCAGATAACCCACTACTATTGTGGACTACTGAACAATGTTGGATTGTTTTGCTGAATTCAAGCACTTATAATATTTAGATGCCAATAGAATACCCATCTCTGACAGGACTGAACTGGAGAGGGAGGATACAGAGGAAGGACCATTTTGTATTTGTATATACAGAATAGTCAGGATAGATGTACGGCTGCTTTCGCTTGGTTCAGTGAGAGGAAGGATTTGTAGTAGTAGTGTTTGGACGGGATGTCCTGGCTGCTGCTTGTGCTGTGGATGACCGCTGAGAAGATAACAATGTGCAATGTATTAATTATTGAAAATGTCCTATTAATCAGCTTGGAAAGTATCTCATTGATATTTGTTTCTTAATAAATTTTTTAAAAAAGAGAGAACTTAAAACACTCCCAGATCAATTCATGAGCTACGAGTACCTCATAAGCTTTTTTTCTGGGGATGAATACATACATTTGTATGTCTACTTTTTATCTTTTCTCCTCTAAAAATGGCATCGAGTAGATTCCTATTGGGTTAAAATCTGATTTTCACTTACAGTAATATTTCTAGGGCAAACATATATCTATAAATCTATATGGCTCTAATATTTTCTTTTATATAGATCAATCATTTAGTTATCCATTTCTTATTGATGGAGATAGATTGTTTTAAACTTTTGAATATTTAACCTGAAATTAAAATTCTTAAAGCTAAATCATTGCCAGAACTTTTGCATTATTTCCTATGAATAAATTCCCAGGTATGGGTTACAAAGTCAGAAGGTTCTCATTTCTTCTTCTTAGTATGTTTTTACAACCAGCCTCCCAGAAAAGCCTTACAAATTTATATTTCTTTCACCTATGTTTGAATGTCTATTTGTCAGCAGAAGTGCTTATGATAAATGTTATTTTCTAATCTAGATGAAGGGATATCAAATTATTTTAATCTGCTCTTAATTGGTTTTTAGTAAGATTTTTATGCTAACATATTTGAATTTTTTATACTAAAGTATTTGTATTTATTATCTTGTGAGTTACGTGTATGTTTAGACTGTGTTTTGGATAGGTTAATTATTGATTTAGAAGCAGTTTTTTAAAAATATACATTAAAATTTTAGGTCATCTTGCCTTTTAGATTCATATGTGTTGTATTTAGGCTTACATAAGTGTGGTTTTGGTTTTGTTTTTGACTTCTAAAAGCTTAAAATCTGTTCATAATTCCTTGATGATCTCTGCTTTTGTATAATACACAGTTTGGAGGTAGGAAGGGATTTTTTATGGCTCTTTGCTTTCTTATTTCCTCTTGTACTTCTATTTTGTTACTTTTCAGGCCTATGCTTTAGTTCTTTGGGAATGTATTTTAGTGTAAAATTTTGAGATACAGACCTAATTGCCTTTCAGTGAAATAATGCTGCAGTTACTCTGATTGCATCTATTGAGTAGTTTCTTCTTTACTCACTGACTTCAAATCCCACTTGTCACTTGATGTCCTCGTAGGAGTATTTAGGCCTGTTGGGAGAATTCTGTTTCACTGACCTGAGGCTCACAATTGTAATGAGCCACAACTTGCGGGCTAGGACATATCACTGCCCCAGGAAACTGGGGCAGAAATGTTGAGAACCCCAAAAGGTAAACAGTGCGTTACAGTTGGCAGTGACTGATTTCTCACTCTGCGATGAGACTTCTGCTTCCCCTCACCCCACATAGGTGGTGTTGCCGGGGCGGATCACTTACCTGGTGAGAAAGAGTGATTTACGGCATTCGCTAGCTTGGCTGGAGGAAATGGGCATTGGGTCTCACTGTACCGAAACACCTGGTAAACTGGATTATGTTCCGTCCTAGTCTTTCTGGAACGTTGTGCTCTACAGGAACTGGAGGTCAGGAGGCAGGCCCAAGGCCCTCCATGTCGCCTTCTGGAGAACTGAGACTGAATTTTCATGTCTTCTTCTTGGATGGAAGTAATGGGGAGCATGGCAAGGCGTGCTTGGAGCCCCAGACCAAACCTGGTACCCTGCTTGGAGCATGGATTAAGGAGACCATCAGAAAGGAGCTGAGCTGGCTAGTCCTAGTGTTATTTTCTATATTGAAGCAAAGTTAGATATGTTAGTGAATAGAATGCAAGATTCAAATATCAATGTTAATTTTAAGGATAAAATAAGATTCAAAATAAAATGTGATTTTTTCCCCCGTTGGGTTTATTTCAGACTCTATTCCTAGAATCTAGAGGAAGAGGTACAAATTTCCTCTCTTTGACATTTTGAAAGTTTGGTGGGAAAGTTTGAGAGGTACTGTTCTATTTAGATGATTAATTGTGAGATACGTAGAGAAGAACAGTAACTAAATAACTAATTTTCTATTTATTTCATATTTAATTTGTTCTCTTTCTCATTTCCTAAAGTGGAAGCTTAGGTGGTTGAGCTTTAGATCTTTTTTTGTGTGAGATATTCATTGAGGGCTATCAATTTCCCTCTAAATACTGCTTTTACTGCACCCCACAAATTTCAATAAATGATACTTTCATTTTAATTTAATTCAAAATATTTAACTTCTTTTAAGATTCCTTGTTTGAACCATATGTTGTTTAGACATATCATGCTTAATCTCCAGTGTTTTATAGCTCTCTTCCTGTAATTGATCTTTGAGCTCAGTTCTGTTATGATCCATAAGCATACATTTTGTGATTTATGTTCCTTTAAATTTGTTAAGGTGTGTTTTACAGTTTACAGTGTGTTCTAGCCTGATGAATGCTCCATGTAGGCTTGAGAATGTGTATGTATTCTGCTGTGTTGCCTCTAGATGTCCATTGTATCGAGTTGATCGATAGTGCAATTGAGTTCATGTCTTCACTGATTTCTGCCTGCCAGATCTAATCATTTCTGATATAACTGCGCTGAAGTCTCCACCTATAATAATTTCCATTTGCAGTTCTAGTAATGCTGACTCATGGATTTTGACACTGTTGCTGGGCACATAGACACACTAGTTTATGTAACTTTATCATTCTTGAATGATTCAAAAGCTATTTCCTGGTCTCTCTGTGCCTGAAGGTCACCACTAGTAAAACCTCTATCCACTCATGATACCTCTAGTTGATGCGAAGTTGCCCTTATTGCCTGTGAATGTCAAATTCCAGTTGGTTGAGTCTTCCTGACTTAGTTCCGCAGAACTCATCACTATTTTAACTTTCTTTGTGAAAAGAAACAAAAAGAATAAGGCATTACTCCAATTTCCAGAACTAAGGGTCTGTTAGGGTGAAGACAGTGGTGAAGATAGTGGGACCTTCTTCTACTGAGGCAATGATTTCACATAAGTTCTGCTTTGAATCCTCTATGCAGTGTAGAAGGTTTTGGCTAAGGGATTGGTTACGCACCAGTGAACCACTTAAAAGTTAAGAGATTTACGCTTAGGAAAACAGCATCAGTTCACTATGTAATGTGAGCTTATTTTTTTGTGAAAGGCTTCTTTTTCCTAGTGTTGAACCAGGAAGAAAATAAACAAAACAAGTCTTTCAACTAAATTGGATTTTTTTGATTTCAGATAAAAAAACATTTTTAACAGTGAGAACAGGGCATGTGAAAAATCACAGCTATCATCCCATTTAAGATATATCTAAGTGACGAAACAGTACTTGTGAGTACTGTGAACCTAGCCTAAAGCGAAATTTGGTTCTTAATTTATTCAATGTAACTCCTGTGTTTTGTTCACTTAATGTTGTATTGTAGAGCCAGTAAGACAAATAACAAAAATTAGATCTATCAGCATAAAGTGAGGGATGCTGTGTATTCATTTAGGCTGTTAGATTGCTTTCTTCAGTAGCTGTGTACTGTCAAGAAGTACACTACTGGGTTTGGTGATGTTGATACAAAGAGAGCCATGGCCTCACCCTTGCTCTTAGCCCCAAGTATCTTATAGGTCATGGCAGAAGTGGACGTGTACTTTAAGGACATGAGATACAGTGTTCAGCGTGGGCCCACAAAGAATGCTCTTAGGATAATGAGGAAAGGTACTTGCTTGAGAAGATAATGGCCAGCAACTAGAAGAGTGCTGTCACATAATTCTTTAAGGACTTTATATGTACCACAAACTCCTTTAACTTACCGAGCAGTTCTGTAAGTAATGTTTTAGACATATCATGTTTAATCTCCAGTATTTTATAGCTTCCTGTATTTGATCTTTGAGCTCGGTTCTGTTGTGATCCACAAGCATACAGACCCATATCCCTCTTCCCTCATTCTGTTGGTTCAGAGGGAAAATGATGTTTTCAGGACCCAGAAACTCAACTGTTTTCTGAGATTTAAACACATAAAAGAAGGATATTTTAAAAGAGGAATCAAGATATATTATATGCAAATACAGATTGCCTATGATAAATATAATCATTAGGCATATCTAAATTGTATCATAAACTGAGTACTCCATTTTACAGATTAGGGAATTGAAACACAAAAAAAGTTAGGTAACTTGCCCAAACTGCCATACCCAGCAAGTGACAGAACCAGGATTTTGATCCAAAACCACAGCTTCTCAGCATTTAGATTCTCTTTTTTCAGTGCTTGGAAGTCTCTGGATGCTGGGGTACCTGGAGCTGTGTAGTTGTGAGAGCAACGTGTGGGGCGGACGTTAGCTAAGTGTAAGCAGACCTTCACACAGCCCCTCTCCTGCATGTTTACCATACTGAGCATGATTTCCATGCAGGTCATTGTCATGTTGTCCAAAAAGAAAAACTGCACATTTCTCATCAACAATGTGTGGTAGAAATACAAACAGGCTCCCATTAACAAATTTATTATGAGTTCCCCAGTCTCAGTAAAATACATCAAATAGCATGCCTCATGTAATTATCTGTCATCCTAAACATTTGAACTCTTGACTAAGGGCGGAAAAAAGTCCTCCGTTATCCTTGCTTCTATGTATTTCACAGCCTTGAGAAATGTGCAGTTTTTCTTTTTGGACAACATGACAATGACCTGCATGTTTAAGGATGATCTCTTCTACTGGTCTATCACTCCATGACTAACATGCCCGAAAGTCGCAGAGCCTGTGACCTATGCGGCCTTTATGGCTCTTTTGTTGGGGCATTGGCCTTACCTTCTCTTCCTCCCTCTTTTAGGTCTCCAGTCAACATTTCCCCTAAATCATAACAAAAGACTGGAGTCTATAACACTGTGAGATCAACACTTTTCATTGCTCACAGTCCACTAAAGATAGAACCTTCAGCCGCACATTTCCCAGTAGCTGTCTTACTTTCAGACCCTTGACCTCCAACTTTAGTGACGACATGTACCCACAAAAGCACAGGGGTTTCTATTGACTCCATAGAACAGCAGCTGAGAACAAGGAGGTGTGCCAGCTCTCTGTGGGAACCTCCTTCAGCAGGCAGCATTGGCGCAAGATTGTACCTCTGACTAGGCACTTTGATATCTGGGTAGAGTCTGGATTCCCAAGTGCTAGGGAAGGGCCAGCTTGCAGGCATTCTCCAAATGCTTGTTAAAGGCATTCTTTTAGGTAAAGAGTAAGGTAGTTGTGCACACTGGCAAACTGAATTACACACGAAATAGCTAGTGGGATAGACCTTGTCATGGTGAGTGTTCACCTGGGAGGAAAATGGGCTCTAAAATTCTGTCTTTTATTTAAAGGACCTTGGTGGCTGATCCTTTATTTGTAAGTTTAGATAATTCACATACCTGGGTTTGCTTAAACTGGATCCCATCCACTGCAGAAGCGCTCCTCCCCCATTATTGTCACATCAGAGACTGTGTGCAGAGCTCATTCTGTTGGTTCCGCGAGGGGAAAATGATGTTCTCAGGACCCAGAAACTCAACTGTTTCCTGAGATATAAACACATATGTGAAGGGTGTTTAAGAAGAGGAATCAAGGTACATCATATGCAAATACAAATTCCCTATGATAAATATAATCATTATGCATATCTTCTAAGTTGTATTGATAAACTAAATTTTTAAAAACATGATTGCTTTCAGAGCAGGGGGCCTCCCTTTTTATAATATTTCCCATAAAAGTTTTCAGCGTTGCATTATCCTTGATCTTCATCTTTTAGTGACCCACCACCAAGCAGTTCTTCCTTGTCTGATGTATTTTAGTTGTAACATTCAGCAGGAAGGGGGAGAGATTGTTTAAGCTTTGGAAATTGAGCAAGTCCCTTTGGATCAAAATGTTTTCATCTTTTCGCCATGTGCCTCCTTTACCCAAGGATCCCGAATTGCATAGAGCTGGTAAATGATAACTAGAAAATTAGGGTGAAATAAGCCTTGCTCGTTTCAGCAAAGAAAATCATCAGCTTAATCAGAAATATGCTTCCCCTACAATCAGGGAGCAATTCTTTCTGGCTGTTTTAATTCCTGTATGGGAGGCAATGCCTGAAACAGGGAAGATTCTGCTCCTTGTGGCAGGATGGACAGTCATGAGCAAAGGTTGGGGGCGGCTGTCTGAGAGAGACAGTTTATCTGAGTTCCAGCCTTGAGAAGTGAACCTTGGGAATGGGGGAGGGAGGACTCCCAGAAAAACAGGATACCATATAGAACTCCTCTCAAACAAGACAGGCACCAGCTGCCCCATGAGTGGGGTGGGGTTCAGGCTGGGGCGCGGTGGCAGGTGGAGTCAGCCAGTTTTAGCTTAGTGCACGATGTTCTCTGTGATGACATCTGCATGCTCTGGGAACAGAGCAGAAGTGGACAAATGGTCCCCCTATTTGACCTTGAAGATAAAGTCATTAACTTTTATGAAAAAACTTGTCTAGGCCCCAATAAGATAATGAGAGCATCAAGGAAATGTTTTCTCTATTCTACTTCTTGAATAAATAGCCTAGGCATTGTTTTCACCTGAACTATTTAGCACCTGCTGAGCTATTTTCAGAGGCTTCATAGGCAGGAACTTTCTGGAAATCTGGGACTTTGTTTATATAAAAACCTTTACTTTGAGGAGGTGGGTAAATCCATATGGATAGTGATTGACATACATGCTGTCTGCCTTACATTGGGAGAAAAAGAATCCACTTTCATTCTGTAGTCATGCCAGCAGGTGTCTGGGTGACCTCTGCTCCATTGGCAGTAATGACTCTGACTATGGGAGGCGGGTGTGTGTGTGTTCCATCCAGTCTGGAGGTTTCACTTCCTACTTGGTAGACTTTTATTTCACCTTTCCTCTTGTACCTAGTCTCCGTTTCTAAAGTAATAGTCAGTTATTGACCTATATGGGTTTTTTTTCCCATAATTTTATTGAGAAACAAATAGTAATGAGACAGTTTCAAATCAAATTGGTAGGACAGTTTCAATAACACATTGCATACATTCTTCCTAGTGGTTAATTGCTGTACAAGATGCAGACATGATATCCTATTTACAAACACTATTAGAACAAATCTCTCTATTCATTAAGAGAATGTAACTATATATCTATCCTAACCATTTTGAATACACAGATACAAAATGGACATTCATCTGTATACCCTTTCTTGTTTAGTTCCATCATTTGAATATTATAGGTGTGTTAACTCCACAAAATATTCTAAAAGAGTCCAGGAGCCCATAATAGTATTGGGTCTTCCACTTGACTGGCAGTGTCAGAAATTGTTGACCTGAGTCCCCTACAGCTCAACATAACAGCATGGCTTTACTTCTTATACTTCATTTTTATACTTTTCTGCTGGATGGTTAAGACCAAGATAAAGCAAGACCTATGCAACAAGAGTTGTAGCTTTTGGATCTGATAAGGTCAGTGAAATTCCCTCAGGATTTATCGTGAGATCCTGTACCTTAGGTTGTAGATCCTTTGTCATTGTCAGCCATGTGGATGAGTCACAGCCATTGCTTGGCCAATGTGCTCTCTGTGAAAGCCTGAGAGAATGTTTTCTCTCCATGTGACTGTCCTTAGGCACACTCTACGTCATCGATCACTTTCCTCTTTGGCCCCATAATCTCCTTGATCAGAAAATTTAGGACACTACTGAGTTACATGACGTTACAGTACAAGTTCTCATATGTTCTGAGTCTTAATTGATCTTGGAGGGCTAAGGCCAAAATGTTGGCTTTCCTTGTGGCCCTCCTTTTTCTCTAATTTTGGTCTGCAAACTTAGGTTAACCCTCCAGAAGAGAAGCTTATTGTTATTACCATACAACCTAGGCTATTAAGCTTAAGCTCACTATCTTTCTGAATATCAAACATCTTATGGCCTGTATGTTTAAATTGATGACAAATAATTTACCCTCAGATCTCTCTTTACTTCCTTTTCTTCCTTTCCTTCACCAGTTCTCCCTCTTATCACATCATTGACACAGATGATTTTTTTGAGCAGCAAGGGGACATAGTTCAGTCTTCTACACCAGTTATGCTCTCTTGGATGTTCTGAAGGAATTAGTGGCTTCTTCTGAAGGCTTCAGTAGGAAGTAGTGCTGTGATCAATTAGTAATGTCTGCTGTGGATTCAGTAGAGAGGAGGGGACATGCTTGTGTACATGCAGTATATTTGCATTCCTGCATGAGAAAATGGGCCACCATTTATAAGAATGAAAAAAAGGTAGTTTTCCAGGAATTGAATGTGTCCCTACTTAGGCTGCACATACTTCATCCCTTTTAATATTTTTAAACAATACTTGGATTTTTTAAAATATGGTCCATAAATCTAATAATCATAATGATGTAGGAATAGCACTGTGCCCTATCAGACTGCACTGGCACCCCACTAAGGCAAGAAGCCTGTGAGAGTGTGTACTGGTGTGTCCTGTCATCCTACAGGACACCCTAGAGACATATTTGTTTCCCCCTCAAAGTAAGAAGCAGGAGAGTCCAGCTAATGATTGATCAGTCAGTTGGTCTTGGGCCCTTGTTGAGTCATGACCAGGAGCTCTCCGGCTGCTGCCTAGTCAGGAAGAACCTGACATCTGCCTGTTCCTGCACTGATGAGGGTGACTAGCTGTTACACTCTATCCCCAAGCACTGTGGAGAAACAGGAAGGACAGTGGGGACCTGGCCACGTCTTGGGCCCTGGAGGCTGCTGCACTCAGTGCAGGGACTCCTGAAGCCAAGGATCATCTCTGGTGTGTGCTTTGCCACTCGTTCTACTCTTGTCAGCAGTCCAGACTGAGCCTGTTGCACTGCTTTTGTGGATCCTTCCCCTTGGAGCCCATGAGGCTGTTGGGCCAGCTGCAGGGGTAGTCCTGGGACAAATACTGAGCGGGACGCGATCCCAGGTGAGCTTCCCAGGCTGTGAGCCCAGTCACCTTTGAGGTGTCTTACTTTTCTCATTGCTGAGACAAAATACCTGATACCCAAAGTTAACAGGGGAAAGGTGTATGTCGCTCACAGTTTGCAGAGATTTCAGTCCATCGTCGGCGGACTCCAAGGCAGGGTGACATGGCAGAGGAGAAATAGTTCGTGTGGACAGAAGGTAGCAAAGCAACAACGGATGGCATGGCTCTTTCTATCCCCTTTATCCTAGCCAGGATACTTGAGTGGGGGTAGCACTTACGTCCTTAATCCTGGCACCTTTGATCTTAGCACTGCACCATGAATCAATGCCAGTGTCACGCACTCTAGATCCACCTGCCTCTGAAAAAGCTCGGCAGTATTAGCAGCATCCTGGCATAGCTCAGAGATAGTGAGCAAACCCTGGAAGGGATTTTTTGTCATTATTTTTGTTTTGTTATTAGGTATTGAACCTGGTACCTAAGCTTTACCACTAAGCTACATCCCCAGCTCTTTTAAAAATTTATTTTGAGATAGAAACTCACCCCATTGCCTAGAATGCTCTTGAACTTGAGATTCTCTTGCCTCAGCTTCCCAACTGTGCCACCCCACCCAGCTTGGAGAGCAAACTCTTCTTTTGTACCAGGGATTGAATTCAGGATCTTGAGCTTGCTAGGCAGGCACTTATTCTGCTGAGCTATATCCTCAGCCCTGGAGGGGGAGCTCTTAATAAAAGCTCGTTTGAGATATTCTGAACCTCAGGCCCAAGATGAGATTCACTGTGTAGATTTACCTGCTAACAGGCATCACTAAACCTGTGTTTCTCATTCAGTTAAATTAAGTAAACTTTTTTAATTTTTTGAGACAGGATCCTCCATCTAGATAGAAAGTAAAGGTTCTTGAAGACACAGTCTTTGAAATTGGACATGACACGAAAGGTGAGCAGGCTAGATACAGATGGAGTAGAGGGAAGCGTGAGCCCAGCAGTCCCACCCACATCAGTCCCTCAGTGAGCCCTGTCTGCTCTGCTTGTTGTTATCCCGGGCACCCTCCCTTCCTGCAGACTGCCATCCTCATCTTTCACCCAGATCTCTACAGTGGGCTCCCTGCATCCTTCCAGTTTGCACTCCTGCCCCTCTAAAGCCTCTTCTGTGCCCAGCACCCTGAGTGATTCTTCTAACACCTACATCAGATGCTTGCTTTCTTCTGCTCAAAGCCTTCCAGGGGCTGTACAGCGTAGAATCAAATCCACACCCACAGTGTCCCCAGAAGAAGTGGCGTTTGGGCATCTCCCCGACCTCATTCCCACCACTAGCCTGCCCTAGCCACGCCAGCCTCCCTCCTTCTTGCAAAGGCTAAGTTCACTCCTGTCGCAGGGCATTTGTGCTCGCTGCTGCCTCTGCCATGGATGCGCTCCCCCAGGTGTTTTCAGGACGTGCTCTCTGGCTTTATTCAGGCCTCTGTCAGTGTTCATCTGCTCAGAAAAGGTATCTGTGAAGACTCCTCGTGGGCGTTCATGCGCAGACACACAAGCACACACGGTGAAAAAAAAAATGGTTTCTGTATTATTTTCTTGAGAATATCTACAATAGAAGAGTTCTAATGGTGTCTTCTTTCTCCAGACTGAAAATATCTGGACTCCACAGGATCCTTTTAAAGTTTTCCTGCTTATGTAGGACCACAGGGGCTGTCCCTGGTTGATACCACCTAGACATCTCTGTAGAACTGCCCAGCAAGTTGGGCTTGA
The DNA here is from genome assembly GCF_000260255.1 of Octodon degus. Lineage (NCBI taxonomy): Eukaryota > Metazoa > Chordata > Mammalia > Rodentia > Octodontidae > Octodon > Octodon degus. The sequence continues at coordinate 1,743,751 of NW_004524634.1, read as the reverse complement.
CAACAAGCTGAATTCATTCCAAAAGCAAGTGTTAAGAGCTGTGTGTATGCCAGGTGCTGTTCTGGGCACTGAGGATGCGGTGAACCACACAAGACACTCTCCTCCCCATGTGCATCCATGTATCTTCCACCTGATTGCCAAGGTGCAGAATGTAAACAAATAAATATAGCCAAAAATGTTGGGTTGTGGTGGTGCTGCAGAAAAAAATCAGGGAAGGGGTGAGCCACTTGTTTGGGGGGGTGTTCTAGGTTTTCACATGGGATAGTGCTGGACAGGTTAGACATGCCCTCGCCTTTTGCTTTCCTACCTGATCTACAAGAAGGGACCCTGGAAGAGGGTAGAGGAGGACTCTATAGCCTCAGCTTTGTTTTAGATGAAAGCTGTGCTTGATGCCTTCTCTTAGATGTAGCTGGAAGGCCAAGAAGCTGACTTCCCTCCTCCTCCAGTGATCCCTGTCTTCGGCTGCCTCAGCCACAAAGTGTGCTGCAACCAATAGAACATTGTGTCGACACCCTCAGCTGAGAGGTGGAGCATGCTTAAGAGCTGCTGGCTGTTTGTGAGAAACCACATGAGCAAGGTCAGTTACCCTGAAAACAGAGTTTCTTGGTTATGTCCAAGGTCGCTCAGGTTGCTGACTGTGCCTTTCAGCCTCTCTACTGGCAGCCTTCTCTGAAGACCCCTCACACACACCAGTGCCCCACCACCTGCTCCTGGCTCCTGTCCATGGGGATCGTGGTTTGCCTCTGCTGCCTCTCCTCTAACATGCTCTCCCTCTGAGAGTGAGTGTATGATGCAGCCCAGCCCAGGGAGATTAGCGCCTAACCAAGACCACCCGTTGCTTCTCCCTGACAGCCTTAGTCAGTATCCCCTGTTGAGCACAGCCCTCCAGCAGAGCCCACAACAGACAAGTGACCATGCTCTTGCCCTTGCGAGGTTTTCTGTGGCTAGAATATCGAGTGATGCCGAAGGCTGGCTCGTCTGGCATCTTCAGACTCTGCCAAGGCGGTGGAGCAGTGGCTGGATGTGCTGAGAGCCACAGTGCTCCCTGGGGGGCTTTCAGTCTGCGGCTGCACAGTGGCCCCTCTGCATTTCCACAAAAGCACAACCCAAGCAGAGTGGATAATTCAGAACATGGACAAAAATAATTCACTTCATATGTTATAGTTGTCACCAGCTGTTGTTGCTTGGTTTTTAAATAGACCATCTTTTACAGCTTCAGGTTTAAAGGAAAACTAAGCAAAAACCAGAGCTGCACAGACTCGGTGTCCCACCAGCAGTTTCACTCTCTGTCCTTGCTATCTTGCATGGGTGTGGTATGTCTATTACAATTGACAAGTGAATATGGATATATTATTAAAGTTAATATTATTTAACTAAAATGATAAATAAACAAAAGCCGCTGCCTTACATGAGGGCTCACTCTTGGCAGTGCACATCACATGGGGCTTGCACATCACTGATGGCCATTCTAATCCACCATACAGAATAGATTTGCTGCCCTGAAAATCCTCTAGCTTCCTCCTGTGTCCCACTCTCTTCCCCCTCCTAAATGCCAATCGCTGATCTTTTTTGCTCTACCTACAGCTTTGCCTTTTCTAGAATGTTACCTATTCATGATCCCTCCGCATCTTCTGGTATGGCTCTTTTCTTTTTATTGCTACATCATATCCCATCATATCAAGGTACCACCATTTCTTTACCTGCTCATCTATCAAGGGACATTTTGATTATTTCCAGGTTTTGGAAATTCTGAATAAAGCTGCTAAAACTATTTATATGCAGGAGTTTTTGTGGACATTACTTTTCAACTCTTTGATAAATACCAAGAATGGTGATTGCCTAATCATGTGATAAGAGTGTGTTTAGTTTCATAAGAGACTGCCAAACTGTCTTTTAAAGTGGCTGTAACACTTCATCAGCGGCCTTGACCCCTAAACCATTTTCACTGAGACAGGTCTGGATTTTAAGTAATATTTCAGAATGCTCTGAATGTAGATAATCCATCACTCTTTCATCTGTACTCCTACCCGGAGGGTGCCCTCTTCATTCTTCCTGTCCTCCTGACCATCCTCCTATTCTCACTAGACCTGAGCTGTTCTAGCAAAAATGTCCTCTTTTCCAGCTCTTTCCTTCTTTTGTTTCTCCTCTCTGCCCTTCCCCAACAAAAGCAAAATTGGTAAATAGAAAAAATGACAGGAGCAGGGTTGATGGGGGGCTCCCACCCCCATCTTCCCATAAGGGAAATACTGCATCTTCCTGCATGTACTGTGTGAATCCAACTATGGTTTTGCTGTCTTTTGCAATATTTTATACTGAGCACCAAAAGACATAGACCCTCTCCCCTCAGGACCGTGTGGCCCCCACACCCTGCTCTGTACTGGGTTGTGTACAGAGCCAATGAATGAGACTCTTCCCATGTGACCAAGCCCATTTGTAGAATCCACAGCTTTGCTGCATGCTGCACTGGCCCGGGAGGATAAGGCAGGGCCCCAAAGTCAGGCTGTGGACCAGGAGAGAGCCACACGCCTTCCCACGTGTTCACTGTCTTAGGCTCCTGATGCTCCTTAGACCCAACTCTAAAACTCTAGGAATGGATTTTGTTTATGGCTTATCAGTCTTGTTACTGTATAGGTACACTTTGTGTTAAACTCAGATGCTCTGACTTAATATAAGAAGACAGGCAGGCCAAGATGGGTGAAATACAGATAGAAGGAAGAACTTGCAGGGTGAGGGAGAATCCCAGTTGCTGAGGCAGGGTGGATCTTGTCTCCTCGGACCATCACAAGGCTTTGATGAGTTCAGGACACAGTCCTGTGCCTTAAAGAAATTTTGCTCCCTGGCCCCACCAGTTATACACCAGGAGAAACCCCTCATTTCGGTGACAATCAGAACATTACCAGCACAGGTTTGCAGATGTCTTCTTCCCTTTGGGGTGTTCTAGCACCTGGCACCTGTACTTGTCACCAGGCCTTTATCACCTGTCCCTCTTCTTCACGCTTCCACCCTGTCCTGCGCCTCACCTCAGGGACCCCAGGAAAAATATGGAAACTTGGTCCAAGAGTAATGTGGGGTGAAGAATGAGGGGTTGTAAGAACTTAAAGGTTTTTCCTTTCTTAACAGGTAAGACTCTGTAGTCTGATGTTGATTCTTCCTGTTTGACTTTTTTTTTTTCTTTTTTTACGGAATTGGGGATCGAACTCCAGACCTTGTGCTTACCAGGCAGGTGCTAATGCTGCTGAGCTACCTCCCTGACCTCCTGTTTGATCTTGTTTCTCAGCTCACCACCTTCATCTGATCAAAGATGCTCAGAGTAATGATAATCTTGGTGCAGTGCTGTCCCTCCCCCAATCACCCGTCCCAGGGCTGACGCTGCATTGATCTGAGGTTCTGCCGACTCACCCGGTGTTTGTATTGGCCCAAACCCCAGGCCCTGCAGTGCTTTCTGCAGGGTACTTCCGGGGTGTACTGAGTGTTAAGGAGCCGTGGGAAGGGCGAATCCATCACACCAGGAAATGGGGCAGAGTTCAAGGAGTGCTAGTCAGCTCCTCCCTGCTCACATCCTTGTTCCAAGCCACTGTCTGTGAGCGATGTCTGTGTCTAGCCTGGCATGCTTGGGGGCTCACAGAAGCAGAAACACTGCTGCCCCCCACCTAAGGATGGTACCACTCGAGCCACCACAAGGCCAGCAAAGCTGACAAAGGGCTAGTGGGCCCACACTGGTAGTGTGAGGAGTTTGCAAAACCCCTGTGGACTAACAAAAAACTGGTCCTTGTTTCCTTTCCTTCTTGGCAGCCAGGTGTGTTCCATGTAGCCAGTCCACGTCTCTGAGGAGCCTGGATCCTGTTGACAAAGCTATGGCATCTGCCCACTCCATGCCCAGCCTGGTCTCTGGCCCATTCCCCTGCCTCACTCAGCCCAGAATCTTAGCAATATCGGAGCTCACCTGGTAGAGCCTGTTGATGACTCAGCAGCTGAGGAACTCCAGCTGAACTGGGAGGGCTCCCTCCCTCTATGCCGGACCTGTTGCTTGCAGTTCCAGGAAGCTGGAAAGGGAGCCAGCACAGGAGCAAGGCCCTGAGGAAAAGGAAGTCTGACTCAGCACCCAGCCCAGGTCTTTGATAAACCTGCACTTTGCAGAAGAGATCTGTTCCCGCCTGGCCAAAAAGAGGCATGGTGCCGATCTGTGCAAAAAATAGTAATAAGTGTAGAAAGAGATGGGCATGAGCACAGGGCCTGCCTTATCCACAAAAGATGTGTGCTGCCTCCTATGCTGGTAACCGATTGGGATCCAACGACGAGTTGCCCTGGATGCTGTTTGCTCTGTCTCATGGGGGGAGGGGTCTCTCAATAAGCAGGCAGACTTTGAAGTAGGTGAGGGTACTGGGCAGTAGAAGAAGATGGCTGTGACAGGGTAAGGCACTGCATAGCACCTGCTGAGCCTCAGGGACAGAGATGGCTCCATAGGGCAGGCTGGTCTACTGGAAGGGTCTCCACAGATTCTCTATTAGTGGTTTATTTTCATGACTACCTTCTACAGGTCAGGAAGAGCATATGTCACCTCATTTTGCACTCAGGTTACTTCTCTACATCTGTCAGTCTTGGGCATTTGTTAGGGCCTCGACCCGAAACAGCACAAAGTACTTTGCAAATCCTTTCACTTAGCCTTTAAAGTGGGGACAGAAAGATAGTTATCAGTTCCTAATTCAGAGATGGTGGGAAATGAGGTCTGGGCCCAAAGAAAGAGAAACTGGAAATCCTGAGTAGACCGTGTGGGTGGTCCAAGTGGGACCCACTCCCAGCCCCAGTGCTAGTAGATGCCAGATTTGAGGGGTGAGCCTTGCCTGCTGGAGTGGTGGGGGACATTATGGAGAGGATGGGGAGGAGCTGGGCCTGGAAGGCTGAATAGAAATGAGATTTGGCAGGAGAGACTGAGAAAGTGTATTTAGGAGGCCTGGAATAGACAGACACACTTGACTGGAGGAAGAGGCTTGAATAGGGCGCACTGGAGACCCTCACAGGAGCACTTTTTTGTGTGTTTGCTTCTCTCCTAGAGGGTGAACTCTTTGTGGTACATCCCACTTTTGCCTCAGTAGGCGCAGGGCATAGTGTCAGCAGTGAGCACCCCTGAGCTGGGTGAGCTGCCCCTGCAAAGCCACTGAATGACGTCTATACCCCTTTCACTTCCTCTGTCTTCTCCTTGGGATTTGGTCTGGCCTTGGGGCCACCCAGTGCAGGGCTGTCTGCTCCCTCTTTAAAATTTCAGGAGAAGCCAAATAACAAAATAGCCAAGAGCAGATGTCAGTGTGTTTTGGGGGTCATCTCATTGGTGACAGCACAATGTAGGATGATGTGAGCAGACCAGTTGAGCAGACTTAACTTCAGGTAACAAGCATACTTCCTTCATTCCTCCACAGAGTTTCTACATTCTAATGATAACATTAGTCAAATAGAAGACATATTTTAACTCGCCACCAACCTGAACAATGATATATCAAAGCCACTCATTTTTAATTCAGTGTAATGATCTTCAAGCATGAGGATTAGCCAGGCATGGTGGCACAGGCCTATAATACCAGTATTCTGAAGGAAGATTGCCCAAGTTCAAGGCCAGCATGGGCTACATAGTGAGTTCAAGGCCAGCCTGAGCTGCATAATAAGACCCTGACTTAAAAAAAAAAAAAGGATTATTTCTCACAGGAAGAGTATTCTACAGCAGTGGTAGCAAAGCGATGGCGTGCGTGCTGAAGCTGGCTGTTTGTCAACGTTAAGAGCTCTAAAAGATTTGCCATCACTGCTATGTAGACTGTGACAGAAATGATTTTTGGTTCCTCTTCAGCACCTGAAACAGTGTCTTTCACATAGTAGGTGCTCAGGAATAAATGAGTGAGTGAGTGAGTGAGTGAAATGAGTATCAGGATTCAAGTGTGGTCCATTTCCACTAAAGTCAGAACTGAGCCGTCGAGCTGAAATGAATTGCTGGGAATCCACTTGTTTCCCCTGTACTTATGTGTACATTTTTATCACTCAGCTCTCCAACTCTTTTCCCAAGCTGGTGACCTCTTACAGAAATTCAGTTTCGTCTAACTAGAAACCTAACAAGATGCTGGGCGTAGTGCCAGGTATGAAGATAGAGAACAAGGGGCTGTTCCTGGCCACACTAGAGGGAGAGACAGAAAAGATGAGAAAACATCCAAACCACAATGCAAAATAAAGACTGCTCAGAAGGAAGATCGCTCTGTGTGTGTGTGTGTGTGTGTGTGTGTGTGTGTGTGTGTGTCTTACTGAGGATTGAACCCAGGGCCTTTGAACTGAGCTGCATCCCCAGCCCTTTTTCTATTTTGAGAATCTTATGAGTCATTAACTTGTCTGGGCTGGACTAGAACTTGTGATCTTTCTGCCTCAACCTCCCAGAATGCTGGGATTACAGGCATGCATCACCACACCCAACTCATTTCTAATATTTGGGTGAGACTTTCAGAGACAAGTTTGATTCCTGTGGGTAGAGAAGGGGGTGTGCCAACTTTGGAGATAAGCATTTAAAAAATAATTTTATCGATACATAATTATACATATTTATGGAGTGTAATGTGATATTTTGGTATATGTATGCATTGTGTAATGATCATATCAGTAATTAGTATGTTATCTTAAGCATTTGAGATTAGCATAACATTAATAGCTATCAGTAACAGCTGCCACTTGTTGCTTATTTATATGTGCCCTTCAGTACTACACATTTCTCATATGTCCCCTCATTTTACTGATTTTATATAACAATCTTCGACAGAGAGTGAGTACTTCTTTCTGTCCTTTTATGTGAAGATAACCTAGGCCTGGACAACTAAATGAAGGTCACCAGCCTCAAGGTCAGGCTCTGGGTGGCAGGAGCCCAAGGCAGGGAGCCCAGTGAGAACAGGCAGTGGGAGTTGCACTGCCTGGCAGGAAGTAAGTAGAATTTAGAGAAAAAAAAAATTTAGGACTAGGTTATGTACTTGAAATCCCAACCTAGCACTTGGACTAGGCTCTGTCCCTAAATGGGATTGTAAGCAGTGTAGAGGGTATGAACAGTTTGGAGGGAAAGAGTGATATGGCCCTGCAAGCTTGCTTTGGCAGTGGGAGCAAAGGTAAAAAAAAAAAAAAAAGGGTGGGTGGGGAGGCTATTGGCAGAAGAACCAGTTTGGCAACTATTGTGCTAACCCAGGGAGAGATGGTGGGGCCAGGCTTGGGGCAGGCTTGCAGGGATGCAGAGGATAGTAAGATGGACATGCGCTGGCTGGGGATTTGGGGAGGTTCAGCTGGGCTGCGGAAAAGTTGGGGATGGTGAGGCCAATGGTAGCTATCAGCTGTTTAGTCCTGTGCAGAACATAGGGGTAGCGAAAGGAGAAGAGTTTATTTCTGAACCGCGATTTGAGGTGTAGGCCTTGGGAGCATGCTGAGGTTGGAGTTGGCTGTGGGATGTGGGATCAGGGTGGCGCCTTGGATGCGCAGTACTGGCAGGTTCAGCAACGCACACTCTGTCTGCCCATGCTCCAGTGGGAAAACGCCACTTTTCTTTTGCACTATGGGTATTGATGCTGTCCCATGTGGTTTGGCCACTGTGAGGGCAATTCACAGATCTCAGATTTATTTCTGTTTTAAAAGTTTGTTCACAATAAGTAGCTGCTGCTTGAAAAGTATAATTTCAGGGTCAGTGCCCTGTAACATCAGTGGCCTGCAGCCAAGCGACCCTGGGGTCTCAATGAAAGCCCCTTGGTTGAAGTCCCTTTGTTGAGACCCAGAGACAAGGCAGGGGTGGGACACTATGACCACTTCTCCCTCCTCATCAGCTTCCTGGAAGTTACAGAATAAAGCACCACCGACTGCCTCAGGCAGTGGGTGCCACAATGGTGTAAAGGCTCCGTGTGCTCTATTTCATTTCTTTTCACTGTACCCTTACCATAGTTTTGTGAGGAGCTATTGTTCTTATTTTATAGATGGATACCAAGGTTAGATCATGTAGCCAAGGTCTCATAGTTAACAAGTTGCAGAGGTAGGATTTGAACCCTGGTCTCATGGAAAATTCCTCTGAGCTTTGAGGTGATGCTGGCCTATTTTCTGTGCTGTCGTAATTACAAAGTCTTGCCTTAGGCTCATCAAGTCAGACTTTAGTGCTTATGGCCCCAAGAATCATTAGGAAGGGCAACCAAGAGACCCAAGTTCGTTGACCTTTAGGATATATTAGTATGGCAACATTATGACCGCACTGAAATTTCAGAAATGGAAAGTACCCTAGTTAAGGACCTCATTCATCTTCTGAGAACTGATATGAATGTCATGCTACATTGGAAGACAAAGTTACCATAAACCTAGCACACTCTCATGGAGACAGTACGCATGGCAGCCGTCATTCTGTCTGATTCCCGATTGAAGGCAGGGGATCCATCTATATAAAGTGTTGATACCTGGAACTTAGGGCCTTGGTGGACCTTCTGGCCCAACTCTACTATTGAAAAATAAGGGACCTGAGATTGAGAGAGGTGACCTTAGTCGCTAAGGATAACACCACTTACAGATGACTCTGGCTTCTGGGCTCCCCCAGCTGCCTGTATTTCCCACACTGCTGTGTGCGTCTGGCTCCATCTAAATGAGAAAGGGAGAGGTGGTCTTTCTGGCACAGTGTTCTTTGGCTGTACTTCACGGGAGCGCACCAAAGCAAAATGGTCCTGTGATATGAGCTAGTGTCTGTCCTGTATAAACTATGTGACCCTGGGTAAGTTACTTAATACCCTGTACCTCCATTTTTTTTCCTTGAAAGTAGAAGCATGATACAGATTAAAACATGCCTAATTAAAAATTCTGAACTTGAATATGCTCCGAAATCTGAGACTTCTTGATGCCACAAGTGGAGAATTGTACACCAGGCCTCAAATAGCAGGGTAGTCAAAATGCTGGCACACTAAAACAGTGTAACACTACTTTCCACCTGCATGTGTAAACATAAATGCATTTCATTTTAGATGTGAGTCCCCTCCCCAAGATACCTCACCATGTATATGCAAATATTCCACAATGCAAAGAGATGTCAGACACTTCTGTTCCTGGACATTTTAGATAAAGGACACTCAATCTGTAGTACCTACTTTGCACTCTGAGTGTTGAGTGAGATGATCCAGAGCACATAGTAAGCACTCACACAATTGTTGCAGCTACAATTGTTAATCATGACATCAGTCTCAATAATAATCCCATAATTCATGCATATGACTTAGGAACCTGGGAGATTCCCTCCAGTCCATCCTACCCCAGGCATAAAAATCCCTTCTGGTTAGCTTGAGTGCCAGTTTGTAAATGACTGTGCTTGAGTGTAGGCATCCAGATTGGGGGCTTTGTAACTACCAGTGGTTCCCACCTTGCATCGTTGGTGACTTCACTCTGTGCGTCAGTGCCTGCCACTTGAGACACCGTGCTAGCCCTTTGATGTAACTTCTCCATTAGACTCTCTTCTTGGATTGCAAGGACCAATCTGTGAGGTTGAGATGGTGACAGAGAGCTCTCTGTCCTAGTGACTCATCTGCCCAAGATGGTTCATTCCCATGTAACATATTTCTAAACTTTTTTTTTTATCATCCTGAATTCCCCTGAGCCTGGTTGGCCAGCTCTTCCACAAATTCCTGTGCAGCTTCCTCTGAGGTCCTCTGGAGTGTACTGCATTGCTGGGAACAGTGAACAGATACCTCTTCCCAGGAGAGAAAGCACAGCTTTCTGCTGGGGATGCCACATATGGATAGCCTCTCAAGCGCTATTCCACAGCTCCCCTCTTTTATTTCTGTTGGAATCCTTTGTCTGAGCGCCAAGCAGTTAAATTAAAGTACGGCAACCCTTGTCTGCCTTAAAGGCAGGCCTGAATTCTGTCTGTTTTGGGGGTCGGCATCCGGTTTCATAGGATTTCTCTTCTGTTACGTGTGGTTTTCCCCATAACACTACCCCTTCTTTTCTTTTTCCCTTTGAAGTCCACAGTCTTGGGATTTCCCATTTTGGAATTATTTGACAAAATGGGATGTTGGCAAAAACAGCCTAAAAGGGATTCCTGTCCCAGAGGGTGACTCTTGGGCCAGGAGGCCCTTGAGCCTGCCTTCCTACCTCCACAACCCATGAAGAACAGCTTTTGAAACTCACATGAGAGGAGCTCCAGCCGCCATGCCTGTGCCTGAGCCACTGCATTTGGCAGCTGGCTAGGGCTGGGCTCTTGCATTCTTTCCTTTGTTTCTCTGGAGCTTCAAAGCCTGCCAGTGCAGGGTTGTTCCTGGAGGGTTCTACACAGGCCAGCTTTCCAACCATGGCCATGGCAGAGACCAGGGCACCTTGCGGCTTAATGCCCAGCCCCGCAGGAGTCCTTGCTCATAGGGGACACTGGAGGCAGTGGGAAAATTCCAAAAGGTAATGGTTGTGGCCTGTGGAAGAAGGGCTCAACCTCAACCACTGGGTCTGCCGAGTCCATTATTGGAGTTCTTTTGGGAGATCCTAACTGCCACTGCTTCCTGAGGGGCAATGGTGTAAACACTGAGATACTCTTTTAGGCACAGCATGTATACAGGCTTGAGTCTGACCTTACTTGCAGAAGAATGGACAAATTTCTTAGCTTCTCTAAATCTCAGTTTCTTCATTTGCATAACTGAGTATTCCCACCTGCTGGACCAGAAAGGCAGGGAGTGTCCTCAGAGCCTCTGTTGCTATGAGGACAAAGTAAGATAGCATATACAGGACCCTAGTGCTGGGCCTGAACCTATATGTACCCCCCCACCTGAGAACAGAGAGGACCGCCCACCCCTTCCCAGCCCCATCTCCCTGGTCCCTGGCCCCTACAGGGAAAAAGGAAGCAAAGGCCTCGCCTCCCATCACAGGGCCCCCCTCAGCTGAAGTTGTTCACGAATCAGGATTGTAGAGTGAGGCCAGGGCACTGTTTTCCATGGGAATGTGAGGATATGGGAAGGGATTATTCTTTTGTGCTACCCAAAGTATATATATTTTTAAAAATGCAGCATCTTTGATCTGTGGAACACAATGGTTTTGCGAACTAATTCCTGAAACATCTTTGTGAGCTTGGCAGCTCGTGGCTCACAGGTGAGGAACAGAAGGGACAAAGCAACCTGCCCGCAGCTGGGGGAAGGTTCTCAGCACATGCCTCATCTTCCTAGTGCTGTCTGTGCTCCACAGGCTGCCGTGGGACCCAGGAATTGTGCTGTGTTTACCTGGACTGATGGGATGTGGGGCGGGAAGGAGACGTGAAGACTGTTCATTAGTTCAGGTACAGTGCGTAACAGGCCAGTCACGCTCCCCCTCAGAGGTATGTAAAGCATCTCCCGTATCATCCATTGACATGATTGCAGGTCTCTGGCTGACGTGAGCCCAGAGTAGTTTGCCACCAAAGTCAGAACATGACTACTCCCAGCTTCAACTGCGTGACCCCTGAAACTTTTCCTGGCCACAGCAGGAATGTCTCACTTGAACACTTGGTGTGTACATTACGCTCACCCTTTGAAATGTGCCTGTGCCATCTTAAGAGGCTCGCTTCCAAAATTAGCATCTGTGGGGCCACAGACGGCCCAGAGAGGATACATGGGCTTTTACATACATCTCCCAGTCGCCTCGTCCTGACCCCATCTGCAGCTCAGATGTCTTGTGCAGAACTCTGTAGGAGTATTCGGAGTCCCAGTAAGAGGGAGTCAGAAGTTCTAATGATGTTTACCATGTCAAAGGCCAGAAAGAAGCACCGTGTGGTTGTTGTATCTGTTCTAAATATGTTTGCCTCTGAGAATTCACAGCCTTGTGTTCCCACCCCAGCAGTCCTGTAGCCCACCCGGCAGGGGATGCATGGGGCCCACACAAGGAGAAGCAGCAGGCAGGACTTCTGTTTTTTGTGCTGAATTGCAGCATCTGCCTTTGGGAGTACCGTGCCTGAGGCCCAGCTCCTCTGCATGGCTGCTGGGCCACTTCCCTGCATTTCAGTTTTGAGAAGTTAATTTCTGCTGATTGTAAAATTCAGGAAAGTTTCCTTCTTCATTGGAATTTTGCTGCTCTGTTTCCAAAAACCTCTGGTACTATACCATGAGGGCACATAAGGTCATCTGTTGGCCAGAGTGGTTTTGAGGGTCACACAGAGGCCCCGAGGTCATACTTATAATAGCCCTGAACTTGAGATTTAATGTTCTGTGGTTGCAGTCTTGAAATTCTTATAGTTTTACCTTAGGATCCGTGTCCTGTAAGTCCAATGAGACGATAGAATGTGTACTAGAGGCTTTCAGCTGGGGTTCCCAGGGCGCTGCCTCCAAGTCTCCTGCCTCCCCTGGTGGTCATTGTCCCTGCCACACTCTGCCTCTGGTAAAGCCTGGACACTAAAAATGTTGGGATTAGGTCCATTACCCTGTGGCATCTCAGGTTAATACATAGCAACAGCTGTCACCGTCCTAGGCAGGCAACTCCGCAGCATGTCAGTGGACAGTGGGAGGGGAACAGGCCACCATGCTCCCTCTGATCTAGTACCTCCTGCATCCTGGAATGCAAAGTACAGTCCTTCTGCAGGTCACCGTCCACCCACCCTCGACAGCCAGTCTCTGGAAAGAAGAGACACCGAAGCGGACTTCCCCACCCTCCCAGCTGGGTCTCAGCATAGCAGACCATTGCTGTCAGAGTGAAAAGCCCAGTGACTAGTGGGTCCCCTGCTCACTTTGTACTGGGTCCTGTGTGCCCATGAAGGGCTGCACTCACCCTGCTCTCCTGTAAGGACAGCAGTGACATAATCAGCAAGCAAAATCATCTTGATGGGCACCAAAATGTGAATGAACTTAATGTCGCTATAGCATACACTGAAAAGTGGTTAAAATGGTAAATGTGTTATACATGTTTTCCCACTATAAGAACAGATTTTAAAACACCATGACAGATGGAGACAGAGACTGGCTGGAAGGAAAACACTGATATTTTAGTGCCTTCCATAAGCATTTTTTCCCCTGCAAACAAGGAGTCCCAGAGTCCCATGTTTTTGTTTTGCTTTGAACCCCACGAGTGAGGTAACCAGGCCTGTCTTTTGGCCGCTTTGTAAAACTACCAAGTCTTTGCCTTTCAGGGAGCTCGCCTTCCAGTCCTCTGAGGATGCCGTTTGCCAAGTAAACGCTTATCTTTTTTCTCTGCTTCCCCCCACAGGTATCCTGTTGGCTGTGTGCCAGGCCCTAGAAAACAGCACATCCCCCCTGAGCGGTGAGTACAGCCCCCCACATGTGAATGAGGAGTGGTGCGTGGATCCTGGCCTCCGTGGGCCTGAGCACTCTCTCTCAAGAAGCTCCCTGCCTGGGCCTGAGAGGGAGCTCTGTCTTCTCCACTCTCTCTTAATAGGCAGATGGGTGCTCATGGAGAGCTCTTCACTGCAGGCCTGAGAGCAGCCTTGCTCCCAACTAGCGTGATCAGGGGTGCAGCAGAATGGGCTTGCGGGAGCCGGGGCTCAGAGCCATCCCCGCTCTTCCTGCTCACAGTGATCATATTTCTGAATCCCCCTTTCTGCTTCTGCCTGGTGATCTCTGCTTAGTGATATTTGGATTCATGTTTCAATATTTGTGATAATAGTTTCCTTTTTTATTTAAAAAAAATCCTAAAAAAAATTTAAAAAGAGTCGGGGAAGTGTTGGAGGCGATGCTCCATGGCAGCAGTGCACTGCGGGGAGTTGTCCCCATTACATTTGCACCCCCTCGTTACTGTGTGCAGCCCTGTTCCTGGGCATTGATGTTTTAATACGATTAGTTCTGTTGAAGAAACTGTTATAAAGTTGAGGTTGTGCATGTTTCCATATTGCTGCAAAGTCCTGAAATCAGTCCTTTTAAACTGCTCACACTGTTCTGTCCAAACGGGCATGTGGGGTTTAAATAAGCATTCCCTAAGGGCTATTTATAATGCCTCCAGTTTCCCAAGTTATGATACCACCTCTTCCTGCCTGGAAGCTTTTAGAATAAGAGCATTTATAATCTCAGTGCACACTGCCAAATAGCTTTCTAGGTGGACTGCATTGATTTATCCCAGCCACGTGTGAGTAGGCCACTCACTACACCTTTGGTGATATGACGTGTTTCACTGTCTTCTGTTCCCATCTGCTACTGCAGTTTTTCCCCAGTAATTTCAGGGGTTTCCCTGCAGAAAGGGGAAGGTTTCCATGAGTTCATAAATTCTCTCACCAACCACACAGTTTCCCTGGCACTCTGCTCTTCCCTACTTTTCTTTCCAAAGTCAGCAGAGGTGATAGTAATGTCACTGGCACCCTGCTGGGTACAACTGCTGCTGTAGCCCCAGCATCCTCCTTTGACTCTGTTATCATCGATGTATTTGAACCTTAAAGGTGCCCAAGCCCCTTGCTGATCCACAGTGACCCAGAAGGAAACACCTGTCTTCCTCCATGCCGTGTTTAGTTGGAGCTGAATGTGAAATAGGGAGGATCCTAAAAACAGTCCTGCAGGGATGCCAAGAAACACCTGTATTTTATTCTCTTGGAACTAGGTGCTATCTCATATGTAGATGCTAGCATTCTAGGTACTAGAATCGTACAAAGAAATGGGCCTTCTCTTCCTCACCCTCCAGGAGCCCATCTCACAGGCGGACAGACAGCCGGATGACCCAGGAGTATCATAACGATCTGGGCAACTTGACTAACTCCTTAGCGTGTGATTTAGAAAAGATTGCTACAGGAGTGAAACCAGTAGTCTGGAGCTTGGAATAGACCATTTTTATCTGCTTGGTCATTCATTCATAAAACATAGAAACATTAGCCGAAGGCAGGCAGAAGGTGGCAGCATCCACAGTTGAGAACATCTGTCACACCCTCCCAAAGAAGGAGTTATGACTTGGCTTCCAAAGGGACTTTTTAATATCCCTTAAAAGGGACCGAATGCACCCTAGATAGGTTGTTGGGTGGCTGCTTGCTTAACCCTCAGAGATGTTGCACAGTTTGCAGGGTGCCCATCTGGTTCTCATATTTTCATGAGACTCACTCTAATGACCAAAAGGGTGTGGTAGAGGCCTTGGTCAGGTGCCTGGGAGCCCGCCTTTAGGCCTTCCTCTCCTATCTCGTGTTATCTGCAGATTTGGGGCAGCTCTTTAGACCTCTGAACTTCTCCCCCTTCTTCTTGCTTATGTCTGATGATGTCCACCTAAAATCAGGGTATTTTGAGGGCTTTCTTAATTTAATATCTGGAGACTTTCAGAGTAATGAAAAAACAAGGAAAATTCATTTGGATTATCATTCATGGAGAATGTTCCTATCACTAGCACGTTTGGGGAGATGGTAGTGCAGATCTCACTGAGAGCCTTGGGCTTAAATATGTTGAGATGGTTAGTTTGGGCTGGGATACACAGAAAGAGGGCAGATCAGACTGCAGGAAAGTCTTTGAGGATTTTACTTGTTTGTGAAACACCATAGAACATGGGTCAGCCAAAAAGCAAGGGATCCACTACTTACTCGTTTCTTAACAAAAGCTTTGCAGAACTGCAAACTCTCCCAACTTTATTGTCTGGAGTGTTCCTGTGTGGAACTGCAGTCATTCTAAAATTAGAAAGCTCCCGTGTTCTGCCCGGGGTACATGGTTCACCTGCTCCAAACGTCATCTGTAGCACAAGAGACTTGGTGTGTCTCAGTTTGGGATAAAGCACGTACACCTGTGAATACTTGCCTTAGCCCTGTGTGGAGAAGCATCAGGACAGAAGGAGCACTTCTTCCTTGCCTCTACAGGTGCGTCCTTGTTTTCTGCTTCCTCATTCCACCTTCTACTTTTCACAAAGGAAATTGTGCTAGGTCAGTTGTTTCTCGAGCAAGGGCTGCTGGGTAGCGCAGGAGGCAGAACACATTATAGAAAGGAGGACTGTAATTCTGACTCACTGGCTGAGCGATCTTAATAGGGCCCTCAAGTCCACCTGAATCTCAGTGCCTCTAACAAAATAAAGTAATGGGATTAAGCCAGTGTCTTTTCAGACTGAATTACCAAATCACATTAGTGGGGCGTGACGGATTTTTTTTTTTAATTGAACCACTTGGGATACAGGTCGATACTCAGAGCACATTACGTAGAAGAAGGGCAGGTGCTATTTCACGGCTTTCCTATTTAAGTTATTAATAGATACAGATATACCTTTGTGTCTTTGCTTACATGAATGATACCCATATTGGATCCTCTAGAGTTTCTAGATTCTAGAATTTGTAAGAATTTGCACACTCACAAAGTTACATTAATCAGATCTGCGTGTTCCACACATACAACTGTAGGCATTCAGTCATCTTGTCCTAATTTGACCGTAATTTTAATGTGCTCATCTTCACCAAGCTTTTCCAAAACACTCAATGTACAGAAACAGAAGCTCTTTCCTTATGCACAAGTATTTCATTAATTTACGTAATAATTAATTAGATTACGTAAGTACAAGAATGAACAATTGACATAAACAGGTTTGGGAGCAAACAGATAATCTCTTCGTAAATATACAGCCTAACTGGCAAGAACAGAAGTAGCCTGGGACACTAGAAGACCACTGACTGAACTTTTGCACACTGAGTGCATTGGTCTAGACATTTAGCAAAGGAATGAAGAGAAGGGGATGGGGTGCATCAGAGGCTTGGGTCAAGTGGAGCTACCGTCTTTAAAAGGAGCAAGACAAAACTGTGGCTTTGAAAACACTAGACCTACAGAAGCTTGCTGCTCTCTTAGGCTTTAGTTTTTAACATTTATTTTGCACCCATTTATTAAATACTTCCTCAGACCAGGCATAATGCTCAACTGTGGAGATACACAGGAGAATTAAATATGAGCCCAGCCATCAGAGAGCATTCGGTGAGGCAAATAATGCTGATGACTAGCATCTTAAGGGTAAATCGTAAATCAGACAAAACTGACATTTACCATGATAGACTTCTCTGAAGGAAACAGCACTTGTTCCATATTCAGACTTCTTATTTTTAATCTAAGTTCCAGACTGTGTATGTTTATTCTCCTTGTTAAATTGCATCTTGCTCAGTTTTTGCTGTGCTGGTTTTCCATTTGATTGGTCCCTCTTGCAAGCTGTGACTGTTATCTGAGGAAATGACAAAGGGAACATCGCTACCAGGCATCTGTACTCCAAGAACAGAACCAGAGCACACATCCATCTAGGTAAAGGGGACTGCTTGAAAGGAGTCAGCACGCAAGGAGTCCCAGGTAGACTGAGCACCTGGCCCTGAGGTATATGGAAGCCAGGGTGACTGTAGGGACCTCAGCTGCTGTGGTTTGTAGCTGCCCTGTCTCTGCCAAGAAGATCATTTCAATACTGATGCATCCATTTCTGTGTCTCTTTGCTCAGTTTAAGGGAAAGAACCTGACTGTTTTGTCATCCTTGGCCAAGTTTCAGAAGCTGTGACAGGGACAGGAGAAGGCTTCAGGGAGGGGTGGGGGAGATGGCTTGGTGGAATAAGCGCTTCCCTGGCAAGCACAAGGGCCTGAGTTCAATCCTCCCATTCTGTCAAAAAAAAAAAAAAAAAAAAGGACTTCAGGGAAGTGAGGAGCCAAAGGCCTTGGATATGACAGCCTTTCTCATTAGACCTGGGGGAGGCAAAGATCAGCACCCTCAGTCCAGACTGATCTTTGGAATCACTGGTGCAGCCAACAAACAGCATTTACTACGCGTCAGGCCCTCCTCCAAACAACGGCCTTATTCTCGAGGACTTTATAGTTCTCTGGGAAAGATAGGCATAATGTATTTTAGTACATAAAAATAGCATTTTTTGAATGGCATTCCTGAATGTGAGTGTGTGTCACGTGAGATGGCTACAGCTTTTGCTAATGGGTGTGATTATTGGCATAATCATTCTGAGAAAACCATTCAGCATTAGTGGTGAGCTTAATTGCTTGATATTAGTAAGCAAGAACTTTAGCATTGTGTGTGCCCAGTCACACAACAATTGCATTTTTAAGGATCTATTTTTTTTTAAATAATCAGTGTTACATTATCAGTAAAGAGGAGTCTGTCCAAATACCAACAACAGAGAAATAGTAGTTATGAACACGTGGACAAAGGAAACATTAAACAGCCCTTTAATAAGATAAAGAATGCTGTGAGGTGGGGAAATGCACATGATGTACACATAGAAAAAGTGTATAAAGCTGAGTGATAACTTAGATTCATACATACGTACATCCAGTTACAAAAATGTAGGGTAGATTCTGTTAACGTTAATTATCTCTAGCTAATGAGAATATGGGTCATTTTCATGTCTTTTGTGCTTTTCTGTTTCTCCTTGCTGTCTAAAGAGAAAGAAAAAGTAGCAGCTGCTTCGCTGCCCCGCAGGTCTGCAGCCTGGCAGGCGCTGGGTGCAGGTGTCCCAGACTTCCTGCCCAGCAGCCGCAGCTGTCCGCAAAGCTCCTGCCTGTGTTGCAGACAGGGGACCTGCCATGCTGGCCTCACACGAGGGCCACCCTGTTCTCTGCAGCTTCATTCCCCAGCACAGCAGTACTCCCAGAAGCCACCTTGTCTGACTAGATTGGCCCCCACAATTGTCAGTTTCCCTTAAAGCTCTGGGGATGCTCATCTAACCTCTACAAGTGGCTCTGTGCCTCCTAAATCTTGAACCACCTTGACAGAAATTTTAAACGGAGATGATTTCCAATTTGATTTCCAAGATGGCTCAAGTCACAATTTTCCAACTTTATGATGGTGTGAAAGTGTGTTCATACACCATCCTGTTGTTCACTTTCACCATTTAATCAATCACGTGAAGCTTAGTGCTTGGCTGGCAAGTGCAAGGTCCTGAGTTTGATCCTGGTACCACCAAAAAGAAAAAGAAAATATATGAGACTTTTAGCACTTTATTATAAAACAGGCTTTGTGCGAGATGATTTTGCCCAGGTTCAGGCTAATGTAACATACCTAAGGCAGGTTAGGCTAGGCTGCGGTGTTCAGTGAACTAGTGTATTAAATTTTCAGTTTTCAAGGTCTTCAGTTTACAATTTGTGGAGAAGAATCCCTGTTGTAAGTGAGAAAAGGTGGATAAGAAGCAGTTTCTCACAATTACTAAGTGATAGAAGGGAAGGAAAAGATGCTCCTGAGCTCCAGCATCCATTTACCTGGTGCAGGCAGAGCTGAGGCCCTGTGTTCTGTTTCACCCTACCCCTTTTCTATGTTTGTGTGTTCAAGAGACATTATAGGTGTACTGGTTGATACACTGTGTCAACTTGAGAAGTTTAGAAGTTTAATTAAGTGACTCAGCAAAGAGCCAGGGTTCCTTCTTTGTAAACACCCTCATCCTGCACATGAAGAGGGCATGGACATTGTGTGAGTTCTCCACCCCCACCCCACGGTAGCCTGCTTATAATATAAAAAAAGGAGAGAGGCAGCTGCTGCCACCCCTCCCTTTGCTCAGTGCTGTTTTCTGCCGCCTTGAGCTGCTGCCCTCTGTCATGTGCCACTCTACCTTAGAGCCAGCCGAGTATGGACTGAAACTTCCACAAACTGTGAGCTAAATAAACCTTTCCTTCCTTAATTCTGGATGTTGGGTATTTTGTCCCAGCAACAAGAGGTAACGGACACAATAGGCAGTGCAACCTGGTTGCTTGTTAAACACAGCTGTCAACAGAGAACGTAGGCCTTTGTTGACTCTTAGCACTAAGGTCAGTTTCTCACATATGAGAATTCTGAAACCAGTGTGTTTGCAACTACTCCTACCACTATAAATCTTCTCATTGTCACTAGTGGGGCAGGTGTTATGATGCAAGTCGGTATCTTCACGGTATTTTTATCAACTAGAGTTGAACCCTGTGGCAGTGGCTCTAGCACTGCACTGCATGAGAGTCGTTCTGTTGACTGTTAGAAAGTAGATTTCTGGGCCATATGCTCATGGGACCCAGGTATCTGCATTTCTATCCCTGGCCACATCTTACTACAGGCCAGGAAAAAGAGGCTGAGCCCTATGTGTCCTAGTAGGGTGAGATGTTGTCACCCTCAGGCGCCACTTCTCTCCTTGACCTTGGAGTTCCTCTCAGCTGGATCATGGGCAGTTTCAGGACTGACTTTCTAGCACTCAGTCAAGAGCTTGATGGAAAGAAATTCATCACTTTGGAACTTCGCCATCATCTCTAGCATCTTTCTTACCAGCCTTGCAGAGAGGACAGGAAGAGCGCAGAGGCTTTCATGAGAGGTATCACTTTATTTTCTGGGATCCCCACCTACTGAGGTTGGGGTCAGTCTAGAGCTTCTTCCTGGGGCTAAAAAGCCCCCTTAGCAAGTCCCATGACTGTTGGTGCACGGATTCATCCTAGATCTCCCTTCTTAGTGCCCTGTCTTAAAAAAGTCATGGCCCAACTTCCTCATCAGGATGTATAGTGGAAGATGACTTGAAACATCTTGCCATCTTATAACCAGATTGCATTGCCTGTAATGTCTCTTAAACACACAAACATAGAAAAGGAGTAAGGTGAAACAGAATGGAGGGCCTCAGTTCTGCCTGCACCAGGTACCATGGGTCCTGGAGCTTAGGAGCATCTTTTCCTTCCCATGTATCACGTAATAGTTGTGAGGAATCCCTTTTTATTGGCCCTTTTTGCATCCCACCTTTGGAATTTGATGAACATCCTTCCCTTCCTTGAATGGTGGGTCGTCTCACAAATGGAAGATTTAAGCTGGGTGTGGTAGCGCACACCTGTAATCTCAGCACTTGGGAGGCTGAGAAAGGAGGATGTTGACAAGTTTGAGGCCAACCTGGGCTACTTCATGGTAAGTTCAAAGCCAACCTGAACTACAAATTGAGACCCTGTCTCAAACAAATAAGAAAAAAAAAGAAGAAGAAAAACCCTTTAAAAGTAGAAGATTCAGATTTTACTATGAAATCTGCCACATACAAATCTTGCTGATCCTCTATAACAAGCTATGGCATGCCTTGATAAAATTTTAGCATCTTCTATAAAATTATGTTTCTAGCACTCTCTCCAACCGATATCCTGTTAAATAAAGTCAGTATGGTTCTTCAGTAGAATCCTGAGTACAAACCTGGCTAAATGGTAACTTGTTTGATGTCACTGTGGGTAACTTAGAAGTTTTAACCTTTGGCCAGTACTTCCCAACTTGGTTCAGAATAGACTCATTCAGAACAAAAACTGAGTAAGGTCCCACAGAGAGTATCAGTGCCTTTAGTATGAGCTTATAATAAATGGATTCATACACACAGTGGCCAAACTTGCTATGATAGCTCAGTGAGCCTTAAAATGAACACGTGTATTTTATCACAGCCAAATTCATATAATATGAATTAGCACTTACAGAGCACTTACTGTGTGCTGGACACTGGTCCACATATAGTAATTTTATACTCAAGAAGATACACACTGCCATTAAACCCTTTATCACTGATAAAACTGACGCCCAGGGAAGGTCGGTAACTTACCCAAGGTCGCACAATTAGACAGTGGCAGAGGTGAGATTCAGGCCCAGGTACCTGGCTGCAGAGCTCTAGGCCCTTCGTCACAGTGCTTTAACGTGTACGGAGCTGCATCCGTGTCTTAGGCAGACCACAGATGGTATTTAAGGGCAGATTTACAAATATTTTATATTACATAATCATGTGACTCCTTCTCTGTGCCTGCTCCAAGACAGATGGAGATAACTTGCATGAGTTTTTAATTTTATATTTCATTGAAGTTAGATATGCATATTAAAGCAAAGTATGTGTGTATATGTAATTACTTGTGTGTGCGTGCACAGGTTTCCATATGTAATATGCCTGTAGATACATGCATGTTTATTTGTAAACACTTTCAAATTTTCATTTTTTAATCACAAAATGATGGAATCATCCTTGATATTTTTCACCTTTTATTCAACAATAACTCAGTTTCTACCCCAAGGCATAGGGATCCTTCCTCTTCCAAGTGTTTTGGCACAAATCTAACTACAGGTAGGTAGTTAGATTTAACAGTCTCCTGCTTGTGACATGGCTGGGGACAAACTTCCAGGATGCCAGAGCACAAAGTGAGTGGGGGTCAGACACAGTCCTCACTTCTTAAACTTTAATGTGCATGGTGTCTCCATGTGCTGGGTCCTCAGGTGGACATGCAGTGGAGGGGGTTTCTAGGTCAGAGCTTGTGCTTCGCTACATTCCCACTTCTCATTAGCAGGTGATGGGATTACACTTCTTTGATTGTTTAACATTGGTTTAGTAAAAACCTGCCCAAGTCATGACTATTTTAAAGCATGGGGATAGAGTCTGAAACTGGACAGCATGGGTTCAAGTTTTAAATGCACTCCTTGGGGACTATGACCTTTGGCAAGTTACTTAACAATTGTACCCCTGAGTTTTCCCATCCATAAAGTGCAAAGAGCAGAACCTACCTCAATAGTGTCATGAGAATTAAATGTCAAGAACTTAGAGGGCCAGGCATGTAGTAAATCCTATGTAAGTATTTTCTTATAAATCTTTTTATTTTGATTTTTGAAAATGAAGAGTGAGAAAGCACTAACATACATGTAAGAGATGGTACATGAAAAACCAAGATGACTTGACCCAGTTGTAGGAACGACATTCGAGTATCGAGTTATAAAAGACTTTGACCTAGTAAATCATACTGGATAAGGCTAAGGAATGTCCCTTGGACACTAAAGAGGGATCAAAGGCAGCCTCACTCTGCCTGTTGGCGAGGGGGTACAGAATGTGCTATTCTGCTAGAGGCCAAAACATGAGCTTTATTATTAGAATTACAGCACTAAACAAAGAGGAATCACAGTCTGTCCCATTGGTGGAAGTTGTGGTAGATATGGAATGTTGGGTCCTACCCTGAGCAGCAAGATTTAGGGGGACCACAGAGAGATGGGAAAAGAGCTCCGGGATGCTGGGCAGGAAGGCTAGACCCAAAGAAGCCAGGCACAGGAGGCCAAAAAAGAAGGCAGAAACAGGTGTTTCAGCTTCCTACCAAGGTGCTAGTCATGTGTCAGCTGTGCCCTGAGATGAGCAGCAGCAGGACTGCGTGGCTGAGCAAGCCGCCTTCTCAAGCCCTCCCCACTGCCACTCGAAATACAGGTTTCTCTCTCACGTGTGTGAAGGGGTGAGGAGAGGATCATGGTGGAGACTATTTATAGCGATTTATGTGGGAAACATCAACCTTATTTCCCTTTCTGTGCTAATGCTGTAAGGCTCAAAGTGGGAGTACAAGATAGAAAGGAAGAAAGTAAGACAATTAGATCACTAAATGGAGAGAGTATGCCTAACTGAGGAACTGCAGTGACTGGAATTGAATTCTTAACTATCCAGGGGACAATTATATCTATTCAAAAAAGAAAAGGAAAGTACTTTGGTACCTTAGGGGGGAAAGACATTATTATACTGAAGGGCTTTTTTGGCCCAATTTGCTTTTTTTTCTTAAAAGTATTTTTAAAATCAAATGGAAGGTTATGCTGCTCATCAGAGATGGTGGGGGACAGTCGTTGCCCTCCACCTAGAAGACCTGAGTGGCAGTATAAACCATTGCTTAAATTAAATGACAGCCTCTAGAGTTATGAGCAACTCCGTGTAAGGAAGGGCTGGGTGTGGGCTATCCTGCCTGAGAACAGTAACAGTATTTTAAAATATTAGTGTATTTTTACTGGTCTAGGAAAGATGCTCAGGTGTTGTTGTTCTTTGGGTCTTTGTTTTTTGTTTTTATGTAGGCAAGGCCTTGCTACACAATCCAAGCTAGTTTTGAGAGCAGAATATGTTTATTGGGGGAAAGAAAGCTTCTGTCCAAGAGAGGGCCAGAAGAGGGCCTGAGTGGGTTGCCAAGGAACATGCCTTGTCTTGGGAATTTTATAGAGCAAATCTGTGACACAAGGCAGATCCCGGGTGGGAAGCATGGAAATTCGTAAGGTGAACATGAGTTGGGACAGCTGTGGTCAGCCAGGCTGGTTTTGAACCCATTTTGTAGCCCAGGCTGGCTTCAATCTGGCAATCCTCCTGCCTCCATCTCCTGTGTGCTGGGATTACAGGAGTGCCCCACCACGTCTGATGAACATTACGAATTTAATTGAAGGATCCATTCCCCATGCTTGTGCCACCAGCATGGGTATCCTTCTGGAAAAGAGTAAATCTCTAGATGCCTTCAGGAGTTTGTCTAGAGCTGCATGTGATTAGTCCATCGTGAAGTGGGCTGACAATACACAGTATGTACCAGTTTGTAAAAGTATAGTATGTTAGAAATTAATTTCCTATGAATAAATAGGAAATAATAAATTATTTCCTATTTATGTTGGTCAGTTGAAATGACACTATTTTGAAGGAAAAAAAAAAAAAACCAAGATGATGACTTGACTATACTCAGTCAAGTAAAAATGTATTATTCAAATCAACTTTATCCCTGGGATTATAATTTGCAGGATGTAAGAATGCAGTCTAAGCATCAGTGTTTTAAATCTTCCCAGGGGTTCCAATATGCAGCCAGAGTTGAAAACCACAGGTATAAGGAGAGTGAAGACCTGCCCAACTCTGATACTGGACAGACTGATTCTCAGGTTGCCTGTCAGCGGAAGCAAAGATGCAGTGACCACGCAAGGCCCTGCTAACTATGGTATTGAACAATCATCCTTGAGATGCAGGAAGGTGTGTACTTTCTACAGAATGGATTGGCACAAGCTTATGTGCAAATGGCGGGATTGCCTTGCCTCTCAAAATCAGAAGACGAAGGGTAGCTTCACCCCCATTCTTACACTTGCCCCTCTTATAGTTAGTAAGTGATGGCCCCTTCTCTCCTGCCCTCTACATACTGATAAAGGGGGAGAGCCCTCTATCCTTGATTTTCTGCTCCCCAACCTGTCCCAAGCCCTTAGCCTATGGCCTTTGTTCTCCCATCATCTTCCCCATTCCCTGTTGAGCTTGACAACCATGCCTCATACTTCCGATCACCTGCAGCCCATTCCCCAACTGATGCCCCACTCCTGTGCTGGATGGGCCACGAGAACTCTGTCCCCAGAGAGCCCTGTGACTGCTTGCTGACAGCTTGCTGTGCATATGGAATCTGTAGTTTCCGGAAGTTTATGGCCAGGTCAGGTATGCGGTCAGTGAGACCAGTTCACAGCGGCTGTACCAGCACTCTCACCTTTCCCTGTAATAATCTGTGACCTGTGGATTCTGAGATCTATGATTTTCAAACAAGCTCTTGGAATGCTACTGTTCTACAAGCTGGAAATTTACCAAGTCAGTTTTCTGTGGTTATAAAAATACCAGCTTTCTTCCATTGATAGAGCTAAGTGTTAATGCCAGAATAAGCTGTTCTTAATTATTTTTCTCCTTGTGTCTAATAATTTTCAAGGCAGTACAACACTCAAGTTCTTGACAGTAAATAAGTGCAGTGTCATTTATGAAAATACAGTTTGTACATTTTATACAAAAATTATGGAAAGAGACCTTTCTCCCAGACAGCTATGATACAGTTACTTCAAAATAATTTTTATTGATCAGGGCAATAGGGCCAAGGCTCTTAGTAGTGGAGGTCTGATGTCAAGCTTCAGATTAGAGGCTAGCACAGTCTTTCCAGAACCTCTGGCTGCCCTGTCTCGTCCTGTGCTCTTGCCTGAGCCTCCTTTCCATATTCACTCTCACCAAAAGCTTACAGAGGTTGGGTGGCCTGTGCCCAAACGAGAAGATGCCCAAGGAGCTCGGCCTGCCTTCCCTAGTGGCAGTGCTCCCCGCATACCAGGTGCACTACCTGCTTTTCACTGTGTTGCACTTAGTGCTAGGTCTGGTTTACACATGGCATTGCATTGAGGTGGACAGAGGTGTGTCCCATTTTAAAGATGAGGCTCCTCAAGTGAGATCTCTACTTCGTTGCCACTGAGATAGAATCATTGATCATCTGTGCAAATTTCTGGTTTAAGTGACAAACCCATAGCGATTTCTTTCTTGTCAAAATCAGCTACAGTAGGAACACACCACAAAAGGAAAAACCGAGCTGCCCTTTGCTCCCCCAGACCTTCCCTTGGAGCCCCACTTCCCTCTCCAGCTACAGCTCGCACCTGTCCCCTCCCCAGTTTCTGTGCTCCTGGCAGCATTGAGAATGTTCTGGTCCCCGCACTTCTTCCTCAGTTGCAGGCGCTTCAAGGCCCGCCCCATGGGTGTACTGGCAGCTCTGTGCCATTGCTGGGACCACATGCACCAGCGTGCCTTTTAGAAATGAGTTTCCACAAGAGTGCAAGGAAGAAAATGGTCAATACTTTTCCTATAAATCTTCAATAACCAGTTTAAAATGCACCAGATGTGGTGGAGAATGAGGAAATTACTGTCCCAGTTATGCAGATGACAAGGTCCTGGTGACTGCTGCACAGCATTTTGCTCACAGTTAGCAATACTGTTATGTACCTAAGATGTAAAATGTCAAGAAATTTCCAAAATATTAACAATGGTAACAATAAAATTGTATTGGAGAAGATCACCTTGAAATAGTTTTAAAATATAAACTGTATAGTTCTCATATGAATAGTTTTTAAAAGGTTGTTCAAATTCTATTTGAAGAGTACCATAGATATTTCTTTTAAGGTAATTTTTTTTTACTACTAAAGAGTCCTATCCCTCCTGTAATATTGAGAAAGCTCAATATTACAAAATTATTCATCCTGTTACTATTTTTGGAATATAATCTAGTTCCTGCTTTTCTTTCTACAGGACAGAGATGAATGAGGGGGAACTTAATTAAATGATTCTAAAGTTCACCTTTAAGAATAAGATAGTACAAGAAAATGTTAACACATGAAGTATTTGTACCATCAGTTTTTTATAGATACTGTAAGGCTGAAATAACTAAAACATTCTGCCACCAGCACAAGGAAGTACATATTCAGGAGCCAGCTCAAAAAGAAGCCCACGTAACAAGTTGACATGTAATAAAAGTGGGTATTTCACATTCATAGGGAAAGAGTGGATTTTTGTCACAAATAATTCTGAGATGATAGGCTAAATCTTTAGAAAGAAACAAATTTTGATCTAAAGTAAGGTCTAACTTAATTTGATTAAAATATTTTTAAATGGAAGCATAAGATTCTCTAAGAAAATATAAATAAATCTTTATGTAACTTACAAAAACAGAAAACTCATCAGAACATTGAAGACTAAAAGAAAATAGGTACATCCAGATTACAAATTTCTAAATCCAAAACACTGTGGAAAACACTACAGAAAGAAAATTCATAGACAATGTTTTTCAACATTTGAATCCTAAAGAAAATTCATATCCTTCATATATAAAGTACCCTTAGAAACCAGTAACAAGATTTTAATGTATCTAGTACAAAAATGAATGAATTTCTTAATGAGCAAATCATAAAAGAATAAGCATACAAACAACCTAAGTTTGCAGACCAAAATTAGAGGAAAAGGAGGGCTGCAAGGAAAGCCAACATTTTGGCCCTAGCCTTGCAAGGTCAATTAAGACTCAGAACATATGAGAACTTGTACTGTAACGTCATGTACCTCGGTAGTGTCCCAAATTTTCTAATCAAGGAGATTATGGGGCCAAAGAGGAAAGTGATCGATGATGTAGAGTGTGCCTAAGGAGAGTCACATGGAGAGAAAACATTCTCTCAGGCTTTCACAGAGAGCACATTGGCCAAGCAATGGCTGTGACTCATCCACATGGCTGACACTGACAAAGGATCTACAATCTGAGGTACATGATCTCAGGATAAGTCCTGAGGGGATTTCACTGACCTTATCCAGATCCAAAAGCTACAATTCTTTTTATATAGGTCCTGCTTTATCTTGGTCCTAGCCATCCAGCAGAAAAGTATAAAAACGAAGTACAAGAAATAAAGCCATGTTGTTATGTTGAGCTGTAGGTGGTCAGGTCAACAACTTCTGACAGTCCAGTCAAGTGGAAGACCAAATACTATTATGGACTACTGGACTATTTTGGAATATTTTGCTGAGTTCACACACCTATAATATTTAAATGATGGAACTAAACAAAAAAGGGGATACAGATGAATGTTTATTTTGTATCTGTGTATTCAAAATGGTTAGAATAGATATATAGCTATATTCTCTTAATTCAAGGAATAGAGGGATTTGTTCTAATAGTGTTTGTAAATAGGATATCATGTCTGCATCTTGTACAACAACCACTAGGAAGGCAGTATGCAATGTGTTAATTATTGGAACTGTCTTACCAATTTGATTTGAAACTGTCTCATTGCTATTTCTCAGTAAAATTATGGAAAAATAACATAAATAAAAAATAAAATAAATTTAAAAAGAATAAACATTTTCAATAATATTAAAGAGATGTCCAGCCATTTTCCAAGAAATGCAAATTAATTAATATGAGATTCTTTTACTAATAAAGTCAACAAAGAAAAATAAGTGTTGGTGTACAAAGTGAGTAAGACTGGGGACTCGTATTGCTGGGTGTGTAAATGCTCACCTTTATGAGAACCGGTTGGTAATGCCCTTCCTAAGGCTGTAAAATAAGCTCTGTTTACATGTTGACCCAGAAATGCTACAGCTAAGAATTTATCCTGAGGAAATAAGCATGAGTATATTTTTGTGAAGCCTTAGCCATAGCTGTGATAGCATTCAGCACAACAAGACACTTACCAAGAAGGCTGTGAGTGCTAAGATGGTAAGAGGTACTGGGCAGGCTTGAAAAGTGCCTTGAAACAGATGAACGAGGCCTGTGTGGGTATTAGTGGGCCGCACAGAGCGTTTTGTGCTCAGGTCCTAAGGCTGTGGGTTAAAGCGCCTGCAAGCAGGTGCAGGGGCCAGGGGTTTGATTCCCCAGCCTGCCGTGCCAGCCCCGGCCCCAGGGTGTACTGAGATGGCAGTTGAAACTGGGCATGGTGGTGCAAGCCTGTTATCCCAGCTCTCGGGAGGCTGTAAACAGGCGTATCACTACAAGTCCAATCTAGTAGTGAGACCCTGAACACCCTGTAGACCAGAAAGAAAAAAAAAAGTCCTAAGGTTTGAACAAGGCATATGTGTAAATGGGGTTAATGCATCTGGTGATTTATTGTTTGGGGATTTTTTTTAATACTTTAATGAAAATTCTTCAGGTTTATATTTTTCAAATTATTTTTAGTTTAGGGCCAGATTTCTCATTTATAGTTCTGCCATAATATACCTACTTAAATTTGTGTAGTGCTACTTCCCATGGTTGTATGCTGAGCTTCTGACTTCTGTTGGCCTATGAATCATGAGCACCCAAGCAAAAACGTAGTTTTATTCCTACTGATCTTTCATTTTGCATTTTAGAAGGGCCTTCAAACTGGGTAATATTTTTGGTAGACAACAGAGGGAAGTTGTTTTTATTGTAGTTGGTGTGGTAGACTGAATAGTGGTCTCTCAGAGATACCCACCTCCTAATCCCCAGCAACTGTGAATATGTTACCTGGAAAGGGACTTTGTAGATGTGATGAAGGACTTTGGGAATGACATTACCCTGGATGGCTGGGCCCACTGCAATCTGAGAGATCCTTCTAACAGGAGGGAAAGCAAATCAAAATCCAGACCAGAGATGCAAGGATAGAAGCAGAGATGCTGACCAAGCCAAAGAACACAGGTTGGGAAAGGGACAGGTAGACTCTCCTTTCCAGACTCCAGGGCAGCCATACCTGCTAGCAGTCACACCTTGCTTCCAGCCCCTTGAGGCTCATTTCTGAATTCTGATCCCCAGAACTGTATGTAACACATTTCTATGGTTTAGTCATTACATGTGTTGTTGTTTGTTGCCTCAGCAGTAAGAAACTAATACATTGGGAAAAGGAGGAAAAATCAAATTTGCACTTCGCCTATAGTTGCACGTTGGTCAGTCTAATGAGTTCACAGATCTGGATTCTCGTCCCAGCCCTAAGAACTCACCTCTCTGGACCTTATTTTCTTCATCCCTAACCTCTGAAGTTCTGTTCCTCCTTAAGCATTTGTTTACTATCATTAGATACATAATTGCTAGGACACTGATAAGTATGGGTGAGGCAGATTTTAGTTTGTTTTGAAAGCTGGCTGTGCTATTGTTAGCATTTTCCTTCGTGTGTGTGTGTGTGTGTGTGTGTGTGTGTGTGTGTGTAGAGGAGAGTGGTGTGTTCTTGTGGAGGATCCTGAAACACTAAAGCAAGAGCTATAGAGGCAAGTGAAGTTGTATACAGAGGTAGGAGCCATCAGAGCCTCAACAATGGATGCCAAAATGCACCTGAAACTGGGCACGTAGGCCTCAGTCTCTGATGGTGGTCTTAGAACTTTCTAGAAATATTCCCTAGAGATATTTCTCATATCCCTCCTACTCAGATTCATACCACAAATCCCTGTGAAGTTTACACATACAGGATGAGAAAGGTGAGCTTCTAACCTCATACCAAGGCCACGCAGAGGAAGGCCCAGGTCTCTGCAGACACTTGCACAGAAAGGAGAGGGGGCCTCACTTCTCTCTGCTGCAGAGATCTGTGATAAATATTGTCAAAGGAAACTGAAACTTTAATGGTAAGAATTATCATGGTATGCCACAGTATATGGAATGTTTACTATACTTGGCACATGGACATTTTGGAGTTTTACATATTTCCTCTACATGTATGTATAAGGATCATAATCCATATTCTAATAAGTTTTCAAATTCTGTTTGGATATGCATATATTAAAGATATATATATATATATTATATATATATATATAGTCTTCAAATATGTGTTTATGCTTGAAAAGAATTGGGGCTGTTTTTAAAAAACAATGAATCTTGTAAGATTTACTGAGAAGAAGCTGCTGTCAAATTTAGCATTCGCACCAAAAACAAAGTCATTTTTATCAGTTGTTTTACAGTGAAAGACACCTTTGTTTTTCAGAGCCCATCTGAAGCACAATTGGTGATTGAGAAACACGCAGAGGGGGCCACGGTTATAACTTGTTGTTCCGGCGTGTGAAAAGGTTGTGCAATGGGACATGGGATTTGAAGTTAAGTTTGGAATCTGGAAAACCCCTGATTTATACCTATTTAGCTCAGAAATCAAAAGGGACATAAAGGTGACACAGCCTTCTATAGTAAGAGTGAGGGCATAAGGCTCGGGTATCACACAGCCCAGGGTTCCTGACCTCGCTGTCAGCCAGCTGAGCAACCTTTGACAAGCCACTCAGCCTCTCTGAGTCTGCTCCCCTGACTGTGAAATGGGAAAATAATACTTGTTGTCTGGTGCTGGTGGGAAATTGAGTCATGGTCGGCAGCTGCAGTCACTCTTACTGTCTACACCCAACCTCACAGGAGGCATAAGCTAGGCATAGAGAAAGAGATGCCGTATTCAAGTCCTTGTTGAGGTGTAGTGGTAGAGCTGTGGAGGGGCACAAGTCAGTACGGGACAAGCTCACTCTCTTCTTTCCTTTCCCAATCCCTCAGATCTTATGTGCAATGATGCCTTTGTGTCCTCTTCCTTACCCGATCACTTCATCCTTTTCTGCTGTATCACCTCCTACCCAAGTGGGAATTCCAGCTTCACCCAGGGCTAAAATCATGTGAAAGGAAAGCTCATGGTCTCCTCTTTTGTAGCATACAGCAGTTCTGTCAACACCAAAAAGAGCTCAGTTAACATTTAGTGACGGGACTGGGGGACTATTGTAGAACTGAGGGCCCAATCTCCAAGGTGCTGGAGATATGCAGTTCATTTTTGGGGTTTTATGTACTCTTTTTCTCCATACCCTACTGAGTGGTACTCTGGCACTGCCCAAGTAGTAGCAGGAAACTGAAAGAGTTTCATGTGAGCGTTTGGGGTGGGGGGTGGGCGGAAAGTAGACCCTTCACTCATCAGAGCAGAACCTTTCCAGCAAGGAAGGCAGTGTCACCAATCGTGCATTGAGATCCTTTATTGCCAGTGTCTCCAGGATGGAGCTTGGCTGGCTAGGGATAGAGTGAAAGGAAAACTTCTACCATGAACATTTTTGTCCTTTTTGAATCTCCAAGAAACTAAAGGGAACAAGCAGGTTTTCTATAGGCTGGTTCACAATGCAAGGGGACTCCGTAGGCTCCACTAGGCCACCCTGAGTAGAATGGGTTTCCTTTGCACGTGGATGGCGGGGTGACTTCTGGAGCCTGCCGTGTTGGAAAGTTTGGTTTGGATCAGGAGGGCTGTTGATTCCTCCACCCTCCCTCTACTGAGCTGAAAGCCACTAGTCCTGGCCAGCCTCCCAGAACCTCACTGTTGCCCTGTCTCAACATGGGTTTGTCCTGGGGACTCCATTCTGACCTGTTCCTGACAGTATGCCATCCAGTCTCAAGTCATTGTCTTCCCCTCATTCTCAGCAAACTTTTTGGCTGACTGGTTTGCTGATGGGACTGTGGAAGCTCCAGTATCTTGGGCAGTGGTTAAAGGTAGGTGGGTGGGGGATGAAAGGCCTTTGGGTTTGGAATACTAACAGGTTTTCTGCTGTCAGTTCCCACCGCATGTGGACATATCATATGTAAAACCTGATACAACTGGGGAAATTCAAACTGAGAATCCCTGTGTATTTTCCTGGTCAATTTTATGAATGGCTTGAATTCACAGGAGAGGCGTTAGCTGGTCCACAGATATGCATGCATGTTGTTTTTTGTTGGCAAACTCCAGAAGCAAATAAACATGCAAAGCACAGGAAACACCGTAAGCCAAGACTTGTCTTCAAGGCTGACGTCCTACGTAGGTGGCTGGAACGTTAGGGCACATGTCCTCTCACAGCTCACCTATGAGTTGAAAGCAAAACAAGGCAGGAAGTTAGAGACCAATTCATAGACCCTTGATTATTTACCCAACATGATGCTGAAAGACATTTGTGTTTTTTGGAAGTTCTATTCCCTGGCAGTGAAATAAAACCTTCTTTCTAAGCTAGAAAGATTGATGTCCAGCTACATTAAAGGAGTAAGTAAAAGAAAACCCTGTGTTCTACAAGTGAACATAAGCACTTCTGCTGCACTTAGGTAAGCCTAGTGCAAAGTGCATTATCAGATGGAAATGTGCAATGCAAAATAAATTGTGCAGAGAGAACCAAAGCACAAAACTATTCCCGCTTTCCATGGTATGCAATGGCTATATGAGGAAAATTATCATGAGTCTCAAAGTGAGAAGAGAATGAGGAAAGGAAGTGTTATTTTCTAACTTCTAACATCATTTATTGGCATTATATGATAAAGGCATCAAATCAGCGGTTTAGTGGTGGCAAATGCAGGCTACAGTGTAATGTTTGTATTTTGAAAAGCTCTAAAAGATTCACTGTCGCTGTAACTTTTCAGTTTGTTCTCAGTGAGTTTTGTAGTAATTGCTCACAAAGCTTTCTATAGTTGGGGAAGGAATCTCTTTTTTTTCTTTTCATCCATTCACATGAACTGGTGGTTCTCAAATTTTACTGCATATGAGATTCACCTTAAAAGTTTTTTTTTTTTTTTTAATCCTATTGTCCTGGCTGCACCATGGAACAATTAAATCATTATCTCTGAGGTGGAGGTAGCCCAGGCACTGGTACTTTTCCAAGATGATGCCAGTGCACAGCCCCAATTGAAAAGCAGTGTCAGCAGCACATCTCAGACTACAGCAGCGTGCATAACAGTGGTGTCCTGGGGCTGTTAAAACAGATTCAGATTCAGATTCTGAGAGAATGGGTGGAGCCCAGCCTTCAGCATAGCTAAGGAGCTCCTGAGCAACACCAGGTCTGCTTGGCCATGGAACCCAATTTAAACAAGATCCTAGACTCTAGAAGAAAACATGAGGCTAGACATAGGATAGTAGACACAGTGATTATAAAATGCCACACAGGTTCTCACTTGTCCCTTGACTACTGTCCCCTGTGTTATAAACAAACAGCAAAGCCACAAGAGTCTTTATCTCCCTTCTCCTGTAAGGTGTTTTTGTTTTTCATTCGTAAGCTGAAAGCAAAAGCTAATCTTTCTCAGATGTAGCCTAATGGTTGTCTCATCCCAGAGAACAGCTGTGACCCCTCAGGTGCAGGATGGTGTCCCTCCACCTTGAGCAGGTAGGCCAAGGTGGCCCCCAGTGGTCCTTTGCCCAGGGCTCACTGGATATGGGAGCATTCCCATGCAGCCCAGGAGTCCAGGTCTCGTGCTTCATCTGTAGGGAGGAGAGATTTTCATAAACACTGTGTGGGAAGAGGAATGAAATAGGCAGAGAATGAGGTTAAGGAATGGGCGTGTGAAATGCCAGGTTGAGCGAGGCCAGGGTGCCTTGGAGCAGCATTCCAACACCCACCTCTCTTGAACAGCTGGTGGGAGAAGGTGCTCACCTGTGCAGTCTACCTCTGCCCCGGGCTGTGGAGCCAGGCTCTTTCTCCAAGGCATCATCTGAACACATCTGCTTCCCTGGCATAGTTGCATGCCCAGCCTGTCCAAGCCTTACTCTGGGATTGAAGGGATCACTCCTGCTCATTCACAGCCTTTCACAGGTCTCATGTCCTGGTCTGTCTCCTGAGACAAGATCATATTTCTTTGTACTTCCCGTGCCCTCTCAACTCCTAGAAAGGCCAAGGCCCCTGAGTTAATTTACTTGGGTTCTTTAGTTATCATTTGGACCAAGGAAATCATAAGATTCCGCTGAGCTTTCCTGACTAGGCCCTCCCTGTTTAGAGTAGGTAGACTCTGCAGAACTACCACCCAAGAAGTTGCTCAAAGAGACAAGATTGCAAAAACTTGCTCCAGTCCACTGCTCTGCATGCTGCTCTCTGGTCAAGACTCTGCCATGACCTCAGGCTGGCCAGATAGCTCAGGGGATTAAAGTGCCTGCTTAGGCAGATGCAAAGGCCAGGGATTCAATCCCTAGCCTGCTGTGCCGGTCCCACGGTAGCGCACCTGTAATCCTAGTGTTTGGGAGGCTGAAAACAGGAAAATCACTACAAGTCCGATCTGTGTAGTGAGACCCTATAGACCCTGTACTAAATACATTTAAAAAAAAAATCCCAGCCCCCCCCCAAAAAAAAACCTACCATGACCTGTGCACTCCATTCCCTTCAGATCTAATCTGCCTCCCCCAAGCCTTGCTTCTTAGTTCTGGACTCCCGGTCTGCATGAGGAGACTCCTGCTGCATGTGTGTTTTGCTTTTTGAGATCCTACGTGCAAGCTCACTGTCTTAGGTTTTCTCAGACTAAATGAGCCATAATTATTCTTTACTCCTTCAGCCCTTCAGCCTTCCATTATTACTAGCTGTGCTGTTTCAGTTTCTCTTGGGCTCAAAGAAGGGTCCCATCTGCTCTTATTTTTAATGGAATCAGAGTTTTAATCTGAAAAGAACTTTGGCTGTGTAAACCAAACCCCTCATTTTTCAGAGAAGTAAACAGATCCAGAGAAGGGAGTGACTTGGCCAGTGTCACCAATAGTGGGTGTGCCGGAGCCACCATAGAGACCAAGCCTTTGTGCTGTCGTCCTACCAGCTCTGCCACACCCTTCCAGTCTCCCTTGTATGACATTGCAGCAGGCCACAGTGGCCAAGGCCTCTTCGGATTCTATCAAGCGGAGGGCTTTGAAAAGAATATGTGTGCAGCAATGAAGATGGTGTATGGGGTTTCCATAGACCTTGCCCGAATGTGCACAGTAGAGGTGTGATTAAGTGGGAGAGCTCTGAATAGTTGTGAGGAGGAAAACCCCATGCTATGTGAATGGGCCAGTTATATCTGTGGTTTTAATATCAGTCCCTGAACATTTGAAAATAGTGAGAGGGAGGATTTATAAATGATCCTAAGGTTCATCTGGAGAAAAAATAGGTGAGAATATTTTAACCATTTTCAAAAAATTAGGAGCAGTGAAGGAGTTTAACAAACATGAACTGTCGGATATGAAGATATACTTCAAGGTTATATTAAATAAGTGGTTTGGTATTGGTGTGCATTTCAAAATCTCAAGGAAACCAGAGAGTAAGTACTTAATGTATGATAACACTAGCACTTCAAGTTAAGTAGAAAATGAACTATTTGACACAGCATGTTGAGGTCACTGGATGGCTGTTTAGAAAGTAATAAAACGCTTTATACTGATATAAATTATAGATGTCTTAGAATTAAAGTTAAATAGTAAAAAGGAATATAGGTTAGTGTATATGTAATCTTAAGGAAGAGAAGGCATGTAATTATAAGGTCAAGGTAAATTCTACATAAGCAAAATGAAGACAAGCCGTAAATTTTAGCAGTATGTACAACAGGATATAGTTATTCTTGATAGTTAACAGTGCTTACAAATAAACAAACTTATCCATAGAAAACAAGCAGAAGATACAAACAGCTAAGTCCCAAGTTGAAATGCAGATGCTGATAAACCAATAAAAACATTCTACCTCACAATTAATAAAATGTTATTAATATAAGATACTTCCATATACCTCCGTGAAATTGGCAAAGAGAGAAATGAAAAAATATCCATTGCTGGGGGGTGGATATGGAGAAATACATGGCCTCCTTAGGGGAAGATCTGTTAAGACAAATGTCCTGGGACGCAACTTGACAATATATATCAGAAGTCTTAGAAATGAGTGCTACACTAATTCTCCTCCCAGGAAAATAATCATACACGGGCATGAAGATAGAGGTTCAGTTACATATAATAGCAAGACACTGGCAAGTTTTAACAATGGCTAACAAGAGGAGAGTGACAACGTATGTCGGTGAAAAGCCAGCCGCTGAAGATTACCTGGTAGTATAATTCTTATCAAGCTAAGGCGATGTTCATAATAGTATCGTTTCATCCTCTGTGGATCACACCACAAAGACAGAGCTATATTCCAAAGTGTTAAAGTGGTTATCTGTAAACAATGGGCTTTCCACTGGTTCGGATTCTTCCTCTCTTGTGCTTTTCTGCTCTCTCAAGTTTTCTGCCTTGAGCCTATGTTGATTTTACAGTTACATAAGTTACCAAAACAAGAAATAAATAAAAGGCACGAGTACAATTATAAAAATGCAGGTGGAATTTGCTTAGATGTTTTTGAGAGGCAAGTTAAATGATTGGGGTTGGGGTCTTGTTGTTCCACCAAGAGAGTGGGAAAGGCACATCCATCTGAATGTATCCAGACAAGGACTGAAGGAGGAAAAATACCCTGCCTTCATTCCTTGGCCCATCCTTCCCTTGGGGGCCGTCCACTCTGTATTAGAGTGTTGGTCATTTCACCATACAGGTCTATACAGCACTTTTGCTGCATTTCTCCATGTGCAGAAGCACCTCACAAAAGGTATATATAGAAAAGATCCACTCTGATGGGCAATAGAAAGCAATGGCTTTCTCTCTTGGGAGGTTAGAAAGAACAGATTTAAAACACATTAAGATACTATGTGGAATTTTGTTCCTCAGGTACATCCCCTTGACACCTGTGGATGTGGGCCATCCTAAGAATCTTTAATTCTAGAAGTGACTAGAATTGTGACTTCCTAAGAAGAGTACAGTTTTGCCCCTAAGGTGACTAATTCCTAGGCATCTGGTATTTTTTTCAAAGTAGTATTAGAACAGAAAAATTGTGATACAGAATCTCACTAAACAAAATAATATGAATTTCACAGTGTTTGTTGTATTGCATAATGTTGTCTTCAAATTGGTCATTCCTATTACCAGACATACGCATGCAAAATTTGAAGAAGAAAGTAAAAACTCTGTAAGAAAGTAAGAGGAGAAAAGGAGGAAATAATTGAATAAAGAAGACAAAACGAAAGCATTAACTGCTCTTTGCCATAGACCAGCAGAAAGCCACAGTACAGTTGTCTAAGCCATCGTGCTTGCATACATAGATATAGCTTCCTCACTCCCTCTCCTGTCCTTCTCAACTCAGTAATTCCTTCCTTTTGAACAGGTTTATTCCCTTTTTCCAATGTCTATTGTACCCTTCAGATTTTATTTTCTTTTGCATCTGGTCTTTCTTGACTGCCTACCTGGGACATGATGGAAAATGGCCAGCACAGAGCTACCAAAATGGAGTTGTTGTTTATGTAAACATCTGGCCTATAAGGATTCCAGCAGGAGATGCACTGTAGCATACAAAGATAACGAAGGATGTATATATTTGGCAAAAGAGCCACCAAGCTGATGGATAGTTTCTTAAAGAGCAGTTTGAGGAGAGAAGATAAAGAGACCCAAAACTTTAATGCCAGATGAGATAGGGAGGATGGTTGGTATAGCTTGAAGACTAAGCAGTACTCAGTCCCTTTGCATTGATTCTCAGTCCTCAGTTACATACTGGATATCCTTTAGTTTTATAAAACATTGAAAAGGCGTGAGGTAATGTGTATCAGTTTGGGAAGGGTGAGCTTGAGTTAAGGAAGAAGAGTAATGATGCAGGACACAGCAGTGCTACAAACTGTATATGAGGCCACTGCTAACTCTAGACTGAGGCTTCACTGGTGGATACAGTGAGAAGGTAAAACCTGACATTCTGCCCTAGCTTCTAGGGAAATGTGTTTGAAACAGGTAGAAGTAACAATATTCCAGGGGACTGGCCGAGTGATTCCACAGTGCTGTGGGCACTGGCGATTTGGTGAGAAGAAACAGTATTGTAATACATCATGGGAAGAAAACACTTTGTTTTGAGTACGTCACTGTGGCTTATTTGGTGGTAGTGTTCACTCCTGACTTGAACAGCAGCAGCCTTGTTGGGGACCCAAACAATCAAGAAAGCTGGAAATGTGCATTTGGAAGTAAATGGCAACCCAAGGTAGCTCCAGAGAGCCAGGAATCAGAAATTATAGATTTCATCTCAGAATAGTTTTCTAAGATGCAGTATGGCACATGCAATTTATGTAATTCATCTGCATTATCTTGCTGTCTTTTTCTTAAAATTTATCTTCTAGGTGGATAGAGCGTAAGGAAAGTATAGGACATCTGATTGTGCTGGTAAATCAGTGTAACCCCATAAGGGAAGAGACATCAGTCTTCAAATATAGTTTAGGAAACTCTTTTGTGTCTATTTTCACACAAAAGAGAATATAAAGAAAATCTAGGTGCTGCTAGGAGTAGAGATGTTTGCTCAGTAGCCCAGACCAACAAACGTGCTCAGTAGAGACATGAACATTTGGTAAGTTAAGAAAAAAATAGCAACAAATACAATCATCAGAGATCAAGTGTATGGATAGATAAGTGTGTGGGTAGATGGTTTATCCAAGTGAGTAATGCTCCCTGGACCCTGCTACAAAGTAGGCCTGGGGATTGACTGTGTTACTAGCAAACTTCAGTACATCTTCTGGAAATCTCATCGTGCCACAAATTGAATTCCTGTACATTTTTTACATACCTGGTAGTTGTGATATTACTTGGAGGTAGAGAAAACAATAGTGGAATCTTTTTTGGAGGCTGTCTTGATCAGAAAAGGATAGCATACTGGTATCTACAGGTACTGTTTGCAAATTTATAGCGATGAAAGAAGAACACACTAGGTATAGCTCAACTTCAGGAAAGCAGTCTCTGAGAACTCAGGAAAGCCAGAGATAACTTCCTAAGTAGGAATCTGTAGGGGAACATGACCTGGAGAGGCTGTAAGGCTTGTAATTGCTCTGAGTTTCTACTCAGAGGACAGAAGAAAAATATGAAAGGGGACGGGACAGTTAAGGATCCCAAGAGCATCTGCTAAACCACCTGATAAATTCTAGGGAGCAGTGAAAATAATGGCACAGCCCAGGGAGGAACAAAGAGCAGCATAGAAGGACAGTTTGTGGAGCAAACAAGCATGCTGGGCCCTCTAGGTGTCAGCTGTCCCTCTGTATCCTGGCAGCTTTTTATGGAAACCAAGGCTTCCCCCTTGGGCTCTTGGCCACACACACACACACACACGGGTTTTCTAAACTATATTTGAGGACTGATGGATAAAAAGGAAGGAATAAATCCATTCTTTGAAGCAAGTAGAATAAGTTTCCTGTAGAACCACGCGGAGACTGCTGCTGACTGTAATTTTGCCTTCATGTTTTCTGCTGAGACAAAGGATAACATAGTAAGTAAAAAATAAGAGACAGAGTAAGAATTACAATAAAGGCCCACCCAATGCCATAAATTAATTTACTTGACAAGAGTGCAGATAAGTTATACCTGAGTATACTGAGGAAACTTGCAAAAATAATTATTCCATCCTTGCTGGAGATTTTTAAGAAATAGTAGTAGCAAATTGAAAATTCTTGAGATAGTAGAAAAAGATAAGGCCAGCGAGATAGCTCAGCCGACTAAGCATCTACTTAGGCAAGTGCGGGGACTGGAGTTCAATCCCAGGCACAATGTGCCACGCTGGCTCTGCCCCCTGGATACACTGAGCTGGCCACTGAGTCTAGGCTTGGTAGCACATGCCTGTAATCCCAGCTCTGGGGAGGCTGAAAACAGGAGGATCACTAGGAGTCTGAGCTGCATAGTGAGACCCTGTACCAAATACATAAATTGGAAAAAAAAAAAAAAAAAAAGAAATATGTTTCTTACCCTAAATATGTAAAAATGCTTAAAGGTTCCTTAGGGTACTATATCTATTTAAAAACTCAAGCAGCCAGGAGGTTGAGGCAGAAAGATAGTTATAAGTTCAAGG
Source organism: Octodon degus (assembly GCF_000260255.1). Lineage (NCBI taxonomy): Eukaryota > Metazoa > Chordata > Mammalia > Rodentia > Octodontidae > Octodon > Octodon degus. The sequence continues at coordinate 1,703,286 of NW_004524634.1, read as the reverse complement.
TTGGCTGGGCTACAGCAAAACCCTGTTTCAGAAAAGAAAGAAAGAAAAACTTGATACTCCAAGGAAAACTCTAGACTAAATTATTATAACAGAAAATGAAAGCCTACATCCTTGAATGAATGCACTAAAAAAGGGGTCACAGCAGACTAGCTTCATTTTTAGCTTTAAAGGGGTGAAGAGGGAAATACTGTCATTATAATGCTGTCAAACTAATACAGTTTAATGCTAGCAAGAGCTATAAAAAAATGAAAGTATTCAGGTGAACAAAGAAATATGCTTTAAAAGAGTTCACAGTTGGCTAACCGGGGAGGTAGGACAATGATAGTGACCTCCTTAAATGAATGCATCGCCAGGTGTACCCAACACAGGCTCACTGCTGAGCTCTTGGGAAAGGCAGTGAGCTTTCACCCGAGGCATCCTCAAAAGACATCTGGCGAGGTAGATACTGACCCGGAAGGGCCCTCTAGAGGGTGCCAGTAGAATTTATCCTCCTTTCCTGTTGAGACTTTTTATGAGCAAATTAAAGGAAGATGTGGAAGGCAAATTGATTAAATTTAGAAGTGACACAATGCCCAAATGATAGCTAGTGTCAGGTGATGGAATAGACTCAAAAGAAAAAAAAAGGATCATGCAAGAATGTTGGATCAAAGTTGGCCAGGTTAAACCGAACAGCGCTATAAGTAACAGTCAGTATTTAGGTTAAGAATAATGATTTAATTAGAAAATATGTGAGTCCACGTTTGATAGCAGTTTAAGTGGAGAAAAAGTAGAGTTTTTAGTTGACCAGGACTGCTAGCAAAGTTGCCAGAACTTAAGTTATATTAGTGAGAAATGAAGTTGTAGGAATACACTGGTCTCCCTGGAACACTCAGTTCCCGTCTAATACAGCTTCAGAGCAAAGGCTGTGGGATCACACTGCCTGTTTCTGAGTTTCCCCTGTGTTTCTTCTAGCTGCATTGAACAAGACTGTAAACCTCTCTAAACATGTACTACTCATCTGTAAAGTGGGTAGAATAATAGATCCTATATCATCACAAAGCTTTCCTAAGAATTAACCTTGATGGTGTGTTTAAAACTCTTAACACAGAGGCCAACACCCAGGTATTTGGAAATATGTTTGTTATTGGTGCTGCAATTGTCACTGTTACTCGGCAGTAGTACACTTAAGAATATCATGTAAGAAAATTGTCAGTTTGTCCTGAGGTAAAATGTTTAGACTTTCTTGCTTAAATAACATTTGTGGGAATTCAGTATATTAATTATTTTAGTACCCTAAAATTTAGGGGTTTAAATCAGTAAATATTTATCATCTCACATAAAGTCAAAGAATGCAGAAGTAGCTTAACGTAGAGATTCTGGCTCAGGGTTTGTCACTAAAATTCCTGTTATTAGTTTAGGGGCTTTACTGTCCTCTGACAGACTAACCAGGCTGGAGAATGGTTTGCTCACATGGCCCTTGGCTGTGGCCCCTGATTTTACCACACAGAGCTTTCCTTTGCATATCCTGCTCACCTGGTGACTAGATTTCCTCACAGTAAATGATCCTAGAGAATGAGGAAGAGGAGAGAAAAGAAGAGAGAAGGAGAAGCAGGAAAGAGTATGCAGGTACCATGACACAGACCTTGCAGTGCCTTTTATAACCTAGTCTCTGATGTCATGTACCCTCTTTATTCTGTTGGTTGCACAGATCAACCTGACACAGGGTAGAAGTGAACTCACAAGTCTGTGGGCTCCAATAAATGGGAATTGTTAGGAGCCATCTTGAATTCTGGCTCTCACAGGGAATTTAGGGCCACACAGACTCAAAGGAGACCTGGGGACTGACTGCAAATGCATAAAAGGATGCCTGTATACAAGAGGAAGACTTATCCTGTGTGGCCCCCAAGGACAGTATGTAAAGCAATAGGCAGGGGCTTCAGGAAAGCAGTTATCAACCTAGCTTTAAAAAGATCCTCCAAAAAATTAACTGCCCCAGACAGAGTAAACTGGCTTGAGAGTAGCAGCCCCTACACACTAGAGAAGTCTCTTTCAAGGACACCATATTCAATGCTGTTGACTAGCAAAATATGAGCATTTCCAACTCTTGACATTTCATTTGTAGATTAAGGAAGAATTTTATGAAATGGAACTCTTCAGAGCTTCATTTCTTTTACTTTGAATAAAAAAGAAAATTTTTCATTGAAATATGAGGTCTTTCTGAGCATGTATGACTTGGATAAACTATTAAGAAGTAGAATGACCCTGGTGTTGCCACAATTCCCGAACATTTCTCTTTTAAAAACAAAGTTCCACTTTAATTTCTTTACACTTGATTTGGGGGAAAGGAGAGAAGTCTGTTAAATCAGGAACTCCGAACCTTACAGGAGACAGGGCCTTTGGTCATGGAAAGAGCTCTGAATGTTTCTTACTGGGAGTCCTGGCACTCTGAGAAGAAGGCATGGGATTGCAGCTTTGAGCAACAGTACCAGTAAGGCTCGGTCACCTACTGTGGAAATCAGACTGCTCTCTGAACGTGTGAGGGCCCATACCAATGTTTTGTTAGGGATTCTCACCAGGAGAACTGAGTTTTTCAAATAGCCTTCTGGAGAAACTTTGCTGTGGTCAAATTGAGTGGTGAGGTACTGTCATTTTGGTCACCTGTGAATGCATAATATAGGAAATGTCTACAAGGAAATGATGGGCTTCAAGGAAATGGAGGACACTAGAGCATACTGTTTCTCCTTTCCCCAAACTGCTGTTCGACACTCACTGAAATGATCACTGAATGTGAAACTATTTTTAAGCTGCTGTCAGTTGTACCTGCTGACAACTGTGTAGGTGAGAGCTAAACTACCACAGCCAGCAACCACTCCTTTGGGAAGCAAGAGGTTGGTCATGAGCAAAATCACACCAGCAGCCCAACTGCCAGAGGCCAAGGTGTAGGCATGTAGGCAGGCCATCTTGCCCTAGCAACACCTCAAGAAAGCACACAAAGTCACAGTGAGTGCTAAACAAAATTGGCTTTTATGTCTAGCATGGCATGAGTGCCCACGAAATAGAAAAACAAGATAACAGTGGCCAAAAGATAGGGAAAAAAAAA
>NW_004524634.1:1673567-1700107 GCF_000260255.1 Octodon degus | reverse complement strand
ACCAAAAAGATCGCAACTATTTCAAAGCACTAAAATTAAACTTCCCTATTTCTTTTTCAGAGCCCACAATGTTGAATTGGGCCACATAGTCTATAAGCAACTCACCTTAGTTCTCAACAGCATTAGGAGAAGTAGATCTTTCTCTGTAAATATGAAGATGCAAGAAATCACTCCCCCACATGAAAAGATGCACTATAAGGGGCCAGGGAAATAGCTCAGTAGAATAAACGCTTCCCTGACAAGCACAAGGGCCTGAGTTCAATCCCCAGTTCAAAAAAACAAAGATGCACAATAGGAGAACGTCTGTGAGAATTTCAATGAGCAGCTGTACTTCTAAGTAGTAGACAAAGATGTGGATAATCTCTGATTGGTGTCTTTTAAGACTAAAGCTGACTCTGCATCTGTGAAACAAACAGCTGCAAGGCAATGAAAAACTATGGGTGCTCGTTTTGAATCTACAATATGCGTGTGGTCAGTGGATTGGATAGAATAGTAAATCAAATGATGGAAAAAATTTTTATTGAGCTGGGAGTTTCACCAGAACTCAGAAAAAGACAGACATGAAAATAAGGAGAAAACAGAAATCTAGAAAACAAAAGTGAAGGACCAAATATATAGGCAATTTCAAAAGAAAAATAATAAAAGGTTAACATATAATCAAAGAAATAACTAAAAGCAAGCTTTTGATCTGAAAAGTTTGAAAACATTAACTTCAATGTAATTTAACCAGTATTTATTACAAAGAAAAGTCTCAAAGCAACAGGTAACAATAAAAAGATTACTTACAAAGAATATAAATCCAGCTTCATGTTTTACCAATTACAAGCAAACAGTCAGCATTTGGAGACTTCTGGGTTTTATGGCTTGTGACCCAAATTGTTCATATGCAAAACCATAAACATGGGTGAGAATGCAGATATTATTCTCAGACACATAATATTTTGTTTTGTGGTCATACCTCTCACATGCCCTTCCTGGAAAAAGATGGTCAAAGATCCTCTTCTCCTAGATAATAACTACATCAAAATAAAAATCCAGAACTGTAGGAAAGATATAGTGTAGGAAAATTAGTGATAAAATGTCCAAGTGATAATGTGCCAATTAAGTTATATTAGTAACGTGCCAAAAATAATAAAGTAAAATTTATATATAAAAATAGTGTAATGGGGATGTGAAATCAGATTATAGTCATATAAACTGCTAACTGGGGACAAGACAAGGAAGTAAAAGTCTACTTAATATCTAATCTAACTGAACTTCAAATTTCACTCTTAACAGTAGTAGGGAAAAATACTGTTTTAAATTTAAAGATAGTCATCAATAATTTTAAAAGAAAGTGCCTATATTCTGAATCACTACAAGGGAAAAGTGGTCAAACATGATTCCTATGCAAAGAACAAAAATGGGAAGCTACAAAAAAAAAAAGCATTTGTAAAATGTTCAGTAAACACAGTGTTCACTTCTCAGGAATGGAAAACAGTTTTCTTAGAATTTATATATATTCTAAAATGAGCATATGCAAGTTTTAAAATAACAAATTATAAAACTGTGGGAACTGCTATGAAAGTTATTTATGTGTATAACACACCACCAGCCAAATTCAAAGGTAGGTGAAAGCCCTGGCTGATGGAGAACACTGTGAAGTGTCGCCCAGCAGGCTTTAGCACTAATCAATAGACTTGCTATATGTAAGGTCATAACATGGTTACTCAGGTGGACGTGCAAACTCAGACTCCCAAAGTCCAGTCTTCCATAAAGCTGTACTTCTGTGAGTAAAACATCAAAAATAAAAATGGTTTAAGCTGTGTATTTATAACTTCATAGAGTTTCCAGTTTAAATATTGTTTGCTTAATTTAAAAAATATTGTTCTCGATTTTCAAATGCTCATTTTATAAAACTTGGAAAATTATAAAATAGAAAATATTTATCTGTAACCCTACCACTCTCTAAATGTCTCAGTGTATTTCCTCTGTAATATAATCTTGTTGGAAGGGTTTTTGTCTAAAAACCCAAAAACCATCAAAATGTAAGTGGATGGATAAAGAAAGGTCACATTTTTGTCATAGGAGATGGACTCGTCCTGTGTTTTCAGTTCTCTGAGCTTTGCTTTACCTCTGTGTGCCTCAGTGTCTTCACCTAAGGTGAGGGTTATCTTCCATCCAGTGAGACTCAGTCTGCAAACTGCTAATTTCAGAGGTATCTGTCAGAAGTTCTCAGGACAGAAAATGATCTAGAAAAACAAACACACTGATAGTGTTTACATGCTCTGGCTATGGAGGGTTTGAAGGGATTATGGTTCAAAGACTCACCAAGAAAAAACAGTTTTTTCCTTAAGGGTAGTTTGTAGGTTTCCTGCCAACCACTCTTTCTAGCAATTTTGATATTTATTAAGAGAATAGGGACCCACAGAGAGAGCAGAGGCGGTCGCCTTGGGCTCCAACGGGGCTGTTCCTCCAACAAAGCCGAAACAGAATTCCCCAACCAGTGGTACTCATCTCGACATTCCCCAGCCTGCACATTCTGACTCAGAGTTTGCTGATGACAGCCACACACAGATACATCCTTGTTGACTTTGTGAATAGAAATTGGATCGGGGTGTTCGCAAAATGCTGGTTGACACCCAAGAGGATATAATTAGAATAAGGGGCTTTCTGGCTTGAAGATATTAAAGAAATGCTCTGTCTCTTTGAAATCACATTATTACAATATTAAAAGAAAGGGGCGAGCCTTGGCTCCATGCTTCAGAGCAAAAGCATGACCTGCAATTTTTTTTTTCTTAAAATTACTAAGGCCAAGAAGGAGCAGCCTAGGGGCTGAGGGATAGGGTCATGCAAAGCCAAAACTCAGAAGCAAGGAGGCAGTCTATCCAAGGCATGTCCCTTCTGTCTCTCTCTCATTTTAACCCATAATAAATCTAAAGTGCAGATTGGCAAATTAGAGAATCTCATCTTCATCTCCCTCCTTATGTCTTTTGGGAGAGGAGGTGGGATTCCCAAGTGGGAGCTGGGATGCAGGTCACAGGCTAAGTTGAAATGTGTATATAGCAGGTCTCTAGGTGGACATATCCAGACTTTTTAGTCCATACTCCACATGACTTGGTAGAGGTTTTATTTTAGGTGCGGAAAGCCTCTTTGCTAATTAGAGTTATTTGCCTTGAGACTGTGAGTTCTTTCAATTCTAAAGTACTGTCTGAGGATTTCATGGTAATCCCTGACTTGCTTATTCTCCAAAGGAAAGAGCAGTCTGGTCTATGGGAGGTGCCCGTTGAGCTTGTCTTACTCCTCTTCTCCCAAACACACCAACTCTAGAATGGGCTTGTGGTTTAAAAAAGGCAGGAGCCCTTTAAGGGAGCCAACTATGAGTTCAGGTTGCAGCACTGCCATATACTAATGAAGCAATGTTCAACACATGGCCACCCTGCGCTTCCCTTTCCTCATCTGTAAAACAGAGTAGTAATGAGCCCTCACAGGATTAAGCATCCACTCTAAATACTGACCACATGCCTGGCAAGTACAAGGTCCTGGGTTCAATTCCTAGTACCAAAAAAAAAGTTAAACTTATAAATACTGGCCACAATGCTTGCAGTTAGTACAACAATTGATGAACAGTAACTACTATTAGTAATAATTATTGTCATCATAGTCCAACCTCAGAAAATCCACATGGGGTTAAAACTCAGGTATTTCAAATGGAATAAGAGCTTGGCAATGTAGTATTGTGTTCATATTATCTTTTTCTTCTTGTTGTAATAGAAAAAGTGGCACTGAACATGGTGCACACTCTTGGCTTTTCCTTCAAAACAAGCACAGCAGGATGAACCTTGCTGGGGCCCAGTACATCCAGTGAGTCTGAATCACACACATACACACACATACCAGTAACCATTGTCTTTATAGGAAAGTAGAAACATAGGTTGTCTGCCTTCTTTTTAACCAGTGCCTTTCTTTGAATTTGTTTCTAGCACATCCAGAAGAGGGAACTGATAAAAGGATATTAAACTGGCTCAGATGTTTCCTTGGGTTCCCTCATCACCTTGCTCAAAGCTGTAAATGTAGTTCACAGCACTGCCCTGAACTGGAAGCTCCTCGTCTTGGGCTTGAGTGTGACTCAGCCCAGAGTTTCAGGCTCTGGCAGTGGCATGCGTAGGGGAAGGCATGGCGACATCTTGGGAACCAGCACCCAACCCATTACTTTTTTTTTTTTTTTTTTTGGCTGGCGCAGCCCACCCTGAGGGCGGGGCTGGCACGGCATGTGGTGCCAGGGATCGGATCATGGTCCCCTGCACTTGCCTAAGCAGGTGCTTTAGACCGCTGAACTATCTTGCTGGCCCCAACCCATTACTTCTTAGTTAACCATCATCCATAGACATACAGAAATCTCTTTTACATCCACTTATATTTTTCAGCCACTGCTCTCTTGTGAGAATAATAAGTTCCATATGTATGGCTCCCCAGTCCTCCCCCAAATAAACTCATACTTCCTCTTTTCCGTCCTAGCAGTGTTCCTTTCCGATTACTAGAAGCTGTTTAACAAGTTAAGTGTTTTCCTTCCTTCCTTCCTCCAGCATGATTTGTAGATTTTAATCATGCACCTTCTCAGCATTTATCTTGCTGGACTTGAATAGCATCCTAACTTTCACAGCTTTTTAATTTCTCAAATGAGATATCTCTATTTTGAGAAGATTTCAGTTATTTTCTAGGCATGGCCATTTGCTAGGTTATCTAAACTCAGTTATTTTAAACTCTAAAAAAGGGTTCAGTAGTGCTTGCTCTCTAGGGAAGTACTGATGTTTAAAAAGATAATTCAGTGGCCCTGCCCTTACATAGGGATACATTTTTAAAATCAGGGAAAGGGGTCTCCAAGATAACTCAGCCATCTGAAGCACCTGCTTAGGCGAGCTTAGGCAAAGCACAGGGTCCTCAGATCAATCCCTGGCACCACATACCATGCCAGCCCTGCCCCCAGGGTAGGCTGAGCAGGCCACAAAAAAAAAAAAAAAAGAGAGAGAAAGAAAATCAGGGAAAGGTAAAAATCAAACAGGGTCAAAACTACCTGGTGTTGAGAAAGACTGCTAAAGAATTAATAAATCTATGTTCAAGGGTTGGAAAAATATGCATACAAGTTTCTCTTAGCAAATTGAGCATCTTGAGGCTGGGGATGGACGTGAGAAAAACGGACCTTCACACACCCCATTCACCCAGTGGACTAGCAAGAGGAATTGTAGCACTGTGGCATTGTGTTATAAGTGTAAATCAAGCACAGAATTACATACTTTTCTCTTTAACCACTGAGATAAAATAACGTTCCTTCTCTCAAATAATGGTACTGTTGTATATCTGTTGCCATCCTACTTGTTATTTAAAAGTCACTGTTCTCGATCTTAATAGTGAATGAGTTCCATGGTTCTATTTAGCTCATCTGCACTACACACACACTCCTCAGAAACAGCAAAGTGAGTCCTCCTCCTTGGTCCGAGGCACTTCAGTGAATTTCCTCCTCCGCCTCAGATGCAACTGGGGTCACTCTGCTCTGCTCTGCTCACTTCAGCTCATTTGAAAACTGTCCCCCAAATTGTTTTACAGGAGTTGCCCTTAGATTCTCTTCTCCAAGGGTCTTTCCTCTCTCTGGCAAAGGTCATTGGCATTGCCATGCTAGATGCTGACAGTGCCCTTCCTTTAGGATCATACATAATTTTTTTTAAAAACCTCTATAAAGATTGTTCTCGCCAGCCCTCAGCCCCAGATGCAGCCACGGCCCTGTTCACCAGTGTCTGTTGGACAGGCACCTGACTCCTGGACAGTTCACTACTCTACTCCCCATCGTGCCCCTTATGCCCCCCGTGGGGAGGCCTCTGCCACAGCCTTCCCTTCACACAAGGCTAAGGTTGCAAGGTCACATGTTGCCTCCCAGCCTGGAGTTCTGTCCCCATAAACAGGACCTGATGCAACCCTGAAAGGAGGCTCTGCTTCCCAGAACTGAGCTCTCCAACCCCTTGGCCTCCCATCCTCTCCTCACCTCCTTGGGGACGGCTAAGGATGCCTCTCGTCACTGAATCTACTGCCTTTTCATCCTGACACTCAAGAGGCCTTAGTCGGCTTTGCCATTGTAGTGTCTGAAAATATTTGGGCTCAGGTTGCAAGCCCTAGCTGAACACTCCTAAGGAAAAGCCAGACATGATGAAATGGTCGCAAAGTTAGCCATGATGCTCGAGGAAGTAATGAAATGACTATAAATGATGTAAGCTTTGCAGTGATCAAACATGTTCACAGCTTTTGACAGCTGGGGAAGAGAGTAAAGAGCTGTGGCCTCAGCTGGCTCTCTCCCACCAACCAGCTTGGCAGAAAGTCCAATTAGGGCTGCTTTTCAGGGGTGATTGCGCTCAGTGGTATGGCTGCTACTCCCCCAGGAGTAGGGCCATCGCCTCTGTCCAGATGGTGTCTCCCAGGTTCTTCATCCACCCCCAGCCCCCCATTGTGAATTGAATCTGGGATTTCCTTGCCCCTCAATTGCTATTCCAGACCCCCTTCCTGTGAGTAGGGCTGGGCTCCAGATCCTATTAGTGAGTCTGTGGTCTCTGGGCAAAGTTTTCACAGCTCCCCAGGCAGCAGTGGTGTCTGCAAGACATGTGTTTGGTTCCCATGTTGGAGGGGCCTTCATAAATTTCATGACATCAGGAACTGAAAGCAGCTTTGAAACTCCAGCTGCTGGTGAGTATGTAGTACAAGAGCTGTTCTGAAAACTGGAGCATTTGCTTTTCCTATCAGCCCCGAGCTAATCAGATGTGGTGCCTGGAGGAGTCGGGCCCAGAGTCCCCAGGGCCAGCAGGAACCAGCCCTGCCCTGCCCTCCCTTACACTTGAATGGAAGGCCTTCTTTGGAAGGCTCTCCTGGCCCTTAGTGCCTGTCTGTGCTGCATGTTGTACTGTCACTTTCCATCTCTAGGCCTTTCTTCTGTCTCTTGATAGTTCCTTGAGTTCTCATAAAGAAAAGGAAAAAAACAAAGAGGGAGAGGGAAAGAGTGAAAAGTAGAGGGGAAGGAAAGGAGGAAGATGAAAGACTGGATCATCTTGGGAAAGAGGTTGGGAATTTCAGGTTTCTTTGCAGCTTTTATTTTTATAAAGTAACTAGAGGCAATTTGAGCCCCACTGAAGAGATAGTGCCCAAAGTTACTGGGCAAATCGTCCCCATAGGCCTGCCCTGCCTCAGTGTATAAGACGAGGTAAGGAAGGCACCTGGCACCCAGCAAGTGCTCAATACTAAGTGGTAGCCAGCGCCCGCTGCCCTCCCCCGCCTTCCCCAAGTTGCTTGCCTCCTTGTCAATAAGAAGAGTCATTTACTGGGATTGACTATGCAGTAGTGGTGAAGATTTCTTTAGATCCTGGTGGTACCTAAAGCGAAATCCTTTATAGGCTCCCAAACAAGAACAACAATTTCTCCCCCATCACGTGTGGCATGCTTTGCACTTTTTTTTTCTTTTCAAAGTTTTATTGATAAACATATAGCAATGAGACAGTTTCAAATCAAATCGAAAGTACAGTTTCAACAAATAATACACTGCATATATTCTTCTTAGTGGTTAATTGCTGTACAAGATGCAGACTTGTGATCCTACTTACAAACACCATTAGAACAAATCATTCTATTCATTAAGAGAATGCAACTATATATCTATCCCAACCACTTTGAATACACAGATCCAAAATGGACATTCATAGTAATATCCCAATTTTTTTAAGTTCCGTTGTTGAATATTATAGGTGTGTAAACTCAGCAAAATATTCTAAAAGAGTCCAGTAGCCCATAGTAGCATTGGGTCTTCTGTTTAACTGGCAATGTCAGAAATTATTGACCTGAGTCCCCCACAGCTCAACATAACAACATGGCTTTACTTCCTATATTTTGTCTTCATACTTTTCTACTGGATGGTTAAGACCAAGGTAAAGCAGGACCTGTGCAACAAGAGTTGTAGCTTTTTGGTCTGAGAAGGTCAGTGAAATGCCCTCAGGATTTATCCTGAGATCCTGTACCTCAGATTGTAGAATCTTTGTCAGCGGCAGCCATGTGGATGAGTCACGGCCAATGCTTGGCCAATGTGTTCTCTGTGAAAGCCTGAGAGAGTGTCTTCTCCCCATGTGACTCTCCTTAGGCACACTACGTCATCGATCACTTTCCTCTTTGGCCCCATAATCTTCTTGATCAGAAAATTTGGGACACTACCGAGGTACATGACATTACAGTACAAGTTCTCGTATGTCCTGAGTCTTAATTGACCTTAGAAGGCTAGGGCCAAAATGTTGGCTTTCCTTGTAGCCCTCCTTTTTCTCTAATTTTGGTCTGCAAACTTAGGTTGTTAACCATCCAGAAGACAAGCTTATTGTTATTATCAAACGATTTAGGCTATCAAGCTTAACCTCACTATCTCACTGCATCTCAAACATCCTAGGCATAATAAGGAACAGGTATTTTTCATCAAGTATTGATATGTTGAACTTTAAGTCCCTACATAATATGATAAAAAACATTTAAAAATTAGATTATATTTTAAAAATAGGATAAAGAATTCTATGCTTCTCATGTTTGCACATAAGTCCAAAAATCTCACCATATACATCCTTGAAGCAGGACAGTCCCACAATATTCCTTTTCCTGTCTCTATGCTTTGCACTTTTTATTGGCCCATTTTCTGTTGCTATAATAAAATAGCTGAGACTAGATACTTTGAGGTTTGTTTAGCTCATAGCTGTGAAGGCTGAAGAACTTAGCACCAGCATCTATTCACCTCTAGTAAGGGTCTTTTGGCTACATCGAAACATGGTCCATGCCATACATCTCACATGGTGAGACAAGCCAGAGAGAGCTAGGGGCTAGGATTAATCCTTTCATTTTAACCCATTCTTGTAGCAAACAGTTGGGGTCCAACAAAAACTGGGTCAAGCCCTTCTGAGGGCAGTGTCTTCAGTGACCTTAGTGCCTTCCATTAGGTGCCACCTCTTACAGGTGCCACCACCTCCCAACACATCCTTGGCCTGGGTCTCTAGCATGTGACCCTTTTGGAGAAACACTCAGGCCACCTCCAAGCCATAGCAGCAGGGCTTTAGTGACGTGCATTAGGCCACAAGCTTGCCCAGCGTCCAGGCCCTGTGCGGGCCCCACGGCGCCTGAGCCTGCCTCGTCTGTGGGTGGCTCACCCTGAATGGTCCCTGTGAGACCAGAGCAGCTGCAGTGCTGCTCTCGCTCGGTGGTGCTGGGCGGCCTGCACCTCCCTGGCTGCTCACTTCTTAGACACAAACCACATCCCGTGTATGAAAGCCTGTCGCACGGTCCACACCTGCCACTATGTCTGTGGGAACAGGACACTCCGGCACTGGCTGTTGTGTTTGGGGCGGGGTGGGGGGGGTGGGGGCAGTACTCTGTGCAGACAGCTTGAACTAAATGCGCCTTTGCACAATGCTTGTGATCTACAGGAAGCACACACAGCGCAACAGAAACAGCTTATGTTTGTGTGTTTGCGCTTACATGGTCCTTGCTAAGTGATGCACTGAGGATAGGTTTTAGACTTTAAGATAACTATTATAATATATTTTGAAAAAGTTTTAAAAATTGTATTTAATAACTAGGAGATATATATTTGTGATAATCAACAGGAATTGAGCGCCCTTTGTCCTCTCTTTGCCCTTCGACTTGAGGTGGCCTGGTGCAATCATGGGGGCTAGAGGTGTATGTTGTAAGCCTCAGGCTCCACACTTTTGTCCTGGTCTCTGACTGCACAGGACAAGCTGCCCTCTATTACCTGCCATCGCTCTGACCACTGCTTGATGTCTGTTTGTTAGCCTGGCCCTTCTGAACTCTTAGAGCTGCATGAAGTATGTGCAGTGAACATGGGTGGTACTTCTGTGTGTGTCTTTAGGGTGGGTGCTGCCTACCATACTGTGTGAAAGCCCCTTCAAAAGCACAGAGAAGGGAAATTGCTCACTCACTGCAGAATTGGGAACAACTGAGCCTGTCCTGTGTCTGCGTGAACGGTATAATAGCTGAAGAGCCATGCATGCTTGCTTAGACTGCTGGGGCACAGAGTTGTATTTATCACTCAGCTGGAGCATGTGCATGCAATTTTCTGATGTTGCTTTGTAAATTAACCTGATACCTGACCTCTGCTTTTTGCTACTCTGTTTTCCTCTGTTCCATCTCTCCCTCTCATCGCCTAATTCTGTTTCTTCTTCTTTCTCCCTGCCCGCCCCTTCCATCTCTCCTTTATCTGTCTCACACCTCTTTCTCACTTACACTCCCTATTTGTACTACCTATTTCTATAAAGCCTCTGAAGGAACTTCTGATAAGCTGCAAAGTACTCACCATTAGAGTAATTTTGGCAGAGTCTACTCTCCAGGCAATTTTGAATGAAGGCAAGCCCAAGAGTCAGAGCGAGGTTTTTCTTTAGTTTGTTTCCATTGACCAACACTGCTGCAAAGAATCTCAGCAGATTCCAGTGTTCGCATCACACGGACGCTTCAGTGTTTGAGAAACTGGATGATGACCAACTCCCAAAATGACTCTCTGTAGAAATCCTATTGTTTTATCTTCTGAGAGAATGTTTATTTTTCTCCTTTGTTGTCTGTGTGTCCCAGTGTCCATCAGAAACATCTACAGGACAGATGTTACTGTATAGCAGTTCTATCTCAATAAATCTGACTTTTAAAAACTTACTGGGGGAGCTTGTCACACAGATTCTTGGGCTCCTTGCTCCAAAGACCCTAAATTAATAGGTGTGAAGTGGGGCCCGTGACATTGGCTTTCTGGCATGCTCTGCAAGAGGAAGTCGGTGGTCAGTACGCAGACTGCTCTTGGAGGAGCTGGGCTCCGAGTGCTGACAAAGGTGGTCTTTAGCGCTTTGCGGTTGTTCAACACATTCACAGTGGGGCTGTAACTCATATATCTTGCTGCCAGGCAGATTGAACCACCAGCAGTACATGGATGACTGTCCCATAGGGCAGTTTTTAAAATTAGTTTTATTAGTAAAAGACTGATAGAAGTAATTAAAGCCATTTGGGTTTGTGTGTGTGTGTGTGTGTGTGTGTGTGTAACCAGGGATTGAACTCAGGCCCTTGCGCTTGCCAAGGAAGCGCTTATTCCACTGAGCCATCTCCCCGGCCACAATCCATGTGTTCCACCGATGGTATAAGCTACCTGATGGCACAGTCATGAATGCAGCACCAGTGGCCGAACCCAGTGGAAACATGTTAAATACCCTTTGAGCTTATCAAAAGCCTTTTTGAACATGTATATCAGATTAGATCTGCTAGTTTCTGGCTCTTTCACCTCCCAGCATTTATCTGCCCCTTGACCATCTCCATGAACACAGAGAAACCAATGATGTGAACCACAGCGAGCTTTCCTGCCTCTGGTTAGCTTCCACAGCATCCACTATGGAGAGAAAATAGGGTTGTTCCTCTGCCCCTGCCCCAAGCCTTGTGATCGTGGTGAGCCACGGGCACTGGGCCCCAGCAGTGCAGAAGCTGCTGCTCCACAGGATCCTGCAGCAGAAGCCTGGGGGTGACAACACCACCCGGCTCCAGGCTTTGTTGCTTATGCTCACATGGGAGAGTAACTGTCACTAATAGCTAAAGGGGACATTCTGACCTTTGGTTACACTTCCCTGAACTTGGAGGAAGAAAGAGTGAATTACCGTAGGGCTTTTATGCAGGGGCAGGAGATTCACATTTTAGGATTATAAATGAGGCTACTAGGAGCCAACAGCTGAGTGGTTTCTACCAGTTTTGTAGCGTGTAGATTGTAAGCATGACCCCAGTAAACCTCGGAGCCACCCATGGGGTAGGTAGTCACCCCCTCTAGTCTTGCAGATTCAAAAGCCAGTCGAAGCCAAGCACTTCATGTCCGGGTGGCAGAGACAGGAGTCAAATCCAGGCCCCTCTGACTCCAAAGCATGGGCTTTTCTCCACCACACATGCTCTTGCCTTCCACATCAAGGGTTCTATCATTTTTTTAGCCTCTGCTTTTTCTACTCAAATGACAAAATTTCTAAAATTATGATACTTCTAGGAGGAACTCGTAAATAGAAAGACAGCACCTTAGTAAAACTATCACTGATAGTCTAAAACTTCACAATAGGAAATGATATTCCCTGAGTGTACAAGAGCTCCAGGAATATTTCTTTTCCAAACACTAAGGTGTAAAAGACTCATTCCACAATTTCCCGTAACAAAAGCATGAGTAGCTATGAGCAGAGAAGCAATGGAAGCCACATCTTCCATGCCAAGGTGCAAGAGATCCCCGTACGCCTCGGGGCTTACTTAGACAGAATAAGGCTGTGACACAGGGCAAGATAAGCCAAAGGGCACAGCAGAGTGAATGTGACACAACCCCTGAAGTGGGTAGCTGTTTCTACTCCTCTCTGAAAACAGAGAAGGATGCCCCTGAAAGGTTCAGTGGCCCCACCTCAGCCTGTGAGCCTCGTGGCAGTAGGGCTTGGAGGAGGACCTAGCTCTGCCCCTTCCTGGCTTCTCCAGCAAGACTGTGCTGCTCTCAGGGGGATTCCTTTGCTTTAAGTAACCTTGGTAGCCTCAGTCCTAGATCTAGCACTGAGAGAAGCCCTGCTTCTGGGTTGGGATGTGCCCTTCCCACATTTCCTCAGCTCAAAATCTCATTTGCTTTTTGCTAGTTGAATCACACTCTGCAACACCACTTTGGAGACCCACTAATTTCACTTACCATGTATTGTGAACATATTTTACATCACTGACTATTTGACCCCTCCATCAATTTACTGATTGTAGACTCCCTTGTACCATTCTGGTGTTTTACTTTGAAAATGGATTTTCTTGAAGTCTATCTTTAAAAAAAAAAAGAAAAGAAAAGAACCCCTATCACTTTGCAAAAGTGAAATCAGGTAGCTCTTGGGTTAAAACAATAAAATTACTCTGGTATCTTTTGGATTACACAAAATCCTTTGAGAGAACTGTTTTGTTGTCTGGAAGAAAAAAAAAAAAAAAAAAAAAAAACATGATGGAAGTATGGTGTCCTGCACTGAAATTAGTGCAGAAGTGAGAGTTTCTAAGAGGTTGTCCAATGGAGACACAAAGGCTCAGCCATCAGGGCTCCGCCCTCCATGGTACTGGGGACACATGGGGCAGCCATGCCTGTATCAACCTGTATCTGATCCCAGTGTTTCTTCTCTCCCCAGCAGAACCACCCGTGGCCGCAGCAGTGGTATCACATTTTAACGACTGTCCAGATTCCCACACTCAGTTTTGCTTCCATGGAACCTGCAGGTTTTTGGTGCAGGAGGACAAGCCAGCATGTGTGTAAGTATCCCTTAGTGCCCTGTACTAATGGGCTGGGGATTATTCAGCACCTGATTCAAAAGGCATTTGAGTATAATTCACTATTTAGAGTTCTTAGAGGGCAAGGCACTGGCTGGGTACCTTTGAAGAACCAAGTGTCTTACAGGAGGTCTCTCCATTCCAGCATGGAGTCCACGCAAGTACGTGCAAGGTATTCACATATGTAAGTGATCCCAGAGCAAGGCACAATGCATACATAGAGGCGCATGCCCTACATGACGGCTTCCATGCCTGGTTGAGCCCGTGGTCAGCCAGCGTGGGAAGAAAGGCCTTCAAGGAAAGCTTCCCGAGCAGGTGACAGGTTTGATGAGTGTGGCAAGCCAGAGGCTTGTTCCAAACCTGGAGTGCCAGGATGGGTAGAGTGGCTGCTACATGTCAGGCTGTTACAACTGGGAGACAGAAGGAGACAAGGTTGGAGGCCAGAGGCTGTCAGAGATAAGCCTTTACCTTCCTAGCACTGAATGCTACACGTTTTGGAAAGAGATGTTTTAAGACCATCTATGCATAATTGAATGCTATTAGGCAGACCTATCCTCCACCTTGACACTGTGGATATTTGGAGCTAGAGGGCTCTTTGATTGGGGGCTGATCTGTGCACTGAAGCATGTTAGCTATTCTCTACCCACCACATGCCAGTGTCACCATCTCTTCAGTTGTAATAGTTAAAACTGTCAGTCCCCAGTTAACAAGCAGTGATCATATGAAATTGTCATTCTTACAGGTCAAAAGTCCGTAAGGTTACATAGCCTAACCTAAAAGTACCACAAACAATACTGTCAATAAAAACTGTTATTTATGGAGCTTTTGCTTTATGCCAGGCACTATTTGAAGCATACTTTGTGTGTTAACTCATTTAATCCTCATTATGAGTTCATGAGTTAGGCACAGAGAGCTTGGGCTGTGACCAGGTCACAGAGCAGAGCTTAGACTCTGGCTCCTGACGCTGAGCTCTTAAGCATGAGAGTTAAGATGCCCTAGCTCAGGAGGGACCAGGACTGCCTGCTGGGGCCAGCAGTGGGGCTGGGGGACTTTCCTTGTCCTGAGGCATGGCTGGGTATCTCTGAGCATCACCTGAGAGGAAAAAGGGAGGCATGCTGGCCACCTTCCTCGTGGGAATGTCCGCAGCTCTAAGGACTTCCCCAAGGAAGAGCCCTCCCACCCACTCCAGTAACACAAAGCACAGTGATGCTGATGATAGTAGACACTTTCATTATTCATGATTATCATGCTTATTAAAATGCACATTAGAGGCCTCTGGGGGACTGATGAGATTGTTTTTATTAGTACTCGGGTCGTTGTGGAAAAACACTGGTCCTGAAGGGGAGTTTGGCCTCTCACTCCACATAGCTGAAAGCCTCCCTGGACACCAGAAAGAAGGCTCTCTTCCTGCCAGCAGGGAGCTGAGAGTCCAGCACAGTCCCCATTGTGCACTGGGCTATGTGTTGGAAGACTTTCCTGGGGTTTTTTTTCCATGAGGTCAGGTGCTAGTGTAAACCTCCAGCAGGCTGGTGGCCTGTAGCTGCAGCCATCAGACCAGCAAAGCAATGATTGTTCATTGGCCACCAGAAGCTTCTGAGGCCAGGAGTGAGCAACTAATCTTCTGACCCTCCTAGTCTGGGCCCAAAGAAGATAACTGTCCATCAAAGTCATATACCATGACATCTTGGAAGTCAGGATGATCAGCCGGCTCTCTCCCCAGTTATAACTATTTCCATTAGTAAGAATCGTAATCTCTCAATAAAGGCCACAGCTTATGCCAGGCATGGTCCCCGCACTCCCCAGTCTCTCAAGGAATCCTTGTGACTTCCTTTTCCAGCAGGGATTATCACCCTCATTGTAGAAGTGAAAAAATTGACTCAGAGAAAGTAAGAAGTTTGCTCAGAGTCCCAAAACTAGAAAGTGGCAAAGGTGAGATTCAGTCCCATAATTCCACCCCCAAAACCCACACTCTCACCTACTGTCCAAAGGGTACCCTGCTTCAGTTCTCAGAATTCACCTCAAATCACTAAGCTCATTTTTCCCAAGGAAGATGTTGGGGTCGTTCCCCTTGCATATAAAACTTCCTCCAGAGAAAGATTAGGGTCATTCCCAAGTCAGGCCCCTGGCCACAGGCTCTTAACAGCTCCTTCCTATGGGCCAAGTGCACAGAATGAGAGACAGTGAAGACACCCTGACAGCCTGGGAAGAGCTGATCATTGGGGAAGGCATGACAGTGCAAACACTTACTGCCTCTTTACCTCAGTCCTCCTGCTGCATCTTGGCAGGCCAGGGAAAGCATTCAACCCACAGATAATGGTGTATGTAGCAGTACGTGATGCTCCATACTGTACTTCAGTGGCTTTAATTCGTTGTCAGCATTTCAGAAGTCCAGTCCCATGTATCCCTGCAGAATAAACAGAAGAATGACAGCACTGGCTGGGACTCAGGTGTGCCCACCACCTCCACAGATAGGCTTGCCCTCTCCTGCTCTCTGGTCCCCACCTCTCTCCAATACACTCCAACACCACAGCAGAATGCTGGTCCCCAGCATCTGCTTAGCATAACCACCAGGCTGCCAGTTACCTCTAAGAGCAACGAGTATTCAGCCTCAAGTCAAGATTCTCTGAAGGCCCTCCTGGCTCTGACACATGGCATGATGGGGGCAGAGGACATACCATCCCACCTGCTTAGTGCTCTAAGGCTGCACAGCCCAGCAAGCCAGCCCTTAGCTCTGGTGCAGGGTTCCATTTGTCCCACCCCACCCCCTTGCTGGCTCCTAAGCTCAGGAAGACAGGACCACACCTATACCTTCTTATATTTACAGTAACTAGAAGAATGTTCTAATTAATTCCCACTAGACCAGAACCTGTATGCAGAGAAAACCAGAACATTCTGTCCCTGCTCTTAAGAACCACCCAAGCTTTGGGAAGCTGACACATACAATGCTCTAGTCAATAAAACTGACATACCTTGAGGTACAGTGCCATCTGTCACAACCTGATAAAGAACTCAGAGTGGGCCAAGATCATGGCCTTGAAAGAGAGCTCTCTTTCTAAAATACTGCCATTTTAGAGTCTCTTCCGCAAGAATGATCTTTAGATCTCCAGAAGACTTCAAATGACATTGTGTACGATAAAGTGGGGAACAGCAATAAAAGTTAAAACAAATAACTAGCTAATAAAAATCATCCCCAAACATTTATGCTTCAGATGAGCCCTGGATTGTCCATCTGCACATTTATGGCTGCCTCTACTAAGTCTCCACTCGAATCCAGTCATTATCAGAAAACAGATGGGAAGAGAATGTGCCGAGACAGTAAGGCTATAGAAGTGTGATGAGGCTGGGACACCAGTTCTCCCTGAGGCAGATTCCTCAAACTGTTGGTCTACTGCATGCAGAAGCCTTCAAACAAAGGAAAACAGTCAGAGCAAGCCACCAGGTGACAAGTTGTAAGGGTTCTCATGTCGGCAACCAGAGACAACTAGTTTGAAGTTTCCCACCTGTCCAGAGCGCTCCCCAGTGTCTGAGCTCCCTGACAACTTTCCCACAGCAAAGTGTGAAAACATGTTGCCATCAGCCAAGTAAAACATTCCACATGGCCCTGGCCACAGTACATTCCAGTAGAATCTGAACAGAGAAGATGCAGCTACCATCAATGACAAGCAGGTGCCCTGTGACCGAGACTCACCTGGGGGGTTTTGGAAGGATGAGTTCCTAGGGACACAGGAGCCACTGTATATGGATCTGCTTTCATCTTGACAACCAGCTGGCGGGAAGGAGGGGGCGATTGCTATGGCATCACTCAGAGCTGCAGGTCTGGAGAAAGTGTGTGTCCTTATCCTGGGCCTGCCTATGTCTAAAGTAGCTAGGGTCACCAGGAAGGATGATGCAGTTAAAGACAGGGATTTGAAGGCCAGACCTGGGCTAAAAGCCAGGTAGGTCTCTTATATAAATGACTTAGCCCCATTAAGCTTCAATTTCTTTGTATACAAAATGGGAGTGCTAACACTTTATGGGCTTGTAATAAGGACTCAGGGACAATAAGCATAGAAAGCAATTGCTGTCTGGGACAAGAGCCATTAGACATGTGGGACTGTTTATATTGTTTTAATTAATTAAGATTTAGTTTCTTAGTCACACTGGCCACGTTTTAAGCACCCAGCACCATCGCATGGCTGGTGGCTCAGGTATAGACTGTTCCTGTCACCATCGCTGAAAGCACTAGGAGATGACACTAGAGAACCTCCAAGCTCAGGTCCCCTGACAGTGTAAGAGCAGATGTTTGGTACTGCAGCTGCCATGGGCACGATCTCCAGCATATCAGCACCACTGTCCCCATGACTCAGGGAGAGCAGCAGGTCCTGCTGAGGGCAGTAGGTCCTGCAATCCTTGGCCCAGAACTGCAAAGGAAGCTACAGCCTGGAGAGATGGTCACATTGGGTGAATGAAGCTCTCGAGAGGCAAGGGCTGGCCAGCCCCGCACACCTGCCCTTGTACCAACTACGCCCCCTCCTGCCCTGGCTCTATGGGATTGTTCCATGTTAAAAGCAAGTCAGTATAAAGCTTGTCTTTAAAACGGATATTGGATTTTTATTATCTCTAAATTTAATCTTATCTGTAAAAAATTTCAAAAACTATTTCAAACTTAGTCTTGGCCCTTTGCACTTTATCTTGGAACCTATGCCAAGAAACTTGGCTAGTAATCAGGTACTCTCTCCAGCCTAGGATACCCCACTGCAACTAGAGATAACATTTCCCGAGCACTAAGAATACCCCCATCCTTTTCTCTACATTTTAGCACTGATGTAGCCCTTCTTTGTGTCAGGCCCTGACTTACTGCTCTGTGGAAGATACTCATGTGATGCTGCTAACTCTAAGAGGTAGGGCTTATCATCATGCACTTTAAAGATGCCGAATCTGTGGCACAGAGAAGTTAAGGAACAATGACAGTTTGGCTGCAGAGTCGGTGCCATGTGGAGCCTACCTTGGGATTCTGTCACTGGGACATCATCTCAAACACAAAGACATATGTATGCAATTATGACCTGGCATTACTTACAACACAACTGGTTATGGCCTAAATGTTTGATAGAGCAACTGCAGTATGTAAGTTACTGTGCAACTGCTTAAAGTGAGTTTTGCAGAATTTTCATAGGCTAGTAAAACAGCGTAGAGAGCTTATATGAGAAATTGATGCAAAGCTGTAAAAATAACTGTATAGAAACTATATAGCTGGGGAGATGGCTCAGTGGAATAAGCACTTGCCTGGCAAGCGCAAGGGCCTGAGTTCAGTCCCCAGTTCCACAAAAAAAAATCAAAACCAACCTGCACTACATAGTGAGGCCCTATCTCAAAAAAGAAAAAAAAAAGGGAAACTATATAGAAATAGTATATAAGAGAAAGTGTATTTGGCCTTCCACTTGGGGTTGGGGTGCAATGATTTGAGCTTTCTTTTTTTTTTTTTTTCTTTCTGACCCATATATTTTCCAATTTTCCCAGAAACATTCATTTGCTAGTTGGGGAAAATTAGTCTTAAGAAAAAATAAAAGTTCAGAACACAGCTCTACATACATTACTATATTTCTCAGCATTTGAAAAGGGTACCAGGAACCAAGTGAAGTGGAGAAGACCCAAAAGCTCTCAATGAAAGAGAAAGGTTCTCACAGGCAGCTGAGTTGTTACATTAAAATTGGCCCACAGCTGCAGTTTTGCACCTAAGAATAGCACCAGCAACCTTTAAGCTTAATCAGCGACAAAAGTGAAAAACCCCTGGAGCCCCTGGCTGAAGCACTTGCCTGTTAGCCCCAGCCTCCACGGGTCCTTTTGCAGCTCCCGACCCCTCCTCAGCTATGCTCTTTCTTCTCTTCCTCTTGCACTTGTTCCTTTTTCTTCTTATTGTGGGGCATCAGCCTGACTGTGGTTCTGGAGCCACAGTTTCTGAATTACAAAGATAAGACAGCGTTGCAGACCCTTATGTTAGACACATGGCTGTCGCTGGCTCCCCAAGCTCACTCTAGACACAAAACGGAATGGTCAAGTGATACATGAAAGTGTTCAGAAACAAAGCTCCCATTCCTCTTTGTACAGTAACTGCTGTTTGTTCAGATTCCTTCCTTAAATTGAAGGGGAGCAACAGCTACCATTTCTCTAGCGTCTGATGTACAGGCCCTGTTTTATAGCCTCCACCCTGGGAAACTATTGAGATGAGGGAGGAGAAAGAGGACCTGGCAGATGTGGGGCTTGTTGGCTCTTGGTTCTGTGCACGTGCATGGCAGTCCTAGCCCATGGCTCTCAGGCTGGCTGCCAGCACAAGGCACCTGGTGCCCACACCAATCAGATAAGCATAGGCAGGGGCGTGGCCTTGGCTCTGGCTGTTTCCAGAGCTTCCTGGGTGATTTCAGTGTGCAGCTGGGTAGGAACCAGTACCTGGCTGAGGTAAGGGAGAGGACAGCACCCAAGTCACATGTGACTCATGTGTAGCCAGGTAAGGTGTCTCCTCCTCCTTCTCCTCCTCTTCCTCCTTCTCCTCATCTTCTTTTTCCTCCTCCTTCTCCTCTTCTTTCTTCTTTCTTCTTTATCCTTTTTCCTTTCTCCACCTTCTCCTTCTCCTCCTTCTCCTTCTTTGGGTGACTTGTGCCTAGAATAATCAACATCATTAAAGCTGATGTTAATAGAAGCTTGGGTGTTTTTTTTTAAGAAAGGATATCACCAAACCCTTTTCTTCCCTCCCCATAACGGGCAACTAAGAAGCAGGATATTGGGTAGAATCAGACCATGCCCTGCAAGAAGAAGCAAGGACAATGGGAAGAGAGGGGACAAATATGGTCATGTGGGGACTCAAAGGGGACAGGGAAAGTCATTGAAGGAGCTATGGGAAAATACATGGATGGGTGACTGGACAAAGAAATGAGTATGTATAATGTGTATCTTTGGAGAATGTGGTCTTCGAAGAGGAGTCTGAGGAGGACAGTAAGGCAGAGAAGGCACGAACTGAGAGCTGGCAGGGGCGGTCAGCCCCTCATTCATTCTGCAGTGTTTCCTGAGTGCCTGTGTGCCTGGCACTGTCTAGGCAGCACGTGGGTTTCATACTGGGCTTGTGGGGTGTGGTGTGACATAACTCTGTGGAGGATAAAGCAGAGATGGCAGATGAGGACCCTGCAGGGAGACTGTGTCATAGAGAAGAAACCAGACACCAAGCTGGAAGGCAGAGGGTAGTCTGTGTGGAGTAAAACCCCGGGGACAGGCGGGAGGAGGACACTCTGCCCAGTATTCTTTAGACACTAACAGCTCAGATGTCTGCATGCCTCAGGCAGTTGGTAATCACCTCCCTGCCTTGAGTCAGGTCTGCTCTCACTTTCCCCTGAGAGGGCAAGAGCCAGTGCCAACTGGATGAGCTTTTTCTCTGCTCCTGCCTTTGAGTAGTTTTAATAAAACCAAACCAAACAACACAAATGAGGCACGCACACCTGTAATGCTAGCTACAGTAGGAAGATTACAAATATGCGACCAGCTTGGGCAACTTAGACCTTGTATCAGAATTTAAAAATTAAAAGAGAAAAGGACTGGACAGCAGCTGGTCACTCCCTGGATCCAGTCCCCACAGCTGTGGGGCAAATAGACGATACACCAGCCCCCTCTTATCACCCTGAGCTGTGAGAGTGAGTCAGTGTTACTCAGATTTGGGTGATCTTAATTCTTCCTCAGGAGAAGACTTCTACTAGATACCCCATACCTCCCCCCATACCTCCCTTTGGTCCTACATGGTTCAGGCCTTGTTCTCCACACCCCATTCTGTAGAGAATCGCATGGGGCGTTTTCTACCCCTCTTGAACCCTCTCCACTTGCTTCCTTACCAAACCTACAGCCCGTACGTACCTTGCTCAGTTAAAACTCAAATGCCTTTGCCCTTCAAGATTAGAGACTAAACCAAAAGCCAGATTTGCTAAGAGTTTACTCTGTAAGCTCCCATCTGTCTTGATCTGCCACGTGGCCATGGATGCCTGGTGAGTGGGAGCGAGCCCAGACTCAGCAGGCCTGGTACAAACCCTTTGGAGTCCTGGAAGGGCAGGGGCCAGGCAGGCAGTGATTGATGTTTTCATGCAACAACTAAGAAAACAAATATATAAGCTTTAACCAAAAACAAGTGTCTGAATTTAAAATAACAACTACTCGGTGGTCCAGGATCAGTAATAACGCAACTATGGTGGCCCTGAGGCCACAGGGCACAATGGCAGGTGTCTTTAGACTGTTAATGGCCTTTTAGTTTTCCTTGTTCATAGAGGTCTTTTAATCAGTAAGTGAAGTTATAGTTGGCTAATCAAAAGGTAGATTCCTTAAAGAGAAAAGTTAAGCTATCATTGCCATATGGAAGAGGCAGAACCTCAGATCCAGCCCAAGATGTGGGCCTGCCCCTCAAGGAAGTAAGTCCTCAAACATGGCAATCAGGTATTTTCAGTAACAATGAAAACGGACTAATGTGTAAGTCATTTTCCTTCTGTGTGCTGGGGGGAAGCTTCTCGTAGAAGGGGACGCCCAGCATCTCATCATGGCTGGGACGCACCCTGGAGAACCGGCAGGTGGGACATCACTGTGCGTGGCAGAAGGCTGTACTGTGGTGAGCAAAACAAGAGACACTCGGAGCAGCATCGTTGCCTTTTGTCGCTGATGCATGCACCGGCACACGTCGGCTGCACACACATACATGTGCCTTCTTAGCGCTGCAGTGGAGGGGGACCAGGTATTGGTGAATGTGAGGACGCCAAGATTCCAGTCCTAAGCAACAAGGTGGTGATGCTGGGCTCACTATCCGTTGTCCCCCACCCAGCTGCACCCTGCCTGGGATATTCCCTGTGTACTTGGATACTTGCAGGACTAATTAAACTTGATGAGGAACGTAAAAAGAAAAAAGAAAAAAACTAAGCACATCCTATGCCTTCAACTCATTTAGCACGCTTACTCTCTCTCATCAGAATTTCTCAGTATACTGCATTGGGTTTGAAAATAACCTGGATCTTTATGAACTGCCAAAATGAAGTTCTTGTCATAAACACTTTTTCTGCCTTTATTTTCTCCCGCAGCTGCCATTCTGGGTACGTCGGTGCCCGCTGTGAGCACGCAGACCTCCTGGCCGTGGTGGCCGCCAGTCAGAAGAAGCAGGCCATCACTGCCCTGGTGGTGGTCTCCATCGTGGCCCTGGCTGTCCTCATCATTACATGTGTGCTGATACAGTGAGTATTTGCTGCCTCTCGGGTCCCAGCAGGGACGTCTGCGGCAGGGCCTCATACCAGGGCCGCCCCAGTGCGGCTGATCGCTGTCAAGTCTGAGTGGTGTTGGCAAAGCTAAAGGAGCTTGGGTGCCTCTTGCACGGGGTGGCAGCCAAGCTGTGGCAAGGTCTGGAGCATCCCGGACAGGTCCCAGCAGTGGGTCTGTGCACTGCTAGAAGCCAGCGTCAATCCAAAGGCACACTCCATCTCCACAGAAACGGTGATGAAGCAGAGCGGCGCTCCAGACAGAACTGGAAACAGCGCCAGCCTCTTGTGGACAATAGCAGAAGTACTTTTTTTCTACAGCAGGAATTTTGTAAATTCTTAAGTCACATCAAAGGCCACTGCTAATATTATTATGGGCTGACAAGCACCACTCTGCATGGATTTTCTTTCTCTGCCATTCCACCTCTCTTTCTCCTCCAAAGTCCAGCTTCTGTGTTGTATCCTCCAGGAAGCTGTTCAGAGCCTCAGACCAAGATCACCTTCCAGGAGTTTCTTAGCCCATTTCCATCCTAGCCCATATCTATTAATGTTCTGCTGTGTCAGAGACTCTGGGAATAGTGTTGTATTCCTGGCACCTGGCACCAGGCCAGATTTATTACCTGGAAATATCTAGAGTCCAAGTCACAGGGCAAACTACCAGGGGATTTGTACCCCTAGGACAAGCACAAGGCATCCACAGGTCAGCTCGGTGCAGGTTGACTCACAGTAGGGACGTAAGTGGATGGCTGGAGTAAGCAGTTTTATGCTAACACCAGAAGCCAGGCTTTAGCCCATTGGAGCTGTCCAGGTTCACACAGACTCCTGTTGGTTTGCTGGTCCATGTCATTGGGACATCTAAGGCACATGCCCCTGCTGCTTGTCAAAAAAAAAAAAAGAGAGAGAGAGAGAGAGAGAAAAGAAAAGAAAAGAAAAGAAAAGAAAAGAAAAGAAAAGAAAAGATGAAGAGCCACAACTTCTACCTCCTCCTCCAGGACCAAGCCAGCACTAAGTGGGAAAGGAGGGGGCTGAGCAAGGCCGAGTTCTTCTTCCTCCCTGAATTCCACTCCACTTGCTTGTATCTTGGGAAACCATGTTTGCAGAAATAGAAAAGCAGTGTTGGCTCAGGTAGGGCACAGTCTGGGCTCTGCCCCTCACAGAGACCTTCCCTAAGAGTGGAAGCCACTTAGCAGGCCACTGGTCTCACTCACCAGGGCTAACTAACTGGTTGTGCTCACCTGGCACTTCTGTAGCTCTATTGCCATAGCCAAAGGGTCCCAGATCCTTAAGAACAAGGCTGGAGGCCCACTTGGACCTCCTTAAAGGGACTGGAAAGCTAACTTCTTCAGGAACAATCCAGGTCCTTGGATAGCATCTCTTACTCCCTGGGAGGCAGTCTGAGGACCTCTCCTCTGTCTCCTCCCAGCCTGTCCTTGCCGGAGTCAAAGCCTTTTTAGGCTGCTAGTTGCTAGGCATGCGGCCCTGCTGAGTTGTACAGTCTAAGGTGGCACCAGTGATCTGGTGCTGGAGGGATCTAGAAGCCTTGATTCCAATGTCCTGGAATACTCATGGCTGGGAAGTGACCAAGGCATGCCAGCCTAGCTAGTGGATATGAGAAAGTGTCATTGATAGGTCAGGAATTAAGAACTTTAAATTCTGGTGTGAGATAAGCTGATCCCAGCCCAGACTGTGTCAGTTAGGAAGACCCACGTCCTAGCAGACCAACAACGTTAGCCTCTCATTTTCTACCTATGAGTGGGGAAGGTGAGGCAAGAAGAACTTTTTAAACTTCCTGTGCAAGACAGGGTGGAAAAAGGGGGGCAGGGGCTAGGGTAGAGACCGTGAAAGGCTACCTAGCACCGAGAGGCACAGCCCCTAGCTTTTTGTTTCCTCCTCTGTCTTTGGGGTCGTGTCAGCTGCAAAGCTTCTCCCAACCCCTGCCTATGGCTGCATAGATTGCACATGTGTTAAGGTTTGAATGCGTGGGAATGAAGCCTTTCCTGATTTCAGCTGCTGTTGTCTCTACACGGCAAATGTTTCTCTGTTCTTTTGAGTTCTGTGGTTGGTTTTTCTAACTGAAAGCTGCTCATTGCTGCCTGCAGAGGGACGTAGGAGTCCTCTTAACTCTGTCACTTCCCAACTCTGAGTAATGTAAGACTATAGAGAGAGGGGATTTCCAAAGCTCAGTTCAGTTCTCAAAGGAGGACTCAAAGCCCTTGTTTGTGAATCAAGTCAGCACCTCCGTGTTTCCTGCTCTGCTTCAGGCTGGTACCTGCTGAATGGACTCTTGGTTCCCCACAGCCCTACCAAGAAGGGGGAGCTGCTTAGTAATTGTTGCAAGGCCATTCCTTTATTTGTAGTTTATGAACTGGTTCTTTAGAAAGATAGGTGGATAAATGACCAGTCCCCCTGGCAGCCAGGGAAGTAGGAGCCAGGTGACCTAGTAGCTCTAGAGCAGAAATGGTTCTGCTATGTTGGGACAGCCAACAGGTACTATTGTTGGTGGCCAGAATCTGCCCCCAGAGAGCCACTGCTGTTTAGCTCCAAACCTCAGAGGCCCCTGTGGAAAGGCTGCTTGGGAGACCAGAGATGCCCAGCCAGGCTTCCTACCAGGCTCTCCTGCCACACTCCAGCTCAGAAGCTCTTCTCTGGCTCTTTGCAGCTGCTGCCAGGTCCGAAAACACTGTGAGTGGTGCCGCGCTCTCGTCTGCAGGCATGAGAAGCCCAGCGCCCTCCTGAAGGGAAGAACCTCCTGCTGCCACTCAGAAACAGGTAAAGGGTGACTTCAAGGGTAAAGAGCCTTTTCTTTCTTAGAAGGTACTACCAGGTAGAGAAATTGAGTCCCTCCTCCAAGACAGGGCCCAAGTTCCAGGACAGTGAGGCCAGGAGGAGGAAAGGAGAGGCTGTTTTACTCTACCAGCTCAGGTTTGGTTCATACTAAGTATGTTTGACCTAGAAGGGAGCTCTTTTATCCTTGCTGGTGACTGTGTGAGCTTTGACATGTCATTTAACATCATACTGTCTCAGTTTTCTTTTTGAAAGATTGTGTTCAAGTTAGGAGAGCACTGACATAGCACACGTCGTGCAGTGCCGGTGAACGTTGTAGAGCTTTCGGTGATAAACAGCCCACTGCAGCACACGTACCACAAGTGTGCCCCCCCCCCCCGGCTTAGTGTGTCCCAGATGGTAGACACATAACAGATATTCACTGTCTGTCCTCCTTTCCTTTGATGAGTGGAAGAGTTTGGCCTACAAAAGGTCTCTAAGAACCCTCCAAGCTTTTAGATCCCATGATTTCCCTTAAATTTAACATTGTTTTTATGAATTTTACCAGTGTCCAAGAAGAAGATGGACATCTGGATATGGGTCCAAATGGCAGCTTCAAAATCACTGGCTTTTGGGCCCTGGCATGGAATAATTCCTGCATCTAAACAGATCCTGAAAAATCTTGGCCACATCAACAAGCTATCCTGGGATATACTTTTGCCCAGTAGAACCCATTATAACCTAAAACTTCCTTTTGAGGAAGTACAGAACCAGGAGACAGTCACCAAAGGCTGATCTACCTGGGCTGTCCTTCCCTAGCAGGTGGCTTTCTGGGCGCTTAGGGTTGCTCAGAAAGGGTAGAGAGAAATAGGCCTGGGAGTCTGACGCTCCTGCATTCATTATCATAATAATCTGACTTGTAAGAAGAGCATGGAGCAAGGTACTTCAAATCTTGCAAGAAAACAAATTCCAACCCAGACTGAGTCTATCCTGCAAAACTCTCTTTCAAATATAATGGAGAAGTGAAATATTTCCATGACAAAGAACAACTAAAGAATTTCATGATGACAAAGCCAAGCCTACACAGACTACTAAATGATGTTCTAGAGAGGGGGCAAATTGACCACAGCCCCATGAATGAGAATGGAAAGAACCCGCCAAATAGGGCAAACAATTAAACAGAGGAGAATAAGA
>NW_004524634.1:1659205-1673104 GCF_000260255.1 Octodon degus | reverse complement strand
AAAAAGGTTTGTACCTATGTTGTTTATTTATTATTTCTTGCCTATATCTTGTAATATGAGAAACTACTTTGGCAGTAACAATACACAAGGTACTAACCATTGTTACTCTCCTAAAATCTTGTTTTGAGATTTTGTACCATTGTTTTTATTTTTTTCTTTAAAATAAAATAACTGATGTCAAAAAAAAAAAAAATGAACACATACCAAAAAAAAAAATCCCCGAAGGGGATAATCAGGACCTCAGAAGGCCCCACTCACTTTTCTCTTTCACTACCTTGAGGGATTCTCTATAGAGCTAACAAAGGTAAATGTTTTTTCTTGTAACACCAGGAGTAAGGTGTTTAAATATTTCAACAAAATATGTAGCAGGTTTTAAAGTATGTGTTTGAGTCTCAGCAGAACACTTGGGTAAAGTTTCTTGTTAATGTCACTTCTGCCCCCATACTGAGAAGTTGGCTTTGAGAGGGAATGGGTCTGTCTTGCCAAGATGACTGCCAAGGCTGAGCTCCTCTCCCTGAGGTGACGCCTGCCCCTACAGCCTCATGGACCACCAGGAAGGTCTGCTGGGCCTAAAGGATGGGTGAAGTGGGGCACTCACTCATGAGCCCTGTCCGAGATGTGCTTCACCCCGAGCCAGGATATTTCCCTCCACACCTCTAGAGGCGCTACAGGAAGGATCAAGGCAGACAGATGTCCAGGCTGAGCTCCACTCGGGAGCTGAGGATTGTGTCCATGCTGCCTTACCGTGTGAGCCACAGAGGAGCCCTTTAGCGCTAACCTACTGACAAGTAATCGGTCCATTCTTATAATAGCCTTAGAGGAAACTGCTAGAACCAGGCAAGCCAAGTTAGCACCTAGCTCCGACAGGGTGTACCCACCATTCCTATTCCCGTCTCTTCTGCTACAACTCATCTCATTTCTCATCAGCCTTCTGGTATCCTCTGGTATTGAAAGTACAATTCCAGAAGTTGCTGCCTCTGAGGTTGAACTAGCAGAATTGGAATTTGGGTGTAACTGCCCAAGAGAAACTGGTAACATTGACTGATGCCATCTCCAACTCTTTGTCCCAAGCTCTTTTGCCCAGTATTGCAGGAGTCTGACCCACAATGCCTAACCTGTTTTTTCTTTCTTCCCAGTGGTCTGAAGAGCCAGAGGAAGAACTGGGCCAGGTAGACTGTGGCAACCAATGAAGAAAGGCCTTTTGTAGGACAACGGCACCAGGGTTGCCCAGGATGGGCCAGCAGAACTCTCCTCAGTTGCCTATCCTCACTTTGCAGCATTTTGTGTTGTGTGGGCCTTCAGAAATTGGTCAGAACTCTGTCAGCTTGGGGTTATCTGCTCTGCCCTCAAGAAGCCATCAGTGGACCACAATTTAAAGACTGGTAGAACAAGAATTGCAAAGGGGTGGCCTTCCTGTTTACCTACGTCAGGTGTGTGTCAGGCGTGTGTCAGGCGTTGTCTGAGTCCAGGTATGTGCAGTTGTCTCCTGCCAGCCCTGGATCCAGGCCATCTTTCTTCTTGATAGGCCACCTCCCCAAGAAAGAATCCTTCCTAATACCAGAGATTCTGTAGTTGTTGCTGTTTTGTCTCATCTGTGTGTATCATGTCAGAAGCAGAGAAGGAAAAGTGGCTTATTGTTACATGAAGTCATTTAGTTTAAGGGGATCCCTGGCCTCTGACCACCAGACTCTCAACCAATGTGACATCTTCTATGGACCCATGATGTTGAAGACCTTCCTAAGTTGTTACCACCTCAAAGGCAATTTCTTATTTATTAGATGGATAATGATTTTATTTTTAATCTTTTAAGTCAGTGTAAGAAGCACACACCCCTTCAGACTTAAACACTAATGATGTATGTGTTGCTGGCTAAAAACCTAGACTGACCAGAAATGACTAGCCTCTGCGAGACAACTAAAACGGGAGGCTGTGGAACTGGATCCAGAGGGGGGTTCTGGTAGCAGCGAGGATCAGGGCCCAGAGGTCATACCATCAAAAACACAAAGCAGGTACATGCCTGGATACATTCTGCTGGAAAATTCAGCAGCTCCAGCAGGAGGGATCTAGCCCCTCTGCTGAGGAGAGAGGACAGGAGGGTTCACTTGTGCGACACAGGTAAAACACAAGGCATACGCTACTGCTTGGTAACGAGATGGATTGACCTCTTTGTGAGCCCAGCTTGGGCATTAGCAGCCAGCCGTGGGCATTTCAGGCCAAATCCATGAAAGGGGACCAATCCTTCATTTTGCATTTTGTTGCTTGGTTGGTTTGTTGCTTTATTTTTAAAGGAGAAATTTAAGTTTCCTATTTATTTTTAAGCATTAAAAGAAATCTTCCAGTGGATTTCTTCTTCCCTTTCCATTCAGAATGCCGGTTTTGTGGACAAAAACACTAACAAGCCTCTCGCTTTCCCCTCCAGAGGAGCAGAAGTTGTTCTCCTTAGCAGTTTCCAGCCTGTGGAAAGCAGCAGGTCCCCGCAAATGATCGGCAGGAGTTCATTCTTTCATTAAAAGTTGGAAACAGAACGGCAATGAAATGATATATAAAATATTGATGTGAAGAGAAACTACTCACTAATATGTTTAAAAATGAAAGACTTCTGCCTCTTAGCCCTTCCATGCCTCTAACTTTTCATGCCTTGAAAGGGTCTTTCACATGGCAAGTTGGCTTTTACTGGAAATTTTTGCCTTTCCCCTAATTCTTCTTCCCTACTCTATTTCTGTGAATTTCTGCTTCTTACAATCAAGGCCATGATCTCATCTGTGGCTTAGCTTCGGCATTTATTGAATGGTGCCACACCAGAAACTAAAAGCGGGCCTGTCAGAGCCAGCCCCGAGCAGTGCAGCTGGCGTAGCCCCAGGTTCTGAAACTATTAAAGTAGGCACGAGTTGGGATGCCTTGGGTCAGTCCTGCGAGCAGCAGGTACGTGAGCTGCGGTCTGGCTAAGCCTCCTGCTCAGACACCCAGCAATGGACACTGGTTTTAGCCGCTAGGGTGCGCTCGGCTTTCTTGGCAGAGCCCCCTCTAGTCTCAGATTCTGGTTTAGAGAGGCCAGTGAACATGGAGGAGTGTCACGTGTTTTTAACTTGAGTTCACTTTTTTTTTTTTTTCTTTAAGACAATCTTTACTGGTTTGAGACTCCTAGAAGATCTGATTGCTTTTAAAGGAGTAAAAATTGTGAAAAAAATGTTACCGGCTTTTTTCTTCACCTTATGGGTGAATGAGTCCACCTAAAAATGCTATCAGTGATTGGCATCCAAGAGGCTTTGCAGAGATGCAAGAAAATGGAGATGGACACATGATAGAAGCAGAGGACCCTGGATTTAGTGTCTGTGAATTCTCTGGTTCTAGGGTTCAGCCAGTCATGGCTGCCAGTGCCCCCTTCCTTGTGTCTATACATCCACTGAACTCAAATGTGTGCCCTTCAGAAATATCTTCTGGATTAAACCTTTGGAAACCAGTGGGTCTGAGGCTGGATTGAGGTGGGCTTGGTTGGCTTATGGTCCATATCCAAGGATATCATAGCCTTATTTTCTACTTGGAAATCATATGAAGACAAGCACTGGATCTCTGTGCCATTTATTGGCAGGGGAAAGTCTTTGGTTACCTATAAAATTGCTCCTGTTAGGCTTCAAGTGCATCTCAGCCATCCTTGCAAAATCCCTGTTTCCTTGCCCTTCCAAAAGCCAAGTGATTAGGGAACTGTTCAAGAATCCTGACTTGCTGAACAGTGCGGCAGTGGGGAATGTTTTTCCAGAATGTAAGTGTCTCTGAAAAGACCCCATCTAAAAAATAACTTCCTATAAAAATCTCCAAACCTTTTATGGGGCTTGAATTCTCTGCTGTCCTACAGGCTGTGACACTAAACACACTGGCAGGAAACTTTCTACATAGAATGATATACAGCAGCCAGATCCAAACTGGAAGGTAGGGCCCAGCATGGGAAAGAAGCAAGGGGTGAGTTGATTATGTGTCCCAGCAGGAAAAGTGAGTACAGTGGCCCTAAGAAGGGAGGGGTTGACACCCATGCACGTTAATGAGGAGGAGGGTTTATGGTTTTAGAACTTCTTGGGTAGAAGTGTTCTTTTACAGGTATAGAAAGCTGCCTGGTATCTCCAAGCCAGTTTTCCAAGGCGCGTGACCTCCAGGTGTTCTTCCAGGCAGTTGGACAAAAGTAGACCAGTGATGCTCTCACACTACTTGGGAGGCCACAGCTCCTTATTAGGTTCTGGCCTTTCAGCTCTCCCAGCATACCCAGCCAAGGGGAGAGGAATGACTCAAAACGCCAGAACCACAGAACTTCACTTTTTGAAAGACCTAGTGGTATACACGTGTGGAAACACACACACAGAGTACTGAAAACCCCTCTTTCTACTGTAATAACTTACCAAAATGTTCAACTTTTCATTACCTTTATTATACAAACCTGATGCTTTTTTAGGACTCATTCTGACTTCTGTATATGTTGCACTGAGAAGGTTAATATTTAATGTCTTAATTTATTTTGTGTGGTAAGTTAATTTTGATTTCTGTAATGTGTTAATGTGATTAGCAGCTATTTTCCTTAATATCTGAATTATACTTAAAGAATAGTGAGCAATATAAGATGCAGTTGTCTTTTTCAGAAATATGCATTGCTGTTCAGTTGTACTGTACCTTGTTTGGAAGGATGAAGGAATGAATTCTTTTTTTTTTTCCTAAATCAAGACTGGAGTTTTTCTTTAGGATATTGCTGAAACAAGTTAATTTTTTCTGTGGGTGTGAATTTGAGAAAAAAAAAATGTTTTACAAAATGTGGGGACCCTAAACTTAACCATAGTTGACTGCTGTCTGCTTGAAGATGTCAAGTTCTCTGAAGTTCTTCCCACTCTCTTAAGTATTTAGCTTACCGTGTGTTCCTAACTGATGTGTTCTAAAAAAAAAAAAAAAAAAAATCATACCTGTCCCAAAGGAATAGAGATCCACCTGGGAAGATAGATTGACATGCAAAAAAATAATTCTGGAGTATTTCTTAGCAAAATTCAAATCATGACATTTTAAAGTAGAGGATATGTGTTAACAGTTGTGATTCTCAAAAGCATGGTCCCAAATTAGCAGCATTTGTGTGATCTAGGAACTTGTTAGGAATCCAAATCTTCTGGTCCTAGCCCAGACCTACTATACTCTTAAGGGTGGCCCTCCAGGTGATTCTGATATATGCTTGATTTTGAGAACATAGTACTGTAGGGTCTGATGAAGGGATGATTTGTAGTGTAGAGCTACGTTTTTAGGAAAAGCTTTATGGAGTTTTTTCAGAGAAAGTAAAACAGTTTATCCCACCATAAACTGGAATTACAGTTTATCCCAACATAGAAGAGTTTATCCCAAATGTAATAGCCCTCAAAGTGATGGCTCCCTTTATCTGAATCTTCTCTACTCTGCCAAAGAGAAAGGATACATAGACAAGCCCACCCATCTCCCATCCTATTCCAAAAATGCCTGACCCCCACTGCCCATCTCTAAGCAATTGTTCTAAGACTGTCGGCCCAGTTCCTGTAAACCCATGGTAAATCTATGCTTCTCACCCAGGTGTGAGCCTTGCACTTGCAACAGATGAGCAGCTCATGGAAAAAAAAAACAGAGGATGAAACAGTTGGAGGATGGTGGGAATTCATGGTCCCCAAAGAGTCAAATTCATTATAATGAGATACGAGCATATAGAGTCCATTGTAGAGACCCTAGAGCTGTTGGGATCAGCCTAACCTGCAGAAAGATGAGAACCCAGGCAACTCTGTCCCCAGTTCCCTGGTCTGCTGCTGTCTCTCAGTAAAATCTTTATTCAGTTTTTGAGAAAGGAAAAAACATGCTATCCTTGTTTGTTTTGTATTTTTCATTTTTGATACAGGTCTTACTACACAGCTCAGACTCGTAGTGATCCTCCTATCTCAGACTTCTTAGTGCTTGGATTACAGGTATGTGCCACCACACCTGGTTTCAATGATGGCACAGCACACTTAGAGTTCCGGGGCCAGCATGGCATGGGGTACTGGGGATCAAACCCAGATCCTTGCACTTGCTAGGCAGGCACGCTGCCAAGCTATCTCCCCAGCCTTGCTGCCCTTGTTTGATCTGTCTCATAATCTTACTCAGTCTTCAAGGATACTACAAGGCTTCTTTCTGACCTGTGGCATTCACTAGCCTCCCCACTACTCTCTTATTTTCTCCAGCTCCTTGATTTCTAGGCCCTTCTGCTGCCTACCTGCCTGTGTCCAGTGCCTGTCCTGGTTCTAGGCAGTGCACTGGACTGTGGGAGGCAGGGAGGACCCACTCCAAGGACAAGCGCCTATGACCACTGAACACGTTTGATCTTTGAATAACAAAGCCAGACCTTTCCTTATTTAACAGATGGCTTGCAGCAGACACTTTGAAGTCTGTTTGAGACTGTTTGGGTCAGCTTTTTTGGATCTAATTGGCCCAAGCTTCAAATCCCCATTTTTGCCTCATCTCTGTGCCTTGGGTCCTGCCTGACCCAGTGTTGGGAAATAGCTCTGACTGTAGCCTTCCCTTCTCTAGCTTAGAGCTCCTTGACCTTCTGCCACCTGGAATTCTGGCACCAGCATGCTTTTCCCCGTCTCCTGAAACCCACATTTTTCCTGAAAGTCCCTCATTTGTGTTCACTGTCTGCAGAACTTGCTACTCACAGCAGGCCCTAAGGTCTGTACTACAGTAACTGTCACTTGTTCATCGTAGTCATAGACACTGGGTCTAGTGGTGCCTGTTCAACTAGCAGTCTTCAAGATCGACGAGTTCACATTCATGGGGGTGGATCTTGGGCATCTTCTTAAATCTCGAGTTGATTCTAAGTCAATCCCTGTTGTCCTCTGGCACACCAAGCCTCAGGGAGCAGATCGCATGGGAGACATCTGATGCTTATAATTCAGAGTGCCTGGTGTCCAGCCTGGACATTCCACCCTGGTCCAGCTTTAGCAGATTGTTTAATATCTACCAGATGATATCCCCTGAGTAACAGAGGCCTCAACCTGCTTTCAGGAAGATTGTCTAAGGCAGAGAAATGAGAAGACTCACAAGGAGAGTCACATGGTTGGTGCTTAAGTGATGCCCATGTGAACTATTGATTTGCACTTAGGCATTAAAAATAAGTTCATAGGGCTGGTGAGATGGCTCAGTGGTCTAAAGCACCTACTTAGAACAAGCTTAGCAAAGCACAGGTACCGCGGTTCAATCCCTCAGCACCACATGCCAGCCAGCCCCGCCACCTGGTGGGCTGAGCTGGCCCCACACACACACATAAATAAATAAATAAATAGTTCATAGCTGGGGAGATAACTCAGTGGCCTAAGTGCCTGCCTAGCAATTACAAG
The DNA here is from genome assembly GCF_000260255.1 of Octodon degus. Taxonomy (NCBI): domain Eukaryota; kingdom Metazoa; phylum Chordata; class Mammalia; order Rodentia; family Octodontidae; genus Octodon; species Octodon degus. Next base: position 1,665,743 of record NW_004524634.1, on the reverse strand, counting down.
GTCCTGAGTTCAATCCCTGTTTCCAAAAATAAAAAAGTTGAATGTTTACACTGAAAAGGAAACAGTGTTTGGGGTGCTCTTTTCAGGGACAGTGGATGCTTCAGACTTGGTTCATAGTTCTATGGGTGCCCTAGAGCTAGAGGAGCTCCTACTGCACAAACCCTTTCATGCCAAATCCCTCTAGGTGGGAAGAGAAATTGAGAGCCACACAAGAACCACTCTGCTGGCCTGGGGCTGGCCCTTCAGCTATTGTTCTGCTCTGTATACTGCAGGGAAGCTTTCTGGGAATGTGACATCCCAGGACAGTGATATGAAAGGCCAACATCACTGAAACCTGTCCTCCCAGAACAGAACAGGCAGCTATGCCCCTCCCTCCACCTGACTCCACCACCAGCTTCATAATAAAGCTCCCAGCCAGAGTGCCAGCTTTCTGGGTATAGCAGAAGGAGGGAGTTGCCAGTCCTAGGGTGTGGATGTCATTGTGTTTCTTCCCAGCTGTGTGACTCTGAAGTGAATCTGTTCTGAGGCTCCAGCACCGCTCTGTTTAGTTTCCTCCTTTTTACCTGTCTTGGTTACTTTTCTCTTGTTGCTGAGACAAAATACCCAACACCCAGGATTAAAGAAGGAAAGGTTTTAGGTCCAGCCAGATAGCTCAGCAGATTAAAGTGCCTGCTTAGGTAAAGTGCAGCATGCTGGCCTCACCCCCAGGGTGCACTGAGATAGCAATCAAGACTTGGCATGGCCCCATGCTCCTGTAATCCCAGCGCTTGGCACTTGGGAGGCTGAATGACAGGAGTATCACTACAAGTCTAATCTGTGCAATGAGACTGTACTAAACACATTTTTTAAAGAAGTACTAGGGCCAGCCAGATATCTCGGCAGACTAAAGCTCCTGCTTAGGCAGAGCATAGCAACTAGAGTTCTATCCCTGGTGTGCTCTGCTGGCTCTACTCCTGGAGCACACTGAGATGACGATTGAGACTGGGCATGGTGGCATGCACCTGTAATCCCAGTGCTTGGGAGGCTAAAAACAGAATCACTATGTCTCTGATCTACATAGTGAGACCCTGTACACCCTGTAGACTCTGTCCTAAATTCATTAAAAAAAAATAAAAACTACTGAAGAAGAAAAGGTTTATTTAGCTTATAGTTTGTGGAGGTTTAAGTCCATAATCAGCTGGCTCTAAAGCAGAGTGGTACATGGAAGAGAGGCAAGTCTATAGCGATGGAAGGTAGCAAAAGCAACAAGAACAAAAAGCAAGATTCTTTCCCTTCCTTACATTGTATACAGGCTACACACCCTAGGGCAGGTGTAGCACTCACATCATACCAGCATTGGATCATAAATCAGTCATAAGCTCTAGAACCCCACCCATGACCACATGAGGCTTTTGCAGGGACATCTAGACACAGACCATAACATTCTGCCCCTGGCCCCCCAAAGATTCATGCACACCCCTTTATGCAAAAGACATTTTAGTCCATCTCGAAGAGTTACCAAGCCCTAACAGTTTCAGCATTGCTGAAAATTCTAAGGCCCATGTTTCCTCCGAGATGTAAGGCAAACTTTTAGCTATAAGCCCCTGTACAAATAAAAAGTTAAACATTTCCAACATTCAGTGGCACAAGATAAACCAAAGATGCAAACAAAGGATTGAGACCAAAGCAAGTCCAAAATCCAGGAGGGCAAACATTTAGTCCTATAGTTCCACATTCAGCATCTGAACCAATCTATGACAAATTGTGAGCTCCATGGGGCTCCACCCATATTGCACTTCTGGTGGTTGTAGCTCCCATAGCTTTTCTCTTGAGCCCACTTAGTTCCCTGCTTGCAGCTTTCCTCAGACAATCCATGTTCCTGGCTTCTCAAAACTTCTGGAGTCTCCACCACACCTTTTTCTCCACATTCACAACTTTACACACTGCCTTCTTGAGGGCACATTGCCTGGCCTTTTAAAAAACTCTCGCATTCTTCACACCTAAAACCAGTGCCATGTGGATGATGCCAAGGTCTGCTGCCACCTGGAACAGTACACATGCTTTTCTCTTTCTTAGCTGTAGGTGTCGAGTGCCTGGATCAGTGAGTAATTTGAACCTCATTCTAAGGAACAAATTCTCTGTGCCATCCCTGTCCTGGAATGTGGCAATCTGCAACTTTCTTCTCAAAGCAGTCATTCACCTTTGCAATTTTGAGACTGCAGAGGGTGGATACTTGCTTCTTCTTGTGATGCCCTCAGGCCATTTTTTTGATTCTCTGGTTCATCCTCAGCAATCAAGCTGTCTTCAGCTTTATCTTTGTAATCCACAATTTTACTGAAGCTTCCTTTCTGGCCAAACTCACAACATTTTAAATCATTCTGCTGGGCTCTTTGCTCTTGATTCTCAACATAAATCTGGCTAACTGGGGTGGGGAAGATAGTTTGACAGTCTAAGTGCCTGCCTGGCAAACAAGCACAAAGACCCAAGTTCGATCCCCACTACCTCATGCCATGCTGGTCCCAGAACCCTGGCCATGCTGTGCTACCCCCAAAACCCCAGTGTTGGGGAGGCTGAGACAGAAGGATCACTATGAGTTTGAACTGCGTAGTGAAACCCTGTATCAAGTTTTTAAAAATAAAACCTTTGTTTAAAAAAAAAAAATCCGGCTAAAAGGGCTGGGGAGATAGCTCAGCAACATCAGTGCCTGCTTGGCAAGAGGGAGGTCCTGAGTTCAATCCCTGGTACCAAAGGAAAATAAAAACAAAAAATTCTAGCTAAGGGCCCTCAACAATATCCAGGCAACTGCCTCATTCAACTGCCAGATTAATTTCTTCTACCAGATTAATTAGTCTGCGGCCCTTAATCTCGGTCTCAGGCAAAATCTCTGTGTCTTAGTTACTATTTTCTTGTTGCTGGGACAAATACCCAACACTCAAATTCGGGAAGGAAAGGTTTATTTAGCTCACAGTCACTGGTGGTCTCAGTCCATACTCAGCTGGCTCCAAGATAGAGTGGCACATGGCAGAGAACAGCCTTTCATGGTGGTGGCAAAAAACAAGAGCACAAAAGGAGGAGTAGCAGCAGCTCAAGCAGCTAGCTTCTTTCCTCCTTATATTGAAATGCAGATTACCTGCCCCAGGGCAAGTGCAGCATCCACACCCACAATAATCAATCACAAACTCCAGAAGCCACCCCAAGACTGCATGAGGCTTTGGTGGGACAACTAGACACAAACCATAACAATCTGAATATGAGCAAAATGCAGACAAGCTTTCTGCCAAGCCATAACACACATGGTCTAAAGCCCAACAACCAATGCAGTCCTTCTTCCCAGAAGAAAGCTCCCAAGCCTGGTCTTTACTGGCAATATTTCTATCAGCCTTCTTGTCCACTGAACTCTAGCCAGAATCTTCTATAGAGAACAGCCAAAGACACTCTAGTGCTTCTCTTTTAGGAGAAATCTACAAGCCTTTCCAAACACATCCCACAAGCCATTTCCAAAGGCTCTTGAACCACATGATCTGGCATAGTCACAGCAATGATCCCTTCTCTGATACCACATTCTGTATTAGTTACTTTTCTTTCATTGCTGAGACAAAGTACTCAATGCCCAGAATTTTCAAAGGAAATTACTTTGCTTGTGGGTTTGTGGAGATTTCAGTCCACACTCAGCTGGCTCCAAACCAGAGTGGCACATGGCAGAGGGCAGCAGTTCATGGTGGTAGCTCTTTCCCTTCCTTACATTGTATGCAGGCTATGAACCCTAAGGTGAGTGTACCACTCACACTCATAATCCCAGCATTGGACCATAAATCAGTCATAAACTCTAGAAGCCCACCCTATGACTGCATAAGGCTTCTTGGGGGACATCTAAACACAAACCATAACATTACCTTATGGAGCTCTTGAGATAAAATACAAATTTTCATGTGTGCAACCTAAGTTTGGAATAAAAAAGACCCAGTGTAATCCCAAGTGCTATTAATTTGTTGTACAACTCAAGGGAAGCTCCAATGCCCCATCCTCCAATGACCTTCGATTTGAGATATTTTTAAGAAGCATAGAGGAATGGCATCGAGAAACATTTCCATAGAGCCAGTGGCAAATGCAGTACATATCCAGAGGCTGATGATCTCAGGATGTCATCTTTAAAAGTCATTAAGGACTCAGAAGAGGCAAACTGTCCTCTGGTGTAGGGAGGTGTATAGTCTGGCCTTGCAGTGCAGGGTGAGAAGTCAGGTTGATTTCAGTTCAACAGAAACTGCCTTTCTTTGTCAGAGTCTTCCTCTGACCCCAGAAAAGTGATCAAGCAGAAGTAGGTGTCACCAGGGAAGCCAAAGGGATCCCCCGATGAACTTGAACATGAGCAAGAAGACCCCTGGGGGCTAGTCCACCTTCAGGATCTGACCACAATCTCTTGCCCTTGAGTCCATAGGTTACACCCAGAGCTTGAAGCCTCCGCCTCCCCAGCTATGTCCTTCTGAATGTCTTTGTGGGCACAGACTTGAGCCTGTATCCTCACCTTGTTTCGTTGTGGGTCCTGTGGCATCCCAGAGTTTCCTGGTGATAGAGTGGGGGCATCCTTGGGCCCTGTCCACTCCTCTTCCCTTCCTTCTCCTGATATCAGAGCCTGTGCTGTAATCCTTCTCAGGAGTGTCCCCGTATAGTGACCACAGCCTGAATGACTCTCAAGAGAGGGTCTTGTCTGGCTTTCCACACTCCCAAGATGCTAAGGTGTGCTGGTTATTTGTTCTTCCCAGATCATTCTCATGGCCTCTGTCCCATGCGAAGAGGAAGTCTCTGTGGACTGCCACCCTAGGGCTCTCTTGCCCCACTGACTTCTAGTTCAGCCAGTAGGAAGAAAGACATGAGGAATAGAGCATGTTTGCCTCATTTGCTGCCTGCTCCAGTGCTTCATCTCTGGTGGAACTGTATATCCTTGACTTGCCCCAGGGCCCCTCCTCTCCAGCACCAACTCTCACCAGGCTTCCTAACATCACTCCTCTACTTCTCCCTTCAGTTGTAGGAGTAGTGTTGTCTTCCCACAGTTGACAATCTAACGCTAACCTTCCCCAATCCACTTTTTAATGTCCAGTGATGCTTTACAAAAGTTTGCCAATTCAAATAGCTCCACAAGTAAAGGGGACCATTGAATTTTGGCAGCTGCTTAATGGAGAAAGGAAGGGCTATGAGTATGTCTGAATCTGAGGTTGGGAGTGGGCATGGTGATCAGCTGCAGGGCACAGATGTCTTTGGAAGTGAAAGATCTCCTCACAGTTCCAGCCTGTGCTAGATAACCAGCTATGGGCCAAATTCCACCCTCCACCCCCTGCACGCAAAAAGAAGCAGGAAATCTTTTCTTCTTCATAAAATATCTCACTTCTAAATGTACTTCAAATTGATTAATCACTCTGTGGCTCTAGCAAATCTGTCTGCAGGTCACTATAAGGTAGCAGCTTCTGCTCTCAAACTGTTGGCTCAGCATGCTCTGCCAGACCTTCCTTTCTGTGAACCCTCACAACTCTCAAAAGCTGGAAATGGCTTTTGTTGATTCTCTGCCTAAGCAAAATTCTTCTCCCTCAAGAAAAGAATGATGCTTCCTTTTCTCTGAAGTCTTCCCAAGGCCCCATGAAAAAATAGTACCTCCTTTCCCAAGACAGCCAAAGCACTTCATGGAGAATTCTGTTGAAATGCATGTCTTATCCCACTGGACTCTTTGCTCCTCCTTGAGTTGGTATGTACCCCAGGTCATCCTATGCCCATGTAGTGAGCTTCTCAAGGTTGAGAACATCTATCTGTTCTACCCATCTCTATAGCCCAAGCATCAAGTCCCACACCTAGGTATGCTAGGTAAAACAATGATATAACAAAAAGGATAAAACAATCATATACACTGGGATATAGTTCTGATCCAGTTGAAGATAGTGCATCAAAATGCAGAAGATGGTAAAAAATGAAAATACTGGGTTTTGTTTTAACCAACACAGGTCTCTGGAGGAACAGCCCCCAATATGGCTCTTGGTCATTGATAAGCACCTCACATCTGCTCACTGCTAACTACACCTTTCTTTCTCAAGCCTTGTAGAGTGGACTCATCTTTGTGCAACCCATAAAAAATGACAGACACCCACATCCATAGAAGAATATGTTGGGCTCAGAGCCATAGTGAGCCTGCTCCTTCAGGAATAAGGGAGTTGATTACAACTGAGGAAGCTATACAAAGACAATATTACGGTGCTCACATGGAAACAAAGCCAATGTGACCTACCCAACTAACACCCTAAGACATATCTCTAGACCAAAGTCTTTTGAGAGCCACTCTATAAAATTAAGAGAGAAAGCTGACCTGTCAAATGTAGAAATACTATCACAAGGACACAAGAACCAGAAAAGGCAATGTAAAACAGGGACCCCAAAGTAACCCCAGTAACTATCAACAGATCCCAAAGAAAAGAAAAGAGTCCTGAAAAAATTCAAAATAATGACTCTAAGGAAAGGCATTGAAATGCAAGGCAATACAAACAACTCAATAAAACAGAAAAAAATTCATTATACCAAT
>NW_004524634.1:1652023-1658953 GCF_000260255.1 Octodon degus | reverse complement strand
AAGAAGAAGAAGAAGAAGAAGAAGAAGAAGAAGAAGAAGAAGAAGAAGAAGAAGAAGAAGAAGAAAGAAGAAGAAGAAGAAGAAGGGTGTTAAAACCCCCTGCTTATAGCTTTAAAGTGCCTGCTTAGGCAGACTCAGGGGCCGGGAGTTCGATCCCCAGGCCTGCCATGCTGGCCCCACCCCGGGGAACACTGAGACGCTGATTGAGACTGGGCATGTTGGCCTGTGCATATAATTCCAGCACTTGGGAGGCTGTAAACAGGAGGATCACTACAAGTCTGATCTACACAGTGAAACCCTATACACCCTGTCCTAAATACAAAAAAAGAAAAAACCCAAACAGCAATCTTGAAGGTTAAAACAAAACTCAATAAACAATTGAAATAGTGAAATAAACAACCAAAATCCTCAGCGATATACTAGATAAACAGAAGGAACAATTTCTGAATTTTAAGACAGGTATTTTGAAATACCCCAGTCAGAGAAAAAGAATTTTTTTCAATGAACAAAGAATGAAGGAAGACTATTAGACTTACAGGTCATTGTTAAGTGTAAAATATTTGCATTATGAGTTTTCTGAAGGAAGAAGGAAAAAGGCATAGAAAGCCTAGTTTAGAAAATAATCCATGATAATTTCCCCGATACATACATACAAATCCAAGAGTTGCAAAAGATTCCTAATACAGTGGATTTGAAAAAAAATAAATTATCAAAAAAGAATAGATTCTCTCTAAAGTGTAGTATAGTCACACTGTCAAAAGTCCAAGATAAAGAAAAGTGTAAGAACAAGAGAAAAAGCATTAAGTAACATATACATTGCATCTAAGAAAACCTCCATTGGACCCAATTTCTAAAGATAAACCTTACAGGCAAGGACAGATGGAGAGAGGGGGAGGGAAAAGAGAGAGAAACAGACAGTGCATGGAGAGAAGGGAGGGAAGAGAAGCAAGGTGAAGAAAAGGGAAGAAGAAAGGCCAAGTGTAAATAATATACCCAGCAAAGCTATCCTTAAGAAATAGAAAATCTTTTCAAGACAAAACAGAGAATTCATCCCTATCAATGTGGCCTTGTTAAAAATAGTAAAGAGAATTCTATAGAAGAGAAAGGATAACTGCCATCATGAAAACAGAAATATAAAAGCCACTAGTAAGGCAGACTTAGTGGACATATACATAGTGATCCACCCAACAACATCTGAGTACACATTCTTTTCAGCTACACATGGGACATTTTCTAAAATATACCACATACTAGTCCATAATCATGCTTAAGTATATGCAAGAAAACAGAAATTATCCCATGCATATTATCTGACCACAGTGCAGTGAAACTGGAAATTAATTACAAAAGAAACCATAAAAACCCCATAAACATGGAAACTAAATAGCATCCTCCTCAGCAACCATGGGTTACAGAAGAAATTAAACAATATCTACAATCTGATGAAAATTCAAACACCACTTACCAGAATTTGTGGGATGCAATGAAAGCAATTCCAGGGAAGCTGAGAAATTTATAAGGTGAACTCACACATTACCAAAATAGGCTGAGAACAAATAAATACCCAAATGCTGCACCTCAAGCTTCTAGAAAAAGAAGAGCAAACCAAGCCCAAAGCCCAAAGATGGGAGTAAATTATAAAGATTAGAGCTTAAATCAACACAATTGAGACAAAGAAAATAATACAAAGAATTAATGAATTCAGGACCAACAATATAGCTCAGTGGACTAAAGCACCTGTTTAGTCCCAGCACAGTGGAGGGGGTTCAATCCCCAGCATGCCTTGCTGGTTCCATCCTGGGGGCAGCTGACAGGGTGATTGAGACTCAGTATAGTGGTACATACCTGTAATCCCAGTGCTTGGGAGGCTGAAAACAAGAGGTTCACTAAGAGTACAATCTGTGTAGTGAGACCCTGTAGACCCTGTACTAAATACATATAAAAAAGAATTAATCTAAAAGCTGGTTCTTTGAAAGATTAAATAAAATTGATAAACTCTTAGCCAACCTCCTCAAAAAGAGGAATGAAAAAGCTCAAATTCAAAGAATAAGGAATAAAAAGGAAGAAATTACTACAGATCCTGTGGAATTAAGAAGATCATCAATAGCTACTTTGAAAATCTTTACTCTCAGAGGATAGAAGACACAGAAGAAATGGACAGATTTCTAGATAGCTACAAATTGCCAAAACTGAATCAAGAAGATATAAAAACTTTGAATAGAGTTTTTATTGAGCCAGGGATATAGCCCAATGGCATAAGCACCTGCCTGGCAAGTGCAAAATCATGAGTTTGATCTCTTGTACCAAAAGAGAGAGAGAGAGAGAGAGAGAGAGAGAGAGAGAGAGAGAGAGAGAGAGAGAGAGAGAGAGAGACAGCTCAGCTGTGCTAATTTTTGGCTGAGGAGATAGCTCTGTAGAATAAGCACTTGCCTGGCAAGTGCAAGGTCCTGAGTTCAATCCCCAGTACTGAAAAAAAGAAAAACTCTGAATAACCCAATATCAGCCAATGAAATGGAAAATGTAGTTAAAAGCTTACTAACATAGAAAATCCCAGGTTCTGATGGATTCACAGCTGAATTCAACAAGAAATTTAGAGAAGATTTAATCTCAATATTCCTCAAACTCTTCAATGAAATTAAAATGGAAGCAATACTCACAAAATCATTCCTTGAGGCAAGTATTATACTGATACCAAAACTGAAACGAGATTCAACCAAACAGAGAATCACAGGTCAATCTTGCTCATGAACATAGATACAAAAATTTTCAGTAAACTACCAGCAAAGAGAAAACAGGAAATCATCAAGAAGATTATATACCATGACCAGATAGGATTCACCCAAGGATACAAAGATGTTTGAACATACACAAATCTATAAATGTAATACACTATATCAATAGAGCCAAAACTAAAAACACACAATTATCTCATTAGATGCATAAAAGGCTTTTCACAAAGTCCAAAACTCATTCATGATCAAAGCTCTATTGAAAATTAAAATAGCCTATCCTCAACCTGATAAAAGCCAACTATGACAAACCAACAGCCAACATAATTCTAAATGGAGAAAAACTGAAAGCTTTTACTCTCAAATCAGGTACAAGACAAGGATGTCCTCTGTCACCACTCCTATTCAATATAGTTCTGGAATCATTAACTAGAGACATTAGACAACAGAGAGAACTAAAAGGAATAAAATAGGTAAAGAAGAAGTTAAACTATTATTATTTGCAGATAGCATAATACTTTACTTCGAAGACCCAAAAACCTCCTCCAAGAAGCTCCTAGAATTAATAAACAAACTCAGTAGCATAACAGGATACAAAGTCAACACTCAAAAATCAATAGCATTCCTCTACACAGATATCAAACTCACTGGGAGAGAAATTAGAAACAATACTCTTCACAGTAGCATCCAAAAAATAAAATACTTAGGAATTAATTTAACAAAGGAAGGAAAATATTCATACAATGAAAATTACAGGGCTGGGCAGATGGCTCAATGGAATAAGCGCTTCCCTGGCAAGCGCAAGGACCTAAGTTCAATCCCCAGTTCCGAAAAGAAAGAAAAAAAAGAAAGAAGAAAGAAAGAAAGAAAGAAAGAAAGAAAGAAAGAAAGAAAGAAAGAAAGAAAGAAAGAAAGAAAGAAAATTACAATCCTCTAAAAAAAAAATCAAAAAAGATTTCAGAAAATTGGAAGATATTCCTTGCTTCTGGATAAGAAGAACCAACATAGTGTAAATGGCCATGCACCCAAAATTGTTATACAGATTTAATACAATCCTTATCAAAATACTACCAACATACCTCACAAATCTAGAAAAAACATTCTTAAAATTTATTTGGAACCAAAAAACCCTAGAACAGCAAAGGCAATCTTGGGCAACAAAGGCAAGGCAGGAGGCATTACAATCCCTGGCTTGAAATTATGCTACAAAGATGTGATAAAATTATCATGGTACTGGGAAAAAAAACAGACACCAGGATCAGTGGAACAGATGAGAATATGCAAACACAACTATGAACACACTCAGTCATCTTATCTTTGATAAAGAGCCAAACATATTCACTGGAAGAAAGATAGTCTCTTTCAAATGGTGTGGGTAAAACTGGCTCTCCACATGCCAAAAACTAAAACTAGACCCAAGTCTATCACCATGCACTAAACTAAAGCCAAAATAGATTAAAGATCTAAACATTAAAACAGAAACACTAAATCTCCTGGAAGAGAAAGTAGATGCAAATCCTGAAGACATAGGAGTAAGCAGACAGTTCATGAATAAAAACTAAACTGCATGGGAAATACTCCAAACAATCAACAACTGGGATCTCATCTTACTGAAAAGTTTCTGCATATCAAAAGAAATCACCAACAGAGTCAAAAAACAACACAAATTTGGAAAAAAAAAAATTGTAACCAAGAATCACTCAGACAAAGGACTTCTGTCTAAATTCTATAAAGAACTAAAAAAAATGGCCCCCAAAATTTAAAGTCCCAATCCAAAAATGGGCATGTGAGATGAGTATACACTTCTCAGAGGAAGAAATACAAGTGGCAAATAAAAACATGAAAAAATACCCTAGCTGGCCACAACCAGACACACCATGTGGCCCTCCATCTCTGTGACCGCCTCCCCCAGGCATGGCATAGGGCCTCACCTCACTGTGGCAGCAGCACAGCACAGCACGCTTGACTTCATGCTTGGTACCAAAGCTGATGGTGAGACCATCCTAAAAGGTCTATAGTCCGTTTTCCAGGAACAGGGCATGGTGGCATCAGTGCATACCTGGCAGGACCATGATTGCCTAGCAACCTACACAAACAAAAATGACAGCTTTGTCAACTTGAAAATTTATCCACATGGATTGGTGTTGCTGGCCCTTCAGAGCTATGACAGTGATATCCAGGGCAAAGAAGAAATTGGTAATATTTTGAACAAAATAAAAGAGAGAATGAAAGAATTGAGTCAGGCTGATACTGGGCAGGTGAAGCATTTGCCAACCAGAGGGGCATTGACAGGTACTGGCCTACAGCTGATGGGCATCTGGTTGAGTATGACATAGATGAAGTGGTATATGATGAAGACTCACCTTATCAGAACATTGAAATTCTACACTCAAAGCAGTTTGGAAATATTCTCATCCTTAGTGGGGATGTTAATTTGACAGAAAGTGAATTGACATGTACCCGGGCCATTATGGGCAGTGGCAAAGATTACACTGGCAAAGAGATACTGATTCTGGGTAGTGGAGATGAAGGCATATTATGTGAAATAGTCAAACTGAAACCAAAGATGGTCACTATGGTAGAGATTGACCAAATGATGATTGAGGCATGTAAGAAATACATGCAGGAATTTCTGCCGCGCCTTGGGCCCTCCATATCCGACCGACCCCAGGCCCTATGAGTGTGGGGGAGAGCTTCTGCTCTATCCTGCACCAGCCCGCCGCTCCAGGCCCAGGCCCGCCAAGTGAGAGAGGCACTTCCCCACGTTCTCCAGACCACCCCGGCCCGACTAGACCCAGCACAGCCTGCCTTCTGAGTAAGAACTGCTGCTGCACTCTTGGGAGTCCTGCAGACCCACCAAAACACAACACTGGTGAGTTTGTGGGAGAGCTTCTGGGCTCTCTTGCTCCCACTTCTCATACCCCTCCAGACTCAGACCAAACCTAGCATACAGACTTGAGGTAAAACCCTGCAGCTAAAGTCTCCACAGTGAGAGACTAGGGTCAAAACCACACAGCTAATCCAGGAACAGATCATTTTACCAGAGGTGTACAGCAAGCTCAACTCCAAGGGCAACAACAGTAAGGAGTTGAGCTAAATAGCCTAAGCCAAGCCAGGCACAACTGCATGAACAGAACTTGGTATATCAGCACCTGAATTGCATTAAGTGATCATATAATTGCACCAAAGTGCTACACCAAAGGCCAGAGGTTCAGTGTTAAAAGAAATTATAAAGTCAAGGAGCAAAATGCAATCTCAGGTCTCAAGCCCACCCATAACAAGTGCAGAGGACACTAGCTCAGCTGAAATAAATAAACAAATAACGTTGGAAGTACATAATCAACAGCAGAAAGATACAGAGGAACTCAGAGCAGAATTAATTTCTGGAATTAAAAAAAAAAGAAAACTGAATTTATAGCAGCTGAACTTAAGAATCAAATGCAGAAACATATGGAGGAATCACAATGCCCAATCAGAACAAATGCAGTGGACACTAGCTTAGCTGAAATACATGAATTAATAGTGTCGGAAGTAAATAAGCAACTATATAAAGGTTTAAAGGAACTCAAAGCAGAATTATTGTCTGAAATGAAAAAAGAAATTTCTAAACCCATAGCACCTGAACTAAAGAATCAAATACAGAAACATAAAAAAGAAACCCAATCTGTTAAAAACTCTGCAGTAAAAGAATTAATAACTGTTTCTAAAGAAGACATTAATAAAAAAATACAGGAAATTTTAAAAATGATGGATTCCTTGAATAAGCAATACAGAAAAGAAATAGATCGCATGAATCAGAGTCAAAGATGTAGAGGACCTTAAAATCTCAATTACAAGCCTAAAAAACTGTTTGAGCTAAAGTAAAGATAGAGTTTCAGATCTTGAAGATGCTGGTACAGCTAGTGAAAAGGTAAGAAAGGATCTCTTAAAAACAAGTAGGATGCAGGAAAAAATAATTCATCACCTGCAAGACAATGCGAACATGAACAATGTGAGACTAATAGACATCAATGAGAATGAAGGCGTCAATACAAATGATATAAAAAGAGTATGGGCACAAGTAACAGCAGAAAACTTCCCAAATATGAGGAAACAATCTGATACTCATGTAATGGAAACATACAGAACTCCAAATAACTTCAACCCAATTAAAAACCGAGACATATAATAGTCAAGATCCCAGAAATCCAACACAAGAGTA
>NW_004524634.1:1623022-1651923 GCF_000260255.1 Octodon degus | reverse complement strand
TAAATAAATAAATAAATAAATAAATAAATATTTTTTAAAAAAGAAATACATGCAGAAAACATGTAGTGAGAAGCTGGGGAGATGGCCAGGAGCCGGGGAGATGGCTCAGTGGAATAAGCGCTTCCCTGGCAAGCACAAGGGTCTGAGCTCAATCCTTGGTTCCGCCAAAAAAAAACCCAAAACAAACATGTAGTGACATCTTAGACATTCTCAAAGGAGACTGCTATCAGGTTCTCATAGAAGCTGTAGTCCAGTACTGAAGAGGTACACCAAAGAAGGGAGAGAGTTTGATTATGTGATTAATGATTTGACTGCTGTTCCAATCTCATCATCTCCAGAAGATTCCACATGGGAGTTTCTCAGACTGATTCTTTTTTCTTTTTTCTTTTCTTTTCTTTTTTTTTTTTATTTTAGGGAAGGGTCTACATGTTGTTCAGGGTTTCACTACTAGATCAGACTCATAGTGATCTGCCTGTTTACAGCCTCCCAAGAGCTAGACTACACCACCATGCCCAGTCTCAATTGTCATCTCATCATACCCCAGGGACAGAGCCAACATAGCAGGCCCAGGGATCGAACCCTCAGCCCCTGCACCTGCTTGCAGAAATTACATAATTACCTGCTTTAATCCACTGAGCTATTTGGCCGGCACCTTACACTGATTCTTGACCTCTTGATGAAAATGCTGAAACAAGATGGGAAGTATTTTACACAGGGGAAATGTGTCAGTTTGACAGAAGCCCTGTTGCTCTATGAAGAACATCTTGGGCACCTGTATTGTCCTGTGTAATTCTCCAAGGAGATCATCTGTGTCCCTTCATACTTATAATTGTGAGTATTTTACACTTGGCAGATTGCCACAAGTTCAAGGCCTCCCTGCACTACATAGTGAGTCCAGGCCACCTTGGCCTAAATGGTGAGACCTTGTCTCAAAAACAAATCAACAAGAGGAGTTTTAGAAATTACATAATTAGCTGATAATTAAACATGCTCTTGAACGACCCATGGGCCAATGGAGAAATAAAAAAGGAAAACTTTTAACTTCTTGAAACAAATGAAAACCAGCACATGGCATACCATAGCCTATGTATGAGCACAGGTTATGACCTTAACACAGAAAAAGCAAAACTAACAAATACAGAACAGTAAATATCTACATCAAAATGAAAATAGAAAAGACTCCAAAACAAGTAACCCGATAATGAAACACTAGGACCTTAAAAAACAAGATAAAATCAAATCCAAAATTAGAAAAATGAAATAAAAAAAAGTCAGAACATAATTTTTTTTTTTTTGGTAGTACTAGGGATCAAACTCAGGACCTTGACTTGTCAGGCAAGCACTTATTCCACTGAGCTATCTCCCCAGCCTCCCAGAACATAGATTTTTTAAATGGAATTTTTTTAAGAGATCAATAAAATGAAGAGGTAGTTTTTAAAAAGATAAGCAATAACAGTATTTTTTTTTTGTGGTACCAGGGATTGAACTCAAGACCTTATGCTTGCCAGGCAAGCACTTATTCCATGGAGCTATCCCCTCAGCTAAAAAGATAAACAAATTAGACAAAGAGTTAGCTAGACTACACAAGAAAGAGAGCAGACATAAGTAAAATCAGAGATGAAAAAGAAGACTACTAGTACCACAAAAATAGAAAGTGTCATTAGTGACTATTAACAACTGTACAGGGGTGGGGGAAATGGCTCAGTGGAATAAGTGGCTCCCTGGCAAGTACAAGGGCATGAGTTCAAACCCCGGGTTCTGAAAAAAAAAAAAAAACTATACACCTACAGATTGGAAAAACTAGAACAAATGGATATATTTCCAGACACATAAAATGTACCCAAATAGAAGCCATAGGAAACTTGGACAGGATTATCTCAAATGACAAAGTTTCTGCACAAGTGAAGGAAACAAATGCAATGGAACAACCTGCACAATGGAAGAAAATATTTGCCAAGTATTCATCTGGAGAGGGATTAATACCCAGAATTTAAAGGAGACAAAAAAATCAAAAACAAGAAAAATTTTAAAATAAGTAAATAGATATTTCGCAGATAAAGATGTCTGAATGGATACCAAATGCCTTAATTACTTTTCTCTCATTGCTGAGACAAAACATCCAATACCCAAAGTTAGAGGAAAGGTTTCTTTATCTCATAGTTTGTAGAGATGAAATGCCATTATCAACTGGTCCCAAGGCAGTATGGTGCATGACAGGAGTCAGCCATTCATGGAGACCAAAGACATAAAAAGCAACAAGAGGGTAGAGGAGAGAGAGGAGACAGGGGAGATAGGAGAGAGAGAGAGACAGAGAGACAGAGAGAGACAGAGAGAGACAGAGAGAGAGACAGAGAGTGAGACAGAGAGAGAGACAGAGAGAGAGAGACAGAGAGAGAGAGAGACAGAGATTGAGGGACACTGGATTACAGGTACCAAAATGCAGTCTCATTGGAGTAGTAAATTCCAATACTCTATAGCACAGTAAGGTGAATATAGTTTATAATTCATTATACATTTTATAAAGAACTAGGAGAGGAGTTGGAACATTACCAGCACAAAGAAATGATAAATGTTTAAGGAGATGGAAATGACAATTACTCAGAGGTGGTCATTCCACACTGTAGACATGTGCTATATTATTACATTGTACTCCGTAAATATGTACAATTACTATATATCAATACAAGTTTAAAATGATTTTTAATTTAAAAATAAAATAAGTTTAACAAAAGGAAGATAAAATATATACTCAGAAAAGTATACATCCAGTAGAAAAGTATGAAGTTGAAATATAAGAAATAAAGCCATGCTGTTAAGTTGAGCTGTGGGGGACTCAGGTCAATAATTTCTGACATTGCCAGTTAAACAGAAGACCCAAGAAGCTATTATGGGCTACTGGACTCTTTTAGAATATTTTGCTGAGTTTACACACCTATAATATTCAATAACGGAACTTAGAAAAAATGGGGTATACCGATGAATGTCCATTTTGTATCTGTGTATTCAAAGTGGTTAGGATAGATATATAGTTGCATTGTCTTAATGAATAGAATGATTTGTTCTAATGGTGTTTGTAAATAGGATCACAAGTCCGCATCTTGTACAGCAATTAACCACTAAGACGAATATATGCAGTGTGTTATTGTTGAAACTGTACTTCCGATTTGATTTGAAACTGTCTCATTGCTGTTTATCAATAAAACTTTGAAAAAAAAAGAAAAAAGAAAAGTATACAAATACCTTTTGAAATAAGTAAAGAAAATCTAAATAAATGGAAAAATCATCACAAGACCATAATTAGAAGACTCAAAATTGTTAAAATGACAATATTCTCCAAGTTGAGATACAGACTGAAAGCAATACCTATATGAATCCCTGACAACTTCTTCATTAAAACTAACAAGGTAATTCCAAAATTTATATGAAATTTCCAGGGATCAAGAATAATCAAAGCAAAAAAAAAAAAAAAAAAAAGAATAATCAAAGCAATCTTGAAAAAGAACAAAATAGGAAGACACAATTTTTATTTCAAAATTTATTACCAAGAAATGTTGCTGAGTGTGGTGGTGCTCACCTGTAATCACAGCATGTGTGAGGCCGAAGGAGGAAAATCACCGTGAGTTTGAGGCCAGCCTGGGCTACATGGTGAGTTCAAAACCAGCCTCAGTTACAGCACTGTCCTGCTACAATGTTGTATATGGTTAGATTTCTAAATTTCTGTGTAAAAATGTGTGATCGTTTATTTCTATTTTTTTTTCACATTCTATAGGGATTTAAAGTTTAGCATATCAATGATTGATGGAAAATACCTGGTCCATGTTATGTCTAAGGCGTCTGATATTCAGACAGATAGTGATGTTAAGTTCAGCCTAAATTACAAAGCAAAATCCTGCCTCAAAAATCAAGGGAGGGGCATGGAGGGAAGTTCCGAGACAAAGGGAGCACCGCTGCCTCTGCCGCCCAATGCGGCTACTCGGGGCTGCAAGGGACTTTGAATATGTCGGGGATCGCCCTCAGCAGACTTGCCCAGCAGAGAAAAGCTTGGAGAAAAGACCACCCGTTTGGCTTTGTGGCTGTCCCTACCAAGAATCCCAGTGGAACAATGAACCTGATGAACTGGGAGGGCTCCAGCCCAGGGAAGAAGGGGGTTCCCGGGATGAAGGTTTGTTCAAGCTGCGGACGCTTTTCAAAGATGCTTTTCCATCCTCACCACCAAAATGTAAATTTGAGCCACCGCTCTTCCACCGGAATGTGTACCCCTTGGACATAGTGTGACTGTCCATCCTGGAGGAGGATAAAGACTGGAGGCCAGCCATCATGATGGAACAGATCTTATTAGGAACACAGGAACTTCTAAGTGAACCAAATATCCAAGACCCAGCTGAGCAGAGGCCTACACGATCTACTGCCAAAACAGAGTGGAATATCAGAAAAGGGTTGAGCACAAATGAGAAGTTTGCACCCTCCTAAGCAGCGGCCTTAGGGCTCTGCACAAAGGAAGGGATTGGTTTGGCAAGAACTCGTTTACACTTTTTGCAAATCTAGAGTCGCTCCTAGGATCACTAGTCACCTGGGAGGGCTGGACGGGCGCCACTGGCATAGTTTTCATCCGCTGAATCACCCCGTTTTCATACAGGGTCTCTTCGTTCAGTCTTCTGTATTTTGAACTGTTTTGTATACTTGGGTACGTCCCCTAGGAGCTAGTCCTGTGCTCTTGGAGGCAGGATGCTTCCCACTGCTCAGAGCTGTCCACAGCCTCTAGTTGGCTATGCATGAAGAAAGTCACTTGCCCCTCCCACCTCTCCTCCGGTCTTCTCAGAACCTAGGCTGCGTTGCTTGCTTGTGAGCCTCAAATCCAAAGCCAGCTAGTGTCTCTATTTTGCATCACTTCCTTTTTGTTTATATGGTGTTTTGTCTGTTTTGCTGTGTAGCGTAAATAAACTGTTTATTAAAAAAAAAATCGGGAAAAAAAGAGAAAGGTTAATCAAGACAGTGTGGCATTAGCACAATAATACAAAAATATCATCTAAATAATAGATCAGTAGTACAGAACTGAAAGTCCAAAAATAAAGCCATACATGTATGGATAAATGATCTGTTTTGCTAAGACAACTTCATTGGAAAGAAAATTCTTTTTCAACAAATAGGGATGGGTTAACTGGTTAGTCACCTGCAAAAGAATGAAGTTGGACCCTTATCTCATACTATATATAACTCAAGATTATACGTCTAAAAGTGAAAATTATACAACTTGTAAGAGAAAACATCAAAGTAAGTTTAGAAGCTTTTTTTTTTTCTTGTCTTTAGGACAGGGTCTACAAGGTCTCACTATGTAGATCGGACTCATAGTGATTCCTGTTTTCAGCCTCCCAAGCACTGGGATAACATGCACGTGCCACCACACCCAGTGTTAATCGCCGTGTCAGTACGCCCCAAGGGCAGGGCCAGCATGCCACACTGGGGATCAAACCTTGGCCGCTGCACTCTGCGGAAACAGATGCTTTAGGCCGACCCCATCGAAGTATATTTTATTTGCTTGGGTTAAGCTTCAGTTTTTAAATGCAGGACCAAAGAAAAAAATAGGTACATTGGATTTCATCAAAAATCAAAGAATCCCGATTTTGGCCTTTGTATTTAGGAATTTTTTCAAAAAGATCTCCTAGTTGGAAGGTTTTACTAATCTATTGCTCTATTGATACTATCATGTTCTTTATGGATTTATACATTTTGATAAATATAGCTTTATATATTTTAATAAATGGTTGGCAAATTCATCCACAAAAAAAAAAAAAAAAATCAAAGAATACCGGCGGTACAATGAACCCGATGAACTGGGATTGCATTATCTAATTAATAAGAGACAAGTATCTAAAATAAAAAAACTTCTAATGCAACAGGAAAAATAACAAGTGTATTCCAATTTTAAAATGAGAAAAGGACTCGAACAGACACCCAAAGATATAAAAGTAATCAACAAGCCTATGAGAAGAGGCTCAAAATCACAATAAGATACCATTTTTTCTCACTGGCAAGGCTAAAATTTAAAAATCAGATAATAACAACAGTTGACAAGGATGAGGAGAAATCAGAACCCTTGTACATTGCTGGTGGGAACATAAAACAATTCAACCAATTTGGTTTTTTGTTTGTTTGTTTTTAATGTATTTGGTTGTTGCAGATTCTAACTATGCAGCTCAGACTCATAGTGATCCTCCTGCTTTCAGCCTCCCCAGTGCCAAGATTACAAAGGGGTGCTGGCACGGCATGTGGAGCCAGGGATTGAACCTCAATCCCTGAATTTGCCTAAACTTGCCTAAGCAGGCACTTTAGTCTGCCGAGTTCAGCCACTTTGAAAACAGTTTGTCACTTCCTCAAATGAAAATGAAAGAGGGCCGGGGAGATGGCTCAGTGGAATAAGTGCTTCCTTGGCAAACACAAGGGCCTGAGTTCAATCCCCAGTTCCACAAAAAATAAATAAATAAATAAAAATAACTTCAAAAGAAGAAAGGAAAATATAAAGTCATTTATAGTGAAAGAAAGCTGAAGTAGCAGCAATAAACCTATAAATCCAGAGTTCTCTTGTCACTCCTATAGCAAGGCCATCTAAAAAATAAACAGTACCTTACACTAAAAAAAAAGAAGAAGAAAGAAAGAAAGAAAGAAAGAAAGAAAGAAAGAAAGAAAGAAAGAAGAAAGAAAATGAAAGCAGAGCACAGGAAGAGCTCCAGCAAGAGATACACCCTCCAAAGTCATGCCCCCAGAGACCCACCTCCCAACAGCACATTTAGCTACGAACATCAGAGGATTAATTGACTAGTCAGATTAATCACCTCTCCAGGCATCTCTTAGCCAATCAAGTTCATGGTTAAAATTGGCTGGCACACTGCACAATTTGGTGAGCATACAAAAACTGCTAAGTTGTTCACAGGGGTTAACTTAAGGTATGTAAAATCTAACTCAATAAAGCTATTTCAAAAACAAACAAAAAAGACAACTAAACATTGCATTGTGGAAAAAGAAGAAGAAATCAAAATATTATTGAAGTATCACAGTCAACTAAGCCTGGCATGGTAGTGTACACCTGTAATCTCAGCACTCTAGAGGCTGAGGTAAAAGGCTCACCTCAAGGTCAAGGCCAGCCTGGGCAACACAGTGAGTTCAAGGCCAGCCCGAACTACATAGTGAAAACCTGTTTCAAAAGAAGAAGAAGAAAAAAAAAAAAAGACTGGAATTTTAATTGTTCTTGTCCCGACACAAATATGCATTTGTTGGAAATACTGTTAAACATCTTGAAGATAAGTTTCAAAACATACAGCAAGAAATGTAGAAACAGATAATTTGTGATTTTTGCTTGTAACTGAAAGCACAGAAATAAATGATATCACATTCATTGAATCCAATGGGCATTGTTGGGGTTGGTTTTTTTTTTATTTTTTACTTTTTTATATATTTGGTACAGGGTCTCACTGCACAGCTCAGACTCATAGTGACCATCCTGTTTTTCAGCCTCTCTAGCGCTGGTATCACAAGCATGCACCACCACTCCAGGACTCAATGGCCAGCTCAGCAGGTCCGGGGGGCAGGCTGGAGCAGCGTGTGGTGCTGGGAATTGAACCCTGGTCCCTGCACTTGCCTAAGCAGGGGCTTAGTCTGCTGATCTATCTCGTTGGCCCTTTGTTGGTTTTTTTTAATATAAGCAAAAAGTTTGTGGACATATGACTGTTGTCAGAGACAATATCAGGGAATAAATTATTCTACACTGAGAACATTCTTGAAACTTAAAATAGACAGGCTATAATTAGTCATGTAAATACAAGCAGTGCTGTTGTGATGCTGATATCAACATAGTACTTTTTATGAAACAGTTTCATGGTGGCATCATTCAGCAAGGAAACAAAATTTAAATTCATTGTGTCATTCACCAAGAATCTCTTTGTTGCTAAAACACTAAAAAGAGAATACTTGATGAACGTAGTAATTAACCTACGTGCTTAATTCCCACCCTAGCTTGACCCAGACAGTTCCATGAGCAATGAACTGTCTGTCCCATACAGAGTGTGTAGCCTCCTCTTTACATTTCATTGATCAGAATTGAGTTATATGACCACCGAAGCTGCAATGGGGTACAGGAAATTGAGTAACTAGACAAGAACATAATTGTCTTAATGGCTTCAATTACAAGCTATCATCTTGTTTCCATTTTAAAAATTAGGTTTCTATTCCTAAAGAGTATGAACAATTTGGATATTGGTAGATAATTAAGAGTATCTACCATAGCGTACATTTTATAAGATATTGTAGATCAGTTTCCAAGTAAATCATAGTATTTCATGCTTATGCCACAGACTGGACACTTTCTGTCTCAGTGTCCACCCTAGTCACACTAAGACTTTTTTCATTTTCAATGAGCTGATGAATGAACAAGTAAATCAGTAACAGATTAATTTATATTTTCCTAACCATAAAGTTGAGAATCTTTTAACAATAATTAGCCATTTGGATTTCCTCTTCTCTGAATTGCTATTCATATTTTTCATTCATTTTTAATTGGATTGTTTTATTTTCATTATAACTTGTAGAATCTTTTTATGTGATATTAACTATTTGTCATTAGTATCATAAATACTTTCCTGATCTCTTGTTGTCTTTGACTTCATTTTGATGTTTCTACCACATTAAAAAACGTTATGTATGTTATTAATCTTGTCTAGCTTTTGTTTAATTGTTTCTAAGCTTTGTTTCATTTAAGAAATTCTTGCTCTTCTCCTGTGGTGAATTCTAAGTCACTCTACAGCTCAAAAGCTTGACTCCAAAAATTTGACTAAGTGTTCAAACATCACAGAGAGAGCAGGAAGACCATTGCTCAGTCCCATTTATAAGTGTTTTAAAGTCCTAAATAAAAATTTTAATTCAAGTAAAATGTATAATAATCCATTAGGCTGATTCCAGGGCTTCAAGGATGAAGGACAGCTAAAAATATATACCGTAAGAAGTCGTGGTCACAGGTGTGGGCCTGTGATTAAGTCCAAGACCATTTTGGGTCTTGGGCAGATGACTTAACTTCTCTGGGCCTCAGTTTCTTCATGGAAAGATGAAGCTATTAATCATATCCATCTCAGGGAGATTTTTACGCCACCTAAATGCTCTTAGTCCACAATGGTCACAAGGTAAATGCTCAATAAATAGCTATTGCATTAACTATTATTAGTAACACAAACAATCTGTGTTTTATACATCTGCTTATTTTGTTACCTTCAAACTCATTGACCCCTTGAAGTTGTGTTATATATACATAGTGCAAGATCTCACATAACACATACTGTGGATGGTCTCTGAAACTGGTTCCCACTGCTATGTCAAGTGGTTCCTTGACATTAAGGAGAGATGAGGGGAGCCAAGTATTCCCAGGAGAGTTGGGCCAGCCAGGTGTCATCATGCCATCTGCCTGGGAAACACATCCAGATCTGCACCAAGCAACGCAGCAGACATTGTGCAAGGCCTAGGAACACGCCCTTAGGGAGACTCACATAGTCACAAAGCAGGTATAGTGTGTCTGCCAGCGTCTCCGCCCCCAAACAGAGGGCAGTGAGAGGTGACAGACAGAAAGATGAGGCTCAGAGGCAGCATGACAGTCTCCCTCCCGAGGTATTCCTGCAGGCCCTCTCTCTGAATCCCTTCCAGCCAGCCTGTAGGTGCCTGGCCTACAGGGCACAGCCTAAGGGCTCAAGAGAGCTGGCTGCTGACTGCTGGGAATGGATGCTCTGGGGATCCTGGGTGGTTCTGATGGGATGGGCCATGGCTTTATCTGAATCCTTCTTGCACCCCAGCCAGGGCACCTGAGAGTGAGGTTAGCAAGACACAAGTACAGAAGATTCCAACTCATACCCAGAGCCCAGAAGGAACACAGAAGCATTCATGGCTTCTATCCCAATAGGGTTCAATATTTATTGGATTAAAATCTCTTTAAAAGAATCACAGTCAGGGATTAGCAGGCTTGACAATTTGATCTGAATTCCCCTTAAAGATCTAGCCTTAAACTTTGAAAAAAAAAAAAAAGATCTAGCCTTGTTGTTCTCCCTAAATTTCTCTCTCTGTGGAGTCTAACACACCCCCATGGTGTCTCCAGGCGTGAGACAAAAACAGTGTACTGCTATCATGTGATAGGTGACACATATATAGGCAAAGTGAGATGTACAAAAGGGTTTTATTCCAATAAAATTGGCACGTTAGTTACATGACTCCCATACTAGACTTGGGCCCCCACACTAGACTCAGATAATGTTACTGAAAAGCAAGTTTTCAGAGAGCTTTTAACAAGCTGGGAAATACAGTCTACATCAGGAGACAAGGTAAATGACTGTAAAGAAAAATATAAAATGAGTGCTATTTTGATAAAAGGATTGGGAGTGATTTTCTTTCTGTCTTTTTGTCTTGTTTGTTAGTTTGTCTGCTAGTGAGGCCTGAATCCAGAGCCTCCTACATGCTCGACAAGAGTTCTACCACTGAACTACATCTTCAGCCCTTTTTAAATTTTTATTCTAAAGTGATGTCTCACTAAGTTTTCCAAGCTAGCCTGGGAATTGGAATCCTTTAGCCTCAGTCTCCCAAGTAACTGACGTTACAAGACTGTGCCACCCCACCCAACTTAATGTATGCTCCTTAATTTCATTATGATGTTTATAGCCTGGGCCAGAATTCCGTATCTATTCATTCAAAGCCCAAGCTCTGGCCCATACTATAGGACCTTCTCCACCCAGTCTGCAGTCCTAGCTACAAAGGCCTCTGTCCTCAGGTTCTACTTACAGATGTGTATCTTTATAACCTGCATGTGCTAGCAAGCAAAAGACTATAATTTTAAAAATTTATCTTTAGGTAGAAGAGGATTGGGGACATGTAAGGAAGCAGTGTCCACAGAGATATACACCAAGGTCAGCACAGTTGCATGAAATAATAGAGTAAAGGCCACTGAAATACACCCTGAACAGAACCATCAACAGGGGGAAACACAGAAAATGGGAAAGCTAGAATAAGAGGTGAAGCTGCCCGTCAGCCCTGGTTAGTCCTCCCAGCACAGGTCCAGCGACACTATTATCTGCAGCAGTGTCCCCATGAGGACATGGCCTAGAATCTGTGGTAATGACAGCAAACAGATCCCTAGATCATGGGTATAGGTTCCAGTGAGGTCCAGAGAGTCATATGAAATGCACAAAACTTTTAGAGGAAGAAGGCAGGACGGAGGCCACAAATGAACACTTGCTCCAGCGCTTTTGTCCACTCTGAGGCGGAGCTACCAAGTCCCTGTCTCTCCAGCACTGGCCCTGTGGAACAAGTGCTAAAGACAAATTCAGAGGTTCAGGAGAGTCGGGACTGCGGCCAAGGAGGGTAGCTAGAAACAACTTGCATCAGTTAAGAAAACATCCTCCCTAACCCCAGATGGCACTCAAATCATAGGGACTTGGGCAAGATGAGATAAGAGGGCTGGGCATTCCAGAGATGGAGTAAGAATTACTCCATGTTCCATAAGTTTCCGTCTGGCTGAGAACTCCAGGCTGAACCTCACTGGAAGAAGCAAGGTAACTTCCTCACCACAGATCCACAAAACAACAGAAGTGGACTCAGCCACTGTGTAGATCTTCACACCTCCTTCACTCCTAAACTGGATGGGGTGTGGGAGGGATATGTGTAAGTAACTGTGTATGGGTGTTGACTATTGTTTTAATTTCTACATTGATTTACACTAATCTGTTGGGTGCTCCTTCACTCAGAGTTGCTTTCCAAATCTTCCAACATTGGGTTACTGCTAGTTCATTAATTGATTCCAATATCCTGTAAGCCCCCCATCATTCTCATTCATGTCTCCTTTCCTTCTTTCTCTCTGCCCCCACACATATCTTCTCAAACCTCCTCCTCTCCCTCCCTACTTCTGTTCTGGCATAAAAATAATATCATCAAAACCTATTTTTCGTTTCATTTTATTTTTCTTTTTTCTTCTCCTATTTCCCAGGCTATTGTGTCACTACTCCTCCTCCATCTTCCTGAGTTACTGAGTCTTAAACAAGTTTTAAGTTATGTGTTGGTATATTACTGGTTCTTTTGGATACTAATATTATTAATATTACTTTCTCCTCGAAAGGCAATAACACAGATTTATTGAGTAGGTGCCTATACACTGAATCATACCCAAAGCCAATGGCACATCACAGGGAGAAATCCACTTACTAAAGATATCTATACTATAGTGGCAGGGACTTCTATCTCAGCCTTTTTATGACATTCGACACAACACCCAAGAACCATAAGAAAACAAGCAACAAAATGTTCATAAGACCCATAAAATGAATCTCATATACCCTGAAGTAGATGAATTTCCAGGTATTAAAATAAGAAACAAGAAGCTGAATGAATCAGTCACTAAGATGAGCTTAAAGAAAATACAAATAGGCAGCTGAATGGCTTAAGGAGTACCATCCCAGATAAGAATTAGATGTTTAAAAAAAAATCAAGTAGAAATTCTGGAAATGAAAAACTCAGTTGAAAATTTGGGCAGTAGGCAAGATCAATCAAAAGATACAACATCAGGTTTTGAAGACAAGGTTGACATTCTAAAACATTTTCTTGGTAATACTGAAGAAATGAGACAATCAAAAGATGATTCAAGAGTTCCTAGATGATTTTAACAGAAAACTCCTAAAGACCATTGAACTTGAGGAATGGATGTAGGCAGAGAGTAAGAGCATAAAAAATTTGCTCATTGCAGAAAATTTCTTCTTTCTCAGGAATGAGAGGGATACCCAGATATATGAGGCATTTAAGACCCAAACAGACATGACCAGAAAAGAACCTCTGTCTGATACAGCATAGTCAAAACTCCAAAGATTCAGAACAAAGAGAATTCTAGGAGCTGCTAAAGAAAAGCAGATTTCTCAGTACAAACCTTAAAGGACAAGAAAGTTGATAATGCTTTTTGAGTCCTAAAAGAAAATAATTACCAACCCACATTACTAGATACTACAAAATTATCCTTCAAAATGATGAACAAATAAAGGCCTTTCATGATTAAAAAGGAAAGAAATTCCCTGTTGTCTAACCTAAGATCTTTTTTTCTCTAGCAATGAGTAAAGGTAGAAGACATATCATGGAAGATAAAATAAAATTGGCCAATAACATATGGTCAATTTCACTGGCAATGGCACATAAATTAAAATAGCAGTATAGCATTTCTCACCCACCAGATAAGTAAGGATATAAAACATTATTAGCATCAGTATTATTGAGGCAAACTCTATTGGTAGGAATAAAATTTGGAACAAATTTAAAGAGATGGCAGATAATCTGACAGTTGTATACAACCTTAAAGCTTTTTATGTTATCATATAATATTCCACTTTTTAAAATATTTATTCATGGGGGCCTGCCCCTTAGCTCAGTTGTTTAAGTGGCTGCTTCAAAAAAATCACTCAGGCTCAAGTTGCTGTGATTCGATCCCCACAACTCAAGCCAGTCAAACCTGCCCTGCCGGCATCCGGAGGGAAAAAAAAAATTATTCATTTATTCATTTATTTGGTACAGGGTCTTACTATAGAGCTCAGACTCATAGTGATCCAACTGGCTCAGCCTCCCTAGCATTGGGATTACAGGCGTGCACCACCACACCCGGTTTCAGTGGCCAGCACCGAGCGGGGCCAGCACTGCATGGGGTACAAGGGATCGAAACCGGGTCATTGTGCTTGCCAGGCAGGTGCTTAGACCGCCGAGTTATCTCCCAGGCCCAATATTCCACTTTTATGAATCTATTTTTCATATACTTCAGCACAAGTGTGAAAAGAGACAAGTAAAGGAGTTGCAGCATTGTTTCTAATGGGGAGAAAATGATGACAATGTAAAAACCCATGTATAAGTTTCAAACACCAAGTGAAATTCTATGCAGCCATTAAAAAATAATGGATATCTCTACTTTAAGATATGATGTATTAGAGTAGGAATGATATCTAGGATGTATTCAAATGGAAGCAAATTTCAAAATTACGAGTAACACAGGGGTCCATTTTTATTAATCTGTTGTGCACATATGTAGGACCATAAAAACAGACACAATGAGAGCAAACATACGGGGAGAAAACATTGTAGAACTATGGTTCTCAAGGTGAGGTTTCTGATCCAGCAGTATCAGTGCCATCAGGGAGTTGAGTAGAAATGGAGTTCTCTGGCTGCACCCAGGCCTGCTGCAGCAAACCCCTGGGAGTGGGCCCCAGCAGTCTGTTTCAGTACATACTCCACGTGGGTCTAAAATTCAAGAAAATGTGTGAATCAATGTTCTAGAAAGAGCATTTGTACATGACCTATAATGAACATAGTGATCGTTAAGTACTAGAAGCATGTAGTGATAAAAATAACTTTTAAAGGAAAGGGCATTTATCTGGTGGTAAGGAAAAAACATCACTTAGGGGGAAATTTCTAGTCATTTAATCTCTTTTACGCTATAGAAAAATATTAATTCTTTTGGTGAGATTCCTCAAGGCATATACATATCATATTGGGTTGTGGAACTTAGTTCACTCAACTTTGGGCTCCACTTGAATCACATCCAACATGGAAAAATTCAGGTTTATGAAGCAAGTAACATAAGCAGATACTGTATTGAAAATCTTATACAAGGAACACACACATTAGAAATTGAACCTGACTCAAGTGGAGGGAAGAATTCCCTCTCTGAAGCTTGGTTGCTTGTCTGTAATTGAGGATGACAACAGCCACCTTGCCCTTAACAGGTTACGAGGAGAGCAGGTGACACACTAGAAAGCATGCTACTGTCTTAGTCATATTACCAACATTTTTTAAAACATCAAAGTGCCTTCAAATCATTCCAATTTTCAAAAACATTATTGCATAAAACTAGCCCAAAAAGATCCTTTTCATAGAAACAGAGACCTGAGAGCCATGGCACATGCTTGCCTGGATCACTTTCATAAGACAAATGTAGATCCTTCCCTGGGCCAGTGAATAAGTGCAAGTGATCTCTTTCCACCTATTCCCAGGCCCTCCCATTGCCCATTGCCTCCAGCCTGCTTTGTGCCCAGTGTCTCTTTTATGGCCTGTGAAAAGCCTTCTCCTGGCAGCCCTACCTCCCTGTCCTCAGACAACAAAGCCGGCTTTTCTGTTTGCACACAGTGTATGTTGCTTTCTTAATCTATGAGAAAACGTGAAGCAGAAGAACAATAATGTGCTACTTCTTTCTCCTCCAATAAAAGAGTTATGAAACAGAGGCCTGGGGCAAAAGCAGGCTCCCTGTCATGTATTTTGACAAAGAAATCATTTCTGTAAGCACAGTCCCCAGGCAGAAGGCAGTAAACAAACCTGTGCAGCTCACATCATGGATAGGAGGCTCTTCCTCTTCCCAAGTGATCCTGGTCTCAGGACCCAGGTAGGTGTCCAAAGTAGCAAGCAGAACTCCAAACCCACTCCGAGGGTGGAGGGGTAAAGAAGCTCCTCCTGGAGCTGGCCCAGGCTCTATCCCACCAGCCTTCCAAGAGTCTCCACCCAGGTCCAGGGAAGCAGTTGGGGAAAATACAGGTGGGTTCTGTTTTCCCCTCAGCAATATTAATTTGATGGGTCTGCAGAGAGGCCCAGAAATTTAAGCTTAAGTTTCTCTGGGGGATGTTGATAGCAGACTAATTTAGAAATCTGTTTTAGAAACAACTAAGACATTCCTCCTTCTTGGCCTTTGTTTTGCTTTTCACAGACACCCTAAGGGAGCCCATACCAGTACGAGACAGATTACTGCAGTGCCCCCACCTTATCCATGGACGATACATCCTAAGATCCCCAGTGGGCATCCAAACCCATGAACAGCACCAAATCCTATATATACTATACTTTTTCCTACACACATACCTAAGATGAAA
This sequence comes from Octodon degus, assembly GCF_000260255.1. Lineage (NCBI taxonomy): Eukaryota > Metazoa > Chordata > Mammalia > Rodentia > Octodontidae > Octodon > Octodon degus. Next base: position 1,636,021 of record NW_004524634.1, on the reverse strand, counting down.
TTTAACTTATAAATTAGAGATGGTGAGAGATTAACAAGAATAATAAAATAGAATCGTCTTAATGTACTATAGTAAGAGTTTTGTTGCTGGGGACATAGCTCAGTGGCATAAGTGCCTGCCTGGCAAGTGTAAGGTCCTGAGTTCAATCTCCAGTATCAAAGGAAAGAGTTATGTTAATGTAGACTCCTCTCAGCATATCTTACTCTGCTGTCTGTATTCCCCTTCCCCGTGAGGAAGTGAAAGGACACGATGCCTACCTGATGCAATGAAATGAAGACAAGGATGCAGACAATGTGGCGTAGGCTCTGATGATATAGCAGGAGGAGGATTGTGGAGTTCACTTGGCCAAGGGTTACTGAAAGCATGGAAAGTGAAACTACAAAGGGGTCATCGGGGAAATCACCATGTTCCCTCAGCACTTCTCTCTAACCCCTAAATATGAGATGTCCCCCAAAGACTCCAATTCAGGGGTTGATCCCCAATACAGCAAAGTTCAGAGGTGGAGTCCAGAGAAGTGATTAGATCATGAGGATGCTGACCTCGTGGGTGGACTGACCCCCTGATGAGTTCATAGTGGAATGTGGTGCTGGTAGGTGGCTTAGGCTAAGGATGAGTTCATAGTGGAATGGGCCCCTGGGGGTGAGGCCCCCTGGAGGAAGTGGGGCCCTGGAGCTGTGGCCTTCAGCCTACATGCTGTCCCCAGCCTCTTTGTTCCTTTCTGTCTCTTGCCCTCTCTGCTTCTCACCTGCCATTAAATAACAAGCTTTCCTTCAAAATGCCCTTCTGTCATGATATTTCTGTCTTGGAGCCAGCTAATGAGGTACTGAAACCTCTGAAGCTGTTAAGTTAAAACAAATCTTTCCTCTTTAAATTGTATATATCATATATTTTGTAAGGCTAACTACAATGTAAGGCTAGCTAGCACAAGCCTCCGAATGGGAATACAGGTCAGATCAACTGATCCACCTCTAAACTTTGCCAGTCCACACTCCTAGGAGGCTGATTTGAACATTTAAGCCTCAGTTTCCCCTACCGTCATATGTAAGTAACAATTACTGCATAGGCTACCTGGGTGGGATAGAGAGCAGGTTTGCAGAAGCACGTGGCACATGCAAAGCATCAGCAGGGGCTACTGTGGCTATTCTGAGGTCTTTTTCAGAGCACCTTCCCAGGTGTTCTCAGCCAGCAACTGGCCTGTTAGGGACACCTCAGTGACCAGCAGTTTGGTTCATATACTGTCATTCCTCTGCATGCAAGAAGGGAGCATGAGGCCCAGCCAGCAGGCCCGTGGCTGTGGGAGCGTGTGCTCGGACGGAGTGACCAGCAACTCACATGGCCAGTCTTGGCCCCAGTTAAGAGGTCCTTTCAGGAAAGTGTGCCAATACCAAAGTAAAACCAGGCTGCAGCCAAGGTAGGAGGGTGCTGCGTGGGGACAGATTCATAAACTGCCACTGTTCCAGTAACTGACCCTTACCTACAAAATAATTTTGTTTTACTTATTAAACTAAAGAATTTTTCAGCTTTCACTAAAAAGTTCTGTTACTATTTTCAATGAGAAACATGTGCTCGGATGTGCTTCATTGCATTTTTAGAATCTTGCTTAACTTGTTTTGATACAATATTTCCAAGATGTGCTCTAAAGTGAGCTTCTGTCAATACTCAGCTTGATGGATCATTGCTGGAAAAGGCACCCCCAGAGATTGGTGAATCCACATGGGGAAAGTGGGTGCTGACCTGCGGCTTGCAAACTGATGCACCCATCATAAAATGCAGCTGGCAAATTTACTCCTGGTACCCATTGTTCCAACAAATGAGTTAGAAGGTGTTAATTTTAAGTTATTAGCTAATGGGTTTGAAATTCTCCAAGATTTTGAAATAGTGAGAAAAGCATATTCCTAGTGATCAGATCCAGGCTTTTTTTTTTTTTTTTTTTTTTTTATTTCTTTCTGTGACTCCAAGGCCACAGCCTCGAAGGAATAAAATGCTTATTGTTTTTAAAATGTCTCTTAGAGAGCACACACTTCTAAAGGGCCAGCTGTGGTCACGGAAACAAGCAATATGCTCAGAGTCCTCCTATTTATAAGAGGAAACTGCCTAACTTGTTCTTAAGTATCTTGCCACGAGATAACCAATCAACCAATCTCTGATGTAAGAGGTATGCGGTGTCACTACCCATCTCTTTCAGTGTACTGTTAAGTTCCTACTATATTATTACAGCCATTTTTATAACAATTACCAAATTGGTGGTATCTTATAACTCTGGGGCATTTGTGGCATTAAGCCTGTTGAGGAATAGCTTGTCTTCTTACAATTTAGTGAGCTAATTTTATCTACAGCCTTCTCTCTGTAACCCTCTCTGAATCCTTTCTCATGTCATTCAAAGTGTACAAAGCTACATACTAGTCTGTCACTGCTTATATTTACACTGTCTTTTCTAAAATCTTTGAATTTATTTAAGAGCTACTCACTGTTGAAAATATCTCTGGTTTATGTGATCTTTCAGTAACCAAAAATTATTTCCTTAAATATTTTTTACTAGGGGGCTGGGGAGATAGCTTGGCAGTCTAAGCACCTGCCTGGCAAGTGCAAGAACATGGGTTTGATCCCTGGTACTGCATGCCACCCGAGGCCCGGAATCCCAGGCACACTGTGCTGGCCACTGAGACCGGGTGTGGTGGTGCACACCTACAGTCTCAGTGCTGGGGAGGCTGAGACAGGAGGATCACTACAAGTCAGAGCTGCATAGCAAGATCCTGTAACAAATAAATAAATAAGATTTTTAATTTTTTTAAATATTTCTTATAGAAGTGTACAGCTATAATTTGTATCTGTTTGATCTTATTTTTCATTCTGCTACTATTTGCTTTATGTACTTTGAAACCCTTTAATTATGTCCACTCAGTGAAGTGACCTCTTTACTATATGGCATGTCCCTCTTTACAACTGATAGTATTGCTTATTCTAAAAGCCTAATTTGTCTATTGATACAACCATTCTGCTTTCTTTTGTGTATGTATGTGTGTGTATGTATTTTTAGGGAAAATATGTATTTTCAGGGTATTACTACTAGATCGGACTCATAGTGATCAGCCTGTTTACAGCCTCTCAAGAGCTGGGATTACAGCCGCGCGCCAATTGAAATCGCAGCCCCTGTGCCTGCGTGTAGGCGCTTTAATCTGCTGAGCTACTTGACCGGCACTTGCTTTCTTTTAAATTACTTCTTTTTTTAACTCATTATTAACTTTATTGAAAATCAATAATAATTATATAGCAAATTAAAAATTGTAGGCCAATATTGAAAGGTGAAAGATATAAGATGTAGACAGAGTGAATTTTAGAAAAATATTTCTGAAATGAATGCATAGCATGCAATTAATAGATTGCACATTGTAAATAATTTACAAATGAATATAACAATAAAAATTGTCTAAAATAAACATGAAGAAGGAAGAGTTTACAGGTCAGTCATATAATAGTTCTCTCTGTGCCAAATTAAAGAAACTTATATTCACTTTATTAGAATTCTCAAAGTAGGGGCCAGGGAGATGGCTCAGTGGAGTAAGTGCTTCCCTGGCAAGCACAAGGGCCTGAGTTCAATCCCCAGTTCCACAAAAAAAAAAAAAAAAAAAAAAAAATTATCAACGTAGAAGGGGGTAGGCAATAAATATTTCAAGGTTTAAATTTCTGAATTTAGTTAGAATTATAGCACACATTTCCAAGAAAAATGAGCCTTTTGCACAAGAAACATGAATAAAATCATACCAAGATACACAAAAATGAAATTGTCAGAAAGTAATTGTAAAGAAAAAATCATTAAAGCGTATACATAGTGCTATGGTTTGTGTCTAGGTGTCCCCCCAAAGTCTCATTCAGTCTTGGGGTGGCTTCTGGAGTTTGTGATTGATTACTGTGGGTGTGGATGCTGCACCTATCCTGGGGCAGGTAATTTGCATTACAATGTAAGGTGGGAAGAGAAGCCAGCTGCTTGAGCTGCTGCTGCCCCTTCCTTGCGCCAGAACTCTCAGCTTCTGTGCTCTCTGCCAGGTGTCACTCTGCCTTGGAGCCAGCTGAGTATGGACTGAAGCCTCCAGTAACTGTGAGCTAAATAAACCTTTCCTTCCTTCAATTTGGGTGTCGGATGTTTGTCCCAGCAAAGAGAAAACAGTAACTAAGGCACATAGAAAAAAATATTATCTATGGAAGAACAAAATTAAATAGCATCTTTTTCCACATTTAAAGAAAAAGAGCACGTGGGTAAGAAACTTGACTTATTTAAAGGACTGAAAAGAAATCCGTCGTCACTGAATTTTATACTTAGCAAACATACCTTTGAAAACTAAAAGTAAAATATTTTCCAGTTATACAAACTCGAAATATTCTAATACCACCAGATGTAGCATATAGAAAATAACAAAGACCCTAATCCAGAAGGCAAGAGAAGTTGCTATATGGTCCTGGATAAAGAATAAAGAGCTATCAAAATGGTAATTATGCAGGACTATGTAAAATATAATTATATCAGATGAACCTATTTAAAAGGCCATTGAAGATTTCCACAAAACAGTATCAATCTTATGTCAGGTTATATACATATTTTTCGTGTGTGTGTGTGTGTGTGTGTGTGTGTGTGTAAAAGTAAAGGAAGAACTAATATAAAGTCAATTGAAAAGGGAAATACACTTTTTAAAGTTTCTAATACTAGGAGAAAATATCATTTTTTTACATTTTCTTTTTTAATATAATTTTATTGAGAAACAAATAGCAATAAGAAAGTTTCAAAACCGATTAGTAGGACAGTTTCAATAATTAATACATTGCATATTGTTGTCTTCTTAGTGGTTATTCATAGTACAAGATGCAAACATGATATCCTATCCACAAACACTATGAGTACAAATCTTTCTATTCATTGAATTAAGAGAAAGTAGCTGTATATCTATCTATTTTGAATATACAGATACAAAATGGTCCTTTATTTGCATCCCCTTTTTTTGTTTAGTTTTGCCAGATATGGGTATTCCATTGTCATTTAAGTATTGTAGGTGCATGAATTCAGCAAAATATTCCAATATAGTCCAGTTGTCCATAATACTAGTGGGTTATCTGTAGGACTGGCATTGTCAGAAGTTGGTGACTTGAGCCTTTTATAGCTCAGCATATAAATATGGCTATATTTTTTATACTTTGTTTTTATACTTTTCTGCTGGATGATTAAGACCAAGATAAAGCAAGACCTATATAACAAGAAATGTAACTTTTATATCTGACAAGGTCAGTCAAATCCCCTCTGGATTTATCCTGAAACCCTGTACTGCAGTTTATAGGTCCTTTGTCAGTGTCAGCCATGTGGATGAGTCATGGTCATTGCTTGACCAATTTGCTCTCTGTGAAAGCCTGAGAGAATGTTTTTCTCCAAGTGACTAGGAAAAAATATCATACCATGTCTTATAAGTAGATTGTAAATCAAAGAAACAGTATAAACCATAAAACAAAAATTAAAATTAAGCAATATCCAGAAAAATAAGTAATTAATTCAAAATTAAATTAAATCTTTCAAAATAATATTCCAAAATTAAAATTAAATTGTGAGTCCAACCAAGAGGTCAGAATGTAGTATATCATATGTGCAAATCTGTGATCAATTCAGAGTACTCACACAGTATTTGATAGGTTAATATATGTAAAAATATCAACTAAGAAAAAATTTTCATGATAGTAAAGAATTACTAAGAATGAAACATAACACAAATACTGGAATGGCAAATATATGACCAGCACTTCTAACAGTTTGAGGACAGGATATCGCACAAAGTTCTAGTATGTTGTGGACATGGACAGTGTCTGTGACGATTACTGGGGGCCAGGTGTCACTTGTGGGACTGAGCTACTACTATTTCCTTGATATCTACCCTGTAGACCAGGACAGAAACATGACCCATAGGGTGCAGGAGAAGTCCATTTGTAGATTATGCTGTTGGAAATATTTTGCTGCTGAATACAAAAGAATAACCAAAAGACTGCTGTATATACCTCTTTTTCTCCTGTGTTTGTTTGCTCTATTTGGTGGGTTCTTTCCATCTAATTCATGGAGTTGTCATTTTGATCCCTCTCTAGAATATCTTTTAGTATTCTGTGTAAGGTTGGCTTTGTTGTCATGAAATTCTTTTTTTTTTTTTTTTTTTTTTTTTTTTTTTTTTGCGGAACCAGGGACTGAACCCAGACCCTTGCGCTTGCCAGAGAAGTGCTTATTCCACTGAGCCATCTCCCCAGCCCCTTGTGAAATTCTTTAGTTGTTCTTTGTCATGGAAGTATTTTACTTCTCCATTAAACTTGAAAGAGAGTTTTGCATCATATATCAGTCTGGGTTGGAATTTGTTTTCTTTTTTTTTTTTTTTTTTTTTTGTTTTTTTGTGGAACCGGGGATTGAACTCAGGTTCTTGCGCTTGCCAAGGAAGCACTTATTCCACTGAGCCATCTCCCCGGCCCCCTGGAATTTGTTTTCTTGCAAGATTTGAAGTACTTTGCTCCATGTTCTTCTTCACTTGATGGTTTGTGAAAAGAAATCTGCTGTTATTCTGATGGCTTTTCTTTTAAATGTGATCTGTTTCTTTTGTCTAGCTTCTTTTAGTATACTGTTCCTGTGCTGAATTTCTGGGATCTTGATTACTATATGTCTGGGTGTGGTTTTAATTGGGTTGATGTTATTTGGAGTTCTATATGCTTCTGTTATCTGAATGTCAGATTGTTTCCCAATATTTGGGAAGTTTTCTGCTATTACTTCTGCCCATGTGCTTTTTATATCATTTGTTTTGGCTCCTTCTTTCTTATTGATGCCTATTATTCTCATATTGTTCATCTTTTCAGTGTCTTGCAGGTATTGAATTATTTTTTTTCCTGCATACTAGTTGTTTTTAAGAGATCTTTTCTTACCTTTTCACTGGCTGCAATCGTGTCTTCAAAATCTGAAAGTCTAATTTCACCTTCACTCAAACAGTTTTGCCAGCTTGTGATTGGGGTTTTAGTTTCCTGTATATCACTTTGAATCTGCTTCATGCATTCTTTTTCTTTCTTACATTGCTCATTCAAGAATCATTTTTATATTCTCCTCTATTTTTTATCAGTGTCTTCTTTAGAAGCACTTAGTGCTTCTTTGATTGTAGTTATTATTTCTTTTTTTACTTCAGAAATTATTTCTGATCTGATTTCCTCTATACCTTTCTGCAGTTGTTTCTTTACTTCAGACGCTATTATTTCAGATTTCAGATGTGTGTTTTCTAATTTTGTCTATGCTATTGTCTCCTGCATTTGTTCTGCATGGACTCAGGGCCTGAAAATGCATTTTTCTCCTTCTCTTTGTCATTATGTATAGCACTGGTTTCTGATCTTTGGAGTAGAGCTTTGGTAGAGTTATTACCTTAGTACCAGGTCCACATCTACCAAGTTCAAACTTGTCCAGGTGGGTGTCTCTTGGGTCTGGCTGCTGAGCTCCACTCCTTCCTGCTGTAGCCCTTGGAAAGGAACCCTCTGTGCTATTCTGGCAAGATGTTCTGCTCTTGGATCAGCTCGGTGGGTCTTGCTTCTAGCCTTTCTGCAGGGAGTTCTGATACAGGGTTCCACTCCAGGCCTGTCTACTGGAGGAAATTCCACACATACACCAGGCCTGGGTGCTGGTTGAAGTGAGGATCAGGAGGGTTCTGGGAGGTTTGACTCACATGCCAGGCCTGGGCGCTGGCTGAAATGAGGGTCCAATGGACCCAGGCAGTCCCACTCACATGCTGGGCCTGCGTGCTAGCTAGAGTGAGGATCAGGAAGGCCCCAGGGGGCCCCACTCACATGCTGGGCCTGGAGCTGGCTGGAATCTTAAATGACTTCTTGTATATCTCTTCCCATCTTTTTACTTTTTACCTATCTATATTTTAAAGTAGATTTTTTTGTGAACAGTATATGAGCTTTTCTTTTCAATCTGATAATCTCTAATTTTTATTTGGAATAAATATTTTCATTTAATGATTATACATATGGTTGGATTTAAGACTACTAGTTGATAATTTTATCTATTCTTGGTTCTTTCTTCTTTCCTGATTTTTTTAATTAATTAGTGCTCTTTACAATTTTATCTCTACTACTGGTTTATAATTTTTGTTTTACTTTTTAGTGACTGCTCTAGGATTTGTAACATGCGTGTTACAGCTTGTATGTAGATGCCCCCCCAAAAAAAGTTCATGTGGTCATAAGTGGGGTCTCTCATTGGTGGCTGGATCTAGACTGTGTGATGCTGGGATTAAGGGTGTGATCTGGGATCAAGCTGCCCCACCCTGGGTGTGGGTAGAAGCACCCAAAAGGTGGGTAGCCTGGGTGAAATGCTGCCTCCTGCCTTCCAGGCCATGAACTATTATTTCTCCTCTGTGATACCCCTCTGCTGTGCCACCCTGCCTTGGAACCCACCAACTGTGGACTGAAGCCTCTATAAACTGTGAACAAAATAAACCTTTTCTCTTTTGATGTTGGGTGTTGGATATTTTGGCTCAGAGACAAAAATATAACTAAGACAATACAGTCTACCTTCAAATATTTCCTCTCTTCAAGAACTATGGCAAAATTTACCAAATATATTTCTACATCTTTCTTCCCATCCTTGGTGCTATTGTTATAGTCTTTATATGTGTTCTTAAGTGCTTACCCATACTTACTCCTTGGCTCTTTTGCATCATCCAGGTGCTCAGGAAAAAGAACACTTCCCTCTCTGGGCACAGGCATGGGCCTCACTTGCTTCCCAGATTCTTCTTTTATATGAATTACAAACCTTATGATTCCAAGTGTGGAGTGGGGTGATAGGTACACCCCTCTCATCCACTGATCCTAAGCAAAGCTCTTTACTTGGGCCAAGAGGTGAAATTAAAAGCCAGTTGCTGCTGGTGAAAGGAAGGAAACATGCTTGAGGATTTTTAACATTTATAGAATTAAAAACTGCAGCCAGGTAATAGAGGAAATAAAGTTTTAATGTGTTCTTAAGTGCAAAGTACTTGGGGATGCAGTTTCTGGGTATTCCAAATTGTCATGTTAGAACCATACTTTGCACTTAAGAACACATTAAAACTTCAAATGTTTCCTCTACCTGCTTTGGATGTTTGTTGTTTGTTTTAATAGGGGAGATAACTTCTTCTTTTCCCCCATACACTGCCAAAGCTGTCTGTCCTTGGAGAAGCCTCTCATCCCTGAAATTTAGTTAACCTGGCTGATTTGAGGCCTCAGTTCTCTAATGACCTTAGAAGCATTGAGTGCCTTTTATTTTTCAGCTAGGCTGGAAGAAATAAGTCCCTGAGGCTTTCTGTATTCTAAAAATGAAGGAAAATTCTCATGGTATTTGGGAATTATTCTGGGCTGAAACACATTAAACACATCCAACTAGGGCCAGCCAAATAGTTTAGTGGGTTAACATGCCTGCAAGAAGGTGCAGGGGCCCGGGGTTCAATCCCCCAGCCTGCCGTGCTGGCCCTACCTCCCTGGGGTATGCTGAGACAGCAATTGAGACTGAGCATGGTGGCACGTACCTGTAATCCCAGCTCTTGGAAGGCTGTAAACAGGCAGATCACTACAAGTCCGGTCTAGTAGTGAGACCCTGAACACCCTTTAGATCCTTCCTTAAAAATAAAAAAATTTTTAAAAACAAAAAAAAATCCAACTATTCAAAACTGCATAGGAGGATCCTTGCAATCTCTTCAGCAGCCCTTCCATGCCAAGAAACAATTTCTTTACTTCAAAAAATAAAATCACACAAAACACTTCGCACCCTGAGCAACTAATACTAATAGTATGAAATTTTAAGAAATATTTTCTAAGCATCATTGAATAATTTTTAATGTTCTTTTTCCAATGAATGAATGTATCTTAACTTTTGCCATACTGTTCTGTATGTCAGGCAAAGAACCAGAAAGTAGTTCTAGCATCAATATGTGTTTCTCCAACAATATATAGATATGTCTTTCTTTTGCTATTGCAAGAGAAACCTCAAAATATGTATTATTACTATTATTATTATTATTAAGTTTAATAAAATTTCCTAACATACAGGCCTGCTTTTTCACAGCTTTAAACATGGCTGGAGGGGCTAGCGAGATAGCTCAGTGGTCTAAAGTGCCTGCTTAGGCAAGCTTAGGCAGGCACAGGGGACTGTGGTTCAATCCCTGGCACCACATGCTGTGCCAGCCCTACCCTCAGGGCTGGCTAAGCCGGCCTAAAAAAATTAATTAATTAATTAAAACTTTGCTGGAAAGCTATGAGCCCTGTCTTCCTGTATGGGAGCTGGGCTTTCACATACATTGCTAAGTGGGAGGGTTTTATATCACTGCTAGATTGCAGAGATAAATATGTATTTCATATAGACTTATTCACCAGTTTTTAAATTAACATCTCAGGCCTGATTGGATTTTCGTTGGTTTTGCTTTGTAACATGGCTAGCTGGCATAGTTCGTGTCAGCTAACCATGTTACCAATAGAACCTGTTTTGTGTGTGAGTGATGTTTGCTTGTATTTACATTGCACTATTATTTTCAATTCACGACTTCTCTTTAAACCACTTGTTCACTTTGTAAGGATTGTTTTACAATCCATAAGTCCACTAAGCTTATTACAGTTTGTTTCAATATGCTAAAAGTAATATGCTAAAAGTGAACTGTTAGCATCCTGTGTGATTGGAACCCCCAGTCTACCCTCAGTACATCTCATGTGTCAGGCATGAGATGAGTTTCCATCCAATCCAATGTGAGTACATTAAATCTCTTTTGTATTTCTTGGACTGGGAAATAAACTTCAATGGAGGCCTTCGTGGGTCATCATTGGGGATCTCATCCCACTCTGAGAATATTAGTATAAGATACAGTAGGTGCTTCTCACGAGTAGGTCCTTTCTTTATGAAAATTCTCTTCTGTACGAAGAACATGTTTGTAAAAAAATAAATAAATGAAAACATGGGATGCCATCTAGCCCTCCGTGCTCAGGTGAATCATGAAATTATCTCCCTGAGGGTGAGACTCATAGAAGGACAAAGAACAGGACCAAGTCGGAGGAGACACGAAGAATTCCTGAGGCTAGACGGAGCTGCACTAGACCAGGCCTGAGGGTCAGGCAGTGCATCACTAAGCCATTGCATCGGGTTCCTCAGAAGGCCATAGCCAGGGTCAACTGTCATAAAGACAGTGCACTCAGGCAACCAGAAAGCAGTCTCCCGAAAGGACTGCAGAAGGCTGGCAAGAGAACCCAGCTCTGGCCTGAGTAGCAACTCTCTTAATCCACAGCAGCCACTGAGGTAGGAGCATCTATCAGATTCCCATCAGTATGTATGGTCCTTTACCCAGATACACAGTTCTCCTCTTAGCTAGCATTCTCTTTAAAACAAAGCTGGGGGGATTGCATTCAAAGCCACTGGCCTGGGCCTTCTGCACATCCAGAGATGACAGTGAGTTGTTCTTGTCTCACCCACTAGTACCTCTGAGAGCTGGACAATCCCCACAGGCTGCCTCCTCTGTCCTCCTCACTACCAAAGGTGTGGAAACCAGCCCTGTGTTCCTCTGAGAGGCAGCCTGACAGAGAGTCTCTGTGCCTGCACAGGAGCCCTCTGTGTATCCAGCTGCCAGCCCGCAGCCTCTGATAAAGCCACACAGGGAAAATCCTCTTTCAGCAACAAGCATTCCTCATCTAGCATTTACTGGCTACTAGCAGTCCTCAATGCTAACTCGCAGCCGCCTGCCTCCCAGCCCACTTCAGAAGCCCAACTTAAATAACAGCTTTCATGTTAGGCTCTGAAGTGAGCCAAGGCTTGGGAAGTAACTGGCTTTTGAGACGTGGCTTTGCTTCTGTCTTCAATGGTCTCCTTTGACTAACCCTAAGCCAAGCTATCAATCAACAAAATATTTTTGAGCACTTACAATTTCATCTCATTGCAATAGGTTTTTTTTAAGCACATTTACTTATGCCCAGATACCAGCAAACCTTCAAATAAAGAGAGAGGAGGTAGGAGATAATCAGAACTAAATGAGTCTATAACTTAACCTCTGTTTTAAGGTGATAAAGTTGAATCCTAAAAGACTACCTTTTCTAGGGACCTCCAGCTACATCCAATTAGTCAAAGCATTCAAAATTGAATCATAGGTCTGGTGAGATACTTTAGCAGACTAAGCACCTGCTTAGACAAGGGCAGGGGCCAGGGTTCAATCCCAGCACCACATGTGGCACTGGCCCCACCCCTAGGCAAAGCACTGAGCTGGCCACCAAGACTGGGCATGGTGGCACACGCCTGTAATCCCAGTGCTAGGGAGGTTGAAAACAGGAGGATCACTATGAGTTGAATCATAGCACCTCAGACTTCAGAGAAATTTTTATCCTGCTAGACTTCAACTGATATATGCTGATAACTGGGTTTTTCCCCCAATATATGCTGAAGAGGAAGAGGTCCACAAGAGGTTCAGAGATCCGTCTCCACCTGACACCCACTTCTTGCAGTGCTGGATGATTCAGACACAGGCAATGTGCTTTTCAAGCAATCCTGGTCTGGTACAAATTACCAGATGCCAGTGTTCAAGAATCCCTGGCCCCTGAGCTGCAGCAAGCACTGTGATAGAACAGGGTTCAGGAAGCATTCTCCCGGACCCGTGAGATGTCCACCCTCATACTCTATTCTTCCCAAGGAAGCAAACCCGGCTAAGCCAATCCATCATCATACTAGGGTCCTCTCTTTGGTCAGCCTACAGCAGCCATGGAGGGCTTCCTGCTCCCAGGATGCAGTCTGTGAGCTGCCTCCTGTGGCTGCACCTTGGAAACCCACTGAAGCATTCACTGCCATAGTCAGTGACAGAACAGGAATGGAATTAGAGTGGAGCCATTTTCTCCTGATGAAAGATACTTGGCAATAAACCTCGAAGGCTCCTCATCCATCCTGCTGAGATTTTCTCAGAGCACACTGTAGGCTTTTTTTTTTTTTTTTTTTTTTTTTTTTTTTTGCTA
>NW_004524634.1:1620099-1622188 GCF_000260255.1 Octodon degus | reverse complement strand
GACCAAAATGTTGGCTTTCCTTGTAGCCCTCCTTTTTCTCTAATTTTGGTCTGCAAACTTAGGTTGTTAACCATCCAGAAGATAAGCTTATTGTTCACACTGTAGGCTCTTCCTACACAACTCTTCTCCTCCCTCTCTTTTCACCAGCTTCTTGGTCTGCAGGGTCTCCCCAGCCACTCCTGCTTCTCTTCCCTGTATCCTTCAAAATCATGCTCCCAAATGCATCTACTCCCCTCCTAGTTCCATCTTGACTTCTCACCTCACATAGCACCTGCTGTGCATGGCTTCCTTAAGATTCGTCCTCTGTATACATACTTGCTTTGCCATAGGAAGCAACCTTTGGCTGATCCAGCAGTAGAGGCCATGCAACCCTAAATATATTTGTGAAAACATTAATTCCCGAGAAAGCAAACCTGGCTAAGCCAATCCATCATCACACTAGGGTCTTCTCTTTGGTCCAAGTTATCCCCTTGGATATAGACATGACAGCACTTAGAGCTTCATGGGCCATCCGGTAAGATCATATTCAATCTCCCTACACTTTCTCCCACTGACCAGCACTACTTGTGGGCCCCAAATCAGGGACTCCAGGAAGTGCACACTCCAGAAACAACATAAGATGCCCTTCAGAGTATGAACGAAAACACTAGAATAGTTCATTTGTATCTTATAAACAAGAAACAACTTCAACTTTACTAATGATTTGTGCACATATATTAATCATTGTGCATTTATTGGAAAAGGGATGAAAACATTAGCTTTAGATCCATAATAAAGGAAACTAATTCCTCTTGCACACACTTCTTAACATGTAGAAAGAGCTGTCCTTCCTAAAACATCTCTTTGTCTAGAGAAGTACCTTAGATACTTCAGTCCACACCCAGCTGGACTTCAAGACCCTTCATTAGCCCTGGCTGTGTTGGTTAGTTGTCATGGAACTGTATGTGGCTATGACCCAGGACCTCTCACCTCTGTCACACATTTCTCTGCAAGTGTGTGGGGCTGGACTATGTACAACTGTCAAACTCTCCTTCACATAGGGCTCAGTTCTCAACCAAATGGAGCTGTCCCTGAGGTCCTTTGTTCCAGGCTTACATCCTCAGCCCCTTGATTCTTACCTCTTATGGCCTTGAACAAACACCAGTCCAAAATGAAAAAGAAAGCCTTTTTTACCCCCTTCTGGCCTTCCCATCATCCCAGGCTCAGCTGGAAGACCCAGGAAGTATCCTTGCACATGACCCCATACTAGCAGAGATGTCTGAGGGAGGGAATCTTGAACATTTCCTAGAGGATTAACGCAGTCCTGTTGCCTTGCATACCTAAAATTCAGGTCCCTGCAACAAAATACAACCCAGTGCAAAAGATAGTGGCTTACATCATAGCTGCTCCGCTGTGTCAGTTCAACCTTAGATTCTAAGAGTTGTAGATATGTCAGAAATCAAATCCAATTTTCAAGAAATGTCTCTTTCTTTACCAGTTTAGCTATAATCAAAGCAAAGCTCTGGGTCAGGGTTCTCCTGAGCATCTCTATGAATAAATAAAGAGTTGTCACATGAAAGCCATGCCTTTACTTTACAAATATCAAATGAACAAATAACAGGTAGGTAATAACTTTTTTTTTCTTTTTTTTTTTTTTTTTGCAGAACTGGGGATTGAACTCAGGCCCTAGTGCTTGCCAGACAAGCGCTTAATCTACTGAGCTATCTCCCGGCCCAGTAATAGCTTTTTTTAATCCCTTTTTTCTTTCTTTCTTTGAGAGAGGGTCTCACTATGTAGTCCTGCTTGGCCTTGAGCTTATAGCAATTCCCCTGCCTCAGCCTCCCAAGTGCTGGGCATGTGTCCCCACACCTGACTATAACTGTTTCTAAGAACCATAGGAGGTTCTGTATTTACTTAATGCTTTTTAAGATTAAGCTTAGGATTTCTGTAAAGTAAAACAAACTTGTTACCAATTTTGAAACTAGTGCAAAAGAATATCTTTTAAATGCATGTGCTAGGGGGCCGGGGAGATGGCTCAGTAGAATAAGCACTTGCCTGGCAAGCACAAGGGCCTGAGTTCAATCCCTGGTTCTGCCAAAAAGAAAAAAAA
>NW_004524634.1:1606354-1619894 GCF_000260255.1 Octodon degus | reverse complement strand
ATATCCCTTTATTTTTCATAGCTCAGTTTCTGACTCTGACCCACCATCCCAACCGAACGGAAGAAAGCGTAACTTGATTATCTTCGGTGCTTCTTTCCCTCAAGATTATGCCAGAGTTACAGGAGTCTGTGCAGTCAGTGCCAGGTGCTCACTGGGTGGGGTTTGAGCAGCGGGACCCATTAGTCGCCAGCCATCTGACCCTATGGGTTTTCCCTGGTTATGTAAATCAAGGTCTCCCTGCTGGGACTGTGCCACACACAGGGCAGAGCTTTTGTCCTTGCTTGCTTGCTTGCTTGCTTGCTTGCTTGCTTGCTTGCTTGCTTGCTTGCTTGCTTGTGTGGTTTTGGTGTTACAACCCCCAAAGGCTCGTGCACCTAGAGCCCACACCAGGCAGTTTCTGAGATCGGGCCCCGTCTAGGGACACTCCCGTGAGGCAGAACCCGGATCCGGCTGCTTTCTCCTGCTTCAGCTTTCCTGTCAGTTTAGACAAGTCTCTAATGGGAAGGAGGGTCCCAGCCTTCTCTAACTCCACCCCGAATTCTTTTTCTCTCTTGAAGTACCTTCACAGACTGGTTTCTTCTAAAGGAGTTAAACTACTTTCCTAAGTGTAGGATAGAGAAAACAGAACAACGAGGGTGGAGATAATTAATATTTGAAAATATTATCCAGCTATCTACTTCATTATAGAGTTTGCATTGAACATCTAAACCCGTTAGACCTTTTTCAAGTGTAAGGTTGTTAAGATTTATCCCACATACCTTTCTGACTCTTTAATGAAATAGATGATTTAATATTTTACCCTACTAAATTGCATTCTGGGGCCACCCAAATAGCTCAGCAGATTAAAGCCCCTGAAAGCAGGTGCAGGGCCCGGGGGTTCGATCCCCAGGCCTGCCGTGCTGGCCCCACCCCCGGGGCACACTGAGATGGCAATTGAGACTGGGCGTGGTGGCGTGCGCCTGTAATCCCAGCTCTTGGGAGGCTGTAAACAAGAGAATCACTGCGAGTCTGATCAAGTAATGAGACCCTGAACACCCTGTAGACCCTTCCCTAAAATACAGAAAATAAATAAATAAAAATAAATTTCATTCTGTGAGTTTCAGTAACTCGCTACCAGAACGGATTGTAGACTTGATTCCATACCCAACTTTATATACAAACTACCATTTTATTCCTACTGTCTCTATTATAAAATGCAATAGTTTCACATTTTTATGCGATGGAAATGTCCAAAAAAAAAAACAAAACAAAAAAAAAAACAAAACAGCTACCAGGCAGAGAAATCAATTAAAATGCCATTGTTATTAGTCACACATGTGGGAAATTATCTATACAAAAAGTATTTGCTCATGTGACTTTTGTTTCAGTTGAATACTTACATGCAGTCTTTTAAGTTAAGACCGTATCTATAATTACCAATTAATGGTCAAGCAATGGCTGTGATTCATCCTCACAGCTGACACTGACAAAAGATCTACAAATTGCTGTACAGGGTTTCAAGGTAAATCCTGAGGGGATTTGACTGGCCTTGTCAGATACAAAAGTTACATTTCTTGTTATATAGGTCTTGCTTTATCTTGGTCTTAACCATCCAGTGAAAAGTATAAAAATGAGGTATAAAAAATAAAGCCATATTAATATGCTGAGCTTTAAAAGCTTCAAGTCAACAACTTCTGACATTACCAGCCCTGCAGAAAACCCACTACTATTATGCACTACTGGACTATATTGGATTATTTTTGCTGAATTCTCACCCCTCAATATATGAATGGCAATGGAATACCCATCTCTGACAAAAGTAAACAAAAAAGGTATAAATAAAGGACCATTTTGTAGTGAAAAATATATATACATATATTTGTATATACAAAAAAGTTAGCACAGATATACAGCTACTTTCTCTTAGTTCAATAAGAAGAAAGTTTTGAACTAATAGTGTTTAGACAAGATATCATATCTACATCTTGTACTATGAATAACTACTACAACAACAGCAATATGCAATGTATTAATTATTGTAACTGTCCTACTAACCTGTTTTGAAACTGTCTTATTGCTACTTCTTTCTCAATAAAATTAATATAAAAATAAAGTTAAAATAGTACTTACTAATAGAAAGATACAATACAAGGAAAGGGAAGGCAGGATCTCAAGGTCTAACAAATCAAGAGAGGGAAAGGAGATGAGCTAGGAAACATGGCAATGTTAAGCCATGCAGTTATATGTAAAAGATGAGCAAGATCCTGAGAATATTCAGAAGATTCTTTAATCTAGGAGTTAATTGGAAAGATTCTCACCCTGACTAACTATATATACTGATACCTGGGAACTAAGCTACTGCACTGCAGATGGTAATTTGTAACAGTTGGTTCATGATGGGTGTGCCTGTCATTGTGGTATTTTGAATATGGGCGGTAATATATAAATTAAAATACCTTTGGAGAAAATAAATCATTGTAGAGCACCAAAACAGGAAGCTTTGTTACACAGAACTTCACTTGTCACATACAAAGCAGCATGGTTAAATAATACCCCAAAATAATACCCTAGAATCTTCAAAGCTAGGAGCAATTGGCGTGACTAATTCGTGCCTAATGTGAAAAACTGCCTTTAAGGTGTTGAACATCTATATATCAAAAGCTCCTGGGCCAGCCAGGTAGCTCAGGTGACTAAAGCACCTGCTTAGGCAGAGCTCAGTGGCTGGGGTTCAATCCTTGGCATGCCATTCCAGACCCACCCCTGGGACACACTGAGATGGCAACTGAGACTGGGCATGGTGGCACACGCCTGTAATCCCAGCACTTGGGAGGCTGAAAACAGGAGAATCACTACAAGTCCAATCTCTACAAGGCCAATCTGTGTAGTGAGACCCTGTAGACCCTGTACTAAATACATAAAAAAAAAAAAAGCTCCCAGCTGACTTTTAGAAGACATTTGCAATTTTAATACTAACTTAACAAACTGAGAGTTTAATTTAACTGATAGACAATTTAACTAATAGGCAAGTATTATTTGTTGTGCCTTTCACATTTATCTTCTTAGCTTTCAAGATCCAACATCTCCAGTTATGAAGAACAACCACCACCCTCGGAAGGAACATTCTGTTTGGTTTTAACCAAACAATGATGGTGGCTCCTGTCCCAGGTCAGAGATTGGATTAGTGACCTAAGCTTTCACTGAGCTCCTAGGAGGGTCCCTCCTTCCTAGGAAAGACTGAGAAATGGCCCCTCTTGATCTCTGCATGTTGCTATTCTGAATGCAGTGTCGGAACTGCTCCGTCCACCTGCCAGTAGGCTAACCTGAAGAGCAGAGAGGGACACAGCTGGGACTTTGATGACATGGCTGAGCAGCTAAATCAGCCAGATGGGACTCGAAACCCATCTGGCTGATTCCAAGGATGTTAGATAATAGATTTCCTGATTGCTTAAGCCTCGGGTAGTGATTACTACCATGTGACTACTGTCAATGGCTAAAAGTAATTTAGAAGAATCATTACATTTTGTCCTTGAAATTCACAGACCTGTTGTGACAATATAGCTTATATTTGTTGTTAGAGTCAAGGAACTACAGCACACTAGAGGTACTGCTCAAGGGAAAAGATGCATTATGGAAAGATGTCCATGCCTTT
Source organism: Octodon degus (assembly GCF_000260255.1). Taxonomy (NCBI): domain Eukaryota; kingdom Metazoa; phylum Chordata; class Mammalia; order Rodentia; family Octodontidae; genus Octodon; species Octodon degus. Next base: position 1,616,266 of record NW_004524634.1, on the reverse strand, counting down.
AAAAATTTATCAATTTGTTTTAATATCAATTGAAATACAAATGGAATTTTCTTGAACCCTGGTGTCATAATTTAGAAGTTCAGTGGAAAATAACAGAAAAGTAGCAAAGAAATACCCAAAAATGAGACTCGTCTAGTACTTACCCTATCATATTAAAATAAACTACACAACTAAAAAACTAAAAACAATGTGGTCTCACAGAGAAATAGAGCTAGACCAACAAGTCAGTAGAACAGTAAAGAAAGTCCAGAAAGAGTCCCAGATATGAATCAGAAGTTGATACATGATGTTAGCTCATTGAAAAGAAAGGTTTGTGCTAATATTGTTTGGACAGTTGGACGTCGATATCTTGTACTCTGAGGAACTAATTTAAATATAACAATACATAATGTATTAATCATTTGTTGCCCTCCTATTATATTGTTTTGAAATTTTGTTTTTTCTCCTAAAAATAAAAAATATTTAGAGAAAAAATTAATCAGAAAAAATTAATCAGAAAATGTAGGAAAAAATAGAAAGGCAATTAGAAATACATGAACTAAACCAACTTAGAATATGTAACAGGAGATTTGTCTACTGCAAACCTAGTTAGGGAAGGTAAAGGCTAACTTATGAATGTAATCAAACATAAGTTACTAAAGAATGATTTCTCCCTGTAGTTAAAAATTTTCCCCAAAAAGAATCAAAAGTACCATACCACAGCGATATATGCACAGCCATGTTTATAGCAGTGCAGTTTATAATAGATAAATCTTGGAAACAACCCAAATGCCTATCAACCAAAGAATGAACCAAAAAAGATGTGTTTTTTTATACAATGGAATACAACTCAGCCATAAAGAAGGATAGGCTTGAGACATTTCTAGAAAAATGGACGCACCCTGAGACCACACTCTTAAGTGAGATAAATCAGACACACATGTGTAAATATTTTATTGTTTCTCTGATGTGAGAAACCAAAAGTGTAAATAAGGATCGAAGTGTATATATAATAGAAATTGCAAAATAGGTAAAAGTTCTTCAAAAGAAGTGGGAATTCTGGAGAAGGGAGGGGGGAAAGGAAGGAAGAAAGGGCAATAAAAAATGATAAAAGAAGGATAAAATGAAAGCAAAGCTTTGTGAATGAGGCAAAGAGGGGTTGGAAGGAGGGGTTTGGGGGGAATGAAGAATCAAGATATGTCATGGACAAGTCCAAATTCCCTGTAGTGAATCTGATCATTACGTATATCTAAAGAAACTGAATATAAAGAATAAACAATTGGGGGCTGGCCAAATAGCTCAGCACATTAAAGTGCCTACAAGCAGGTACTGGTTCAATCCCCAGGCCTGCTGTGCTGGCCCCACCCCCGGGGCACACTGAGACAGTGAATGAGGCTGGGCATGGTGGCGCGTGCCTGTAATCCCAGCTCTTGGGAGGCTGTAAACAGGCGGATCACTATGAGTCCGATCTAGTAGTGAGACCCTGAACACCCTGTAGACCCTTCCCAAAAGCAAAATAATAATAAAATAATAATAATAAACAATTGGGGTGAGGAAAAAAGAAAAGATAGGGGAAAAAAGAAGGGGAAAAATTATCTATGCACATACCCAATAAACTTAATTTAAAAAAACACAAAAAATTACCTTGCTGTTTTCTCCTTCCTAGTCCTGAGCATGTCACAGGTAGTGTGTGATCACAGTTCTTGCTCCAGTATCCTCAGTGCCTTGGAGAAAATATGTGACTAAATGGCCACCAAGCTAAGGCTTTTCTCCTTTTTAGTAGTGTGTGCTTGTAATGCAGAATAGCAATGTTCACTGTGGAAAATTGTTACGTGTGCACAACCCACCTCCGTCACTTACAGCCTCTTCGCCGCCCCTCTGTGCCTCACACTTCCCTGACCTCCTTCTGAGTCTCCAAGCGTATCACTTAGTTTCCTATCAGTTCTCCTTTGTTTCTCCTGTATTCATTCATTTATTTATATTTTAGGTTTCTCATATCACAGAAACCATGTGAAATTTAACGTTTTGTGTCCAACTTATTTCACTGGGCATGAGGCTTATCTTTCCTAGCAGTTACATATCCACATGCACTTGCGCAGTTTTCATTAACGATGAAGTTGGCAGATGAATAAACAGCCTTCCTCTCTCTACTGAAACTTCTGTAGACAGGTTTGTAGCCATTGTCAGCGGAGAAAAGGGAAGGTCCAGACAGGGGAAAGGGTAATCCAGCCTACCACATTTATTTTTACCATGCAGAAACTAAGATTGATTTTAGTAATTTTTAATGACTGAGAAAAACTCAAAAGAAGATTTCATTTTAAAATATTTCATTGCATGTGAAAAATTATATGAAACTCAAATTTCATTGTCTACAAATAAGGTTTTGCAATTTTTTTTATTTTTATTATTACATGTTTTCAGTACACAATGTTGTCTTTGTCGCAAGAGCTGATACAGAAACATGGCACATCTCAGTTCTCTTTACTTCCCCTTCCCATCTTCTCCTTCTCTCCTTCTCTCTCTCTTTTTAAATGTATTTGGTACAGGGTCTCACTATGCTCTTTATAGAGATTATGCTTCTGTCCAGGAATAGCAAAGCAAAACTTTATTGCCATTCTATAGGTTCTCTCTTCACTGTATTGATTGTTTCCTCCGATGTGTAGAAGCTTTTTGATTTGCTGTTTCCTAGTATTATTTCTTATCCAATTGAGGTTCTGTTCAAAAAGGTCTTGTCAATGCCCCACTTCAAGAGTTTTATCAGGGGCCGGGGAGATGGCTCAGTGGAATAAGTGCTTCCCTGGCAAGCGCAAGGGCCTGAGTTCAATCCCCAGTTCTGAAAAAAAAAAAAAAAAAAAAAAGAGTTTTACCTATGTTATCTCCCAGCAGAGTGTTTCTGTTTTATATTTAAGTCTTTGATTTCTTTTTAATATATGATGAGAGATGTGAGTCTAGATTCAATTTTCTGCATGTAGCTAACCAGTGTTTCCAGCCCAAAGAGGCTATCTTTTCTCCAGCATGTGTTTTTGGTCCCTTTGTCAGATGAATGAATGTGCCTAGGGTTATTTCTGTATCTTCTATTCTGTTCCTTGATCCAAATGTCTGTTTTTGTGCTAATGCAATGTTGTTTTTATCACTGTAGCTTTGTAATATAACTTGAAATCCAGGATTGTAAAGCCTCCTGCTTTCCTCTTGTTGCCCAGGATTGCTTTTGCTATTCTGGGTCACTTCTGGTTCTATATGAATTTTCAGATTGGTTTTTCTAATTCTGTGATGAATGGTCATGGTATTTTGATTGGAGTTGCATTGAATCCAAGTATTAGTTTTGGAAATGTGGCCACTTTGACAATATTGGTTCTGTCTACCTGGAAACAAGAGATATCTTTTGATTTTGTGATGCCTTCCTGAATTTCCTTTTTCAGAGTACTGCTACTTTTGTGAAAGACCTCCAGGTCTTTCACTTTCTTTGTTAGGTTAACTTCTAGCTAGTTGTAATGCCATTATAAAGGATATTATTTTCCTAATTTTTTCTCAGTGGATTCATTATTGCTATATACAAATGGAATTGATTTTTTATTTTGTATCCCATTCACTGAATTTATAAAATAATTTAAATAATCTCATACATATTTTCAGTGCAATAAAATTACAAATCAATGGCAAAAGAAACCACAGAAATTGTGCAAACACATGAGAATTAATCAACATACTTGTAAATAATCAATGAGTCATAGAAGAAATCAAGGAAGAAATTATAATCAAATGATAACACCAATAAAACGTATCATAACCCATTTAACACAATGAAACTACTCCTAACAGGGAAGTTTATAGGTGTAAATGCCCACATCAGAAAAACAAAACAAGCCCAGATAAATAACCTAAGGATGCATCTCAAGTTCCTAGAAAAACAAGAACAACCCAACTCCAAAGCAAGTTGGAAAAAAACTTTAAAGGAAATGACCAGGAAAAAATTGTAAATAATCAGAATAGAAATGAATAGAATTGAGACACAATAATATAAAGAACCAATGAATATAAGAGCTTGTTATTTAAAAGAATAAACAAAATAGACAAAAAGCCCTTAGCCAATTATAGCAAAAGACTCATATACAGGAGTACCTGCTTCTCAAACTTACTGTAATTGTTTTATGATTTGGGGGAAGATGGCCACATTTGTGTTTGTGTTGGGAAGATAGCTATCATTGTTTTTGTCACCAAATGTGGAGTTTGTGTACAGAAGCAAAATTTTGTTGAACCTTTTTGTTTGAAAACTGAATTGTTTACAATGGAAGTATTCATGAGTTTAAGTATTACTGTACATGAGGGTCACCTTAAGTTTAAGGCCATCCTGGGCTACATGGTGAGTTCAAGGCTAGCCTGGAGTACAGAGCAAGACCACGTCTCAACAAAAAGCAAATAACAAAAAACAAACAAAAACCATTCTGTCCCTGTGTTCAACTTATGGGATTTGGGCTACGATGTGTTTATAGAATATTTTCTGATCGTGGTTACTTGGAGATCTATATGCCTCACTTATATATATGCCTCACTTATCTATATGTTAAATCTCTTCTCATACTTGAAAAGTTTTTTGCTATTATCCTGTAAACAGGGTTTCTTGTGCCATTTGTATCATCTTCTGATTTTTCACTAATTCCAATTACTCTTAAATTAGTCTTCTATACACATCTAGGAGTTGTTGAATCCATTTTCCCCGATTTCTTTTTGTGTGTGTGTATCACTGTGTATATGGTCACCTGCATCATTCTTAATATAATGTGACACCCTATCCTCACATTGGTCACTTCTGCTGCCCATATTTTCAATAGAATTTTTATCTCTTGGATTTCTGATTGGCACCCATTCACGGACTCTAATTCCTTGCTAAACTAGTCGTTCATGTTTTGTATCATTTTGTTTTGCTTAGCTAGCTTTATCAGTGTCTTCTTTAAGCTCAATGACCATTTTGTTTAATAAATCCATTACATTAGCCAGCTTCCCATTACAAAACAAAATACCTGTTAACAATCAACTTTTTAAAAGGAAAAATTTATTTTGGCAAGGCAACACAAAAACATATGGTAGAAGAAACTCCTCACCTGTGGCAACTAGGAAGCAAAGGCAAAGGAAGAGTAGGCTGTGGGGTCCCAGTATCCCCTTCAACAGAATGTCCCTGATGACTTAAGTTTCTTCTACTAGGCCCTACCTCCTAAAAGTTCTATTCCTAATAGGACCAAAGGCTTACAATCAATTAGGACTTCAAAAGATGGGACTTTGAGAGACATTCAAGATCTAAGCTGCAGCAAATCCTCAGGCATTGGGTGGAGCTATGTGTGGGCTATCTGAGGAGTCAGTGTTCATCCCACCTGCAGCTCTGCTGCTTTCTTTTGAGTGAGATAGAACCACATTTAGTAGGAATAGTGATTCTTAGACTGACTTGAAATCAGAACCAACTTTAAAGCTTTCTAAACAACACCAGTTTAGTTCCTACCCAGACCAATTAAATCAAAATCTTTGGGGATAACTGAGGCACCTTAGGCATTCAGAAGCTCCCAGATGATCACAAATCAAGTTTGAGAACCACCACCAGAAGTTTATTGCCAATGTCAGGCCTGGTTTCTGGAGTTTTACTAATCAAACACCATCACCCACCTTGAGGCAAGTGTTTTGGGAATAGCCCATCAGCACCATTGCTTAGGTGGAGCTGGGAAAGAAGAGGTGGAGAAACAAGCTGTGGTTAACCCCGTCTTTCATTTTTACAGGTGCACAGCCAAATGACCTCATCTGTGTGCAGGCAAGTTCCTGAGGTTTCCCAGGCTGGGGAGTCCTTGCCACAAGGGCTCTCCTTGAGCCTCATGCCAATGCTCAGCACAGAAAACACAGTGTCTCACCCCACCTGCCCCCTTGCTGCTTTATTTTCCTTTAACCAACTAGAGACAAATATGAGCTGGTAGCTGGCCTCATCCAGGAACAGTTTAGATACATATTTTTCTTGGTGGCACCAGAGATCTCCCTTGCCCTTGGCTGTCATTAGAGAAGATGAGCTGCAGATACCTTCTTTCCCTCATTTACTCATTCAGCAGATATTTCTGAGCATCAACTTCTTACCAAGCTTTATGGGCTTTAAGAACACAGTTATGAATAAGAGTCCCAAAAGAACTCATCAACTAGTGGAGGCTACAGGCACATCGCTATCAAAAGATATCCACAAGAGGCCAGCAGGCTCTGAGCAAGAAAATGGCCAGAGCTCCAAGAGGACATGTGTGGACTGGGCTTGGAGAACTCCTGTCAAGCAAAGGTGGGAACTTCAAAGGAGAGAGCATTTATAAAAGCATATTAACAGGAAAGAGTGTGACAGGGCTATGACTGGAGCCAAGGCAGAGAGAGAGCTTGGGACAGCCAGGTCAGCCTGCACAAGAAGAAGCCAGTGGAGCTTTTCAGGACAGGAGTGACTCCAAAAGGAAGCTCTGGCTGGATGTATTGGACTGCTGGTGACCACAGAACAGTGAGCCTGCCTGCTGGCTGCAAAGCACTAAGTTCTTGAACTGCTGCCATTGGGGTGGATGCACAGAGAAGGAGCTGATTTGAGATATATTTCAGAAATGGATCCCATAGATCCTCCATGGCAATTTGGTGAGCAGTGACAGAGTCCCTGCCGCATCCACCTGATTACTCTAACTTCCTCCTCTGGCTCTGCTTCTGCCCCCACCCAGTGGTAGAGAGCATGAAGTAGGAAAATAATGTTGTTGGGGGAAAAAATATTGATGCTGATGGAGATTTTTATTTTGGCTTTGGTTTTCTTTGTTTCTGGGGTGTGTGTGTGTGTGTGTGTGTGTGTGTGTGTGTGTGTGTGTATTCTATGTGCCTCAGTTATCCACTGGGGTTCTATATGCCCTAATTATCTGTATGTTAAATGTCTTTATTGAAAACATTTTCTGCTAATATTTCAGTAAACAGGCTTTTATGCCATTTATGTTGCCTTCTGATTTTCCACTAATTCCAGTTATTCTCAGGTTAATCTCTTTGTGTCATCCAGGAGCTGTTGGAAGTTTGTTTCAAAGTTCGATCTCATTAGTTGATCAGTGACAACAGCCCTGTCTTCTAATTCTGCTGCTTTGCCCTCCCATTGGTCACTTCTGCTGCCTATACTTTCATTAGAATTTTTAGTTCCCTCAACTACTGAATGTTTAATAAATCTGGAAGTCTTTTGGTAAGGTTTTTGAGGTCTTCTATGTGGAATATAATGTAATCTGCAAAAATGATAATGTAATTTCTTTTCCTATCCTTATTCATTTTATTTCTTTCTCTTGCCTAATTTGTCTAGCTAATGTTTCCAAAACTATATTGAATAGAAGTAGTGATAGTGAATATCCTGGTCTTGTTCTTGATTTTAGAGTGAAAGCTTTCAATTTTTTACCATTTAGCGTGGTGTTGGGTGTTGCTTTGCCATAGATGGCTTTCATCAGGTTGAGGTAAAGACCCTCTATTCCAATTGTCTGTAGTTTTGTTTGTTTGTTTGTTTATCATGAATGACTGGTGGACTTTTTCAAATGCTTTTTCCACATCTATTAAGATGTGATTTTTGTCAATGGCTCTGTCAATATAGTGTATTACATACATTGATTTGCTTGAACCATCCCTACATCCCTGGGATGAATCATACTTTTCATGGTGTATAACCTCTTTGATGATTTGCTGTATTCTGTTTGCCAGTATCTTTTAAAGATTTTTCCATTTATGTTCATTACAGAAATTGGTCTGTAGTTTTATCTTCTGCTTGGGTCTGCCTGATTTAGGTATCAGAGTAATGCTTGCTTCCAGGAATGATTCTGGCATATTGTTCCCTTTCAACTTCATTAAAGAGTTTCAGCATTAGTAGAATTAGTAGAATTAAGTCTTCTTTAAATTTCTTGTAGAATTCACCAGTGGATCCATTAGGGCCTGGGCTTTGTTTCATTTATATGTTTTTTATTATCTTTTCAATTTCACAGACTGATATTGTGTTATTTAGACTATTTATGTCCTCTAGATTCAGTTTTGGTAACTTATATATATTCAGGAATCTGTGCATTTCTTTTGTGCATTCCATCTTAATAGCATACAGGTTCTTGAAGTAGGTATTGATAATCTGGATTTCTACCATATCCATTGTGATTTCACCCTTTTCCTTCCTAACTAATTGAATTTGAGTCTTTTCTTTCCTCTTTTTGTAAAGTTGGATACAGGTTTATCTTGGTTTCAAAGTATGGATTTTATTTTATTTATTTATTTATTTAGTATTTTCGTGTTTTTTGTTTGTTTGTTTGTTTTTTGTTTTGTTTTGTTTTTTTTGAGATAGTATCTCACTCTAATTTAGGCTGGCCTTGGACTCACTATGTAGCCCAAGCCGACCTTGAAGTTACAGCCATCCTCCTGCCTCAACCTCCAAAGTGCTGGGATTACAGGCATGTGCCACCACATCGGGCGCAAAGTCCGAATTTTAGGGATTGAAAATTTCAGATCAAGAGGGAGGTGTGATGCCGCCAGCTGTGACCGAAGTTGAGCCGGCTTCGGGTGACATCGCAGAGGAGGGGTCCTGCAGGTCGGCGAGGAACGGGCGGCTCAGAAGCGCGAACAGAGACTTCAAAAGTCTGGGAGCCGCGTCTGAAGCAGAGTGAAGCTGGTAAATTAAATCACCAGGAAGTTGTGGAAGAAGATAAAAGACTTAAGTTACCTGCAAATTGGGAAGAAAAAAAAAAAAAAAAAAAACTTGTTTGGAATGGGAACTACAGGAAGAAGAAAGGAAAAAAGAGCGTGCAGCCTAAAGCGAAGAGGGCGGGAACATGAAGTTGCTGGAGATCAGTGCGGAAGAGAAAGCTGGAAGAGGAGGGAGAAGAGAAAAAAAAAGCCCTGATCTTGGCTTTTTGGCTTATGCGGCTGCCCAGCTACATCAGGATCACCGGCTGACCAAGCAGATCAGACGTGACAGGGAAACCTCTGAGAGACTCAGAAAAACATGGAGAATTTTCCCCAACATCCGACAGTCTTCTTCACGGGACGCATGTGCCTTCCACAGAGGAAATTGATAGGCTGGTCGGAGATCTGGAAAAATAAATTAAAAAACGAGACAAATATAGCCGAAGGCATCCTTATCAGGATGATGCGGACGTTGACTACATCAGTGAAAGAAATGCCAAGTTCCACAAGAAAGCTGAAAGGTTCTATGGAAAGAATACGGCTGAAATTAAACAGAATTTGGAAAGAGGAACAGCTGTTTCATCCTTGTTTTTAGAAGCAAAAGAACAGAGTGCAAATTTCTGCTCGCAAATTGAAGTTCTCTTCAGTATTTTATCAGTAAACCAGAAGATAGTTTCTGCCTTCCCACTCAGTATCTTGAAATAATGTTTTTTTCTTAAATGTATACTTCTGTATATTTCCACAGTTTTGTGCTAGAATAAAAGATGTATTTCTTGTAGTGAAGCTGTTTTGTAAAAATCTACTTTGCAGAAGTCCTGATTACATTATTTGTCTATGTATTTTAAGTGTGGATAGCTGTTTAATCTTTGAGACATTTTGGGCTTAAAATTGCAGGCAAACACTTTTGCTTTGAATGTTGTTAAGCATTTGACAAAATATAGAGCTGGGCTATGGGTCCCCTGGGGTTGAGGGCTGAAGGTAGCAGTGGTCCTTGGAGTTGCTGGTGCCATCCGTGCTGTGCAGGACCAGGGACAGGGACAGCAGGACCTGGACCGCCCTCCTTGAGTAGCTATTGTGTGTAGCTGTTCTTTTTTTTTGTTTTTGTTTTTTCGGGTTTTTTTGACATCAGTTATTTTTATTTTAAAGAAAAAAAAATAAGAACAGTGGTATAAAATCTCAAAACAAGATTTTAGGAGAGTAACAATGGTTAGTACATTGTGTATTGTTATTGCCAAAGTAGTTTCTCATATTACAAGA
>NW_004524634.1:1585004-1604564 GCF_000260255.1 Octodon degus | reverse complement strand
GGGTCGTCTCATTCACTCACCAGGCCTGCACTCTGGGTCTATTCAGGATCCCACAGGCCCTCGGTTGTCTCACTCACTCGCCGGGCCTGCGCTCTAGGTCTATTCAGGATCCGAAGGACCCCCGGTCCTCTCACTCATTCGCCGGGGCCTGTGCTCTGGGTCTATTCTGTTCTTTTTTTTTTTCTTTCTTTAACTTTTTTTTTATGTATTTAGTACAGGGTCTCACTACACAGCTCAGACTTGTAGTGATCCTCCTGTTTTCAGCCTCCCAAGTGCTGTGATTACAGGTGTGTGCCACCACACCAAGTGTAAGTGGCTATCTCAGCACACCCCGGGGCTGGACCAGCACAGCACCCCAGGGATCAAACCCCAGTCCCTGTGTCTGCCTAAGCGGGCACTTTAATCCACTGAGCTATGTGGCCAGCCTATAATTCTTCTTTAAGGTTTTGTGGTTTTTTTTTTTGTTTTGTTTTGTTTTTTATCTGAATCCCCTCAGGGGTGGTTTGGCTGGCTGGAGTGTTGTGGGGATCGAACTACAGCAACCTGAGGCTGACAGCTTTGTGGAAGCAGCCACTTAAACAACTGAGCTAAGGCCAGCCCCCCCCCCCCATAATTCTTCTTAAAAGAGCAACAAAATGCTTTGGAGTAGGATCTGTACTGATTATTCATAACTTAAGACAAATGCTGGGGGTGTAGGTCAATGGGAGAGGGCTTTGCCTGGCACAGTCCCCACCACTGGGAGATAGATAGATAGATAGATGATAGATAGATAGATAGATAGATAGATAGATAGATAGATAGATAGATAGATATGGGGACCTGGGAGATAGTTCAGTAGAATAAGTGCTTGCCTGGCAAGTAAATGCAAGGCCCTGAGTTCAATCCCCAGTACTACAAAAAAAAAAAAAAAAAGTAAAACAAAAATATGGATACATATGTTATCTATCTATAGATGCAGATATATCTGATTCCTGTCTACCTAGTATTCACAGTCCATATCAACTTACAGTCCTTTCATCTTTATTTCTATCCACTTTCTTCATAACTCCTGTTACTTTTGAGCAACTACTAGATGGACAATTTTATCTATAAATAGTTCAATATGTAGCTCTGAAAACTATTAAAATACTATTAAAACTAAAAAACATTCAGACCATATCAACAAGAAATTTATATTTAAATAAAAAGCTCTTCTGAGTCCTATTTGATATCACTGATGGACTGTAGCCTCTCCCCCGGACTAAGCAAGCATAGCACCTATTTTCTTCATGCATACCTCAAAGGAGAGCCCTCTCCACCCCTCTGTAGTTCTTGCTCAAAAGAATTTTATACAAAGCTTTGCTTGTTTGCAGCTTTCATTTCAACTTTTCTGCTTCAATTTCAATTTTCAGCAAATTTCAGAGATAGAGGGACTGTGTGTGTCTTCAAATTGGGCTGGGACAAGGAGAGTTTTGAAGGCAGTGGGACTGGAGGGAAGGGCGAAAGGGAAGGGGCCTCGTCTAAGTACTGGATGTGCACAGGCTTGATTACTTCAAGTGCCACTCATCGGCTGAGAACAAGCTTATCCAGTCAAGGATATATTTCTCACAGGAGGAAGAGATCACAGCCCAGTCTCCAGGGGCTAAGATGGAAGCTTTTGATAAGGCCCGACCTGGGCTTTGCTCTTGGCTCTTCTCTCATCAGCAGCCATGAGACCTTGGGCAAGTTACCCAAGTCTCATAGTTCCCATCTGTGCAGTAGAGACCATACCCATGCCACAGGCTTTGTGAGGAGTAGATAGAACATGGAAAGCTGGAACCATGGCAACATCTGCCTCCATTATTGGTGTTACAATGGTACTGTTACTGTTATTTAGTAAAACAAGAATAACATGAACTCTACAGTCAGAAGAAGTTGACTTCAAATCCCAGTTTCATCACTTTATCTCTCTGGGCCTCAGTCTCCTGATCTGTAAACTGGGGGAAATTTGAAGTTCTTAAACTATGAAGATTAAAATTATGTTAGGAGGGGCTGGGGAGATGGCTCAGTAGACTAAGCGCTTCCCTGGCAAGCGCAAGGGCCTGAGTTCAATCCCTGGTCTGGAAAAAAAAAAAGAAAGAAAGAAAATTATGTTAGGAGATGTATACACAGTACTTAACACAGCACTGAGAATACTGAATGAATTCAATAATATTAATCAGCTCTTATTAATTATTTTGGGACTCTCCATCAGACCTATTAACATGCATGGGTCTATATCAGCCACAGTTGCTGAGGGCTAATAAGCGCCTTAAGCAGACCTGGCAGGATGTTAGGGGCCCAATGCCAACTCTCCACCTCATTCCCTCACTGCCCAGGTGGGGTCCTGAATTGTTCTTGCTGCCTTAAATTCTTATAACCCAAAAGTGCAGTTTCTAACTCTGAGCAGGGGTTCCCAGGCCACTAAGTCACCTTCTCAGGTTTCCATGTGTATTTGCTGAAGCTAAAGCAGAGCCCAGCTCCCAAGCACACATCAGCCCTAGACCCCTGCAGGGTGCACACTACCTGCTGGCTACAGCCCCACCTCCCCTTCACACATCCACTAGAACCAGGGTCTTGCTCCAACCCCATGCTGCTCACCTCAGCCACCAGGCTGTGAGCCCATGGATGCTGGCACAGCTGGCTCAGACTGGGCATCACTGTGTCCTCTAAGGTTCTTCCATTCAAATGTCACTCATCTCTCAGGCCCCTACCCCTGGCCCACACTCTCTAGCTGACCCCTGCTCTGCTGCATGTTCCAAAACTGAAGCCCTGAATGGTCACAATCACCTTGTTTTACCTCCACAACAGCTTTCAAATGATCCCACTTCACAGATGAGGAAACCGAGCCCCAGAGACATTCAATGCTTTGCCCACTGTCATACTGCTAGTGATTTCCAGAGAGCTTGGGCTCTCCTGACCTCTAATGCAAGTTCCACTTAACTTTCTGCAACACAGATCCAAAGTTCAAGAGAGCCAGTTCCCTAATTTTCACTTTGGATGGCAGTGAATCAAACGTTAAAGACCTGGCAAGCAGTGCTGTTCCTGTCTCCTAGGCATTTGGCATCGACCAGTGTATGTTTCCAGAGATCCTTTCTGCATGGAGGGAAAAAAAAAAAGAGGTGGCACATTTCTGTTTGACTAATAAACATGTGATCCCAAGAGCTCTACAAATGTTCTATGTCTTCAAATAGCATAGAGACCTGTCCAAGCAGGAGAGACAGGGGAGTATTGAGTGGAGCGGAAACATTTGAATTTTACTGCAAAGGGGCCCTTTAGGATATAAGTGCTATCAGCATGATCCCAGAAGGAGGGAAATAAGATTTTCCAGGGCCCTTCCACATTCAGTGGTGCTCTGCATCTCAGAGAACCTGGGAGCCTTGATGTCTGACCAGCCAGAATTATGTCCAGAGTTCCGTGTGTGTGTGTGTATGTGTGTGTGTGTGTGTGTGTGTGTGTGTGTGTGTGTGTGTGTGTGTCTGCAGATCTGCATGGTGGAATCCACCCTAGTACGCTTGAAAGCTACAGCTAGCATCATAAGGAGGCAAAGACTTTAAAACATAAGCCTAGAGAAAAAAGTGTCTCCACAGCCCACCTCACCATCAGAAAAGACCTTATTAATTCCATTGTTTTCCTCTGGGTGTTTTTTGTTAATCTTTTATTTATTTATTTATTTATTTATCTGGTACAGGGTCTTGTTACACAACTTGGACTCATAGTGATTCTCCTGTTCCAGCCTCCCCAGCACTGGGATTATAGGTGTGCACCACCACACCCGGTTTCGGTGGCTGGCTCAGTGTCAGGCCAGCATGGCATGTGATACTGGGGATCAAACCCAGGTCCTTGAGCTTGCCAGGCAGGCACTTGGACCACCAAACTAGCTTCCCAGCCCTCCTGTGGGTATTTTTATGTGATGTTGCAAGGGATCGAGGACATTGCCTGCTCATTGCTGGGGCACCGGCTTCCACACAGGTGTCCAGCACACAGCAGATGGTCACTAAATAATTTGACCCATCACTTCCAACCCAAACCTTCCTCGTTAGCCATCAGAAAAACAATGGGTTCTGTGCACTCACGGCCATAGGGTAGGAAAAGCCAGGTAGCAACCTAAGTCCACAGTCTACAGCCAGAGGTTATGCCAGCCTGGGGGAGGTCAAGCTATCTATCCTACTAAGGTCTCTACCCAGCATTTCAATGTTGCCTGGCTTGCTTGTTTGTTGAGACAAGTCTCACTATATAATATAGACTGGCCTTGAACTCACTTATGTAGTCCAGGCTGGCAATTCTCCTGCCTCAGCCTCGGAGTGGTGGAGTTACAGGCATGCACTACCACTTCCGGCTGATATTTGCCTTTTTTTTTTTTTTTTTTTTTTTTTTTTTTTTGCCTTTTTTAAATAGCAAGTTTTAGAATGAACTTCATTGACAAAAAGGCCCCTTTCATTAAATTCATCACAGATCTTCCCTATCCAACCCTTAGAATGAAGTAATAATTACTATTGGCTATTAGCTACTGATCACCATGTGCCTTATATATATTATTCCACGAAGTTCTTAAAGCAACTTTTAGAATATATTATTACCCCCATGCTTAGAAAAAGTAAGACTGGCTGGAGGGATAGCCCTGCAATCTAATCACCTGCCTGGCAAGCACAGGGACCAGGGTTCCATCCCAGGCACCACATGCTGAACTGGACCTGCCCCAGGCGCACCAAGCCAGCCACTGAGACCAGACATGTTTGCGCATGGCGAGCACTGGGGAGGCTGAAAACAGGAGGATCACTACAAGTCTGAGCTGCATAGTGGGAGCCTGTACCAAATACATACAATTAAAACAAAAAGAAAAGATAAGAAACTTGTTCTGGGCTATACAGTTGTTAGGCAAGGGACACAAGATGTGAATCAATTTATCTGAAGTCCTTGCACTATACTATACTACCTCCTACAATTGCAAAATACATTAATTTCTCCCCCTACTACCATCATCCCCTTTTATATATAAATTCTACAAGGAAAGACCTGTGCTACTCAGTTTTTGTTGGTGAGCAAAAACCCACCACCCAACTGGTGACCCTGAGTAGCCAGGTTCGCTGAGGTGCTATCAGAGGCAGAGCAGAGCAATTGAAGGGGAGATCAGCCATGCAAGCCTTAACTTCCCGTGAGTAAGAAAACATGGCACAGAATAAAAGAAGACTGTATTCTCAACCAGCTTATAGTCTTCCCTTAAAGAATCTTCTCTCCCCTCCTTTCACTCATTTTGGGAAGAAATGATAGAGGTTAACAATGGCTAACATTTTAGAGACTGAGTGCCAAACTGCACTCCAACACTCACTGATTTATCTCAAATGGCCAACACTGCAATTAAAACTGAATACTGAAATTGTAACTTAGAAAAAAGAAAAACTCTACTTTAACATCTTTTGTTTTAGAAGAAAGACCTAATAACGTGTGCCATAGGTTCACCAGCACTGGCATAGGTGAGTTAATTTATAGGAATGTTCCAGAGCTCTGGGCTCAAGGTGCCACTTCCAAGGACTCAGCCAATCTTAACGAAAGCATCATTAGTCACATGTCTGTCCCTTCACTAGGAAAGACCAAGACCACCCAGAACTCATTGTGGTGATAATTTAAGTAAAGTAGGTACCGTGGGCACTGATAGTCTTTGGATATGTGTGTCCCTTAGAACTTGACATGTTAGAAGCTTAGTTCCCAGCATGGTAATGTTAAGAAATAGAGACCCTTTAAGTGGTGGGACCTAGCCGGGCATGGTGACACACACCAGTAATCCCAGCACTCAGAAAGTTGAGGCAGGAGGATCACTGCAAGCTCACTGGAGTATGAAGTGAGTTCAAGGCCAACCTGAACTGCATAGTGAAACCCTGTCTCAAAAAGACAAAAAAAAAAAAGAGGTGGGACCTAGTACCAGGACTCAGGCTGGCCTGACCACACTCCATACTTGCAGATTTCCATGTCACTTATCCTACACACAAGTGTGCTCACCATGATGCCATGGCGTGGGCAACTGAAGGATCCATCTCAGATTCTGAATAAATGAGGCCCAGTTTTGGACTCTGAGCCTTTGAAACTATAAGCTAAAATTCTTTTCTTTATGTAGTATTATCTGGCCTCAGGTATTTTGTTATAACAATAGAAATTGGACTAATACAGGTTCTAGGACCTTCCAAAGACCTAGTTCTTCCAATGGGACAAAAATTTGTTCTTACCTGTTATGTTGGTGTCTATACTAGGTTGACATGGATCATTACCTCCTCCAGCACCTCTCTCGCCCTCTGAGTCCTCAGCCCTAGCCAGGTAAAGCTTCACATTAACTCCCAAGACAACACCATCTCTGTTCTCCTGAGAGGAATGAGACCAGGGGCTCCATCTACACAGGGAAGCACCCTGACTAGCTCAGGGAGGATGGAGGTCTACCAGAGTGTTTTCTAGAGAAGCGCTTTATAGACAACCCGAATTCCTCTCCCTCTGACCACAGCCGCCCCACATCTTTCTGAGTGGCTACCCTGGGAAGGCCATGCAGTGGCCTTACTTCCCAGTCAGGCTGACCTCCAAAATCAATCTCTCCTTGGCTCTGTTGACAGCACATTCCACCCTGGGTGCCAAGAAAGTGGTGCTTCAGCTGGGGGGTCAAACGGAAAGGAAAAACTCACATAACCACAGCTGCACTGCGTCATGATGTCAGGGCCTGGACAGGGAAGAAGGCACGGGCTAGAGAAAGGAGAGGGATGTTTGTTTGGAAACTATCTCACAGTCCAAATTAAATAGGCAGCTTACTCAGGACCAGTTTCCATCCTCTCTACCTATGCTCACCTCTCCTAAGAGCATTCCCTTCTATTCAATTTCCCACATCTATGAGAATCTAAGACATTCTTCCATATCCTCCATGGACTGAATTGCCCACAAAAGCTAAGTATCACTTATGCTGTTTTCAGATATCAAGGATCACACCTCCTCTTTATTTTTCCTGAAATTTGAAGCCATTTCTGGTTGCTGTATCCTCACTAATCTTGGGATTTACTGATGGCATCATGCGTTTGAGCACTTGAGCCTCTCTGATCCATCCAGGGAAGATCATGACTTTTTCATCATTACTATTCTCCACATCTTATCTTCTGGGAAAGCTGCAATCTGCCTGTGTTCTCAGAATGGGTCACGAACTTCATGGCCCTGAATACATAGGAAGTGTTTAAGTTTCTGGGGTTGCATCGAACTGAACAGAATTAAACAAAGGCTATAGAAAAACGTGAAGCCACTGGGCACTCCTCAGGAAGCTAGCTAGTGGCCTCCACTTTCAGAAGAGCAATGCTTAGGATGGACCCAAGGAGAGTGCCAGAATGCTGCCTGGGCCCACAGACCTGTTACAACAGGTAGGCGACAGAGCCCCAGAGGCTCTGGATTAAGCATTCCAAATGTGCAGAGCAAGAAGAGGAGAAGGAGTCACGCATTATTTCACCCAAAACTCCACACCAAACCACAGGCTAAGCTAGGTCATGAAATTGCAGTTTTCCTAGATCAGGGACCAGGTTCACATGATTTACTGTTTATTTTATATCTCCCTGATCAATAAATTTTCAAGGGATGATTTTTCCTCTTGTACTGGCTTTGACAAAGCAAAAAGAAATTCACAACTTTGTTTAATAGAACAAAACCAGTCAGAGGAAGCAATGTGAATTGAACTGACAGCTGCAGTGTGTCTGATGTACTCCCTGGAATTACAATTAGGCTTCCTTATCATCTCCCAAGCACTCTGAACCCTAAGAGGACCTTGTTCCGATGGCCTCCCCCACAGGCGTTAATAAGAAGGAATTTTCTAGCCAGTTAGAGTGGGAAAAGTCAGCAACCTGAGGAAAAATCAAGCTCACTAGAATGGACAGTGTGAAGTTAATGGTGGTGTGTCCCATGTGTGTCATACCCAGGGCCTTCAGAGAGCACCTGTTCCATTGTTAGTGTGACAGGGCAGAATCCCAAGGTCCCCGGAGGCTGTGTGACATCGCCAAGATCACACAGCCTAGTCATGGTGTTTCTGGTCTTCAGTACTGGAGCTCCCAGCCTAGAGTTCCACAGTACCCAAGAGAAGAATGCAGAGAAAAACAAAGAGTGGTAACACAGCCTATAATCCCAGCACTCAGGAATCTGAGGACAGAGGATCACAAGTTCAAGCCCAGCCTGGGAGAACTGATGGTTTAGTAAAACTGTTTCAAAATAAAAATTTTTGAAAGGGTTAGGAACATAGCTCAGTGCCAAGGTCCTGGGTTCAATCCCCAGTACCACAAAGTAGAAAAGGAGGCAGAGACTAAAAAGTGAGACTGAAATCTGTAGTAATACTTGACAGGGGAGGAGAGCAACATGCCTTGAGAGCTCACCACAAACTGCAAGAGAAATCCTACAGAACAGCCCGAGTTGGCCGAGGCACTCAGAGTTGCCAGATTCAGTCCTGGTGCTCAGCAGACCGAGTGCATCTGTTTGCCAGGACTGCCACACCCGCCATCCAGGAGGCCTGCACAACGAAAACTCACTCCTTCCAGTTCTCCTGGTTGATTTCTCCTGCAGTCTCCATGGCTTGTAGGTCCCAGACTTCCCCGTGTCTTTACACAGACTCCTCTGTGTGCATCTGCATCCTGCTCGCCTATAAGAGCATCAGTCACACTGGATCAGCATGAATACTCATGACATTGTTTTTATTTAATTGCCTCTTTAAGGCTGTATCTCCAAATACATTCTGAAGTAGAGCACTGGGGATTAAGACTTCAGCACATGAATTTGGAGAGGACAAGTTCAGCACTAGAGAACATTTTCTTCTGAATATATTAATGAGGACTTGGCCAAATTCTTTTCCTTCTCCAATGGAGATTTGGGATGGCCTGGTGGACACGGGCCTAGAAGCCACCATGAGGTTGGGGTGCCTCCGTACAACAGCCACAGTAGAACACAAGACCCCCTGAAGAGTCACAGCCAGCCTTTCAGGACTGTTCTAGACGATTCTGCACACTATGTCAGATTTTCTCACCATTCTCCATGGATCTCCCAATACAAGTATAGAATGAAACAGAACCTCCTAGGAGAAATTAGGCTTCACCTCTGTTCCACTAATATGGAACAAAACTGGGCTAAAGAGTAACAGGCACATTCTACCATTCTGGGAAGCTGAGGCAGGAAAATCAAAAATTTAGACCCAGACCAGGCAACTTAGTGATTTAGCGATACCCTGTCTCAAAATTTAAAACAAACAAACTAAAAGGGTTTTAAGGACTGGATTAAAAAACATAAAAGGAAATTATGCCCTAGATAATGATTCCACAGTGTTCTTGGCCTGGTCTCAAAGGAGCACAGCCTCCAGGCCTGAAACTGGTCAGTAGGCTGCCAACCCTGTAGGGGGCAAAGCGGGCACAGGGCAGATGTCACATTTTCTTTAGCTTCTTCACACATCTGCAGCTGCTTCCTGGAGAAGAAATCTGCTGGTGCCTGAGTATGTTTGGAAACTCACCAAAGCAAAATCAGCTTCCAAATTGGTAGGAAGCTGTTTCTTTTCTTTTTTTTTTTTATTGAGAAACAAATATGAATGAGACAGTTTCAAAACTGATTAATAGGACAGTTTCAATAATTAATACATTGTACATTGTTATCTTCTTAGTGGTTATCCATAGTACAAGTTGCAGACTGAATATCCTGTCCAAACGCTATTAGTACAAATCTTTCTTCTCATTGAATTAAGTGAAAGTAGCTGTATATCTATCCTAACTATTTTGCATATACAGATACAAAATGGTCCTTCCTTTGTATCACCTTTTTTTGTTTAGTCCTGTTAGAAATAGGAATTCCATTGGCATCTAAATACTGTAGGTACATGAATTCAGCAAAACAATTCAACATAGTCTAGCAGTCCACAATAATAGTGGGTTATCCACAGAAGTTGTTGACTTGAGCCTTTCACAGCTCAGCATATTAATACTGCTTTACTTTATATACCTCTTTTTTATACTTTTCTGCTGGATGGTTGAGACCAAGATAAAGCAAGACCTGTATAACAAGAAATGCAGCTTTTTATCTGATAAGGCCAGTCAAGTACACTAAAGATTTATCCTATAACCCTGTACCAAAGTTTGCAGATCCTTTCTCAGTTTCAGCCATATGGATGAATCATGGCCATTGCTTGACCATTTTGCTCTCTGTGAAACCCTGAGAGAATGTTTTCTCTCCATGTGACTCTCCTTAGGCACACTCTACGTCATCAATCACATTGCTCTGTTGCCCCACAATGTCCTTGATCAGAAAACTTGGGACATAACTGAGTTACATGATGTTACAGTACAGGTTCTCTTATGTCCTGAGTCTTCACTGACCTTGAAAGGCTATGGGCAAATTGTTGACTGTCCTTACTGCCCTCCTTTTTCTCTATTTTTTGGTTTGCAAACTTAGGTTGTTAACCCTCCAGAAAAGAAGCTTATTATTATTACTGTACAACATAGGCAGTTGAGCTTAACCTCACTATCTGTCTGAGTATCAAATATTTTAGACATAACATGGAAGAGGTATCTTCCATCAAGCATTGACTATGTTAAAGTTTGAGTCCCTATAGAATATGGAGACAAAAATTTAAAAAATAAAAAATATTTAAAGAATGTGAATAAACAATTACATATTTTTACCCAGAAATTTAGAAATCTAACTATATACAACATTGTAGCAGGACAGTCCTGTGACATTTTCTTTTTCTTTTTCTTGTGTTTTTTTCATTTATTACCCATTAAAAAAAAAACTTTTACTTGTGAGACAGCATGGTAATAATTGGTATGTCATGACAAAAAGTACATATTTAGAAGACCATAATAACAGGTATTCCAAGCGTGACCCTTCTATTACACATTGCTATCTTCAGTGCAGTTGCTTGGTTCACAGGTATCAGCATACATAGTTAGTCAGGGTGAGAATCCTACCAATTAACTACTAGTTTCAAAAACCTGCTGATGTTTCTCAGGATCATTGCCTTGCCCATCTTGTGTGTACAAATGTATGGCTTTGTCCCTTGTCCTGTTTCCCAGCTTTTCTCCTTGCCCTCTCTTTGTTGTCCAATCCTCAAGTTCTCACTTTCCTTTTAATTGTGTTATACCTTTCTGTTTTTATTTCTTCTTCTGAGTTCTTATACTAGGGAGACTATATGATATTTACACATATGTGTCTGGTTTAGCATCCACTTAAATATAAATGCTTCAAGTTTATCATTCTTTATAGCTGAGTAATACTCCATTGTATAAAAATACCACATTTTTTTCAACCATTCCACATGTGACGGGCATCTTGGTTGTTTCCAAGATTTGGATATCACAAATTGTGCTGCTATAAACATAGGAACACATATATCACTGTGATATGATGTTTTCAGTTCCTCCAGGAAAATTCCCAGTAGGGGGATAGCTTGCTTGAATGGGATTTCCAGGCCTCGTTTTTTAAGGAGTCTCCGCACTGATTTCCATAATGATTGCACCAGTCTACATTCCCACCAGCAGTGGAGAAGGGTTCCCCTTTCCCCACAGCCTTTCCAACATTTGTTGTTAGTTGATTTCTTTATGATAGCCATTCTTTCTGGGGTGAGATGGTATCTCAGTGTTGTTTTAATTTGCATTTCACAGATGGCTAGTGATGTGGAGCATTTTTTCATATATTTATTCACTTCTTTAATTTCATCCTCTGAGAAGTGTGTGTTCATCTCAGATGCCCGTTTCTGGATTGGGTCTTTAAATTTGGGGGCCCTAATGTTTTTTAGTTCTTTATAAATTTTAGAGAGCAGACCTTTGTCTGAGTGCTTATTAGTTAAGATTTTTCTGAAATTTGTGGGTTCTCTTTGCACTTTGTTGGTAATTTCTTTTGACGTGCAAAAACTTCTCAATAAGAGTTGGTCCCAGTTGTTAATTGGAAGCTGTTTCAAGTCTAGAAAATAGCTTTGTTTAACCCCCAAATATATTATACAGCATATAATATACATAATACAGAAAGAGAAATGTGTGTTAGTTTTTATTTTAAATGTGGAGTAGCAACTATGTTATGTATTTTGTTCCACAGCTGGCGGAAAAAGTACTGAGGAGTAAGGCACAAAGCAAAAACAAAACAAATAAGAACTAGTCGGCCCTCTTGTTGAGGGACCTGCAACATGAGCAAGTTCACCTGCCTCCTACTGAGACAACAAACATCAAAAGAACATCAAAATGTTTCTCTACGCTTGCTGCACTCTCTTGACCATTTACAAGTGAGCCCTGTCTGTCTATAGATATGCAGCTCTCTACGCTGTGTCTAAAGCCAAATAGCTCCTTGGTGCCCATCTTTCAGAGGAACTACTAGCAGGGACAGTACTGGACACAAAGCAAAATGCAAAAACCACCCACATCTGGTACTAAAGGTGCCATCCTGGCCCAGAGCTTGGGAGCTCCTTTGCTTCCTGTTGCCTAATCATGGGCTGTTAGGCCATGCACACAGCGAGGCATGCATATTGCTCCCTGTGGCTGGACTAAGGAGTATTTTGCTTTGAGTTTCCCCTTGAGATCAAATTACATATGAACTCCAAATAGGTCCAGTTAACCAAGCAAACGTTAGTATAAAAAATTCAAAGTTAATGTGTAGAAAACAGCATTACCTGAACATACAGACAAAAGTGTTGTGTTGTTCATAAGGACTTAGCCAATGCACAATAAAAAAGCAGAGTGTGCGGAGCCCTGCTCTCCAGCCCTGGGAACTAGAAACGTCCATGGCCCATCATTGAAACTGTCTTCCCAAGCCTTTATATTTAAGTGGATGCCACTTGAACATATACTCATAAGTGAAATAAACCAGACCCACATGTGTAACTATCGTATAGTTTCCCTAGTATAAGAACTCAGAAGAAGAAATAAAAACAGAAAGGTATAACACAATTAAAAGGAAAGCGAGAACTTGAGGATTGGACAACAAAGAGAGGGCAAGGAGAAAAGCTGGGAAACAGGACAAGGGGCAAAGCCATACATTTGTACGCACAAGATGGGCAAGGCAATGATCCTGAGAAACATCAGCAGGTTTTTGAAACTAGTAGTCAATTGGTAGGATTCTCACCCTGACTAACTATATGTGCTGATACCTGTGAACCAAGCAACTGCACTGAAGATAGCAATGTGTGTTAGTAGGGTCATGCTTGGAATGCCTGTCATTCTGGTCTTCTAAATACATACTGCTTGCTATGACATACCAATTACTGTTATACTGTCTCTCAAGTAAATGTTAGATTTTAAAAAAGGGGGTAATAAACAAAAACAAGAGACAAGGGAAAAAAATCACAGGACTGTCCTGCTACAATGCTGTATATGGTTAGAATTTTAAATTTTTGTGTAAAAATATATAATTGTTTATTACTATTTTTTAATATTTTTATTCTTTTAATTTTAATTCTTTTTCTTAATATTCTGTAGGGACTCAAACTTTAACATAGTCAATACTTGATGGAAGGGACTGGGGAGATGGCTCAGTAGGATGAGCGCTGGAGGGAGATTAAACACGAGGCAAATGCAGGGATCCAAGTTCAATCCCCAGTTCTGCCAAAAAAGAAAAAAAAAATCAGATTTAATACTTGATGGAAAATACCTCTTCCATGTTATGTCTAAGATGTTTGATATTCAGACAGATAGTGAGGTTAAGCTCAACTGCCTATGTTGTAGGGTAATAATAATAAGCTTCTTTTCTGGAGGATTAACAACCTAAGTTTACAGACCAAAAGTTAGAGAAAAAGAAGGGCTGCAAGGACAGCCATCATTTTGGCCCTAGTCTTTCAAGGTCAGTAAAGACTCAGGACATACAGAACCTGTACTGTAACATCCTGTAACTCAGTTATGTCCTAAATTTTCTGATCAAGGAGATTATGGGATCACAGAGGAAAGTGATCAGTGATGTAGAGTGTGCCTAAGGAGAGTCACATGGAGAGAAAACATTCTCTCAGGGTTTCACAGAGAGCAAACTGGTCAAGCAATGGCCGTGATTCATCCACATGGCTGACACTGACAAAGAATCTCCAAACTGCAGTTCAGCGTTTCTGGGTAAATCCTGAGGGGATTTGACTGATCTTGTGAGATGCAAAGGTTACATTTCTTGTTATATAGATTTTTGCTTTATCTTGGTCTTAACCATCCAGCAGAAAAGTATAAAAATGAAGTATAAAAAGTAAAGCCTTAAAAAAAACCCACAAAAAAAAGTAAAGCCTTATTAATATGCTGAGCTGTAAAAGGCTCAAGTCAACAACTTCTGACATTGCCAGTCCTATGGAAAACCTACTATTATTATGGACTACTGGACTATATTGGAATATTTTGCTGAATTCACACACCTACAATGTTTAACTGACAATGGATTACCCTTCTCTGACAAAACTAAACAAAAAAAGGGATACAGATGAACAACCATTTTGTATCTGCATATTCAAAATAATTAGCATAGATAAACAGCTACTTTCTCTTAATTCAATGAATAGAAAGATTTGTTCTAATAGTGTTTGTGGACAGGATATCATGTCTGCATCTTGTACAATGAATAGCCACTAAGACAACAATATACAATGTATCAATTATTAAAACTGTGCTAACATTTGATTTTGAAACTGTCCCATTGCTATTTGTTTCTCAATAAAATTATCAGAGAGAGAGAGAGAGAGAGAGAGAGAGAGAGAGAGAGAGAGAGAAGAAATTGGCTTTCCAGAGCTGCTCCCAGGGCTGCAAGAATCTGCCCTAATTCTTCACCATCACTACCCACTCCCCATACTGGGAATAGAACCCATGGTCCCAACCCTGAGCCCTTTTATCACTTTAATATTTTGAGAAAAGGTTACTAGGTCACTAATTGCTCAGGCTGGGCTCAAATTTATGAACTTCCTGCCTCAGCCTCCCAGTGATACTCTATTTCTTAAATGTGAGATTCCCTTTTAGAATGTCAATGATAATAATTAACATCTATATTGATTTAAAGCTAGAAACCTGATTAACTGAATGCTAATTGTCCTGCAGAAAGAGAACAACACAGATAGACTCTCATTTTCAGGAACTTTCTGTGTTTTTCATACAGTAAAGAAAGGCTGCCTACTGGCCAAACTCAAGATGTTTGTTATCTTAATCAGGATAAAGGCCCAGATGAGACACACCATATACAGCCTAAAGGAATAGGCAGGGTAGGATGAGTCAACCAAACCTGCTAGGATAATGAGTGTGGGAGAGGTTTCTATCTAACTCCACAACCTGATGAGGATGGGAAGTCCCACCCTCTACAGGAACAGATGAGAACATTCAACCAGAACCACACTTCCTGCTGTGCTGAGGGCCCAGCCGGACCACCAAGGCAAGCAGATGAGGTAGGCAGTTCATCCGTGCCCTGCCCTTGTGGAACTGACAGGGCTGTGAAGAGCAGATTTTCTGATAGCCTGTGGGACCATCAGAAAGACAGACAGACAGCAAGTGAGGAAGCGCTGAGAAGGCTCTGACCACACAGGCGAGAAATGCAGAAAAGGCAGGCATGGGGTGGGTAGGGTCCAGGGGATCATGAATGGGTAGGAGGCTTAGCTAGGTGCCTAGAAAATGGTTGATGACTTCCTGTGACAAGGAACAACATCCAAAAGAGGAGAGGGAAATAAAGGAGAAAAAGATTTATTTATAAAATGGAATGCTCCAAAAATGGTCAAGCAATGGCTGTGACTCATCCACATGGCTGACACTGGCAAAGGATCTACAACATGTGGTACAAAGTTTCAGGATAAATCCTGAGGGGATTTGACAGACCTTGTCAGATACAAAAGTTACATTTCATGTTATATAGGTCTTGCTTTATCTTGGTCTTAACCATCCAGCAGAAAAGTGTAGAAACAAGGTAGGAAAAGTGAAGCCACGTTAATATGGAGAGCCATGGAAGGCTCAAGTCAACAGATTCAGACACTGCCAGTCCTGTGGATCACCCACTACTATTGTGGACTACTGGACTATATTGGAATATTTTGCTGAATTCATGCAGCTACAATATTTGGATGGCAATGAAACACCCATCTCTGACAAAACTAAACAAAAAAAGGAGATATAAGTGAAGGACAATTTTGTATCTGTATATGCAAAATAGGATAGATATATAGCCACTTTCTCTTAATTCAATAAGAAGAAAGATTTGCATTAATAGTGTTTGGACAGGATATCATGTCTGCATCTTGTGCTATGAATAACTACTACAAAGACAACAATATGCAATGTATTAATTGTTATAATTATCCTACCAACCTGTTTTGAAACTGTCTGATTGCAATTTTTTCTCAATAAAATTAATAAAAATAAATAAATAAATAAATAAATAAATAAAAGCCCCTAAAGAAGACCACAACTTTTTAAATTCAGCAGCTCATTAGAAGCACCTTCAGTTAAAAAAACAGTGACTCAACTAATGGATATCATTTATGAACATGTACAGTGCACTACAGGAGATTCTTAAATCTATTATCTAATCCTTACAACAAACAAATAAAGCAAGTTCTTTTACTTCTATATGTCCAAGCAAGACACTGATGATCTGGGACATTATATAACTTGCCCAAGTAGCAAAATCAGGATTGTAGGGTTTTTGTCTGAACATACAACTCATTATTATTTTTCTATAACATCTGCCTCTTTGTTCAAGAATGTTAATATGTAATTCACAATGAAAGCATTTTTAAGACTACATTGTTATTTGTGTTGCAAAGTGGATATGTAAGTCAAAGTTCCTGGGATTTTCCAAAGGATGTGACCTTAATAAAATGTTTTCTGTTTTGTCAAAAAAAAAAAAAAAATGGAAGAGTCACCTACACTGAGCATGATGGCATATGCCTGTAATCCCAGCACTCAGGAGGCTGAGGTAGGAGGATCATGAGTTTGCGACCAGCCAAAAAACTACATAGCTAGTTTGATGCCAGCCTAAGACACATAGTCAGACCCTGCTTACCTCTTAAGAAAGAGTTGGTGGGAGTTTTCTATGTCAGGAGTTATTAGTTACAGAACTGTCATGAGAACATGCAGTCTCTCTCTGATTCTCTCTCTGTCTCTTTCTGTCTTTCTTTCCTTCCCTCCCTCTTTCCTTTTCTCTCCTTTCTACTGCTACTTTGTATTTTATCTCCCTATGAAACCAGGAAGCATCATTATGTAAATTTGTACATTCAGGGAAAGGTAAAATTTTGGGATGTCCCAGAGTCATTTAAAGATAGCCAGGGGCCGGGGAGGTGGCTCAGTAGAATAAGCGCTTGCCTGACAAGCACAAGGGCCTGAGTTCAATACCCGGTTCCACCAAAAAATAAATAAATAAATAAATAAAATAAAATAAAGATAGCCAAGAGGGTGACTCTCCTTAACCTCCTTAAACTGGAAGAGTGGGTACCAGACAGTCATGATTCATTCTTCCTCACACTAAAAACCAAGATCCCTGGCATGGCAGGACACAGCCTCTGACCTCCAGGGCAGTTGACAAGGAACTTCTGGTGGGTTTGATGAGATTGCTGAGCTCACCCTCTCCTGAAACCTTCAGGGGTTTACTGTAAAGGCCCAGTTCCGGAGGAGGGTGCCTCATCAACTCTGGGGAATTTCAGAATGAGACATCAGAGCCAGAATTCATTCCACCCTTCACCTACGTCCAAATGTCTCACAGGTACAAAATGTTTCAGAAGGTTGACTACCTGTATGGACCTTATAAACCACTTGTTTCACAGACAGGCACATAATTCCAAATAAGCTGAGTGATCTACTCAGGGTCATGGTGTTAGTGCATAGGTCTTAATAAACTTCAACTTGAGTCTTCACTGGTTAACAGTGGACCATAGTACCTCTCACATTCACCAAAACCAATGCTTTTAGATTAGGGTATTTAATGAATCCCTTTGAAGGCTTATCATGTCTAGAGTATACGGAAAGAGTGATCAAGAATCCCAATTGTCTGGGACTGAAGAGTTTCCCAAATCTCAGTGATAAAACCTGGACAGGCCCAGGCAAACCAGGATGGTAGATCACTTCCTTATTACAAATTATAAGATTCTGAAGGCCTGATTAACTGAACAAAATATAAACTGCTGACTGCCTAAGGCAGAATTTGAATTGAGGCCCCTTCCCCTGCCTAGAGCATACTCTCACACAGCAAATCCATAACAGTGGACCCTTGACTTAGGAACTCAATTTGTTCACAGAGGCTGGTTGTAACTCAAGTTAGTTGTAACTCAAGACTATTCTTTCTGTAGGAAATAATGGAAATACCCATAATGCCTTCTGAACCTCCAAAAGCACCCCTTTACTAAGCTTTTCATAGTAAAAGAGGATTGTATAATGTACCATAAAATATGCTTAGTTTATCAGAAACAACAATTGTATACTGTACTTACCACTCAAGTCAACATCTTTTCAGGAAGGGAGGATGCAATGGAAGGTGGTTATTCTTTGAAAGTATAGTCCCCTTCCATAAGAACATCAGGAATCTGTCTATCTTGTGCCCTTTCTCTTCTTGGGAGAGTCTGCAGCCCACTAGGACCTGCTTCTGGCTCACTAGGTCTCAACATTTTCAGAACTAAAAACTGGTCTAAGGTTTTAGTTTCTGTCTTTTCTTTAACACTGTTCTTTTCTATTATGATTGCCTTCTTTGCCTTCTTTTCCTTTCTTAGCTTCTTTTCTAGGTTTTAGAGGCCACTTTGATGACTGTTGAACCAAAAATCCCAGTCATAATCACTTGTGAGGCCCATCATGTCTCAAGAGTCCACTGTGACAGGATAAACCCAAAGGAGAGGATTCTTTGAAAGAGGATGGGTATCTTGTCCCAAGAAGCCAAGAGGAAGTCATATTATGCTTCCTGGTTGACCTCACCCATACTTGCTTTTAGTTTCTCCTTTCTTAGCCTGACTCAATCCTGTAGAGTACTGTGAAGACTCCCTAATGGGGTCTACACACTCCTACTTGCAAACTAGCAAATTCCCTGGAAAACAGTTCAGTGTAGAGAGCTAGCTAGCTGGAACTTCAGTGTGTACCTGAAATGTATTTGAGATGTTTTTGAGATGTCAAAACATCTTCCTAGTTTTTGAGATGTCCCTGTTCTACACCTTCTGGAAATTATTTTCCTCTTTTTCTCCCTCTCCCTCTCCTTTGCCCCCATATCACTTGGATTTCACTCCCATAGACTGTTGTTCTCATTATAAATAATTGTCACTTTGGGGCCTGAGGAGATAGCTCAGTAGAATAAGCACTTGCCTGGCAAGCACAGGGTCCTGAGTTCAATCTCCAGTACCGAAAAAAAAAAAATTGTCACTTTGGCCTTAGTTCTGACTAGACAAGTCTGGCCAGTTATCTCGGTGAATTAAAGCACCTACTTAGGCAGACACAGGGGTGGGAGATTTGATCCCTAGCCTGCTGTGCTGGCCCTGCCCCCTGGGCACACTGACACTGAGATGGAGATTGAGACTGGGCATGGTAGAATGTGCCTATAATCCAGCACTTGGGAAGCTGAAAACAGGAGAATCACAAGTCCGATCTGTGTAGTGAGACCCTATAGACCTTGTAGACC
>NW_004524634.1:1582977-1584904 GCF_000260255.1 Octodon degus | reverse complement strand
ACCACCTGTCCCTGGTGCCTAGAAAAAATCAAGTCAGAAAGAAATCCTCTATGTGATCATTATGTATAACTCAATTGTACCAACGAAAGTCCTCAGTAAATATTCACTGAAAAAGTTTTTAGTCCAAAAGGAGAGAAATTGTGTTTTTTTTATTAGACACACTGAATTTCCCATTTATGTTTTTTGGATAAATGGGTAGATATGTGCACAATCACCTGGTACGATGGTGAGCACATATTTTGGGGGGTTAGCCTAGAACACTATGTTCTTTCCAGTCCTTTAAAACTCTATTCCTCAGGACAAATGGGCAAGGAAAATAAATAAAACACAACCAGATTGAAAAGAAAAAGTAAAACTAGCATTATTCACACATGATATGATCTTATGTGTAGAAAATCCAAAGAGGGGGCCGGGGTGATGGCTTGGTGGAATAAGCACTTCCCTGGCAAGCATAAGGGCCTGAGTTCAATCCCCAGTTTCAAAAAAAAAAAAAAAAGAAAGAAAGAAATTCAAGCAAGGTAGCATGTACCTATAATCCCAGTTCTCTGGGAGACTGAGATGGTAGGATCAAAAGTTCAAGCTCAGCCTGAGCAACTAAGCAACTCAGCAAGATCCTATTTCAAAAGTGAAAAAAAAAAAAAGCATTAAAGGGTCTGAAACTGCAGATCAGGGCAAAGACTTGGGTTCAATCCTCAGTATCACAAAAAAAGAAAAGAAAAGAATAGCCAATAAAAAACTATTATAATTAATATGTAAATTCAGTAAGTTGTGATATACAGGTCAATATACAGATATCAATTATATTTCTACATACTTTGGATGAATAATCTGAAAATTAAATTAAGAAAAATTTCACTCACAATGACATCAAAAATAATAAAATATTTTTAAAAACAAAAAATAAATAAATAAAAAACAATAAAATATTGAACAACAACATTAGCAAAAGGAAAGCAAAACATGTTTTTCTATTCTGAAAGCTATAAGACAGTGCTTAAAGAAATGAAAGGAGATCTAAATTGATAGGAAAACATCCCCTACTCATGAGTCAGTAGACAGTGCTGGTAAGATGGCAAAACTCTTCAAAATGATCTATAGATTCAACAAAAGTTTTATCATAATACTCCTTATTTCTTCACATCAAGAAATTGAGAAGGGGCCGGGGAGTTGGCTCATTGGAATAAACGCTTCCCTGGCGAGTGCAAGGGCCTGAGTTCAATACCCAGTTCCGCAAAAAAAAAAACAAATAAAAAGAAATTGACACAGACCCAGTCCTATCCCAGGTCCGGTGAGTGTGTGGAGAGCTTCCTGCTGCCCTGTGCTGGCAGGACCAGTCCCAGCCCAGGCACAGCGTGGGC
Organism: Octodon degus; assembly: GCF_000260255.1. Lineage (NCBI taxonomy): Eukaryota > Metazoa > Chordata > Mammalia > Rodentia > Octodontidae > Octodon > Octodon degus. Next base: position 1,583,546 of record NW_004524634.1, on the reverse strand, counting down.
CAGACCCTCTCCCACCCCCTCAGGCTGCCCCCCACCACTCCGCACTACCTCCCCCACCCCATCCGCCGAGTAGGAATTTCTGCCGACTTCCAGGAACCCCCCAGATCCAGTACTAGCCCAGGTCCAGTGGGTGTTTGGAGAGTTTCCTGCTACCTTGCGCCGGTGGGACCAGTCCCAGCCCAGGCGCAGCGTGGGCCGGACCCTCTCCCACCCCCTCGGGCCGCCCCCCACCACTCCTCAGCACCACCCCACGCCGCCTGCCGAGTAGGAATTTTGTGGCGTTCTAGGAACCCCTGGACCCAGTCTTAGCCCAGGTCCAGTGAGTATGTGGGAGAGCTTCCTCTTCCCCCTACTGCACCTTGCCCCTTCCAGGCACAGCTCAGGCCTGGCATACATGCCTGAGGTGTAACCCTGCAGCTGCAATCCCTGCAGAGAGTGTAGAGGATAGATCCACCCAGCTAGTACAGAAGCAGAACATCATGCCACAGGGGCACAACATATTCACCCTCAAGGGCAGCAGCGGGAAGGAGCTGAGCACAGCAGCCACACCTAAGCCAGATGCAGCTGGA
>NW_004524634.1:1565418-1566439 GCF_000260255.1 Octodon degus | reverse complement strand
GTACTGATGTTCTTTTGGATTTCTGCAGGATCCATTGTGATTTCATCCTCTTCTTTCCTCATTGTGTGGATTTAGGTCGTTTCTTTCCTTTTTTTGATAAAGTTGACTAAAGGCCTGTTGATTTTATTTAATCATTCAAAGAACCAACTCTTTGACTCATTGATTCCTTGTATTGTTTGTTTAGGTCCCAACTGTATTAATTTACATTCTGATCTTTACAACTTCCTTCCTACACAAGCTTTGGGCCTGGCCTGCCCTGATTTCTAGAGCCTTGACATCCATTATCAGTTTTTTGTTTAATTTCAGCTCACTCTGTTTTCCTAATGTGGAAATTCACTGCTGTAAATTTCCCTTGTAGGACTGCTTTCATTGCAGCCCAAAAGTTATAGTATGTCATGTCAACATTATTAATTAATTGCAGAAAGTGTTTAATTTCAGGGCTGGTGAGATAGCTCAGCAGACTGAACACCTTCTTAGGCAAGCACAGGGACCAGGGCTCGGTCCCCAGCACCACATGCCACACTGGCCCCATCCCCGGTGTGCTGAGCCAGGCAAGACTGGGCGTGGTAGTGCACACCTGTAATCCCAGAGCTGGGAAGGATGAAAACAGGAGGATCACTATGAGTCTGATCTACATAGTGAGACCATGCACCAAATACATTTTTAAAAGAAAAGAAATTGTCTAATTTCTTCTTTAACACTATCTGTGACACACTGGTTCTTCAAAAAGAGTTTATTTAATTTCCATGTGTTTCTATAGTTTTTGTTTTTCTTTTGACATTTATTTCCACTTTCATTGCACTATGTTCTGATAATATCCATGGGATAATTTGAATTCCTTTGCATTTATAATATGTGGTTTATTTTGGAGAAAGTCCCATCCCCAACTACAGAAAAGGTGTATTCTGTTGTTGTTGACTGGAATACTTTGTAGTTATCTACAGAGTCCAATTGTTCAAAGATTTGATTCAGGTCTGATATTTCTCTGTTGCTTTTTTTTGTTTGGTTGACCTATTTTTGA
>NW_004524634.1:1556954-1565194 GCF_000260255.1 Octodon degus | reverse complement strand
TTTTGTTCCTCGAATGCCTTCAGGGCACTTTTGGCCAGTGGGAGAAGTGTGAGGTTCGAACTCCAGCAACCTGAGGCTGACAGCTTTGTGGAAGCAGCCACTTAAAGGCCTGAGCTAGGACCAGGCCCCCAAGGTACCTATTACAATTGCATTAGTGTATGTCTGATTTTTAATACCCATCAGTGTTTGCTTTATATAGTTGGGGACTGGTATTTGGTGCATATATATTTATGTTCATTATTACTTCCTCCTAGGTTGTTCACTTACCAAGTATGTAGTGATCTTTTTTTACTTCACTATGTAGTTAAGGCTGCTCTTAAGTTCAGTATGTAGCCCAATCTGGACTCAAAGTGATCCTCCTGCCTCAGTCTCTCAGATGCTGGGGTCACAGGCATGTGCTACCACACCTAGCAGGACTTTCAAATCTATAGAAATTGAGGTTTAACATGGCCTCTGGTGGTGAGGGTGAGGCCTGAGTCATTTAGCTTATAGAACTCTCAGGCCTCTTGCCAGCCTGGCCACAGCTTTCTGACCATGGATGTCTCCTGTGGTTTTCCCTCACCCAGTCGTTGTGGGAATTTAACACTAAGAACCCTAAAATAAAGTCAATCCATGGCTTCTCTGGGGCCCAGGTTCAGTTGTCCCTCCCTGAAATAGCATCTGATCAGACACTGCAGGCAACACTGCAATTGCTTAGACTAGAGTCACTCACCAACTATTGTAGTTCATGGCACCCACTACTCCATTCCACTGGAGTGTTTCTCCCCCAAGGCCTCTGGCATCACCCACTTTCACTGTCCCTTTTCCTTCCTCTTGCCACAAGCTGGGAGCCAGAGAAAACAAGTAGGGCACCCCTTCCTTTTTCTGCGTTGTACATAAATCTTTAGAGACAAAAAGCAGGCTAGTAATTGACAGAGGACTTAAGGACAAGGGTAATAAAATGTGGTAATTTAATGAGCATAGGGTTACAATGGGGTGATGTGAAGGTTTTGAAACTAGAGACAAGCAGTGATTTCACAACATTATAAAGGTACTAAACACCGCTGAATTATATACTTTAAATTGGTTAATACTGTGCTGCATAAATTTTACCTCAGTTTAAACAAAGTTCACTCAAAATGAATCAAAGACCTAAATGAAAGCGCTAAAACTATAAAACACTTAGGAAAACAAAAGTGTAAGAGTAAATCTATGACAGTGAATTTAGCAAAAAAATTCCTAACAATAATATCAAAAGCATGAACAAGAGCCAGGGAGATAGCCCAGTAGAATAAGCACTTGCCTGGCAAGCACAGGGTCTTGAGTTCAATCCCCAGTACCGCAAAAATAAAAGCATGAACAACATGACAACACATAATTGAATTTCATCAAAGGTAACAACTTCTGTGCTTCAGAGTATAACACCAAGAAAATAAGAAGCCAAGTATGGTAGCACAACCCTGCAGTGCCAGCATTCTGGGAAGATGAGACAGAAGAATAACAAGGTCACGACTCATCTAGGGAATTTAGCAAGACCCTGTCTCAAAATAAAAAAAAAAAAAGAGACTGGGGATGTGGCTCAGTGTGAAGGCCCTGGGTTTCATCATCAGTACTGCTGGAAAGGAAAAAGAAGAAAGGAAGAAGGAGGAAAAGAACAAAGGAGGGAGGGAGGGAAAGGAAAAGAAAAAGACAACTCACAAAATGTAAAAATGGTTGTGAATCACATATCTGGTTAAAAGGACTCATATCTAGACTACATAAAGAACTCATATAACTCAACCTAAAAAGCTAATTATCTAATCTGATAAATTGGTAAATGGTCTCAATAAATATTTCTCCAAAGAAGATATTCAACTGGCTATATATTCTACTGTACATTATTAATTATACTAGAAATATGCAAACCAAAACCACAAGGTACACTTCATGTACACTTTATGCCCATGAGGATGGCTATACTCAAAAAAAAAAAAAAAACAGAAATGAACAATGTTGTATAGGATGTGGAGAAACTAGAAACTCAACACACTGCTAGTGAGAATATAAAATAGTGCATGTGTTAGGGAAAAGCCTGACAGTTCTTCAAAGAATGAAGCATCAAGTTACTATATGATCCAGAAATTTCACTAGGTATAATATACTCTAGAGGAATGAACCCATGGCTTGCTGAATAGTAGTTAAAAGGTAGAATAGTAGCTAAAAGAGAGAAGCAACATGAATGTCCGACCGATAAATGGATTTTTTTTAATGTGGCACATACACACTACAGAATAATATTCCATCATTGAAAATAATGAAGAACTAGCACATGCTGCAATACAAATGAACCCTAAACCCATTACTAAGATAGTGGAGCACCCCTGTAATCCCAGCAGTTTGGGAGGCTGATGCAAGAAGATTACAAGCTTGAGCCCCACCTGGGCAACCTAATAAACCCTTGTCTCAAAATTAAAATAATAAAAATGTCTGGGGATGCCTGAGTTCAAACCTCAATACCAGGAAAAAAAATTATGCTGCATGAAAAAAGCCAGTTATGAAAGCTACATATTGTATAATTCCATCCATATGAAAGCCCAGAATAGAGAAATCTATAGAGGCAGAATGAACCACAGTGGTTGTTAAGAGTCGGGATGGGGGGGCCAGGGAGATAGCTCAGTAGAATAAGCATTTGCCTGGCAAGCGTAAGGGCCTGAGTTCAATCCCTGGCTCCACCAATAAATAAATAAATAAATAAATAAATAAAAGAGCTGGGATGGGAGAGACGAGACAGGACAATAACTAAAGGGCAATGGCGTTTCTTTATATAGTGACAAAATGTTCCAAAGTAGACTGTGATGGTTGCATAATTCTGTGTTTGTACTAAAGACCACTGGATTGTGCATTTTAGATGGGTAAATTGTATAGTATGTAAATTACATCTCAATGAAGCTGTTTTAAAAAAGACTCCTTTCCTCCTCCACACTTCCACGCACCTACAGAAAGCCTTGCTCTCTTCAAATCTACACCTGAAACTCCTCTAAATTGAGACAGCACATTCCCTGACTTGGAGGGAACTGATCCTGACTTGAGACTTCTGGGCCCTTCTAAAGTCTGAAGTAATGGGCCCCGTGTACAAGGGCAAAGTAGTACTTTGGTAATTGCTAAAGCCACAGCCCTGAATCACAAGAGTTGGGAATTTAGAAAAACATCAACACCACCCCCCTACCCCCCACGCCCCCACCCACCTCAACCCACCCCACCCCCACCCCCTGCCAGTCGAGCTTCTAGGAAAGACATCCTAAGCTTCTAATCATCTCAAGGGCATTCCTAGCGCACTCTAGCTGCAGTGTTCCTATTCTGGCAAAGTTCCCTCCTTCCCCCACCCCACCCCAACGGACTCTGCACGCTGGAAAAGCCTGCCTTGAGCCTTCTGGCTCAGCTCAACTCCCTACAGCCTGGGGGCTCACGCAAGAGGAGCTGAGCCCTCTGATCTGAGTTAAAAGCTTTCAGTTGGGTGCCTAACAATCTAGGGGCACATAGGGAGAAGGGGGCTTTCTTCCAGTTGAGATTACCTGGCTTCCAAGACAGCCAGCTCTGGAAGAAATCCTTCTAATCAAGGCCTTCAGCTGAGGTCGAAATGTCCGTGCCTCTTCCTTCAGAGGATTAACAAACCAGAGGAAAAACATGCTGCAACACAGTTATTACACTGCTTCTTTATAATCAAGGTCTCCAGCCTGGGGGTGGAGTAGGGGATGAAAGGTTTTCATATTAATGAATAAATGCCTTCTAGTCCTCTTTAGTATTATTTAAAGAACTCCAAACATGCTCCAGGGCTTCTGTGAGGCTTTCCCTCTTGCAAAACCCATTTCACAGATCTAGAAACTGAGGAAGCAAGGAACCTGATAACTTTGCAACTCCCAAACAAGTTCTGAGGCTATGATCAAGTTTACTAGCTACCTTCTTCATGTGTTTCTCCTAGACTCCCATTAGGAGTCTTGCTTTGCAGGCCCAATTTCTACTCCAACTCCTTTCTCCATGATGTGGCCACTAAAACACAGCCTGTGCTGATCCTTTTCTGGAGCACACAAAATCAAGTCTCTAATTATACTATATCATATTCTCTAGTTGTTCTTGTGTTAGTGGAATGCCCCACCACATATTAAATTTGTGGGTTTCTTTTCTATAGAGGAAACATCACCAGATTCCTTAAGACGTTAGCCATGACATGAGTTAAAAGTAACACAGACTGACACAGCCATTATGGAAAATAGTATGGAGATTCTTCAAAAACAAAAAGTACCTGGGCACGGTGCTATACACTTATAATCTCAGCACTCAGACAGTTGAGGCACGAGGATCTTGAGTTCTAGACCGACCTGACAGCAGCTAGAGGAGAGAAAGGTACAAACAGGCAGCCCGCTGTACTCTCCCCCACCGCGTGCATCACAGTGGTGTACTCTCCTGCCAGGGAGTACCCTGCTTTTCTACTTTTACTTGGCCTAAACTAATTCTGCAGAGCATGTTTCTTCTTTTCTTTTCTTTTTTTTTTTAACTTTTATACTTGTCCTGCCTTGAAAGAAAGGAAGAAAAAAAAGAAGGAAGGAAAGGAAAAGAGTTGGAGACCAGCCTGCACTATATAGTATGTTCCAGACCATCAAGGGCTACAAAGCAAGACCCTATCTAAAACAATCAATCAAGAGCTGAGGAGATAGCTCAGTGGTCCAAGCACCTGCCTGGCAGGTGTAAGGACCTGGGTTCAATCCCCAGTACTGCATGCCATGTCTGCCCTATGCCAAGCCAGCCACTGAAATCAGGCATGGTGGTGCACACCTGTAATCCCAGCTCTGAGGAGGCTGAAACAGGAGGATCACTACCAGTCCAAGCTACATAGTGAGGCCCTGTACCTAATAATTAATTAAATAAATAAAACAATATTTAAAAAAAAAAAGAAAACTGAAAGCCCCATACAGCAGTCCCGCTCCAATGTGTATGTCCAAACTGAAATTAAGTCTTTATGCCAGAGACACACCTGTGCCCACGTGCTTATTGCAGGACCACTCATAATGTCGAGATCGGTCTACCCGGGTGCTCATCAACAAATGAACAGACACTGGAAAGGCAGCCCATGTACACACTGGAGCACTGCCCATCCATAAAAGGGGTAATGTCCTGTGCCGGCGTAACAACATGGATGAATCTCAAGGACATTGCGTTAAGTGAAATAAGTCAGGCACGGAAAGATGGGCACTGGATGAGCTTCCTCAATATGGAATCAGAAAAAGTTGATCTCATGGCTTCCCCACTCTGCTTTGGAGGGTTCCTTGGACTCAGGACAGGAGGAGCTCTTTTATGACTTGATGAGAAGTTGATAGGAGTCTTCCTCCGACTGGTAGCTCAGGGCCATTTCGTCTCCAGCTGAGCACGCTTCCAGAGGAAAAGAGCCATCCTCATACAACTGTCCACACAGGCACAACGGGTACTCACAGGAAGACACCACTTTAAATATTCCCGTTTAAGAAGAAAAACAGGAGTTCCAGGCCAGCCTGGGCCATATAGGGAATTAAAGGCCCTATGTAGTGAGAGCCTATCTCAAAAAATACAAGGCATCAAAATGGCTCATGTTTTTCTGAGGACAAAGCCCCTCTACAATCTGAGTCTCGGCCCACCTCTCACCACAGAGGCCCTCACAGCCCAGTGTGAGCCAAGATGGAGTCCTTTCAGCTCCTCTCACATGTTGTTGTCTCCTGGCCTTCACCCAGCTGTTCCCTGACCGCCCCCCTCATCATCTCTCCAACCCCAGCCCCTGCTTGTTCCAAACTGTCTACAAGCCTCAATGAGCTTCTGCCGCTGTGGCTCAGCACAAAGAAAGTTAAGAAAATGATGGCTCCTAGGAAGCAGAAGCTTGCGCGGCTCACTTCTACACACCGTTCAGGTGGTGGGCAGCGAGCAGCTTTGTCTGACTTCCCTCTTGCCCCGCAGTGGTTTCTCCTATCAGCTTCTCCTCAGCCAGGAAAGGAGCTCTTCACGCTGCCTCTAAAGCTTCACCCAGGGAGCTGCGCAGACTCTTGAAGTTCTGAAGCACAACTACCTGTGTACCTTGGGAAAGGGGAAAAGGGCTAGGAGTGACTCCTTAGGCTAGGGAGAGGGAGTGAGCAGTGGCAGAGACTTCTGTGGCTGCATCAGAAGCAGTCCTGAGATACCTGCGAGACCCATTGCCCTCCCAAGATTCTAGTGGATCCACTGAAGCACTTCAAAGGATGGGAGTAACCCTTGAGTTCCGTGACACAGAAAGCAAAGACACTAAGTGGCATCCTCCAACCACTAAGGAAATGAGCACTCCCTAACACGACTCTTTCTCTTTTTTAAAACAGAAATATTTTTAGTTTTCCAACATGTATTACTTGTACTGTTTATTTTTGGGGGGATAAACTATACATAGCATAAAATGTATCACTTCAACACTTCATGTCATACAACTCAGTGGCATTTGGACCTTCCAAATGGCATGTATCCATTGCCACTAATTCTAAAACATTTTCAGCATCCAAAAGAAAGCCTCATAGTTACTAAGCTCACTTCTCACATGTGCGCGCGCACACACACACACACACACACACACATCAGCAAGCACTGATGACTTGTTTTCTTTCTCAATACATTTTCCTATTCTGGATTTGAATTTCATATGAATAGAATATAAAATATGTGGCCTTTTGTGACTGTCTTCTTTCATGTAGCATCGTGTTCTCAAGAGTCATCCTGTTGTAGCGTGTATCAGTAGTTCACTGCTTTTTGTGGCTGAGTAATATTTCATTTTATGGATTGAGGTCAGCCTGGGCTATATAGTGAATTCAAGGTCAAACATAGTAAAACTCTGGAGCTGGTGAGACGGCTCAGTGGTCTAAAGCACCTACTTAGAACAAGTTTAGCAAAGCACAGGGACCGCGGTTCAATCCCCCAGCACCACATGCCAGCCAGCCCCGCCCCCTGGTGGGCTGAGCTGGACACACACACACACACACACACACACACACACACACACACAAATAAATAAAATTTTTTAAATTTTTTTTAAAAAAGTAAAACTGATCAAAAAAAAGGCATCAGAATGTCTCAGCTTCTTTTTAGGATAATGCCTAATAAATTCAGAATAAAGCCATTTTGTTTATTCTGTGATCAGTTCATAAACATTTGTGATGCTTCCAAGTAAATTACTTTTGGTAACAGAAAAAAAAATGTTTTATTTGGGTTACCAAATCCTTTCTACCCAATCAGCAGACAGAATGAGATCTGGGGCCTAATTCTCTCGTCCTCTACTAAACAAGTGTTTCTCAATTCTAAGACTTGGTTTTCATTCCTTTCTTGATTGAGAATTTAAGCATTTCTGAAATGTGAGTCCTGTCTATATTACAATCTCTTTACTTTTCACAGTGGTGTTTCTTTTTTCTCCCCCTAGTTATACTTTGTTTCATCAAGAAAACAACATCCAAGTTAAACACACTGTTATATATTTGTTACTGCCTTAGTCACTCTATGAGTGCTCGATAAAAATACCCAACACCCACAATTTAAAGGACAGGTTATTTGGTTCATAGTTTCCAGTGGGTTTGGTCCATGGTTGGCTTCTCCAAGGCAGAAACAGCACAGCTGAAAGGCGTGACAGAAGAAAGCAGCTTGATCCCTGACAGCCAGGAAACAGACAGAATGGAGGAGCTGAGGACAAAAATACACCCTTAGGTTGCGCCCCCATTCCAGCCCTCAGCTCCTAATGAAACAGTGGCTATGCACTAGTCAAAGAATTAATCCACTGGAATTTTTGCCACGTTCCAGGAACCCCCAGACCCAGTCCTAGCCCCGGTCCAGTTAGAGTGTGGGAGAGTATCCTGCTACCCTGCGCCTGCGGGACCAGTCCCAGCCCAGGCAAAGCGTGGGCCAGACCCTCTCCCACCCCCTTGGGACTCCCCCCACCACTCTGCAGCACCTCCCCCACCCCGCCCGCCGAGTAGGAATTTTTGCTGCATTCTGGGAACCCCAGGTCTGGTGAGTGTGTGGGAGAGCTTCATGCTACCCTGTGCCAGCTGGACCAAATACCGGTCACAGCCCAGGCGTGGTGTGGGCAACACCCTCTCCCACCCACTTGGGACGCCCCCCACCACTCCGCAGCACCTCCCCCACCCCACCCGCGGAGTAGGAATTTCTGCCTCGTTCAGAGAACCCCCAGACCCAGTCCTAGCCCAAACCCAGTGAGTATGAGGGAGAGCTTCCTCTCCCCCCTACTCCAC
>NW_004524634.1:1526172-1538953 GCF_000260255.1 Octodon degus | reverse complement strand
GGGAGAGGGTCCGGCCCACGCTGCGCCTGGGCTGGGACTGGTCCCGCCGGCGCCGGGTAGCAGGAAGCTCTCCACACACTCACCGGACCTGGGCTAGGACTGATATGAGATTCATAATCTTACCTTTAAAACATTATCCTTTAAGCAATCTGCATGATAGAATGTCAGTCAGCCATTAAAAATGGTTACAGTTTCTTGCTTGAATAGGAAAACTTTCTTAAAAAGAATGCCAGGAGAAGAAAAAAAGGTACAATATTGCAAAATACAGTGTGGTTTAAGACGTCAGAAACACAAAGAAAACCTAATGGAAAGAAATAAAACAAAGTATGAATAGGGATTGCCAATGGGTACTAAGATTTATGAGTGTTTTCTTTCTTCTTTATGCCATTCTGGACTTGGCACGTTTTACAATAAGTATGAATGGTTTTATAGCCACGTGAACATAGCCTTTGAAAGGAAAAGAATAAAACATATTCTTTACTAAAAGCAAGGGCTGAAATATGGAGAAACAGGCAAAACAGGGCTTAGGAAGCAAACAGCACCAGCAAGATAATAAATGACCAAAAGCTTCCACAGGGCACGAGGACCTGGCAATGTGCCAAAGGGCCCCTTATAGTTCTTGGATATTTTATTTGCCTTTTTATAATGGAAATATGCATGGCTCAGTTTTAGTACCTTAGAAAACAACCTCTAGACTAATCAGTGTAAAATAAATAAAGATTAAATTTAAATTACATGTAGAGCCTGGAAAAATACCTACCTGGCTTTTAATCTCCACGGAGTTGCTCATTAGGCAGTTTAGTGAATGCTTATTAACTGCTCCCATCAGAGATAGAACCAGCACCTTTTTAAAATATATCAGGAAACCTATCAAAACATTCTAGAACCTTCCAGAATTACATAAACCAGATTTCCAAAACATTTCAAAACCTTGTAATCAACAGATGTTAGTCCCTGATACAAAAAGACACATATCATACAAAGATGAAGCTTAATTCTCAAGGCAGATAATAAAATAAGTTTGTTTATAGTTGTTTTAACATCTTCCTTTACAATAAAATGTGTGTGTGTGTATCTGTGTGTGTGTGTGTGTGTGTGTGTCTGTGTGTGTGTCTAATGTATTTCTTGGGCTGAAGCTCAACTTCCTCCCATTTTCTGAGTCTGATACAAGGTAGCCTTCTTCCAGTTGTCATTACAGTACAAAGGGAAAGGAAGATGGAGTGAATAAGGGGCCCTGAAGACCTAAATGAGCACCCAAATCCTCCATTCACCCCAAGTCCTAAGAAAACTTAATTCACAGAACGATGAAGAAGATTCAAAGTAGACAATAATGGAACTTAGGGAGGAAGACATTTGGGAGAACCAGTAGCAATGAGCAAGGCCCCAGGCTCCTGAGTGATAGGATTCCTCTTGAATTTTTCATTCAGAAATACACTTAAGATGTTCATGTTTATCCTTTATACCACTTGCTATGGACTGAATTTTGTCCACCCTCCCCACAAAAATAAGCAAAAAACTAGTAATTCTCATAAAGATTGTGGCTATCAAGGCATGCATGACACACATAAACTCTGGACTTTCATTCTCAAAACCCACCTAGGAGTAGTGACAGAGGTACAGGAAAGAAAAAAAATGGAAAAAAAAAATAGAGAGGACAAAAACAAGGAAAATGGCTCCCTATCAGAGGTGAGACATCATCCCTGTAAACAGTTCTCTGAGAGGAGGGATGTACTGAGGGGGCTCAGAGGCCCAGAATGGGGGACACCAATGACCATGCAAAAGTTCTGACCCTCAGTAATGATTTGGAAAGAACCACAGAAGAGAGTGTGGATGTCCTGTTTGATTTTGTAAAGAAAACTCTGACAAATAAATTGCTACTAAAGCAAAAGACTTAAGTGTTAGCTATAAGCCTCCTTGTCCAACTTAAGTTCTTTTTAATGAGATTAGAGAGCAAATTAGGAAATGAAAGGCAACATTTCCTAAGATTCTGTCACAGCAATTAAAACAAAAGGTGTTCAGTGGTGCCTTCTTCTTAGCTCGGAGTCTGCACCGGCAATGCATCAAGCTCATCACATCTCCAACATTCCACATACCCGAAGGAGGTGTATGACACAGACCTTTGAGAAAAGGAAGTCATCAGCAGCTGGTCAGAAAAGGCCTTGAAGAAGTACTTTTCAAAAGAACTTGTCAACATTCCATCTCAGCAGGTCTACTGGGAAGGAGCCTCAGGACCAGCAGCCAACAGCATCCAGCAGTCCACTTAGAATGAGCTCAGCTGGAAGGAGGTGAACACAGCAACCAGACCCAAGCCAGGTCCTGCTTGTCGAGTTCAAGTAGGGTAGATCTAGACCCAGTGAGCAGAGGCGTACTGCTGGGCCCAGCTGAGGCCAGACCAAGGCCCAGACTTACAGAAGCATCCTCATTGCACAGAGGTGACAGCAGGTAACTGGGGTGAACTAGTCTGCTAGAAGATGCCAGGTGCATGAAGGGGAGCTGTCCAGTTAGAACTCAGGGAAACTAATTTAAATTCAAATTCCCAATTCAAGATCTGCCTTGTTATACAGCTCTAATATTTGCTCCTATGGCCTAAAGTATAAACCCATGAGTTACAAAAGATTGTCAATTTCTAAATTTCACCAGCTGTTATTAGTATTGCTAATTGTACTACTTTAAATAGAAAAGCATATGGGTAATAACCTCACCAAAGTCCTACATGGAAGGACCAAGGAGAGTGCCAAATGGAAACCAATATCTCACTCTCAATCAATAGAGAAGGCAAAATCTTGGGACACACACAAAACAAGAATCTCCCACAGGAAGGATATCTGAAAAACCGATTCTTTGCAGATAGGCTCTGACTGCCGTGATACAGATGCCTACGATAAAACTTTCACAGAAATCAAAATAAAGAGTCCTCTTGAAATAGAAAATGAAAAAAAGAAGGTGCAAGACACATTCTCAGACCCAAGCCTACCTAGAACAAACCCAGGAGACACCAGCCTAGAAGAAATTGGAAGTCACACAACTGAAATTGCTGAAATAATGCCAACTGAAGTAAAGAAACAACTGCATTAAAGCTCCTGCTTAGGCAGACACAGTGGGAGGGGTTCAATCCCTGGTGTATCCTGCTGGCCCCGTCCTCGGGGCCCAATGTGAAGGCCACCGAGACTGGGCATGGGGGCATGTGCCTATAATCCCAGCCCTTGGGAGGCTGAGCACAGGCAGATCACTATAGCCTGATCTGTGTAGTGAACCCTGTAGACCCTGTACTAAAGTACAAAAAGAAAAAAGAAAAGAAACAACTGCAGAAGAGTATAAAGGAAATCAGATCAGATATGTAATCTCACAGGTAAAAAGGAAAACATAACCTTAAAGAAAGGATTACAAGGGCCAGACAAATAGCTCAGTGGATTAAAGCTCCTGCAAGCAGGTGAAGGGGCCAGGGTTTCAATCCCTGGGCCCGCCATGCCAGCCCTGCCCCCAGGGCCCACTGAGATGGCAATTGAGACTGGGCGTAGTGGCATGTGCCACTACAGGTCTTGGGAGGTCTTGGGAGGCTGTAAAAAGGGGAATCACTATGAATAGGATCTAGTAGTAAGACCCTGAACATCTGTAGACCCTTCCCTGAAATACAAGAAAGAAATGAAAGAAAGAAAGAAAGAAAGAAAGAAAGAAAGAAAGAAAGAAAGAAGAAAGGAAAGAAAGAAAGAAAGTTACAACCCTGTTTTTAAAAAAAGAGATTGAAGAGTATTTCAGAAAAGGGAAAAATTTTCCTTGTTCTTAGATAGGAAAAACCAACATTGTGAAAATGGCCATACTCCCAAAATTGTTATACAAACTTAATGCAATCCTTATCAAAATACCATCAATGTTCTTCCCAGGTTTAGAAAAAACATTATTGAAATTTATTTGGAACTAGAAAAGACCTAAAATAGCAAAGGCAATCTTAGTCAACGATGACAAGGCAGGAGACATTACAATCCCTGACTAAAATTATATTACAAAGCGACTGTGATAAAATCAGTATAGTACAGGCAAGAAAACAGACCTGAGGATCTGTTTTGCTAGCAGATGCAAATACAACTACAAACACACTTAACCATCTTATCTTTGACAAAGGGGCTAAACATGTCCAATGGAAGAAAAATAGCCTCTTTAACAAATGGTACTAGAAAAACTGGCTCTCCACATGCCGAAAACTAAAACTAGACTCACATCTATCACTATGCACTAAACTAAAGTCAAAATGGATTAAAGATCTAAACATTAAAACAGAAACACTAAATCTCCTGGAAGAGAAAGTAGGTGCAGCCGGGGAGATAGCTCAGTAGAATAAGAACTTGCCTGGCAAGCACAAGACCCTGAGTTCAATCCCCCGTACTGAGAGAGAGAGAGAGAGAGAGAGAAGGTGGAAATCTTGAAGACATAGGAGTAGGCAGATAATTCATGAACAAACACCAAACTGCATAGGAAATACTGCAAAGAATCAACAACTGGGATCTCATCTTATTGAGAAGTTTCTACATGTGAAAAGAAATCACCAACAGAGCAAAAAGACAATCCACAAATTGGGAAAAATTGTAACCAACAATCATTCAGACAAAGAACTTCTATCTAAATTACATAAAGATTTTTTAAAAATTGGCCCCCAAAATTTAAAGATCCAATCCAAGAATGGACATGTGAGATGAATACACACTTCTCAGAGGAAGAAATACAAGTGGCACATAAATACATAAAAAATGTCCCACAGCCCTGGCCATTCAAGAAATGCAAATGAGAAACCAGAAATACATTGAGATACCAGAAAGAATGGCTATCATAAAGAAATCAACTCATGGCTCAGTGGAATAAGCCCTTCCCTGGCAAGTGCAAGGGCCTGAGTTCAATCCCTGGTTCTGCCAAAAAAAATTAAAAAATAAAAAAGAAATAAAGAAATCAACTAATAGCAAATGCTAGAGAGACTGTGGGGGAAAAGGAACCAACCCTTCAGTTCCCAAAAGAACTGAAAACTCATACTATAGTGATATACATGCACCCATGTTTATAGCAGCACAATTTGTTATAACCAAATCTTGGAAAAAACCAAACTGCCTATCACTTGAGGAATGGATGAAAGAGATGCAGTATTTCTATACAATGGAATACTACTCAGCTATAAAGAAAGACAAACTCAAAGCCTTTATAGATAAGTGGATCCAACTAGAGGCCATATTCATACATGAAATAAATCAGACCCGCATGTGTAAATATTGTATTGTCTCCCTAGTATAAAACCTAAAAGAATAGTTAGAACCTGAAATGTATAATAGATATAGTAAAGGAGACAGAGGTAAAAAGATAGGGAAAAAAGGAAAGGGGGGAAAACATGCAAGTATATATACAGGATGGCTGAGATGATTTACTAATAATTTCCATCAGTATTTTGAAAATAGCAGTTAATGTTTAGAACTTTCACCTTGACTAACTCTGTATGCTGATATCTGTGATCTGAGCAGCTACATCAAGGACAGCAATGTTGGACAGCATGGTTGAATATCTCGTGGTCATCTTGGTCTTCTAAATATGTACCATTTCTAATGTCCTATCAATTATTATACTCTTTAAAATAAAATTTTAAAAAAGACAAGAAAAAAATTAAGATTTCTTGAAAGCAAGCACCAATATTCAGTTATTTCCCCAATCTTGTATAACCATATCTGTTAATCTGAGCAACAGATTTAATGATAAAAATAGATAATATAATACCCATTGTTAATTAGCTATTTGTTTTGAAAATCTGTAGCATATATATTGCTGTATGTTACCCTGTTTCTGTCTTTTTTCTATTTGTTTTTGCTTCTGTTTTTACTCTTCAAAATAAAATTAAATTAAATTTAGACTACCGTGCTGGCCCCACCCCCCGGGGCATGCTGAGATGCAAGTGAGACTGGGTGCCTATAATCCCAGCTCTTGGGAGGCTATAAACAGGTAGATGGCTCAGTAGAATAAGTGATTGCCTGGCAAGCACAGGGTCCTGAGTTCAATCCCTGGTAGCACAATGGAGCACTACGAGTTTGATCTAGTAGTGAGACCCTGAACCCCCTGTAGACGCTTCCCTAAAATACAAAATAATTAATTAAATTTAGAAAAAGAAGTTAAAATCTAGGGCACAGAGGAAAGGTAACAAGAATTAAGATGCATTAAGGGCCAGCCAGATAGCTCAGCAGACTAAATGCCTGTTTAGGCAGAGTGCAGGGACTGGGGTTCCATCCCCAGGGTGTCATCTTGGCCCTGCCCCGGGGGCACGCAGAGAGGCAATTGAGACTGGGTGTGGTAGCACGCACCTGTAATCCCAGCACTTGGGAGGCTGAAAACAAGAGGATCACTACAAGTTCTATCTGTGTAGTGAGACCCTGTAGACCCTGTACTAAATACATTTTTAAAAATTTAAGATGCATTTTGTGCAAGTATCGATTCCCCATGATAAAGGCATTCACTGTGTACAGAAAGCACATATCAGTAATAACGTTTTAAACCAAAAGAACTTTTCAGTGGTGAAGAAAAGGATGAGAACATCAAGGTGTTGTGTTAGAACACTGTCTGTGTACTGAAAGTTGAAACTGAATCCTGACGAGGATGATGACATTAATAGTGATGCCATTTAAAAGGATGGCTGCAACCTATCTTAACAGTGAAATGCTGCAAATTTTTCTTCATTTTCAGCCAGAAGTGCAACATGCATGTGCAAACACTAAAATGGTTTAGTGTTGTGCTACACTGTGTACTAAAAATCTATTACTGCTAGTGGCCTGTAATTAAGTCCCATCTAAGGAGTCCATACACATACTGGTAGCCCAGCAAAATCTTTTCTGGATTGCT
This sequence comes from Octodon degus, assembly GCF_000260255.1. NCBI lineage: Eukaryota > Metazoa > Chordata > Mammalia > Rodentia > Octodontidae > Octodon > Octodon degus. Next base: position 1,532,092 of record NW_004524634.1, on the reverse strand, counting down.
GGCAATGGGCAGGTAGGTCAAGCAAGAATGAGTGGTTCAGGCCGAGGAGACAGCTCAGTGGACTAAGCATCTGCTTTGGCAAGCACAACGACCAGGGTTCAATCCTGAGTCCCACATGCCATGCCAGCCTGCCCCCGGGGCATGCTGAGCTGGTGAATGAATCCAGGCATAGTGGCACACACCTGTAATCCCAGTGCTGCGGAGGCTGAAAACAGGAGGATCACTATGAGTCTGAGCTGCATAGTGAGACCCTGTACCAAACACATTTTTTTTAATGAAAAAAAAGCCAAAAAAAAAAAAAGAGTGGTTCTCCTACTCAGAAAAGGGGAGAAGATCTTCTAGGGATCCTCTAGGATGACAGCATAACAGTGACAGAAAAAAAAGACCAACACCATGGAGCCCACAGCAATGAGTGGCTAAAGTTAGAAGAAAAATAGTTCAGTGTCCAGAGCTGTGGCTGGAAAAGGCCTTGCCACAGTCATCAAGAAAGCTACAGCGTGTCCCAAGCACCTTTCTTCACACTTCTGAGTGCGTTAGCCAAGTGAAGGCACTGCTTGGTCACTATGGCAAAGTATCATTTTTACTTATTAATATATAAATTTTGAAATTTAATAGCCTTCCCAGATAGCATTACAAATTCACACGCACCCACACACACACAAATCTATGTTAGAGACTAAACAAGAGAAGGCTAACCAGTTTCTCTCAGGGTAAACAATTTTACAAAAACAAATGTAATGCCCAGCCAACTCCCCTGGCTCTTCTGCTCTAGGGCTGAGTCCCCAAGACCTGGGCTACCAGGCGCTGCTGGGGACAACCCCTCAATCACTGTGTCAGTAAGAATTCCAGGACTCAGCCCAGCTGCTCATTGGGTATCATCTTGCATCTTAACCATGTACAGTTTGGGTATTTTGTCCCCTAATCCTCTCTTCTTCCCTCAGCACCACTCACATAATCTTACTTTCCTTAATCCCAAATGAGAGAATTGAGGCTGGCAGGCCCTGGCCTATTTGGCTGCTCTGCCCCACCACCTGCTGCCACTCCCCTCCTGTGAAGGACCCTTCTGTATACCAGCTCCTTCTGACCTTGACTAGACTTTATTCATCAGATAGCCTCACATTTGGCCCAGTCACTGCGATTTTGAGCTTCCCTTCACCCTTTCACCCTTCATTCCTTCGCAAGAGCACCTCTAAGCTGTGGCACTCTGGCTGCCTCTCCTGAGAGAAGTGAAGTTGTGTGAGCAGATTCCACAGTGAGAACTGGGACAGGCCTGGGAATAAAGCTGGGAGGAATAGGGGCTGACACCTAAGCTGGGTCCTGGGCTGATCCAGGGAAAGCTAGGAACTAGAGCTTAGCAAACTGAGCATGGATTTAGAAAACTTTGGATATTCAATTCCTGAAGTTTCTGCTTTGATATCAGAGCAGTCCTGTGAGCCTCAGCTGAGAGAGCTGGGAGGTGTGGAGCCCAGGAGTAGAGATGAGGAACATCAGGGCCAGCAAAGCCTGAGAAACCCTCTCTCCCTGTGCATTCCTTCTCCCTGCCCCGATACACTCACAAGGTCCCAGCCACATCAGACCTACATCCTTCTCACCCACCCAGTATGTTGGCTTTCAGCTGATCTCAGAAAACTAACTGTGCCCAGAAGCACGCCCCCTGGGATTCTGAAACCCAGGGTACATTGCAAGAGAAATTCCTACTCGGTGGGTGGGGTGGGGGAGGTACTGCGGAGTGGTGGGGGCGGCCCAAGGGGGTGGGAGAGGGTCCGGCTCACGCTGAGCCTGGGCTGGGACTGGTCCCACCGGCTCAGGTTAGCAGGAAGCTCTCCACACACTCATCGGACCTGGGCTAGGACTCCATTGCAAGAGAAAGCAGAGTTGCCCTTAGTGACCTACACTTACCTCTTCCACTAGCTGTGTCAAACTACTAGAACCACCCCTACCCCCACACCCACTCCCACCGGATATTGAGCCTCCTTTCTTTGAAATAGGAAATGCCTTTTGGCCAGGCCTAAAATGTCATTTGAACTCCTGGAGGAGCACCACCCTGGAACAGTTCTGGTGCCTTTCTCTGCCCCTCCTCTGAACAGAGGGAGCTATAGGGTAGAATTAGGAATCAAGAGATGGGGCTAGAGGAATAAGCCTTCTTAATGTTTCTCTGTAGCTACAGTTTGGCAGAACTGGGCCACCTTTGCTGGGGAAAGACCAGGACCTTTAGTGTAGAATAGATTAAGTGGCCTCAATGGGAAAGACATAATAAATGGCACAGACTCACTGTGATTACTGTTGGGGTGAAAGAAGCAAGACTTGCAGAGGGGCCATCCCTTCCCTTTGCCTTGGTGACCTCGAGCGTTTATAATATATATTAGCAGCTGGTCAGAATTCCTCTTATCTGACAATTTCCATGTCCCTAGGTGCCACCTATTTGCCAAAACTACAATGTTGACTGGAGAAAACACTGCGCACTTCCTTCCTACTAGTGTGAGGTGGGCAAGGGGTATTCTGTGGAATTTCAGGCTTCTTTTTGGCCCTCATGTCCCCCAGTCCTATTCTTCTTTCCTCTTGTTCCATCAGACCTTCACCCAAAGAACCCAAATTCCCTGCTATAGGATGAAGACCTCAGAACCTACCCTAGCAATGGCAGACTTTCTTCTGGGAAGACAAGATAGAATTTGGGTGCTAGAAAGCCTCCTTTCCTTCCTTCCAGTCCCACTATAATGACAGCTGCCAAATGTGAAGAGGACACAACTTGTCTATGGGGTCTGAACTGTTCTTGGGTTCTAAATTGGACCAAGGAGCCACTGTGTGTGGAAAGAGCCCTTGAGGCTGGAATGCAATGAGCTTAGTCCTGCCACCCTGCGGCAGGCCCACAGGGTGCAGCGCAGGGCTTGGGGAACCATCAGTCCTCTCATACCTGTGCCTGTCACTTGCCTCTAACATCAGCAGAACCAACCCTGAGGTAGCAAATCTGGATTTCAAGAAGACAGTCTGAGACCACTGTCCTGCTCTAGACCATTACAGACTAATAAAGAATTCAGTCCTCAGGTCAGAGGTTCCATTTTCTGATCACAGGGGCCTGATAGAGCTGCCCCCCTAGTCTCTGTAGAAAATCTTTACATTAAAGACCCAGTCTCCTTTTACAACATAGTACCTCCCTTCTCATCAATAGGCAGGGTCTATGCCTCCACATTCTTGAGTTTCATGACCAACTTTGATTAATAGAACATGAAGAGAACGTTCCTCATGAGCTTCTACCCTTCTGTGGCCTGAGACTTCGGAGGCCCTACAGATTCCACGTTCACTCACATGCCCTCCCATCAGTGTAGCTTACTGTTGAACATAAGGATACCTGAAGAACCTGCTGTGGCAAACAAAAACACCAAAATGATGCCCAGGATTTGGAGGCAAATTGATTTTACATCAACAGGCACTAATTGGGATTATTCCCAAAATAGCAGGACTCAATGGTGAGGGTTTAGGGCTTTTATATGATGCATAGGCAGGTGGTACAAAGGTGAGATAGAACAGCCTGGCAGTTCTCTGTTTAGCTAGCAGCATGAGAACATCGATTATAAAACTAGATTAATGATCACTAGTTACCAGACTAGATTAATGGTCATGAAGCTTGGTACAATCCAACATCCTGCTTGTTCATTTATGTTCTCATGGTTACGGGGTCAAGAAAATAGTTATAGAGCCATGAGGCAATTACAGAGCTAGAAAGTTTCAAAAAAAAAAGAGCAAAGTTTTTAAAAGAACAATTTCTCTTATACAGTTTTCCCCTGACAAACCAACATATCCAACCAACAGCCAGAACACACTACCAGATGTGAATGACATCAGCTTGACCCTTCCAGATATTCCAACCCTTGGTCTGTTCACAGTGGGACAAGATCACAGAAGAACTGCATGGCAACTCATAAAATCCTAAAAATGATAAATTGCTGTTGTCTTAAGATGCTCAGTCTTGGATGGTCTATTGTGCAGCAGTAAACAGTTGAAATGATCCCTATGCTGTCACCTGGTGCCAACACATTAAGCTCAACCACCGCTCTCTGGGCTCCTACCTTGCTGCAACAGATCTCCAGTAAACCCCACTTCCCAGATCTAGACTATCTCCATTAAGTCATGCATGCTTTCTCCATTCTGGTGACTTTGCCTTGATTTTGTGGAACTGTCTTTAAAGCCTGGAACCAGACCTCCCTTGACAAGCCTGCTGCCATTCACACTAGTCACCAGGCAGGGCAACATCACCTATCCCAGATTCCCACTGTGAGCTCTGGCTGCTTCCTACCCTGAGAAATCCACCTACTCAGAGACTTCTGCCTGCATTTATATATTAACCCAATGGGCTGACCCAATATCTCCCCACACCTCACCAGACCCTATTCAGGCCTCATTCACAACTTCATTCAGTTTTACTCTGCCTGTCTGGATGGCTTTTAGCTAGATTCTACAGATAAAATAATTGTAATTTAATTATACATTAATTGTCTTCACAGATACGATTTTCTCAAAGGTAGGAAAAGGACTTTATTTTTCTTTGAATCTCTGCCTTTCTTAGTGCCTGGGAAAATGAATGTAGGAAAGGAACATTTCAGTAGAACAACAGCCTTGTATTACCTCTACCCCCTTACATCTAGATCATTTTGAATTATGACAGATTAAAATTAAAATCCTTCTATCTAATCCTGGTCTTGCAATGCCCAAAGTCACATACATAGGCAAAGTAACTTGGCCAAAGTACAAAATACTGGCATTATGTCTCTAGGTGTACCTATGGTGAAGCTCAGGTTGGGCAGGAACTGAGATAGGGAGAGTCAGAGATTCCAAAGCTTGCCCCAGAGAATCTGTCTCATATAAAAAGATCAGTGAAATTGTCTTTTTCTTTCTTTCAGTGCTGGAAATTGAACCCAGGGCCTCATGCATGCTACTTAAGCTCTCTAGGACTAAGTTACATCCCCAGTCAGATGAAATTGTCTTTGTTTCATCTAAACAGCAACCCAGTACAAGGTAGCTTTCACAAAATGTAGTTTAATTAAATTTTTAATGACCTTTCTAAGATATGGTCAAATAGCCTGATTTGCCTTCTTTCTTGGGAAAGATATTATATATGAAAAGAATTTTGTTAGATTGTAATGTTCTACAAAATAGTTACCTAATTTTCTTTCATGTCTTAGGCAGAACTAGAGTTCATATATACAATATATGAACAATATACAATAGTTTATATAATTGTCTTTGATGTCATACAAAACTTGGGTTCAAATCTAGGCTCTACCTTAGCTAGTCATGTGAGCCTAAGCTACTTAGCTTCTGTGAGCTCTAATTTCTTCATCTGTGCAATGATCTCAGGTGGCATTAAGCATCAGAGAGAATATATGTCTGTTTGCTGCATCTAAAAATGTAGAAATAGGGCTGGTCAAATAGGTCAGCAGATTAAAGTACCTGTAAGCAGGCTCAGGGGCTGGGGGGTTTGATCCAGGGCCTGCTGTGCCAGCCTCACTCCCGGGGTGCTCTGAGATAGCCATTGAGACTGAGCGCCTATAATCCCAGCTCTTGGGAGGCTGTAAACAGCCGGATCAGTATGAGTCTGATCTAGTACCCCGAACATCCTGTAGACCCTTCCCTAAAAAACACACACAAAAAAAAAAGTAGAAATATAAGGGCTGACCAGATAGCTCAGTGGACTAAAGTGCCTGCTTAGGCACAGTGCAGCAGCAGCAGCAGTTCGATCCCTGGCTTTCCACGGCAGACCCTCCCACCCCGGGCACAGTGAGATGACAATTGAGACTGGGCATGGTGTTGTCTGCCTGTAATCCCAGCACTTGGGAGGCTAAAAACAGGAGAATCACTATGAGTCTGATCTATGTAGTGAGACCCTGTAGAGCCTGTAGACCCTGTCCTAAATTCAAAACAAATA
>NW_004524634.1:1518195-1525777 GCF_000260255.1 Octodon degus | reverse complement strand
CCTATTATTATGCTTTATAATGCGCATTTACCCATGTGTGAGTGTGTGTGTGTGTGTGTGTGTGTGTGTGTGTGTGTGTGTGTGTGTATGTGTTTCTGGGGATTGAACCCAGGGCCTTCACACTGAGCTATATCCCCAAACCTTTTTATGTTTTACTTTGAGACAGGGCCTTGCTGATTTGCTAAGAGGGCTGGACTAGGCTCCAACTTGTGATTCTTTGCCCTCAGCCTTTCAGAGTACAGGGATCACAGGCATGCACCATCACACCCAACCCTTATTTTAAATTGTTAAAAGAGTATCACTTTAATGGCATGCAATATGCCTAGAATGGACATTCTTTAGCCTTTCTTTGAGTATAAGATAATTTATATATGGCATTTATATGGTACATGTCTTTACACAAAAAGTTTAGCTTTAAGGTTGTGGGTGTGGCTTAGTGGTAGAGCTCTTAAGGCCCTAGGTTTTATTAACAGCACCGTGAAACCCTTAGTTCTCCAGAATTTGGGTTCTGGGGTCAAAGGAGATGGAAAGGGGAACGTTTTGGGGGAAACCTGTGATATTCTTATGTTAACATATATTAGAATATAACATAACTCCTGTGATTTAGGATAACCACACCCGTATGGTAGGCACAATCCATATTGCCTGCCCCTCCCAGGGCTTTCTGAAGGTGCTGTCAACCCTCTGACTCTGGGAGGAGTACTCCTTGATGGCTGGTAGTCCATCCTTCTCCACAGATGAGCAAGTCAACTGGGTCCCAAATCAGTCCATCCTTCGCTTGCTAGAAACTAATCATAGGTTCACACTCCCAAACACTAAACTAGGAGCTGAGCCTGATGGCACACACCTATAATCCCAGCACTCAGGAGGCTGAGTGGATCAATGGAGGATCACTGTGAGTTCAAAGCCACTCTGGGCTATATAGCAAAATCCTGACTCAAAAACAAACAAACAGAAAAACTAGGATGACCAGAGCTCATAGGAAATAAATAGTGAGTACTTAAGGAGAAAAGACACTAAATCCAAGTTAAGATGGTCATCCTAGGATAGCCTAAGATTCACAAGCAGAGCTAGGGATATAGCTCAGTGGTAAAGTGCTTGCCTAGCACATGCAAGGCACTGGGTTCAATCTTCAGTTCTTGGAAAGAAAGGATTTGAACAAAACATGTTGACCAGAATGCAATGAGAAGAGGAGAGGAGATATAAAACATAAAAGGAGAAAGAAAGCAAGAGAGGTCTTTGTTTCTGTTGGCATTCCAGCTCTTACCCCAACTCAGCTCTATTTTATGCCTTATGTGCTGGGAGATACTCCAGCTTCCCTTGGCCATTTGATCTAGTTTAAGTAGGTGTCTGTTCTTTTCAATCAAAAGATCTCTGATACCTATAATCTAACACTCGGGAGGCTGAAGCAGGAGGATCACTGTGAGTTTGAGGCTAGCCTGGGCTACATAGTGAGACTGAGAGAGCGATAGAGACAGACAGAGAGAGAGAGAAAGAGAGAGACAGAGAGAGAGAGAGACAAATAGAGACAGAGACAGAGACAAAGAGAGAGAGACAGAGACAGACACAGAGAGAGAGACAGAAAGAGACAGAGACAGACAGACAGAGACAGTGACAGACAGAGACAGACAGAGAGAGGAGAAAATCTCTAAACAAACAAGTAGAATCTCTATACTTTTTAAAATCAAATACATTAGAACTAAAAAGAGTCATGGGGCAATGAACACTCCTTTCCCCTAGGAGCAGCTCACAGCCCATCCCCTCACGACGTGGCTCTCTCCTTACTCTGATAGGTTCACAACTATGCATTTAACTTAAAATGGTACAACCAAAACAATCCTCAAGTGTATGCTTTTAACAGTGACGAGGAAGAAGAGAACTTTTTTTTTAGCATTATCAAAGGAATATATGTTTCCTGAAGAAAAAAATTATTTAATTTTTTAATATGAAAGGATAAAGAAATACATTAAAATAGCTTCCCTTAAAGCAGAAAAATGCCAAAGAAAATAAGTTACCACTTTTCATTTAGCAGACTGTCAACTTTTTTCCTCATAAAGAAATGTTGGGCCAGGGAGATAGTGCAATAGAATAAGAGCTTGCCTGGCAAGTGCAGGGTCCTGAGTTCAATCCCTGGTACCAGGAAAAAAAGAAAAGAAAGAAAGAAAGAAAGAAAGAAAGAAAGAAAGAAAGAAAGAAAGGTTAATAAAGTCACAGGAAATAGATACATTGATAATGAATTGGGATAATCAATTATTACAGGCCCTATGAAAGGTAAGTTGATGCTACCCATCAAAAATCTAAGGGCAGGGCCGGGGAGATGGCTCAGTGGAATAAGCGTTTCCCTGGCAAGCGCAAGGGCCTGAGTTCAATTTCCGGTTCCGCAAAAAAAAAAGAAAGAAAGAAAGAAAGAAAGAAAGAAAGAAAGAAAGAAAGAAAGAAAGAAAGAAAGAAAGAAAGAAAGAAAGAAAGAAAGAAAGAAAAAGTAAAAGGGACTGGGGAGATGGTTCAGTGGAATAAGCACTTCCCTGGCAAGCGCAAGGGCCTGAGTTCAATCCCAAGTTCCGAAAAAAAAAAAGAATAAATAGAATTACTTTTAGGGTCGGGGAGATGGCTCAGTGGAATAAGCGCTTCCCTGGCAAGTGCAAGGGCCTGAGTTCAATCCCCGGTTCTGAAAAAAAAAATAATAATAATAAGTCTTAGAGGGCCAGCCAGATAGTTCAGCGGACTAAAGTGTTGGCTTAGGCAGGTGCAGTGACTGAAATTCAATCCATCTGGTGCTGTGCTGGCCCTGCCCCCAGGGCGCCCTGAGAGGGTGGATGAGACTGGGCATGGTGGTGCGTGCCTGTAATCCCAGCACTTGGCAGGCTGAAAGCAAGAGAATCACTACAAGTCTGATCTGTGTAGTGAGATCCTGTAGACCCTGTACTAAATATGAGAGAGAGAGAGAGAGAGAGAGAGAGAGAGAGAGAGAGAGAGAGCTAGTTTAAGTCTTAGGACCCAATGGTTCCTCTATATCTGCCTTGTTTCGTTCTGCTTTTGTGTCCCTGCTTCTTGGCGCCCTTACCCTACACAAGATCTGCCTCTTAACTAATCCTACATGGCTCTTTCCCCACCCCCAACAAGACTGTTTGCAAAGACAACTGAGCTTGCCTCTCCCACCCCACCCCACATCTATTCCTCCTGTCTCAGTCTTACCATTGTGTCCAGAGCAAGCTGCAGAACAATGAATTCTTAGTAGATGACGGTGTTGCCCTGTCTCCCCATTCTAAGCCGGTCCTAGTTATGTGTGGCATCCAGAGTCAGCATTTTGTACGCTTCTGTGACATTTGAGAACTCACATCCCACTTCTTCCAGCACTGGAGAAGAGAAGGAAGGACAGAGGGCTGCTCTTGTCACCACCAATGAACTTGTCTTCCTCTGAGAAGCAACAAAAGAACAAATTTCACCCTATGAATCAGGAAGATTAAATTCATGATAAAGCACACATTCCCCAGTCGCTTGATCTAGCAGCTGACCTCTCCCACAAAAGCAAAAGTAGACTGAAACCCACTCCTTAGAATGATATAACTGATAAAACAAGAAAGACATTCTTAGACTGGCGAGATAGCTCAGCAGACTAAAAGCCTGCTTAGGCAAGCTCAGGAACCAGGGTTCGATCCCTAGCACCACATGCCCCAGCAAGCCTGCCACCAGGTTTGCTGAGCTGTTCACCAAGACCGGACATGGTGGTGCACACCTATAATCCCAACATTGGTGAGGCTGAGACAGGAGGATTACTATGAGTCCGAGCTGCCTAGTGAGACCCTGTATGAAATACTAAAAGAAAAGGAAGACATTCTTACTAAAACAAGTCTTTCATGTCATCCACCTAGATGCTTTGATTTCTATATCCCGCCCCCCAGTGTTACATTTCCTTATCAGCCCTCTTGGGTCTGAAGTCACACATTTCTCGAAGCTTCTCCAACTCCAACACTTGCTGCCGTGAAGCCCTAAGTATGTCAGTTAGCCACACCGAGGTTCACTTTCTTAATATGTAACCTGGAACTCTAATTCCTATCTTCTGTGTTGTTGAAAGGGTTCACTTTGCATCCTAGTGCAAATGCCCCACAACATTACACAGTATCTCAAAGTAATGGCTGCCCACCTGGTAGATAAATAGCACTGGAGGACTCACTTTGACCCATTCTTCAGCTGGGCTATTCTTGGGAGACCAAGGAAAGAGGTAACAACACAGATTTCAGGGGATTAGGTAGCCTGGTTTTAATCTTTCTCTCCACCATGTGAGAACATTTCTTGAGTTCTCCAAATCTTAGTGCTTTCCAATTGAAAGTGGAGAATTGGGAATACTGATGTGGAGAAGGACTGTCATGAGGAATAAAGAAGATGGTGCTTATAACTCACCTAGCACAGAGTTTTTGACAAAACTTTGATTTTGATAAGATGTTGGCTATTTTTATGCTGGTGGTTACTCTGCTAGTGCTGTGTGAGTGCACTGCCTAAGAACAAATTCCCCAGAGCTGTGCGCAATAAGAACCAGGAGAATGGCCTGGAAGATAGCTCAGTAGAATAAGCATTTGCCTGGCAAGTGCAAGGTCCTGAGTTCAATCCCTGGTACTGCAAACAAAACAAAAGCAAATTAAAAAAAAAAAAAAAAAGAACCAGGAGAAAAATCCAGTAGGAGGGGTCAGGGAGATGGCTCAGTGGAATAAGTGCTTCCCTGGCAAGTGCAAGGGCCTCAGTTCGATCCCCGGGTCCGCCAAAAAGAAAAAAGAAAAAGAAAAATCAAGTTGGGGAAGACAGCTAGAGTGAGTATAGCAGACAGAGGGCTAATCAGGGGATCCTTAAATTAGAGGATATAGATAGTCAACTCAATTTTCACTGATTTTAGTGAGAAGCAGGATTTATTAGCTCTGTGGCAGGGTTGAAGATGGCTTGGAACGTGACCTGTTTCAGAGATTCCCTGTTCTTATGGCTCTCTAACTTCCTTCTCTCAGTCTGTTTCTCTCTGTGGGTCAGACAGTCTTACTTTCTACAGATGGCTTCTTCTGCACAGTCAGAGAATAGCAAGAGCCCTAGTACGAGAAAGAAAAAAAAAAAAAAAACTGTCCCCTGGCCTGCCAGTGGCCTTATCCCCTCCATCATCACAAGCATCAGAGGCTTCTCTGTGTGTCCTTGCAGGTGTTTGTCCCACTCGTGCTTCCTGGGCTTCTTGTCCACAGGGCTCCCAGGGTTAGAGCCTGCCTACAGCCCTCCCAGACCCAGGGGCAGGGGGTATAAGGAGGTGGTCACACTGATGGGTGCCTGGTAATTTCAAACTCTGTCATCCTGTGAAGATGCTTGTGTTGCTGTGGTGTGAACTCCTCCTCTGCCCCAAGGACTCAGCGAAATCTGCTACACAGGGGAATCACCTTGTCGGGCACCCTGTTGGGCAGTGTGGTTGCGCAGCTGTCAAGGAAGAGATGGCATTGCACACCCGGAGTGAGGCAGCTGGGAGCCCATCCTGGCATCTGGTGGGCAGATGCTGATTGCTGCTGGGGACCAGAGCCCTTGCTTCTGTTCCCCCATCCCACCCCAGCCCATCGCCACAAGAATCCACGGAAGTTTTAAGAAGATCTCTCAAAGCTATAGACACTTCAAAGAAATATTATTTTAATATTGGTGGGGTTTGGGGGAAGACAGCAGGTTTTGGTGCTTGTGTTTTGTAATACTTGAGACAGAATACAAGGCCTTGCCTAGAGCTATAGCTGTAGCCTTTTTCTATTTTTTATTTTAAGGTAGACTCTTACTGAGCTGCTAAGTTGCCTGAGCTGGGCTCAAACTTGTGATCCTCCTGCCTCTGCCTTCCCCAGATGGCTGGGCTAAGACTCAGTTCACAACCTTATCTAGTGTCATAGGAATTTGGTGATCCTGGCTGATACCTGGGCAACACCTCACCACCTCAGACAGGCTGGGGCAAGGGTTTCACCTGCCTTCCACTCTGTTATTCAGTTATTAGTCATTCATTTGCTCAGGCAGGGACCGACTCCTGCTTTACAGAGAACAGGCCACAGGCAAGGCACAGAGCAAGAAGAACTGGGAGTTCAACAGAACAGGAATGAACTACCCTGCATCGCCCTCCAGGCACACCTGACTGAAGAGGCAGGCTCAGGGCCCAGCCACCTGGGCATTTGACTCGCTTCTGGACCATGTAGGTGGCACATCATGGCCACACTGCCAGATAGCCTTCCCTTTGGACATGACTTGGCTACAGCTAGAAGGTCTTCCTTTTAGCTGAACTCCAAGACCCCTCCTGGCTACTTACAGTCCCCTCTCCTCCCAGCAGCAAGTTCCTCTCCACCACAGCTGCAGCCACGGAGACCTCTGGGTTCTCCCCTCCTCCTCCCACCTGAGTTCAAGCAATGGAGTAAGACAGTTCTCCTCAGCAACCTTTTTAATTTCCTAAAAGAGAGTACCCAGGAATCTCGGTTTAAATGACTTGCCTAATAACTGCTACAGGATAATAAGAATATAAGAAAAAATGATAGAAATAGGTCTGTATTCGTTAAAAAAAAAAAAAGATTCCAAAATCCAGTACTCCTACAGTTCTGGTCTTAAGTCAGGGAATCCTGATTTTGTCTGACTGAAATGATGTTAATAATAGCAGCTGTTGGGAGCTGAGCGTTTCCAGGGACTTTGCATCTCACAAACACACGTGTTCTGTAAAATTACCCACATTTTACAAATGAAGTAACAAAGACAGTCTTTGTTAAGTGGTTTACTCAAGGATGCAAAGCCAGGAGAAACAGAAGACCAAGGCCACGCCATTGGCACTGCGACACCCTCCTCCCAACCCCGGAAGGTCCCGCCGCCAGCCCCGCACGTGCACCGCTGAAGCCAGATGGCACCAGATCCCCCTTCTCCTATGGATTGGACTTTGTGCAAGGGCACCTTCCTTCACACTAGCCCTGCCTTCCAAACCCAATGCCAGTCACGGCCGCCCTTTCTTGTCGCCAGCAGAGAGCCTCCTCTTCGAGGGTTGGTGGGTGGGACTTCCGTGCAGCTTGGAGCTCCAGGCCTGATGTGAAATGCAGCGCTGCCCCTTCCCTGCAAACACATTCTTTTCATGCACACACTTTCTATTTCACATACTAGTATGAGGATAAAATATTTTTTGTTGAAACTCTGTTGTGTTGGTGAGGATAAAATTGTTGTGAGGATAAAATAATTCTTGTGAAAACACCTGTCACGGAACAGGTACGAGATACGTTTGAGTTGGTTATGATGACGCTTCCTACTCATCCCTCCCTGACTGGCAAACTCTTCTCAAGCATCTATGCCTGGGTTGAGTATGTAACTCAGCAGCACAAACACCAGCCTGGCAAGTGCAAGGGCCCTGAATTCGATTCCCCATACCAAAAGAAAATTTTTTTAAAAATCAAGCATGGGGCTGGTGAGATGGCTCAGTGGTCTAAAGCGCCTACTTAGAACAAGCTAAGCAAAAATGCAGCGACCGCGGTTCAATCCCCCAGCACCACATGCCAGCCAGCCCCGCCCCCTGGTGTGCTGAGCTGGCCACACACACACACACACACACACACACACA
>NW_004524634.1:1516481-1518095 GCF_000260255.1 Octodon degus | reverse complement strand
CGCGGTTCAATCCCCCAGCACCACATGCCAGCCAGCCCCGCCCCCTGGTGTGCTGAGCTGGCCACACACACACACACACACACACACAAAATAAATAAATAAATAAATTTAAAAAAAAAAAATAAATAAAATAAAAATCAAGCATGTGTGATCTCCTCCCTGTGCTTCCTGGAAAAACAGAGCTCCTGACCAAGTCCGTCAGGCCACCGCTCCACCATTATCTCAGACTCTTCTCCATCTGATTGGTTCTTACTCTACCAAGGGTCTCCCCCCATTGAACGGTAGACCCCACGTCCCCCACCTGATGGCACTGAGTATTCCACTTCAGCCTGGGTTCTCTCTGGTTCTTCCTCCCTGCCTACACCCAGGTTAGTCTGACTCAAGACTTTTTTATGTGTGTATTTGCTACAGAGTCTTTCTACACAGCTTGGACTCATAGTGATCGTCCTGTTTCAGCCTCACCAGTCCTGTAATTACAGGTGTGCACCACCACGCCCAGTTTCACTGGCCGGCTGGGCACGCCCGGGGGAGGTGGCAGGGCATGGCATGTGGTGCCAGGGATTGAACTCCGGGTCCTTGTGCTTGCCTAGGCAGATGCTTAGACAGCTAAGCTATCTCGCCAGTCCTGAATGAAGATTTTAATCATCTCCGATTGCAGCACTGGACTCACTCCCCTTGCTACTAAGCTCCCATAATGTCCTGCTCACCTAGCTCCCTGCAAATGCCATCACAAAGGTCACCAAAAACCTCCTTATCATCAAATTCGGTGGTCTTTTTTCAGTTTCGCTTTTGCTGCTGCCCTTGACCCTGAGGACTATTTTGCTTCCCGGAAACCCTCCTAGTGCTCGCCACCACCGTGCTCACTGGATTCTCCTCCCACATTGCAGGCTGTACTTAGGTCCCTTCGTCACGTTTTCTCTTCAGATGTTGAAGGCCCCCACTTTTCTCTCCTTGGGCCCCTCTTCTGACTTTATACACTCTCTCTGGACAATCACACCTGTTGCTAAGTCTCACAAATCACTATTTCCAGTACCTCAGCCCTGGAAGTGCAGAGCCAGCCACATTTTATTGCGAAGTGTGGGCTCTAGAAATAGCGTGGACTTCTGCCTGGTAGCCCACAGGCACTTTACGCCTAGCTGTCAAAGCTGACCAGGCCGAGTCTTCTGCTGAGCACTGGCGGGAATGCACAGACTTGAAACCCTCCCGTGTCCTTCTTTGCTGGAGACTCTTCCTTTAGGGGACCCACATGGCCACATACCCCACCACTGAATCACAAGTTCTCTGCAGCAGAAGGAATGAACAATTCCCAACTACGAGTCATTCCACCTCCCAAAATCTAAATTCCTGTTTCTCCCTTCGCAACACTCACCCATCCTTCTTCCGCGGTCGCGTCAGCTGGATCTCTAGCTCATAACAACAGTGCCCTCTAGAGGAACGTTTTTCAAATTGGATCATACTGGCAGATGGTATTTTTCCAAAGACTGGGTCACTCAGTCCCATAATCCCGCCTGTTCTGCTTATAATGGGACTGTGACATTCCACCCATCGAGGGTAGAATATATGTTCCCGCCTTCCTCCTCCTCCTCCTCCTCCTCTTCCTCCTCCTCCCCCTCC
>NW_004524634.1:1503204-1516361 GCF_000260255.1 Octodon degus | reverse complement strand
CCTCCTCCTTCTCCTCCTCCTCCTTCTCCTTCTTCTTCTTCTTCTTCCTCCCCCTTCCTCCTCCTCCTCCTCCTCCTCCTTCTTCTTCTTCTTTACTTCTTTTTTTTTTGAAACAGGGTCTCATTATGTAGCCCAGGATAGCCCGAAGCTCATGGCAATCCTCTTGCCTCAGCCCCCAGAGTTCTGGCATTACAAGCATGCACCATCATGCCTGGGCTCTTTCTTTGAGTCGAAGTGGAGTTGCAATCATGGAGTGATGTTATGTGACCTTCAAGGCTGGGCTCTTGACTTTGGAGCCCTGAAGCTGTCCTTCCAAGAAGCCCAGACCACACAAATAGACTATGTAAAGAGAGACAGCTGATTCAGCCTGCCACACTTTCAGGCCCAGCTACTGACCACAGTCGTGTGTGACATCTAAGTCAGAACATCCCTAACTAAGCCCTCTTCAAATTACTGTCTCACAGAACACAAGAAAGATAACAAAATGATTATTGCTGCTTTAAGATACTAAAGTTTTGAGGTGAATTTTTAGGCAGCACCAGGTGACTAGGAAAGTGAGCCATTAAATCAATATGGGGGCTGGGGAGATAGCGCAGTAGAATAAGTGCTTGCCTAGCAAGTGCAAGGGCCTGAGTTCAATCCCCAGTTCTGAAAAAAAAATCAATATAGGGTATCATGACCAGCGTACATGTTTTTTTAAATGAAGAACAGAATAGAAGGGAATGAAAAATGGAACAATAAAATGTGGCTGAGAAAGTTGCTCAATAGATATATGTGTTCACAAGTATATATCCTGATTCAAGAAATGAAATGTATAGAGTAAGTGCTTCCCTGGCAAGTGCAAGGGTCTGAGTTCAATTCCCAGTTCTGCATAAAAAAAAAACCACAGAAGAAGAAGTGAAATGTAGAAGGATTGGAAGGAGGGGAGGCAAATGGGAAGACAAAGAATCAAGACATACTGTATAGAAACACAAATTCCCTAAGATGGGTAGGACTCATATGTATGACAAGAATGGACTAATAACAATATAAAAAGGTACAAAGAAGTGAAATGGGTTTGCTTCCATGAGTCATGTAAAATTTTTAAAGTTCTGAGAAGCTAAACTGCCAAAACCAATCATGCTGAAGTCAATATCTTAATGAGTCAGGGAGGCTGAGACCCTGTTAACACGTTATATTTAGCTTTTACATCTGGACTAGAAAGAAAAGGAGAGAAACCACTCACCTGCTGGTGACAGCAAAAACAGAGGCAACTCCCAACAGCACACAGATGGCTCATATATTTTTGCTATCATCTTAATGACTTGATTCTTTTAGTAAATACTCTGCTGCACTAATAAAATATCTGAGACAATTTGGTGGCATGTTTTCTCCTTGAAACTCCTACATCAGAACTACTTGGGTTGGCCACAGCAACCATTGAAGAAAAGTAGCCATGGTCCTCTGCTATCCTATGTCCATGGGCATCAACAAGGGCCACAAGGTGACTAAGAATGTGGGCAAACCCAGGCACAGCTGCCATCGTGGATGCCTCACTAAACACACCAAGTTTGTGCAGGACATGATCTGGGAGGTGTGCAGCTTCGCCCCCTACGAGGGGCATGCCATGGAGGTACTCAAGGTCTCCAAGGACAAATGCACCCTCAAGTTCATCAAGAAAAGGGTGGGGACACACATCCACACCAAAAGGAAACACAAGGAGCTGAGCAACATGCTGACCGCCATGAGGAAGTCACCTGCCAAGAAGGACTGAGCCCCTCTGGAATAAAGCTTTGCAGAAAAAAAAAAAAAAAAAAAAAAAAAGCTACTTGAGTTCTTAAAAAATGCAGATCCCTGGGCTACTTTCCAAACCTCAGTATCGGAGGCCTGTGGCCCAAGACTGCATTTTAGCCCAGCTCCACAGGGGATCATAGACACAACTAAAGTTGGAAATCTACTGAGTGCAGAGATTACTGAAATATTTGAAATTCAAATTTATCTAGAAAATGAAGGTTTACTCTGCCACACAAGGGCCTTGGAACAGGTAAGGGTACTGCCGGGACTGCAGTGTACCACAGGGAAACTGAAAATACCTGATGTCAGGAGAGCTCCTTCAAGCTGGGTATGGTAGTGGATTCTTATAATCCCAGCACTAGGGAGGCTGAGGCAGGAGGATCACTACAAGTTCAAGGCCAACCTGGGCTACATAGTGAGCACAAGGCCAACCTGAAATGCATAAAAGAAAAAAAAAAAACTATCTCAAACAAATTAAAGAAATCTATTCCAGGGGCTGGTGAGATGGCTCAGTGGTCTAAAGCACCTTCTTAGAACAAGCTTAGCAAAACACAGGGACCACGGTTCAATCCCCCAGCACCACATGCCAGCCAGCCCCGTCCCCTGGTGGGCTGAGCTGGCCACACACAGAGAGAGAGAGAGAGAGAGAGAGAGAGAGAGAGAGAGAGAGAGAGAGAGAAATAGCAAAATTAGATGACATTTTAAAAAAAAAAAGAAATCTATTATTCCAGGCCCCTATAAAATAAGAATAAAATCTGGAAATGCCTCCATTTTTTTTAAAAAAAAAAAAAAGGAGACTGCACTTCTGAGATGTAGTGTATATATGTGTGCGAAAGTGTATGTGTGTGTGTGTGTGTGTGTGTGTGTGTGTGTGCATGTGCGTCTGTGTGTGTCTCTGCCTCTGAGTATGCCTCTGTGAGTGTATGGGTCTCTGGATCTGGGTGTGTTTGTCTGTGCCTGGGTGTGTCTCTGTATATGTGAGGACTTCTGAGTATCTTTTTCTGATTGTCTGGGTGTGTCTGAGTGTGTCTGGGTGTGTGTGTTGGTATGGGTGTCTGCAAAGCTGCGGCCATGGCAGGCATCCCGAGAAGGCCTGCTTCCTGACAAGCCCCAGGACGGTGTGCTCTGTTCAGGTGACTTTGTGCCTTGGACTCTGGTGTTTCCTCACCCACCCACTGCACACCCAGACCTGTGCACATACAAAGAAGCCTTAAGCTTCTACTGGAGTGGGGCCTCCTCTCCTTTTTGCTTCTTTCTTTCGCTAAATTATAACCATACTCTTATAGATTTACTGACCCAAAAGGAACTTTAGAGGTCCTAGACTCTAATATTTCTTCAGAAAGCTAATGATAAACTACTTTTATAAGTCATCATGCCCTGCAGTACCAGTAGGTTGATTGTACTGACACTGATTCTACCAAGTTACTCAAAATGTTCTTACAGGGGAGTTCAGTGCTACACAAGCTGATCCAAAGTTCATTTATGTTATTTTTTTCCATCAAGAATAAAAAACTCAGGACCAAGGAGATGGCTCAGTGGAATAAGCGCTTGCCTGGCAAGCGCAAGGGCCTGAGTTCAATCCCTGGTTCCGGGGGGGGGGGGGGGAATAAAAAGCTCCATGTATGACAAAGTCACATATTAATTACAAGATAAAAGACCTAACATAGCCAGGCATGTTGGCATCAGTCTAGAATCCCAGAACTCGGGAGGCTAAGGCAAGAGGATCACTGTGAGTTCAAGGCCAGCCTGAGCTACATAGTGAGATCCTGCCTCAAAAAAAAGAAAAGAAAAGGCCTAACTTAGAGCAATGTCATCAAGTCAATGACAGGATTCAACTCCATCTCAGTTAGTACACCCTGCCTGTCCATGGCGCACTCTCCACCTCCCATTCTCAGGCGAGGGTCCCTAGCCCTTAAAGATTCTTTTTTTCTGAAACAGGGTCTCACTATGCAGCTCAGGCTAAATTGAACTCACAGCAATTCTCCTGCCTCAGCCTCCTGAGTCCTGGGATTAAAGGCATGCCCCATTATGCCCAGCAAAGATAATTTATTATATAATAATAACCATAACACATGTGTTTCTATTTTATTATATGTTCTTAAAACATGTAAGAAAAATATCTGCATTGTGCTGAGAGATTGGTTCAGGTTGGTTTTAGGATGTTTAGATCACCTCACAGAAGACAAATTTAGAAACCTTGATTTATCTTTGTTCTTAGTTGGGGAGACTGAAGCCAAGAGGAAAATGAGGTGCTCAGGTGACAGGTTATTCTTTACTTCAGACTTTCAGGAGGTTAGGAGACTTGAAGAAGAGTCACAGCTGAGCTAAGTACCCTTGATCTTGGGTCCCTGGTCTTGAGAAGATTCTCAGGCCCATGGGGCACCAGTGGGCTGCTGGGATACGTGGGCCAAATCAGGAGAACCAGAGCTGGACTTTTCAGTATATGAAGGATTTCAAATGGAGGTACTTTGGTCCTTTGGCCTTATTTAGTGAGGTCTTATTTTCTCAATATTCATAGCTATCTAGAAAGCTGACAAGTAACTTTAATCTAACTGGAAGTCTCATTTGGCCTGTGTGTGTGTCCTGGGTCCTAGCAATTGCAGAGGTGCGCACTCCATGTGCCGCATGATGCTGACAAGAACCACAGGCAGAAATCAGCTACTCTGGGCTCCATGGTGCATTTCGGCATGGTTATACAGACCCCATGGGATGAGCAGTGAGCACCAAGCCACCCTGGGAAGCTGGTGAAAAGTTGGCACGCTGGAAATGATCTTATGTAGAGTGAGCCCTGCAACTGGGGTCTAGAAACGCTCATGAAAACAACCATGCCCACCTCACCACATTTCTCCCTGTGCCCAAAGGACGCTCACTCACCTGCTGGTGAAGACCATGGATTGGCATCATTGTTTTTGTAGACTCCAATGTCAGATTAGAAGGGGGCACTGCAGAGAAGCTAAGAAAAGAAGAGCTGGTCAGAAAAGCAGACACAAATATGAAAGGGAACTCACCAGCAAGAGAAGTGGTCTTAGCACATTCCAGAGCAGTTATATTCAAACTTGAGCAGCCAGGCATGGTACACACCTATAATCCCAACATCCCAGAGGCAGTGGCAGGAGGATCATTGCAAATTTTTAAGGCCATCCTGGGCTACATAGTGAGATCAAAGTCAGCCTGAATGACACAGCAAGAACTTGTCTCAAAAAAAAATTGAGGAATGCATAGACTGCTACAGAAAGGAAAGTTCCAGGCTTAAGACCACAAGTGAAGAAAGTTTTAAAATATCACTCTGATGAGGCTAGGGAGGTTAGTTGAGTGGTAGAGTACTTGCCTACATGCACAACACCCTGGGTTAGATTCCCCAACACCACACACACACACACACACACACACACACACACTTTGAAGCATCCTTTGATGCTAATGTAGTAATTACCTCACATCCCAATATGGTTCCCAAAGTCACATAGGAGAATCTAATCCCTGTTTCATCCCTGTTTCATCTAAGACATGCTCATATTAATTTTTTTTAACTGGAAATCCTATTTTTTTCCATAATTTTATTGAGAAACAAATAGCAATGAGACAGTTTCAAACCAAATTGGTAGGACAGTTTCAATAATTAACACATTGCATACATTCTTCCTAGTGGTTAATTGCTGTACAAGATGCAGACATGATATCCTATTTACAAACACCATTAGAACAAATCCCTCTATTCATTAAGAGAATGTAACTATATATCTATCCTAACCACTTTGAATACACAGATACAAAATGGACATTCATCTGTATCCCCTTTTTTTGTTAAGTTCTGTTATTTGAATATTATAGGTGTGTAAACTCAGCAAAATATTCTAAGAGCCCAGTAGCCCATAATAGTTCATATTAATTTTTTACAATTAAAAATTTTTAAAAATTTTTGCAATGAGGAGACTCTCAGAGAAATGCCTTGTCAGGCAGTTCTGTCACTGTGCCAACATCAAAATGGTCTTGCACACAGCTAGATGGATTAGCCTACCTCACAGCCAGGCCACACTGTGTAGCCACCATCACCAGTGGAACCCACCATCAGGCAAACCTTATATACGAATGGCTAACACAGCTGTGGCCCATCAGTTGTTCATGAACCCCCGCTGGAGAAGCATGAGATAGACAAGGGTTTAGACCTGTACAGATGGTTGCAGTTTGGAAAATCAAGGTGGATATGCAAGGCTCTGAGAAAATTTTAACCTTGGTGAGGAATGAAGGGTTCCCACTATCCCAAGTAAGAGCAAGTTTGGATCAATGAATTAAATAAATGTTTCTGGGTACTCTCTCTGGACAAGTGGACCTTGTATGAAAGAAAGAAGGAAGGAAGGAAGGAAGGAAGGAAGGAAGAAGAAAGAAAGAAAGAAAGAAAGAAAGAAAGAAAGAAAGAAAGAAAGAAAGAAAGAAAGAAAGAAAGAAAAGAAAGACTGGGCATGGTGGCACACACCTGTAATCCCAGCTTTTGGGAGACTGTAAATAGGCGGATCACTATGAGTCCAATCTAGTAGTGACCCCCTGAACACCCTGTGTACCCTTCCCTAAAATACAAAAATAAATAAATAAAGAGAAGACAAGACACTGCTGTACTGGGGCCAGCCAGATAGCTCGGCAGACTAAAGCGCCTGCTTAGGCAGGCACAGGGACCCAGATTCGATCCCTGGCACCACAAGCCGTGCTGGCCTCGCTCCTGGGACATGCTGAGATGTCAGTTGAGAGCACCTATAATCCCAGCTCTTGGGAGCCTGAAAACAGGCGGATCGCTACAAGTCCAATCTACACAGTGAGACCCTGTGGACCCTATACTAAATACAAAGAAAAGAAGAAGAAAACTACTGCACTGATTAAACCAAAGTAACTTATACTTTGTGTTTTCAGAACTTTATTCAGTGTTGTCCAGCCTTTTGATTGCCTTGGCAATCTCTCCTTTGATATTTGAGTCCCTGACATAACACAGATACAATGTGGCTTTTGCAGCCTTTGCATTCCTGGGGTTTCGCACCTGGGTAGACACAGCTATTTCATCATGTGTTCATTGTGAGTTAGTCACCCCTGAGCATTTGCTTATGCGCTAAAGATGACATCCTGACAGGCTGCGGTACAGAGGCTGGCAGCAGGGTGCATGACAGAGCCCCTGCCTTCAAGAAGAAAGGGAGAGAGAGAAGGGCGGAGGGCGAGTGGAAGATCCTGAAATGTATTCTAAAATAATGAAAGCATGACCAGATCATGGGGCCCTTGACTCCATAACCAAATCTCAGACAATTCCCATCCTGTGACGAAATTTGGAGCAAAGCCACTCCACAACCACAAAAATGACTAACTGTCCCCCTTTTCTGACCAATAGGAATGATCACTTCCCCACTAATGATCATTCTGGTGGAGCTTTAACTCTAACTAAATCTTCACTAGAATCCCCTAAGATAAAAAAAAAAAAAAATGTTAAACCAAAAAAAAAAAAGTTAAACTACTCAACTCCCAACCTTCCCCCTACTTTTTGACAATTTCCAATACAGAACAAGACCCTCCTTTCTTAATCCTTCCAACACCACTCGCACACTCTTAGACTAGATTGTCCCCTGGGCTAGCCACAGTGTATGCTCCCTGACTATAGGACTGTTTTGGTTTTTGTTGTTTTGTCTTTTTCTTGGTAGTGGAGTTGTTTCACTGCCATAAATTCCTGGTAGTCTTTGGTCAGTGTGTATCAACAGTGCTGTTTTATTATGAATTCTTTTCATCTTCTGTGTGAGATATGAGATCATAAATGAATTGTTCAATTATGCATGTACACGTAAGCTGTAACATTCATGACTTCGTTTCAATAAGGCAAAGGGAAAATAAAACACTTGTTTTACAGAAGTAGCATCAAGTCTGTCAGGACCGAGAAGCACCACAAGAAAGCACCCTTCATCCTCCAGACTGTGAGGCAAGTTGGTTTCTGGTGTTCTTTAGCCTCTGCCCAGCTCAGCAGGGCTCCGTGCTCCCCCACCTGAGCTGCATGAGACACGACGGCTGGCAGCCAGGGCTGTGTGGAGATCCCTCAGCTTGTGAGGTGAAGTCAGCCTGAGCAGAACGGGGCCGGTGCCACAAGAGCTCCAGGCTGAGCTAGACCAGATGACAGCACCAAACCACCTGTGGCTTCAGGAGGAAAGACCCAACTCTTCACCTGAAGGACAGTGGAGAGGTGGTCTGTCATGGGCCATAGTGCAAGAAGGTGGGATGAAAGGGTACTAGGAAGCACAGGGCCAACTGACTGTCAAGGAAGCAGGGCTGGATCAGAGAAAAGGGTGACATCCAAGCAACTGGGCAGAGAAAACCCTTTGCTACCCATCAGAAAGATGAGCACGTACCTGGAGACCATCTCCTCCAACTGCTCCTTGCTCTAATGAAAACTCAAGACACAAAGAAGAGTCACAGTGGGACCCAACTACATATCCCCAGAGTAGGGAACAGAAAGAGAATTATGGAAAATAAGGTGCAAAGCAAACAACTGAGGGTCTTCGGGGGTACCTTGATGCAAGGGACACTGGGAACAAAGGCAACCATGAACAGAAGGCATTATCAAAATCTGGACTTCACCTCTTAATTTGCAGTCCTCACATCCATAAAGGTGCTGCGATACTGCATCAGCGAATACTGACGAGCAGCTGCTAGGAGAAATTCAAGGCAGGCTCCGTGCGCCTCTGCTCACGCTGTTGTCCTTAGCCAGTCAGGACCCAGCCTGGCTTCTGTGTGTTTGTGCTTACTTGGGGTAGCGTATTGTTCATGAATGAGTCGCTGCGCTCCTGGCTGACACCACAATAGCTCGGGCTGCGCATCACACGCGCTTTCTCCATAAGCCTTCCTGTTCTTACTTACACGACTTCCCCAGCACTTCAGCCCTGTTCTTGGGGCCATTTGGACTATGCAATCACCAATAAAAGGCACAAAAGAAAGTGACCCTAAAGAGTCTGCAAAAGGACATTTGTTTAAGGCTATGAGAGCCGAAACTAGAAGGCAGGGCATCTCGCAGCGCCACCCAGCTGTGAGCATGTGCACTGAGCAACTCGGGCTTCCCCGGCTCTTTTTGTTCTATAAGCTGCAAAAGCACCACAAAGTAATGATTTGGAAGCGACAAGCAAACTGTAGCAAATAGATTAACTCAAACATAGAATCAGCTGTATGTAACGGTGGTAGGTCCTGAGGGTGGGGTTGCGGCGGTCCTCTTGAGGAGAATTGGGCCATGGTACACAAAACCCCTGGTCATTCACTGCCCCGGACAGAGCACAAAGAGCAGCCAATCAGAAAGCAGCCCACGCAACCCGCTGGGCCAGAGCTCTCCTGCCATCCAGGAAGAGATCTGACGACCTTTTCGCCACTCATGGGCTCCACAAAGTTGGACAGGCTGGCCAAGTGGGAGGACCAGTGTGTGGATGCTGTCGTCAATCCCATGGGAAAGCCGAGACCTGGGCAGTGCTCACAGAAACCTCCATCCCGCTTCACAAATGTTCCAGGCCTCACGCCTTAGTTGGGGTTCTCCAGGCTGGAAAAGGCAAGAGAGAGAACAGGCTCCAGGGAGTGTGGCTTGGGCAAATTTGAACTCTGTGCGGCAGGCCAGAGACTGGGATTCCAGCAGGAGCTGGTATAGCTGCCAAGACCAGAGACAGTCTGGAGACAGAATTCCATACTCCTCTAAGACCTCAGTCTTTGCTTTGAAGGCCTTGAAAACTAATTGACAAGCCCAGCCATAGTCTGGAAGACTGGTACCGAACTCTGGTTTACTGCTGGGATTACAGACATGCACCACCATGCCTGGCTCTGAATTTCTCATTTCTTGTATCACTTCCTCTTCCGGCCCACCTTCAAAACCAGGTTTTTTTGGCCCACAACCTAAATTTCCTTCTGATATCACTCAGTGTCTCCCATCAGACACACTGTGTTCAGGTAGCCTGGGTTCCCGGTCCAGTTTAGGACAGGCTCTAAGCACACTGTGTTTAGCACACTGGAGTAGAATATGAGAACTAGAGGGCTAGAGGTAAAAATAAACTCAGCCTACAATGTCCAACTTGCATGAAAGACACCCAAAAAGCAACACCAAGTTCATGGTACAGTTGTCTGGTCAGGATGATAATCCTGATAATTTAGTAATAATCTAGTCCTCAATAGAGTATGTTGACCAAGGTTTCATAGAATTCCTTTCTAAGCCAAAGTGCATCTCCTGTGTAAATGTGGGCAGGCAAGAGCTCCTCTAGAAAGTGACCTGTGGCTTAAGTCCAGGATGCACTGGTGGAGAAGCCCTAATTACTACGGAAGCTCTCTCTGAGAGATAGCTGTTAATGCATAGGTGTAGGGTGGTCAGATAAAACAAATGCCCAGGGAAATGAAAAGTGCAGGAAACCAACCAATAATTTTTACTTACTTGGTACATACTTATGCAAAAAAATTATATGGTCATTTTGACTTCAGAGAAGAGCCAGGAGTCCCACAGTGCCAGATCCGGTAAATAAGGTAGATGAAGACACACCATTGTGTTTTTATTTGATGGAAACTGATGCAAACATTTTAAATTGATTCAGGACTGACAACCCACAAGAATGCAGCTAAAGACACTCGCAAAGGAGGACTTCCAGAGTTGCTTCAGAAAGTGTTAAGAATGATGAGATGGGGCCAGGGAGATAGCTCAGTAGAAAAAGTGCTTCCCTGGCAAGTGCAAGGGCCTGAGTTCAATCCCCAGTTCCACCAAATAATAATAATAATAATAATAATAATAATAATAATAATAATAATATAATACAAAAGAATGATGAGATGACTATTTGAAGCAGGGAGGAGTATTTTGAGGGCGATTAATGGCAGTTTATCTTTTACTGCAATAGAAGAAGGTTATATGTGTGTCCACACACATGACGACAGGGTGATGGATGGAAGACCCCCCACCACTGTCCACAGTGAGCCTGTCACCAGACTGCCTCTTCCATGACAACAGCTCTGGGTACATACACACATACACACACACACACACACACACACACACACACACACACACACCAAGTGCATCAGACAACCTAAGCTCCAGCTAGTCCAATCTGTTTGTAGTCTGAATGGGTCACCTGACACATATATGCCAGTTTATCTGCTTCTCCAAAACTACACTGTCTGACTTCAGCATGATTTGCATGGGTGGGGCAGTGAAGTGAGTAGGAGGGTGTTTTCTTCAAGTTGAAGGAAGTGAGAAGAAAAAATAAATCCGGTTGTAGCAGACAGATTGTCAGTACCTGTGCCCAAGTGACTCAGGCCGAGCCCTGGGCAAGCAGGCAGTGGGCTGGGCTGGGCCTGCCTGTGATCCAAGCAGGCAGGAATGCATCCACTCGGGAAAGCAGGTGAGGTGAGCCTGTCATTAAGGCAATCTGGCCAGAGCTGTGATTACAGAGCCACCAGATGAAAACCAAAATCCACAGCGCCTGCTCCCTGTCATGCGCCGGTCTCTCCTGTGCAGCCCTTTTGTCCGACCAGTAGATGTGAGCAGTGACAAAGCCTTAAGTATTTGTGCACAAAGCACCTGATAGTTAGCAAAAATAATAATAATCTAAAAGTGTTGAGTGAGCTGTCATTTTACATGAACTAATCAATCCTTGTCCTCTTGCTCATTAATTAAGAATGGAATGTTCTAACTTGAGAGTTGAGTGTTATGTTGTGTTGTTTTTTGTTTTGTTTTCAATTGGATCGAACCCAAGGCCTCATACAGGCTGGGTAAGCACTTTATCACTGAGCTACCTCCCCTGACCCTAAGAGAATTTCTGCACAACAAGATAGGCGCATTGTCTCAGTTACTCTTCTCTCATAACTGGGACAAAATATCCAACACCGAAAATGAAGGAAGGAAAGATTTATTTAGCTCATAGTCAGTGGAGGTTTCAGTCCATATTCAGCTGGCTCCAAGGCAGAGTGGCACATGGCAGAGGGCAGCCGTTCATGGTGGCAGCAAAGAGCAAAAGAACAAGAGCAAAAGGGCAGGAGCAGTGGCAGCAATGGCTACAGAGAGCAAATCTGTCTCCCTTATGTCGCATTCAGGCTGTCCACCCCAGGCTGAGTATAGTACTCACACCCATAATCCCAGCAGCACTCACACCCATATACCCAGCACTGGATCATGAATTAATCAAAGTCTAGAAGTCTGCCCCATGACTGCATGAGGCTTTGAGGGGACAACTAGACACAAATCATAACACAAATTTATTAGAGAAAAATTTAAAAACCCAAGGTGAACATTCACAAGAAAATTATAATCATATCTAATCCCTTAATTCATGTACAATGACCCTTCCTTCATCTGTTCTGGTATAATTTTTCAGACTTTTTTCTATGCAAATATAAAGCACAGTTGTTTCTTATTTAAAAAATTATCATGTAGAAGACTATTTTGTTACTTAATTTTTTCACTCATTCATTGATCAGTTTCCTATTGTTACAACGAGTCATTTCCTAGGGCCCGGGGAGGTAGCTTAGTAGAATAAGCACTTGCCTAGTAAGCACAGGATCCTGAGTTCAATCCCTGATACCACAAAACAAATAAACAAACAATGGGTCATTTCCTAATATGGAATACTACTGACAGTGGACTATACATCCTAATTTGCATATCACCCACCATGTCTGCTTATTTCCCTCAGTTCCTCCTTTAAAGGAACAGTTGGGTCAAGAGTTATTTGAGTATTTATGGCTGGTGGTATTTATTGCTTAATGACCGTGCCCTACACATGCCTTGTGCCATTCCCAGCTCTACATCACCGCGTCAATGTTCCTACTTCCTCTCATCCTCACCTACACATGTTTTGTCTTGCTATCTAATGAGTTAACATGATTTATTTTATTTTTAGTGAAACTGAATTTTTAGTGAAACATAATATTAGTTTCTTATGCCTACTGTAACAAAGCATGACATACTTGGGGCTTAAAACTCCAGATACTGGGGGTCAGCCAAATAGCTCGGCAGATTAAAACCGCCTGCAAGCAGGCAGAGGGGCTGGGGTTGATCCCCAGGCCTGCTGTGCTGGCACCGCCCCCAGGATGCGCTGAGATGGCAATTGAGCCTGGGCGTGGTGGTGCGCACCTGTACCAGCTCTTGGGAGGCTGTAAACAGGTGGATCACTACAAGTCCAGTCTAGTAGTAAGACCCTGAACACCCTGTAGACCTTTCCCAAAACTCCAGATCTCTGAGACAGAGATGTAGCTCAGTGGCCCAGCACCTGCCTAGCAAGACAAAGTCCAGAATTCAATTCCCAGTACCGGAAAAAAAAGAAAGAAAGAAAGAAAGAAAGAAAGAAAGAAAGAAAGAAAGAAAGAAAGAAAGAAAGAAAGAAAGAAGAAAGAAAGAAAGAAAATAG
>NW_004524634.1:1498522-1502940 GCF_000260255.1 Octodon degus | reverse complement strand
AAATAAATAAATAAATAAATAAATAAAACTCCAGATACTGATTTTGACAAAGGCACCAGAGAAAGATCTGTTCCAGGTCAGCTCTGATGGCAGGCAGCCTGGTGTCCCGTGGTTTGTAGGTAGTGATCTTTCCCGTGTCTCTTCACACCAGCTTTCCTATGTGCATGTGCATGTCCACCTCTGTGTCCAAATGTCCCTCTTTCTTAATAAAAGACACTAGATTAGGGGTCTACCCTAATAACCCCATTTTGACCTGAGCGCTTTTGTACAGACTCAGTTTCCAAATATAGTCATAATCTGAGGCATTGGAGGCAGGAACATCAACATAGCTTTCTGGGAGGATCTAACCTCCCAAACAACACGGATGGCTGCGGACTAGGAGCTTGTTGGAAATGCCATCTCCGATCCCCCCAGGCCTCCTGAGTCTGAACTTGCATCTTGGAAGGCGTTGTGTGCATAGACGTGGGGAGGATTTGCAGATTGGAGAAGCGAGCAAAGATCCTTCTGGAAGAGACAAGTGAATTTACATCCGAAGGGAGGGGAGGCACTAAGCAGAGAGGAAAGGGCACCGCCGTGGAGGACGCAGCCTGTGCAGCGCCCTCTGGTGGTGGAACTGTGGGCGTGGGAAGAACCAAGAGCACCAGCAAGGCTGAAACGCAGAGCTCCAGGCAGAGCACTGGGCACCTGAGCCTGCAGGGAGAGGAGGAGGGTATGGTGGCGCATGCCAGCGATCAGGATTTGTATGACACCAAGGCAGAGACAATCAGAGCTTTTCCCTGGAATTTGTCTTGTAAAAGTGAGCAGGTCTATCTGTGTCATTTTCCTCTCTGGGTGCACGCTGAAAATATGTGACTCTTGAGTTCTTAAGATCTATGTTCTTCTTTGTCTCTGTTCTTTGTTTGATGACATAAACCAGTAAATTTCCTTGTTGAGTTTAGTCAGTTAGCATAGGTGATTAAATACCAGACAAAAACAAAAAACAAAAAACAAAAAAAACCAGACCCATCTTTTCCTTGAAAGTCAGAAAAAACTTCAGTGATTTTATCTTTGGGTTCATTTTTCTTGACATCAATATTGTAATCTTTAATTTCTTTTTATGTTTCCTTATAAGGTCTACTGAAAACTTTCTAGGTTGCTGTGTTTTGGGGGGGATATTTCTTTTTTCTTTTTCTTTTTCTTTTTTTTTTTTTTTCTTTTCTTTTTTTTTTTACATTGGGAATTGAACTCACAGCCTTGCAGGTGCACTGTGCCACTAAGCTATATCCCCAGCTGGGCCTTGGGGGTTGAGCTGTATCTTAATTTAGATTACACTTTACTTCAAGTTCCCAGCCCCAGGAGGTGCACCTGACATAATGGAGATATAGTTTCAAGATCTTCATTGGTTTAGAGACTGGGCTTGGTGGCCCGTGCCTGTAATCCCAGCAGTTGGAAGCCTGAAAACAGGAGGATCACTATGAGTCTGATCTGTGTAGTGAGACCCTGTAGACCCTGTACTAAATACATTAAAAAAAAAAATCTTCATTGGTCTGTATCTTATCCTCAGTGGCCAGCTACATTAGTTACTTTTCTTTTTGTCATATGACAATATACCTGAGAAAGGCAACTCATTAAGTTTTTTTTTCAGCCACTATTCTAGAGGTTTTGGACCACGGTCACCTGGCCCTGTTGCTCTGGGCCTGTGATGGCACAATACACCATGGCAGGGACATGTAGCAGAGAAAGCTGCTCACCTTGTGGACACTAGGGGGTGGGGTGGAAGAGAGAGAGAGAGAGAGAGAGAGAGAGAGAGAGAGAGAGAGAGAGAGAGACTCAGAAGCTCCAGGGCCCCAAATCCCTTCAAGAGCACACCCCAATGACCCAGTTTCTTTCCTCTAGGCCCTGCCACCTAAAGATTCCACCACCTCCCGATACCACCGCAGGCTGGAGACCAGGCCTTTAGCACATGGGATCTAAACTATAGCATCGGCGATGCTCGCTCCACCTCCCTCCCAAGACTGTGCAGCGCGGAAGGCTCCCGGCCATCATCTTTCTACTCTGATACTTCCATCATCACATCACTCAGAATTGCCATGCCCTGACTCAACTTCTTTGTTTCTTTCCCAAAATTTTATACTGTACCTACCAGAATTCATATTATGTGTCATAAATCCTCCCACAGTGTCAACCATTCCACTAAATATTTTTAGTAAAGATGTATCTTTGGGCCAGGGAGATAGCTCAGTTGAATAAGCGCTTCCCCGACAAGCACAAGAGCCTGAGTTCAACCCCCAGTTCGGAAAAAAAAAGATGTATCTTTGCTTTTTTGCCTTAATGAAAGCTTAGATTTTCCTATGGGGCCCCAACTATTAAAATGTCTTTAAATTCTGCGGAAGCTCCACTTCCCCCATTTTGTTTCAAAATATTCGTTCATTTATAGGCCTTCTTTTTTTTCCTGGGTTGGTTCAACCCAGGTCTTTGCACTGAGCTATATCCCCATTCCTTTTGTTATTTTTTATTTTGCGATAAGGTCTAACTTTCAGTATGCCTCCCGGAGTGCTCAGGTAACAGGCCTGCCTGTGCACAGCTTTCTGCCTTCCTCTCATTCTTATACTTCGTGTTTATTTCTGTCTACTGTCCCATTGACCCATCTTGTTTTCCATTTTCTGGAATCCATTTTCTTGATTTGTCTAAATAACAATACAGATATTAAATTCTTGGAAATCTTTTGTTTCCTGCAATAAATCTTTTTCAAGATCTTCATCCTGGCCAGGAAGATAGCTCAGTGGAATAAGTGTTTGCCTGACAAGCACAAGGTCCTGAGTTCGATCCCTGGTACCGCAAAAAAAAAAAAAAAAAAAAAAAAAAAAAAAACTTTCTCCTTCTTTGAGGGCTGGGGAGATGGCTCAGTGAAATAAGCACTTCACTGGCAAGTGCAAGGTCCTGAGTTCCATCCCCAGTTCCGCAAAAAAAAAAAAAAAAAAAAAAAAATCTTTTTCCTCTACCTGTTTTGTTACAATCTTCTTGCAGGTCCAAGAATTTTTCTTTGCTTTTCTGTGCCAGGAATCAAAGCAAGTGCCTTGCAAACTCAGGGCTTTGCAATTCCACGTCATTTTTTTTTCTAGGACTCATAGTCGTTTATGTGATTTGTTTCTTTGTTTTGTTGGTGTTTGTCTTAGTTAGCTTCTCTTGTTGCTGGGACAAATACCTGACACTCAAACTGAGGGAAGCAAAGGTTTATTTAGCTCACAGTTACTGGAGTTTTCATGACACTGGAGGAGAGGCTGGGGCGCTGCCGTGTGCGGGATGACCCTCTCCACACCTCTGAGAAAGCACAGGCTAGGCAGTTTAACAGTTCGTGCCTCTCTGGCCCCGCCCCTCAAGCTCTGCCCTGGTCTTCTAACCCCACCCTTCAAGCCACTCCCCTGCTCCTCCAGCTGTGTCTGCCCCATGACCTACATGAGGCTTTGGGGGAACAACTAGACACAAACCATAACAGTGTTGACACCGGTATTGGGTTGGTTTGGCTTTACCTTGGTTTACTTATTCCTAAAATGTAAGAATTAGAAACTGGGACATAACTGAGCTCTTATCTTTAAATATATCAATTAATTAATTGGCATTTCATCTAAGCCTGATGTTTCTCCTAGAAACAGAAAGGGTGATCTTTACTAGGATCCCCTCACTGTCCATTTGTAGGCAAGAGCTCGCATAATTCAGCATGGAGGGCTCAGGAGCTATCAGTGGCCTGGACAACCATGGCAAGGATGATTATGAGAGGAAGTCTTTGCCGCACATGTCCTCTGCGTGTTCAGTGCAGGTACTGTGCTGTGTGACAGCCACTGGCTCCTCAACCTTCCTTAACATCTATAGCAAATCTTGCAGAACTCTTGGCGGCTCGTGCTGCAGTCGCATTCACAAGCAGGCCCCTGCCAGCCCAGCAGGTCTTCCCTGCCTCTCCTCCTCCCACATCTAGCCCAATTAAACCATGAGACACCTCTACCATCTGTGAGGAGCTTTCCTGGCTCTCTAAGCTGCCTCCACTGCTGCATTACCACCGCTGCCCTTAGATCCCACTGGAGCACAGTGACCATGGGCACTCCTGTCACAAGCCAGGAAGGCATAGTGGTCCAGGATGTGGCCTCTGGTGCCAGATGGCTCTGTGAAAATCCTGGCTTTACTACTTGCAAACACATAGCCTTGTGCAAGATACTTAAACTGTCCTGCTCCCTCGTCTGTAAAATGGAAATAACAATACCAACTCCATAGGATTAAACGAATACATATTTGCAAAGTATAATGCCTGGCACATAGTAAACTAGGAGTTTATAAATAAATAAATTAGATTGTCCTTTCTACCTGACCTACTCCCTGTATGCCTGGCATTGATCATGGGTTCCATAATCATCTCCATTTGTCTTCCTTTTTTTTTTTTTTTTTTT
>NW_004524634.1:1486648-1498422 GCF_000260255.1 Octodon degus | reverse complement strand
TTTACATTGGCACAATTAGACACAATGGTAGCTACTTTCCAGACCTAGCAGTTGTTAATATTGTCATAACATCTAGACATAGCTTTTAAAAATCTTTTTTTTGTGGTGGAACTGTGGATTGAATTCAGGCTCTTGTGCTTGCCAGGGAAGCGCTTATTCCACTGAGCCATCTCCCCAGCCCCATTTGTCTTCCTTTTAATTGTTTAATTTGAACTACTTCAAGTAAACAGGAAAGTGTATTCAGAGACTAATATAGCAAACACCTATGTGTTTATCAGGCAAAATAATTTTTAAAACCTCTATGTAGCAGAGATACAGAGACACAGCTGCTCTAAGCACTAGCAATGAGATCCTGCCTGAGGAGGTATGTTTCCTTTATTTCACTTCTGGATGAAAGCAGAGTTTCCAGGACTTGGGTTGGGTGGACCAGATGAAATCACACAGAGGATGGGTGGGACGGGCTGTAGCTACTGTACGGAGGACACAATGGGGTGGCAGGTGGGAGGGTCAGCTCTCCACAAAAGGCAGGAAAGGATGAAAGCATAGTAGATATTGGGGAATGGGAAGAAAATGTTCAAGTGGGAAGAGGAACAAGGCGGGAGGGGCAAGAGAAAAGAGAATAGAGGGAAAATGAAAACAAAGCTTTTGTAAATAAGAAGGAGGAAGAGAAGAGGGGTTGAGTGGGGAGGAGAATGGGGAAAAAGAAGCAGCAAGATATATCATGTATGGGGCTCTTTCAGGTCCTCCTTTCCAAGATGACGAGAAAAAAAAAAAAAGGAACAATGGTTGGGCCAAAAAGGGCCGCGGTCATGTGCAGCCTATTCGCAGCATGAACTGCACCCGGTGCGTACCCAAGGATAAGGCTATTAAGAAGTTTGCCATTCGGAACATAGTGGAGGCCGCCGCCGTCAGGGACATTTCCGAAGCGAGTGTCTTCGACGGTTACGTGCTTCCCAAGCTGTATGTGAAGCTGCGCTACTGTGTGAGTTGTGCCATCACAGCAAAGTGGTCAGAAATCGATCTCGTGAAGCCCACAAGGACTGAACTCCTCCACCCCGATTTAGGCCTGCTGGTGCTGCCCCATGACTTCCACCAAAGCCCAGGTAAGGGGAGCTGGGGCTTAATGGACTAAAGAAAACTTTCTTAAGAAATAAATAATAAATTGAATATTATACATTTTTTAAAAAAGATATATCATGTATGGGTACAAACTCTCTGTGATGAATGTTATCATTATGTGCATCTAAAATGCAGCAATAAATGAAGAGAACATTATAGACTCTTTGATTTTTTATCCAAGTTAAAATTATTTGCTGGATTGTGAGGCCAATTTTCTTACTGTCTCAAATTTCCAACCAACTACTGCCACTCAAAGGGCTTCTTTGTATCTGTGACGCTAAAAGGGAGCATGGAGATCAGGGTAGGACCTTAGGGTGGCAAGGTTTGGAAATGAGCCAGCACAGTCTGGAGAGGAGATGGGGCAGGGAGAATGCCATAGACGTGGGAAATACCAAGCAGCTCACTAGAGAAATGCAGCCAAGTGTGGTGACACCCACATGAAATCCCAGCTACTCAGGAGGCTGAAACAGGAAGATCACAAGCTCAAGGGTAGCCTGGGCAAGCTAGCCAAACCTTCTCCAAAGTAAAATAAAAAGGGCCGGAGATGTAGCTAGTGGTAAAGTGCTTACCTTGTATGTGTGATATCTTGAATTTGACCCCCACTGATACAAGAAAAATAGACAAATGTAAGCCCATCACAATCTTCAGAGAACTGAAGGGTGTACTATTTGCCAGCATTCGTTAATTCATGGTACAAGGCAATTTTTTTTTAAATCTTAGAGGACAGGAGAACATCATAGACATTCACTGGCCAATGTGGACTTTACACCTGAGCACCTTTGTCAAAGTAAGGAGAAATCCAATGCGTTAATTACTGAAAATGTCCTATCAATTTGGTTTGAAACTGTCTCATTGCTATTTGTTTCTCAATAAAATTATGGGAAAAAATTAATAAAAAAGAAAAAATGGTTAGGATAGATATATAGTTACATTCTCTTAATGAATAGAGGGATTTGTTGTAATAGTGTTTGTAAATAGGATATCATGTCTGCATCTTATACAGCAAATAACCACTAGGAAGAGAGTATGCAATGTGTTAATTATTGAAAGTGTCATACCAATTTGGTTTTTTTTATTTTCTTTTTTTTTTTTAATTTTGTGTGTGTGTGTGTGTGTGTGTGTGTGTGTGTGTGTGGCCAGCTCAGCCCACCAGGGGGGGGGGCTGGCTGGCATGTGGTGCTGGGGGATTGAACCACGGTCCCTGTGCTTTGCTAAACTTGTTCTAAGTAGGTGCTTTAGACCACTGAGCCATCTCACCAGCCCCTGTCATGCCAATTTGATTTGAAACTGTCTCATTGCTATTATTCTCTCAATAAAATTATTGAAAAAAATTTTTTAAAAAGTAAGGAGAAATCATAGACCTTGCCTCCAAAAAAGGATTAAAAAAAAGAAAAAAAAAAAAAAAAAAGAAGATTCCATCAGAAAATAAAAGGCACCTTAATGTTTTCCTTTAAATCTGCCCAGTGAATCTGACCATCTTTGTCCAAGTAAGAGTGTGCATCATCTCAGGTTGCAAAGCGTTCGTTAGCCTTGAGTTATTCCTCTTGGCAGGAAAAGAAAAGAAGAGGGTGAGGAAAAGGAGGAAAAAAGGGAGAGAAGAAAATATAAAGAGAGGAGAGGGCCAGCCAAAAGAGCTCAGTGGATTAAGGCGCCTGCAAGCAGGCACAGGGGCCAGGGATCTGCCCCCAGCATGCCTGAGACAACAATTGAGACTGGGCATAATGGCGCGCGCCTCTAATCCCAGCTCTTGGGAGGCTGTAAACAGGCAGATCACTATGAGTCTGATCTAGTAGTAGTGAGACCCTAAACATCCTTTAGACCCTTCCCTAAAATACAAAAAAATAAAATAAAGAGGAGGAAGGAGGAGAAGGGGAAAAAGAAAAAATGTAGGTGGACCAGTGAGATAGCTCAGCAGTCTAAAGCGCCTGTTTAAGCAAGCTTAGGCAAAGCGCAGGGACCAAGGTTCCATCTGGCATCACATGCCATGTCAGCTCCACCCTCGGGGTGGGCTGAGCTGGCCAGAGAGAGAGAGAGAAGAGGAGAAGAGGAGAAGAGGAGAAGAAGAAGAAGGTAAGAAGAGGAGCCCTTTGCAGACCCCAAAGACCCAGGATGCCATCTGAGTCACAGAATTGCGAGAACAGACTGCAACCAAAGCTTCGGCCTAGGTGTCCCTGATGCCAAGATCCGCATCTCTAACCAGGGACAGAATGAGGCAGAAGTGAGCGAGTTCCTACTTCATGGCCAATAGTGTTCAAAATGAGTAGCTCTTCTCCAGGCTCTGGAGGCTGCCTGAATTGGTGGCTTCATCCTTCCCTTTTCATCCTCAGCAACAAGACCTGGTCCCCAGGGCCACAGGCTCCAGTCCAGCATCCAGGTGCCTCCAGGAAGCTCCAGGGCTCGCTGTCCACTCCAAGCTGTAGAACAAGGAATATGTGTTCAAGGTCCTACAAAGGGCCAAGTTCAAGATCCCTGGGTGCCAGAAGATCCACACATCCAAGAACGGGGCTTCATCAAGCTCCATGAAGACAATTTGAAGACTTGGTGGCTGAGATGCGCCAGGTCCCTGGTGGCTGCAGGGTGAAGGACATTGCCAGGGTGTTTCCTGGTTTAAGCAGCAGGCCTTGAACTCCTGAAGGCTTCCACTGTGCCACCCCTCCTTAAGTTCATCAATAAATCTTTACCCTTCAAAAAGAAGAGGAAGAGAAGGAGAATAAGGAGGAAGAGGAATATAGAGAGCCCTTCCTAGTCCTTGTTGTGGCCCAAGGAGTTTTTATTTGTAATCTCATGGGAAAGTTATTGGAATATTAGTGACTTAATTTCAATCTACCATTTCCAGTGCAACCCATGGTGAGAATAAAGACACTAACATATACTTGTAGCTATGGCGAGCCAAGGAGTCCTAAGTCCAGCCACGATGATGGCGATCCTGAACAAAGGCCTTGACCCAAGGCTGAACCTGGATCTTTTATTCATTCATGAAGAACTGATTGGCTTGAGGATGAGTGACTGAGAATGGCAGGAAGTGGTGAGAGCTGTAAACTGGGCTAGACAGGAAGCCTGAAGTCACCTCTGTGATATGCAGAGAGAAAGATATGCAGAAAGAATACTCTGCATAACACAAATTGAGATAGTATCTAAGATTTTGGGGTCAGTGCTTCAGCTCTGATGTATAACCTTTCAAGCCCCAGGAAGTCATAGCTTGTATCTGCTATGATCCCAGCTCTGTCCCAGCCCACAGCATGGAGCACTGGCTCTTCATCCTGCCTTCTCTGGAGTTAGAAAAGGGAACAAAAGGTCCTGGGGAAACACACCTGTCTTCAAAGACTACCATCAGCACCTAGGCTGGACCAATATACATTGCTTAAAGCCAATTCAAGGGAAAAAGAAAAGTCCTAGCTAGCTCTGTATACATCAATACATGGAAATAGGGTCAGACTCAGCCAAAATGGAGAAAAGCACTCCTCCTTCAAGGAGAGTCCCCCAGGGGTCCTCCACATGGGAAGAAGAGGAGAAAGGAGAAGGAAGAGGAGCTGAAAGAGAAAGAAAAAAGGAAGAAGAAAATGGGGAATGGGAAGAGAAGAAGAGGAAAAGGAGAAGCAGTAGAGAGAGGTGGAAGAGAAGAAAGGAAGAGAAAGAGGAGGAGGAAGAGAAAAAGAGGGAAAAAGGAAGGAGTAGGCAGTGTCCTTTTTATTACTCCTTCATGCAGTTGGTTGCCTAATGGTGTGCAGGACTTCCTTCGGTTTCAGAAGAATTTAGAGGATAAGTGAAATTTGACTTACACTCTCAGAGCTCACAGTCAGATCATGCTGCAAAGCTGACTGGGATGAGGAGCCAGGGGAAAAGTTATGCCCACAAGTGCTACAGAAATTCAGAGAAGTGTGACAGATGCTCACAAGTGAGAAGGTTATAAGGTGGCCTGTGGAGAGGTGGGACTTACACTAGGCCTTGAAACACAGATAGGTGTAAGAGGAACAGTGTTTCGTACCGACTTGTGCCACTGTCTCCCTGGCATGGCCACATCATGAACCCCAGAGTTCCCCATTGCAAAGGCACAAGAGGTGCCACTTGAGGTGCCCTACTGGGGCACCTTCAGCAGCTGGAAGAACCTGCCACCCCTGTGACTTCCCCAGTATGAATCAAATGCCTCCTTTAAGCAACTGCACAGGACCCACAGAGCTTGATCTTGTCATGCTCTTTCTTCCAAGCCACCTTCCCAGCTCCTTCCCCACACCACACAAGCTGAGGAGGGCACTGCCACAGCCCAGAAAGCCCCCTGAGAGCCCCACTGCTCTGCAGGGAGACCAGCTGACTCACAGGAAGTAGGCACGCCTTGGAGAGCCTTGCTGTGTGTTGCCAGGACCATCCCAAGAGCCTGCCTACATATTTAAGACTAGAACTTTGGCCTGCAGCGTTTAGCAGCCTACCCAGGAAAAAGACCCCTTATCTACAGTAAACAACCCAAGAGCCAGTTGGCTCTGTCAGACTTGCAGAGGCCAAATTACTACCTCAGGTAACAATTCAGGAAGCTAAACAATAACTTCTGTAACAATCTCTTCCAAATGGCCAGGACTTAACTAGTAGCTGACAGCACCCCCAACTTCTGTCTCTACTTCCAAATTAGAACCAGCTAGAGAAAGTCAAGTATGTGCCCCCAGTGAATTCCCTAGGCTTGTTTCTAGTGGCCTCCTACAGCTTCTCAAGGCCTACAGCCATTCATCAGGACAGGCCCAAGTGTCCCTCCCCCACCCCCCACACCCGCTTTTGTTTCTCTTTCTTTTTTCCACAACTGGGGATTAAACCCAGAGATTTCACACTGAGTAACCTTCCCAGCCTTCTTTCTCTTTTGAGACAGTCTTACTAAGTTGTTAAATTGGCTGGACTGGACTCAAACTTTAGTTTAGTTTAGTTAGGTTAGCTTAGTTGTTATTCTTATTGAGACAGGGTCTCCTATGCGGTTCAGCCTGGCCTTGAGCTCTCTTTGTAGCCCAGGTTGGTCTCAAACTCACAGTGATCCTCCTGCCTCAGCACCACCACCACCACCACCACCACCCCCAGTGCTGGGATTACAGGCATGAACTATCATGGCCAGGCTCATTGGGCTCAAACTTGTGATTCTCATACTTTATCCTCCAGAATGCAGGTATTACAAGTGTGTGCCACCACACACATCTCCCTTTTTTCCACTACAAAGCATTTCCATTCTTGCTGCTTTGACTCAGCTAAAATTCAGGTGATGGGCAGGCCAGATAGCTCATTGGATTAAAGCTCCTGCTTAGGCAGATGCAGGGACCAGGGTTCAATCCTCTGGTGACCACATGCCATGAGGGCCCTGCGCCCAGAGAGCAATGAGGCAACTGAAACTGGGTGTGATGGTACACACCTGTAATCCCAGCACTTGGGAGGCAGAAAACAAGAAGAGACAGCAGCTCCAGTGGAGGAACAATAGGAGGCAAGAAGACTCGAGGAATCTGGCACTGAAGTGCACTTGAGATCCATGCAGACCACCAGCCTCCACTACAGGCACCTATTTGGCTAAAATTTACCAGTCCTGCCTCTTGTCTATTCCTGAACAGGAGCTTCCAGCTGTGGCTAGAAGCCCTGAAGACCAGCTGTACCGCTGACCGGAGGATGCCTCCTCTCACTCCCACAAGCACTTTGTATGTGTCACCCACCTCAGCCCAGACCACCTGACAACTCTCCTCCAGCCCACTGTTAATGACAAGTACAGGTACTTATCCTTAAGAGTTGAAGGCAGGAGCCAGCCAGATAACTCAGCAGGTTAAAGCACCTGTTTAGGCAGATGCAGGGGCTTGGGATTCAATCCCCGGGCCTGCTGTGCCAGCCCTGCCTACAGGGTACACTGAGACAGCAACTGAGACTGGGTGTGGTGGCGTACATCTGTAATCCCAGCACTTGGGAGGCCAAAAACAGGAGGATCACAAGTCCAATCTGTGTAGTGAGACCCTGTAGGCCCTGTACTAGACACATTTTAAAAAAAAGAATTGAAGGCAATTGTCCTATCTCTTTAGAACCAGATGACCAACTGCAGCCCTGAATGGGCAATCAGCCACTTATGCCTTCCCTGTCAGACGTGAGCCACCTACACTTTCTGTGAAATGCTACCAACAATCTACTATCACCAAGGAAAACTACATCCAGTCCACTCGTATCATTCTCATTGAATGTGGGTGTGTTTGTAATGTCAACAGTATACAATGTTTATAGCAGGTAAAGTATTCAGTATTTACAGTTGATAAACTAAGTCACTGGCAACTCTTCCCTTGTAAAACCCTCATTGCTTCCTATCCTCTCAGAAGCCCACTTTCCTCAGTTATACCTCCTATTTGGATATTTACTTCTGGATCCCTACTACCTTCACCTGGTCTTGAGAACACTGCTGATGTTTGGCCCAGCATCCCCCAAAGGCCCATGTTAAAGGCTTGGTCACCCATCCGTGTTGAGAAGTAGGCTGAGTGGAGGAGGGCAGGTCACATCCCTGAAGAGGATTTGGGGACACAAGCCTCTTTGTTACACAATTCCCTAAGGTGAGCAGCTTCCTATACCAAGTGTTCGCCACCACTATGTGCCGCCTCACTGCAGGCCCAAAAGCCATATAGCCATTGGCTATAGCTCCCATCCTCCAAAACATAAGACAAAATAAATCATTCCTTCTTTTTGTTGATTACCTCAATTACTTATCACAGGAATGGAAACTTCTTTAACACAGCCTCAGGACAGGTCTCTTCTCCCCTCTAACTCTTCAAAATTTGCTTACCGAGTATGTTCCTCAATTAGCGAAGGACCTTCAGTCTCTTTGGTAAAGGACACCATAGGGAATGCAATTGATAAGAACCAAAGAGATAGATTAACCTAATTCTGTCCATTTCACAGATTAAAAAACTGAGTCCCACCAAAATAAAGGGCTAAGACCTGTGCTGACTCAAGGACTTCAATCAAAGTTCTCTAAATGGGTCTTCATTGGAATGAGAAGGAAGGACTTTTGAGTTAAACGTGTGTATGACAGGCTCAGGATCCTCCTCCCAGTATTACCCCCAGAGGCCTTCCTTACTCAGGCTCCCTCACACTTCAGTTCCCAGTCTGCGCCTCAGCAGGTTCCATCAAAGAGCATCATTACCACCATTGTTGCTTATGCTATGACAGCCAAAGTAATAAGAGGGAGAGAGAGAGAAACACAGAATCCTCAACAATAATAATTATGTACTTCATACCTCAGAAACACTAATTCACAGCCTGCTGCCACACCCCTGAGAGTTGATAATGTGGTCCACAATTCACAGGAGGGAGAAGAAAGAAAGAGAAAGGGGGAGTGGCTCTGTCATTCACTTAGCCACAGGTCAGGTTGTCAGCAGTGAAGTAAGGACACAGAGTCA
This sequence comes from Octodon degus, assembly GCF_000260255.1. Taxonomy (NCBI): domain Eukaryota; kingdom Metazoa; phylum Chordata; class Mammalia; order Rodentia; family Octodontidae; genus Octodon; species Octodon degus. Next base: position 1,489,912 of record NW_004524634.1, on the reverse strand, counting down.
GCTGCTTGGTGTAGAATGGAATCTGTAGACCAGAGTTGCAACAGAACTGATGCAGGCAGCTGCATTAGATAGAAATATTATAGGCAGTCAGACAGGGCCAGGCCCTCAAGGAGACAAGGTGGAAGACAAGGTGACTTTGCAACTTGGAAGAGACAGACACTTTTATATGGACCACACTTCAAGACCAAGATGAAAGAGGAAACACAGCTACATACTTCTCTAGGGATGGGCATCAGGGATTAAATGAGTCACTGGCCTGATCCCAACAGGAAGAGACCCTGTCCTGCTTGCTATGTGACTCACTTTCCCATTTGATATTGGATTTGATCAATTTTACCTGAGCAATGGTGTTTATAATATCATTGGCTGACCATAGTTTTGTCCCACCTCATGTCCACCTAAGCAAGTTCCCACGTCTTCTCCACCACCTTAGACCCGCCTCACCACATGGTTTTCCTCTATAAAAGTCCCTGGAAGAGATAACTCCCAGAGGACAATTGTAATGGATCAACTCACATTTTATTTTATTTTTTTTATTACATTTTAAATTTTATTCTTTTTTTTCTTTTCAAAGTTTTATTGATAAACATATAGCAATGATCACATTTTAGATTATAAATGTAAATCTTGTGTTTTCTGTTGTGTAAAAATGTATACTCACCACTGTTCTAAATTGTTTAGTAACTAGTGGCTGTTTCTTGCTGTTTGCTCCATAAAATTCCTACCTCACCAATTCCTGTAACCCTCACCAATTCCTGTAAGCAAAGTTAGCTTAACAGAGATGACTTAAAGGAAACTAAATGGGCTTTGACTTTTTGTAACCTCGGGCTATGCAAGGCTGCCTTCAGGTTCACAGGTGCAAGATAACCAGAAACCAAAACAAAGCCCCAGAAAATTTAGTTTGACTAGTGGTCACAAATATCCTGAAAGCATTGTTTTGTGTCAGACAATGAATTTGTTTACCAAACAGAATGTGGTTCCAGGTTTTAAAACACCCCTGCTTCCTGGGCAAGGCGCCTTTCAGTCCTCTCCTGCATGAGAGCTGATTGGGGGCCCTGAGCTCAGTAATAAACAGCTTTCCAAATTCCAATCTGGCTGATCTGGTTCCTATCCTGAGTGACCCATAACAACAATCTGCTCGGGCCCCCCTCCTGTCCCTCTCTCATACAGGAGCTTTCTTTCCCTCAATAAATATATTCTGCTCATAACTTGTTTGTTCCTAAAATTCATTCTTCAGATTTAGAGAACATGAACTCATCCCAGGTACCTTTCAGGTTTGGAGATCAATGTTTCTCCCTGTGTCCCTTGGAGGTTTCCCATATCACACCACGACTGTGACCTACACGATAGGTACCTCAGCTCGGGCTTCTCAAGCTCTTTCATCCACCACCACAGTAAGAGATCATAATTTTACATTTACACCTTTCCACACCTATGACACACAGGAAACAACAGTTTTCACAAAACCATCCTTAAACACTCACTATGCACAGCATACTATTTCAATATTTTTCGTTTTGTCAAGTCCATTCTACTTTGTTTTCAAAAGTACAGTTATAATCACCTAAATGAACTTCATTACGCACTAATGCCTTGTGACTCAGTTTGAAAAGTAGAACCTGAGGGAGAAGATGAAAGTTCTGCTGTTAGGAGAAGAACCAAAGGAGATTCTTCAGTAAGAAGACAAGAGAGGGTCAGGGAGATAGTTCAGCAAGCAGCACAAGCACCTGCCTGGCAAGCGCAAGGTCCCGAGTTCAATCTCTGATATCAGAAGAAAAAGGAGGAAGAGGAAGAGGAGGAGGAGGAGAAGAAGAGAAAGGAAGAAAGGAAGAAAGAGAGAGAGAGAGAGAGAGAGAGAGAGAGAGAGAGAGAGAGAGAGAGAGAGGAGAAAGAAGGAAAGAAAGAAAGAGAAAAATGAAAAATTATTAACAGGGGCTAAAGGTGTAGCTCAGTGGTAGCGCACTTGCCCAACACTTGTGAGGCCCTGGGTTCAGTGGTGAAGCTGAATGTAATGGTGCAGACACAGTCACACAAATTCTGATCATGGAAACTTCTACAAGCCAGAAAGCCTGGGATTGGCCCAGCCCTGGGCGAGCTGAGCTGGCCCGTGGGAGCAGGCGTGGTGGTACAACACCTATAATCCCAGTGCTGCGGAGGCTGAGACAAGAGGATCACTACAAGTCCGAGCTGCTGCGTAGTGAGATTCTGTACCAAACACATAAAAAAAGAAAGAAACAAAGCCTAGAAGACTTAAAAAAAATTTAATTGTCATAAAAGATAAAAGAATACCAAAGAAACATACTAGACAAGTGTAATACAAACTTCTTACTTGAATTCTGATTGAAGAAAAAAAAGTTAAAACAAAAAACCCAGTCACAAAGTACATCATGGGGGGCTGGGGAGATGGCTCAGTAGAATAAGCGCTTGCCTGGCAAGCACAAGGGCCTGAGTTCAATCCCCAGTTCCACAAAAAAAAAAAAGTACATCATGGGGACAATAAGAAAACGTGCATGTGATCTGCTTATTAGATCATATCATTGGTTCAATGTTAAATATTTGGGGTTTGATGCTGGTATTGTGTTTTTATAAGAGAAGGAACTTGTTCTTAGGAAGTACAGTGTATATTGAAGTATATGAGGAAAAAGTCAGATTGTCTACAACTAACTTCAAATGGTTCAGGAAATAGAATATTTGTATAGAAGAGAAAGTCCAGTGTGGTAGTGGATATCCATAATCACAGCACCTGGGAGGCTGAGGCAGGAGGATCACTTTAAGTTCAAGGCCAGCCTGTGCTACATAGTGAATTCAAGGGCAACTTGGACTACACAGGAAAAGAGGAGAGAGAGACAGAGACAGAGACAAAGGAACAGAGACAAAGGAATAGACAGAGAGAAGCAGAGAGGGGAGGGGAGAGAAAAGGAACGAAAGAAGGAAGGAGGGAGGAAAGGAGGGAGGGAGGGAGGGAAGAAGACAAAAGAAAATAAATGTATGCAGTATAGTAACAATTAGTGAGTGAAGAGTATACGAGTAGGGGTTCATGGTACAGTACGATTGTTTCACTTTAAATTTAAATTGAAAATAAAACCAGAACAGAGCTGAGCATAGAATGCATGCTTACCATGTAAAAGGCATGAGTTTGATCCCCAGCAACACCAAAAAATTTTTTCATGAGAGATAGAGGGGCTGGGGAGATGGCTCAGTAGAATAAGCACTTGCCTGGCAAGAGCAAGGGCTTGAGTTCAATCCCTGGTTCCTCAAAAAAGA
>NW_004524634.1:1473004-1486548 GCF_000260255.1 Octodon degus | reverse complement strand
GAGAGAGAGAGAGAGAGAGAGAGAGAGAGAGAGAGAGAGAGAGAGAGAGAGAAATACCTATTTTAATAAAAGACAAGGCTGGGTGTAGTGGCACACGAAGCTGAAGCAGGAGGGTCACCATGAGCTTGGGCTACACAGTGAATTTAAAGCCAGCCTGAACTGCAGAACAAAACCTGGTCTCTAAAGACCAAAAAAAAAAAAAAGAAGAAGAAAAAAATTTTTTTTTCCAGAACCAGGGATTGAACTCAGACCCTTGCGCTTGCCAGGGAAGCACTTATTCCACTGAGCCATCTCCCCAGCCCCGAAGAAGAAAATTTTTAACTCTAATGTAAGACACTTTTTTTTTTTTTTTTTTTTTTTTTTTTACGGGAAGGATCTACAGGGTGTTCAGGGTCTCACTACTAGATTGGACTCATAGTGATCTGCCTGTGTACAGCTTCCCAAATGCTGGGTTTACATGAACGCACCACTACGCCCAGTCTCAAATGCCATCTCAGCACGATCCGGGGCTGGCATGGCAGGCCTTGGGATTGAACCCTGGGCCCCTGAGCCTGCTTGCAGGTGCTTTAATCCACTGAGCTATTTGGCTGGCCCTAAGACACATTTATTTAAAACATACATTAGCTGTGAATCCACCTCTGCTCTGCCTCATCACCTTGTAAAACCGGACAATTTAACACAATAAGCATTTTCCAGGTACACGGGAGGGTCATTACAGCAGATGCCCTGACCTAATTTTAGTTCTTGTGTGTGGGTTTTGGAGTCATCGGATCTCAAAGAATTCTCTTTCCACTACTGTAGCTGTGTGTGCCCTCCTTTGACCTCTATGCCCACCTCCTCCTGACCCTGTTGAGTTTCACTAGATCCTGGAGGTCCCGGAAAACCATGAAGGTTAAGAAATCCCTTTGTAGGGCTGGTGAGATGGCTCAGTGGTCTAAAGTACCTACTTAGCACAAGCTTAGCAAAGCACAGGGACCGTGGTTCAATCCCCCAGCACCACACGCCAGCCAGCCCGCCCCCTGGTGGGCTGAGCTGGCCACACACGCACACACACACAAATAAATAAATTTTTAAAAAATTAAAAAAAAAAAAAAAAAAAAAAGGAAGAAATCCCTTTGTAGCCAGGCGTAGCACAGGCCTGTAATCCCAGCACTTGGAAGGCTGAAGCAAGGGGATATTTTGAGTTGGCAACCAGCCTGGGCTACAAAGTGAGCTCAACGTAGCCTGAACTGCATAGCAAGACCCTGTCTCAAAAGGACAAAAAAAAAAAAAAAAAAAAAAAACCTTGGTTCCTGGCCTGGTGGTATATGCCTGTAATCCCAGGTCTCAGGAGGCTGAGGCGGGAGAGTTGAGTTCAAGGCCAGACTGAACTGCATAGTGAGAGCTTGTCTCAAAAAGGAAGAAGAAAGCAATTCTTTGTGCTCCAGGCAAATGGCCACATTCCCAGTGACTGAGGGAAGGCCCACAGAAGCCTGCCGCACTCACGCAGAGCTGGGCCCAACACAGACCTTCAGGCCCTCGCCCTTTGCCTTATAAACGATCACCTGGGCTGCTGGTCCCTGGGAATCAACCAGGAGAAGGAGCTCACGAAGCACACTTGGGGCCGAGCTTTCCTCCTTCCTGCAGGGCCCCCGACTCTGACCTGATGCCAGGCTGAGCCCGCAGGATGCCCTCCCTAATGATCCTTCCCAGACGTTTGTCTCCAGTCCTCTCTCCACCAATCGCGCCATCCTTGACCCCACTTGGTCACCCCGATTCTTTCTTGCTTTGTGGACTCCTCTGTAACTGGGGGACTCTGTCTACCTCGTGAGGCCTCTGCAGGTGGTCTGGTCATAGCGCGCTCCCTGCGGGAGCGGCCTCCTCCCCTCAGGGCACCACATTGCAAGCACGCCCCCCCCCCTCACTGCAACCTTCCCTCTCCCTACTGCAGCAACTTCCAAAACCACAGTGACTGCTTACCAAGCCTGCGTTTGTTTTCACTAGACACTCCCTTGCCAGAAGGATGACAACACGCACAGAGCTATACAGAGGCTTTGATGTCCCAGCCTAACCAGCCAGGGCATCCAGCATGCAGTAGCTGCTCAATAAGCTGATGCTCTCACTGCTATAAATGAAGCCAGCATACCAGCTAAGAAAGATAAGGGCTCCCGGGACCCCCACCTTGGATCCAGCTCCAGGCTCTACCCTTCAAAATGGATCCATGCCACCACAAGGGCAGCAGGCAGAAACACCGAAATGACACCCGGGATTTGGGGGCAGATTTACTTAACATCAGATGGGCAGTGACAAGGAATCAATAGAAGTGTCAGACCTTGGAAGCTGAGGAAGGAAGTTCTTGAGGGAGAGTGCTTGGCTCTCTTTCTTTGTTCATACAATACGCGTGGCACAGGGACCAGGCATTTCTAAGAAACAGGAGTAATGAAACTACAACAGGAACTGTTTATAAGAAAGATCAAGGGCTGGGGAGATGGCTCAGTAGAATAAGTGCTTCCCTGGCAAGCGCAAGGGTCTGAGTTCAATCTCCGGTTCCACCAAAAAAAAAGAAAGAAAAGAAAGAAAGAAAGAAAGAAAGAAAGAAAGAAAGAAAGAAAGAAAGAAAGAAAGAAAAAGAAAGATCAAAATGCTAGCAGTAAAACGACTTTTAAATAGTCAAGGGCCAGGGACACAGCTCAGTGGTATAAGCACCTGACTGGCAAGCGCAAGGCCCCGAGTTTGATCTCTGGCATAGAAAAGAAAAAAAAAAAAAGTTTTTAACATGTATTTACAAGCACAGGGTCCTAAGTTCAATCACCGGTGCCGCAAAAATAAATAAATAAATAAAATAGCCAAGGATGTAGGGCAGAGGCAGAGCCCTTCCCCAACACGCATAGGGCCCTGAATTTCATACTCAACACTACAAAAATACTCCAGTATTATGGACTTACTTTTTTAAAAAAGACAGTTTCTTCCCACATTGCGCATCCTGGCCTCAAACTTGTGATACCTCCGCCTCCCAAGTAGCCGGGATTACAGGCACGAGCCACTGTACCCAGCTTACACTTTTATCTATTTTTTTATCTATTTGTTATTCCTTTTCTCTAGATTCCAAATATCTCACTAATCTAATTACTTTATTCATTCATTAAACAAACTTTTGGGGATGTGCCAGACACTAGTAAGTGGAAAAGAACAGATACGTCCCCTGTCCTGGAGGAGCATGTAATCCGGCCAAAACATAGGACAAGTGATTTAAGCACTACTGATGGGTACTGTCGCAAATGAGTAGTGGATGTGAAGAAAATTTACGACAGAAAAGCATACAGCAGGAGGAGCCAGTCAGAAAAGTCTTCTTTGGTGCCAGAAAGACAGTTTCACCAAATCAAAAAGACTGAACATGATGTCTGTTTGCTGACCAGAATGCAACCACCAAAAGTAACTACAAATCACCCATGTATTTGAGAAGACAACACTATATACAACAGAACAACCACTGTTGAATTCTGTATCACTTGTAATAAGGGTTTTTAAAAACTATTTTTATTCTCTTTTTTTAGAAAATAAAAGTCTTGGGGGCTGGGCAGATGGCTCAGTGGAATAAGTGCTTCCCTGGCAAGCGCAAGGGCCTGAGTTCAATCCCTGGTTCCGCAAAAAAAAAATAAATAAATAAAAAATAAAAGTTTTTTAAAAATTAAGAAGTTCAAGCTGAGCATGGTGTCATACTCCTGTAGTCTCAGCACTTCAGAAGCTGGGGCAGAGCTGTGAGTTCAAGGCCAGCCCGAACTACATAGCAAAGCCCTCTAAAAAAATGAGAGAAAAATAAATTCAGGGCAGTGAGATAGCTCAGCAGACTAAGTGCCTGCTTAGGCAAGTGCAAGGACCAGGGTTCGATCCCTGGCAACATATGCTGCATTGGCCCTGCCCCCAGGCACACTGAACCAGCGACAGAGTCTGGGCATGGTGGTGCACAACTGTAATCCCAGCACTGGGATTACACTGAAAACAGGAGGATCACTATGAGTCCAAGCTGCACAGTGAGACCCTGTACAAAATACACGAGAAATAAAGAAGGAAAGAAAGAAAGAAAGAAAGAAAGAAAGAAAGAAAGAAAGAAAGAAAATTCATTTCTAAATAACCTCCAAGTCAAAGCCTCTTTAACAAAGATTTTATTCCCAGAGCTAAATGGAAGTCAGGAATCCTTTTTCACAGCCAATATAGTGTCTCACATCTGTACTCCCAGCACTCAGGAGGTGAGACAGAAAGATGAGGAGGCCCACATCAGCCTGCACTACACAGTAAGACTGTCTGAAAGACAGACAGAGAGAGAAAGAGGAGAGAGAGATCCTTTTTTCCTAAATACTGAAAAATTGTTCATTTGGAGGGCTCTGTTTTATTCAAATGGTGGCAAGATTTCAAACGTAGTAAAGATAGGCCCTGCAGAGTTAGTTTGGGCCAAGTAAAAGTAAGGAAAAGGGAGAAGCAAAAATAGAAATAAAAGGACACCCTACAGCATCGGGTGGGCTACCTTGAAGAGACACGATAGCCAAGAATCATTCATTTTGTATACACAGACTAACAAGGCTATCTGACTCAAAGGTTTTCAAAACTCCTTTTAGTGCAATTAACTGGGTGCTCATACATACCAGGTTTTGGAAAAAAAAAATCAGTCTGAGCCTTTAGGAAAAGGAGGGAAAGCGAAGCATTTCAGACTGGTTTAAAGGAGAGAGACGCTTCCTGTGGAGCGTGGGGCCAACAGCGCACACAGTAAGTCTGTCGGTGAGAGGCTTCCTACCGGCACAGCCACTCTCAGTTCATCAGCACAAAAAGTCTGGCTCCACCGGCTTTTGTTTTGTTTTCTGTCTTATTGAGACAGGATCTTTCTATGCAGCTGTAGCCCAGGCTAATGTCAAATTTGCAGTGATTCTCCTGCCTCAGCCTCAGGGTCACAGGCCACCAGCTATGCGACAGTTGGCAAGTGACTTCTGTCTCAGTTTGCTGAGTGGGAGAAAGGTACCTACCTCAGAGGATTGCTGTGGGAACTTCCTAAGAGATTGATTCTGAGACAAGCATGTGAGAGGCAGTGTCACTGATTCCAACTGATGCTGAGAGCTGCCTGTTGCCTGGCTTAAGGTGGACCAGAGTTCCAGTCCCTGAGCAACAGTGTCTGGGTAGCTACCAGCAGGAGGGAGAGCGCAGGAGGGGTGATAAAAGAGGCTCTCCTGAAGGGCCCATGGATTGATTGTTGCTCACGACTCTCACACCAGAGTTGCCCTGCCATCTAGTGCCCAGTGACAGCAAAAGCTTGACTGCCACCAACAGGTCCCCATTGCTGCAAGGCTGGCTCTCCAGTTTCCTTTTCTACTCCAGGCACTTCCCCAAAGCTTCAAGGGTGCCTCCCACGCCTCACCTGGCACTCTCTTCACACTCTCAAGGGCCAAGCAATGGCTTGCTCATTCAGAGATTCAGTGCAAGCCTCGCCTCCTTTAAGAGGGCCTTCCAGAGACCACTGCACGCTTGAGTCCAGCCAGGCAGGCTGTCTCTAGTGCATGTCTTCCAACAATGTTTGCAACTGAGACCTCCCCTCCTTCACCGACCTCTGCTCTGCAGCAAAGCCTCTACCTAGCATGGTGCCCAGTGTTTGTTCAATAAACAAATGCATAGCATAGTAAAGACGGGAGTCACTGATAAGAATTGTTCTGGGGGTTTAGAAACAGCCCCATGTTGCAGGCATATACTATGCCTATTCCACTGTTGATTGGGTATCTCTAGCTCCCATACTGCCCTTGAGGCTAAATTTTTATCAGAAACATATGCATAAATGTGACAAAACAGTTCCACTCCTTGGAATTTACCCAAGAATTTAAAAAAAAAAAATCTGTTTCTACCAGATTCATTCAAAGATGTTCGGGGCTGGGGAGATGGCTGAGTGGAATAAGTGCTTCCCAGGCAAGTGCAAGGGCCTGAGTTCAATACCTGGTTCCGGAAAAAAAAAAAAAAAAAATCTCAAAGATGTTCATAGCCACTGCTTTAGTTATCACTGGAAAAGCAGAAATGCCCACCAGAGTGTGGGTGGTTAAACAAGTTGTGGTAGTGTCCCCAGCTAGCACTAGTCCTTACTTTGGTGATACCAGAAATTAGAAGGATTTTTTTTTTTTTTTTTTTTTGCTGGCTCAGGCTGCCTTAAGGGCTGGTCTGGGGATCAAACCACCGTAACCCACTTGCATAAGCAGGTGCTTAAACAACTGAGCTAACTGGCAGGCCCCTCTCTGGTAAGTTTGTGTGTGTGTGTGTGTGTGTGTGTGTGTGTTTCTGTATTTTAGGGACGGGCCTACAGGGTGTTCAGGGTCTTACTACTAGATCGGACTTGTAGTGATCCTCCTGCTTATAGCCTCCCAAGTGCTGGGATTACAGGCGCACATCAGCACGCCCAGTCTCAAAAACTGAGAGAATCCACATGAATTCACGAAAAATGGGAAAGCAAGAGACAGTGAAGGAGAGGCATGGCTGTGACAACCCATAACAAAGACAGGAGAAAGAAAAATAGGGAAAGGGCCTCAATCTGAGGAACTGACAAGGACACTAATCTGAAGATTACACCAGCCCAACAGTAAAAGAGCAGGTACCATTCTGTAGGCTGCAGTGTGGCCCAGATCTGGTTGACCATTATTTAAGAAGCCCTGGAAGAATCCTGCTGGCTGGCTGATGTGACAGTTTAGCTGCCAAGAGATGATTATTCTTTCCCGGAGGGTTGGTCTCAGTCTTACAAGACTGCTGGAATCCAAGGTGACTATGGGTTTAGGGCAAGGAGACTTCTGATATAGCTGATTGCCCCATAAATCCCTATCCTGGGGTCCACAGTCTTTTTTTTTTTTTTTTTGCGGAACCGGGGATTGAACTCAGGTCTTGCGCGTGCCAGGGAAGTGCTTATTCTACTGAGCCATGTCCCCAGCCCTCCACAGTCTTGAAGGATGATGAGATAGGTGACATAAATTCAGGCCTACTCAACTATTTTGCCATCTTTTAGACAGGCCTTTCCTAAGTGACTGACTTGTCTCTATGCAGAACTGAAAAGGGGTTGGACCCAAAGCTTTACAAAATAAAGGTCAAGCTTTGTTTTGCTGTTAGTTACCTATTGAGCATGGTAGACCTAAATAGTCACTATTCTTAGCAAAAATTTCTCTTAAGTCCCTCACTGCCACAGACAAAAATACAAAGCATGCTTTTAGTGAGTAACAGGCTAAAGTCGCGGACAACGTAACAGGTTAAGAGGACAACTCTGTCCGCACAGTGGTCTCTGACTGGATCATTATGTCCATCCTGTGGAATACTATTCAGCAAGAAAAGGAACTGAAAACATGGTTCACTTTCAAATGCACTGTGCTGAGGAAGAAAAGTGAAGAAGAGTCTATATAGTTTAGAACAGGAAAGTGTAATCCACAGTGACAGAAAACAGATCTGTGGAGTTAGAGCAGCAGGGCTGCTGGGGAGAAAAGCAGAGACTGACAAAAAGCAAAGTTTGTGAAAAGCTCAAGCGGCACACCCAAGATTAGGACATTCATCCGTGTGGTTTTATTTTGTTTGGGGAACTGGGAATCGAGTTCCCGACCTTGCACTTGCTAGGCAGGAGCTATGCCACTGAGCTAGCTCCCTGGCTCTCTCACCTGTATGTTAATTACATTAAATATATGTTAATAACTTGAAGGAAGGGGCAGAGGAAAGGAGCAAATGAGGAGAGGACCTGAGGGAGGTAGGAAAGCAGGGAGGCAGTGGAAGTACTCAGTACTGCCCTCCAGTGGGAGAACTGGGCTCAGGCCAGGGGCGCCATCTGGTAGTAGCAATCCGGACCGCCAGGGGGCAGCGCGAGCACCGGAGAGCGGGCCGTGAGGGGGCGGGGCTGCGCCGAAGCCATGTGGGCGCCGGCGTCGCGCAGCGCAGGGTCACTATGGCGGAGCTGCAGCAGCTCCGGGTGCAGGAGGCGGTGGACTCCATGGTGAAGAGTGTGGAGAGAGAGAACATCCGGAAGATGCAGGTAGCGGGCGGGGCCGAGCCGGAACCCCTCCCCCACGACCGGACTCCCAAGCCCTGGTCCGCGCGGGGCGCCCCGCTTTCCCACCCGCGCTCGGGCGGGCGCCCGGGGGCTTTCCTGCCTCTGTGGTCCCGAGCTCCGCCGCAGGCTGCGCTGGTTTATATGCCGTTCTACGTGGGTCCCCTAAGTGTTCTGCGGGTGTTGGTCCAGTTCCCCTCGCCAGATTATGGGTTTCCTTTCTAATTCAAGTCTTGAGTCGGGAACACAGATTACCAGGTCGCCGTCTCTGAACTTGGTACTTGGTTTTCAAAACGCGGCTTCATCTGACCCGCCCCTTCCTGCCCCGCGCACCCAGCCATTGGTGCCACAGGAACCAGTGAGCTAACAGCAAAAAGACCTTGAAAACACTCTGGGAGGCGCTGAGGATAATTTTCCCAGCCTTGGTTTTAATTAAAGATGCAGACTCAGGATGCCTGTTTGAGAGGTGAAAGGTAGAAAGGGAGATGCACATACAGACGTGACCCCTGACCCTTGTCCTTGGTCATCTTTGCCCTACCTAACCAGGCTCTGCCCTTCTTCCTCCGTAGGGCGTCATGTTCCGGTGCAGTGCCAGCTGCTGTGAGGACAGCCAGGCGACCATGCAGCAGGTGCACCAGTGCATCGAGCGCTGCCACGCGCCTCTAGCTCAGGCCCAGGCCTTGGTGACCAACGAGCTGGAAAAGTTCCAGGTGAGGAATATTTCAACCAGAGATCTCTAGACCATGATGTGCCCTACGCCGGGAAATGACATGCCTTTTGCTCGGGACCCTTGACTTTGGCGTCTTGGTTCCCTTAACATCTGTGACAGTCCCACCGCTAACTAGTGTTCATAGGGTTTGAAATTCTGGGAAAAGTCCTGGAAGTTGAGCACTGTTAGCTTGAACCATATATTTCCACAGAAGTAATGATGTAATTGGGAGTTTCCAGGCAAGTTCATGGGCAGAAAAGCCTTTATACCTTTTTGTTGTTGTTGTCAAGTTCAGCACCAAATATAATGTCTACTGTGTGGCATAAAATTCACCAAAATGTTTTTTTGTTTGTTTGTTTGTTTGTTTTAAGCCAAGAATTGAAATCAGGACCTTGCAATTGCCTGGCAGGTACTATGCCACTGAGCTGTCTCTCCAGTCTATTAATTCATTTTTAACACAGCAGGATCACCCAGAAAGTGGAATAACATAGTCTTTAAAAAGTATACGGCTGGGGATATGGCTCAGTGGCATAGGCACCCACCTGGCAAGTGCAGGCCCCAAGTTTGATCCCCGATGTCAAAAAAAAAAAAAAAGAAGAAGAAGAAGATAAAAGGTATAGATCATAGCTGGCTGTGGTGGCATGCACCTGTAATCCAACAGGCTGCTAAGGCAGGAAGATGGCAGATTCATACCCAGCCTGAGCAACTCTGGCTTCGCAAACCACTTCAGAATAAAAAGGATTGAAGACGAAGTTCGGTGTAGAGGCCCTGGGTTCCATCCCCAGTACCACAAAAAAAGGAACAGATTAGAGCAAGATGCCATCATTGTTTTGTGGACTTAAACACCTACCCCAGGACTGTCCCTACTTGCTACATCCAGAGAGCAGTTCCTGTGTCACTAAGGGACAGTCATTTATATGAAGCACTATTGTTGGTAGTGACGCCTGGCTGACATGCCCCTTTCACGCTTTTTTGTTTGTTTGTTTTGCTTTTCAAGCAGGGTCTGGCTGTGCAACTCAGGCTGGCCTTGAGCTCACTTTGTAGCCCAAGCTGGTCTTGAACTTGCAATTATGTGCCTGCCTCAACCTCCCCATCGCTTAGGATTACAGGCATGCGCCACCACACCAAGCTCATACTTACTAAGAGCTTCCTTTTACCCTGTCTGAAACAAGAAGCACCTAGCTTCATTTAACTCCCTTCCTCTGAGCCAGTAATGGTGAATCTTTTAGTTGGGATTGTCCCAACTACAATCCCAAACCCATTTATTGGGGCTGGGGATAGAGCCCAGTGTCGCAGCACCTACCAAGCATAAGATTTATCACAAAGTGCTAACACTGCAATTAAATCTGAATACTGTGGTTTCACTTTAGGAAAAAAAAAACTCATATGCTAATATCTTTTGTCTTAAAAGAAAAACAAGTAACGTGTATGCCGTAAGTTTGCCACCACTGCCTTAAATGTACTTTTGTGGAATTTGAAAGTGCCCTTTGCAGTGCTAGTCTGTTATAACCTGAGGTTCTACTCAAATGAGAACATTGTCCCTAATATGTACTACATCTTTACTTTTGGCTTTACAAAACTTTGCCAAGTTACTGCCATTACGAAGAAAAAGCTTCTCCAAGATCATGAAACTCCAAAGGCTGGTTGGTTTGTGCTTGTTCTGGCATCTAGCTTTGTGGATGAGGTCTTTGAAAACTTGACTCAGCGACCCTTCTCCTTTCATTCCTTTTGCAGTCTGCCAGGCAGACTTTGACACTTGCACTGTCTTATAGTTGTGAGTATACCTCCATGGGCTGTTGGTCAGGGGTCACTTCTCATCTTTTTTAAAAATCTTTTATTTATTTAGTACAGGGTCTTGCTATGCAGCTCAGACTCATAGGGATCCTCCTTTCTCTGCCTACCCAGCACTGGGATTACAGGTGTGCACCATCACGCCTGGTTTCGGTGGCCAGCTAGGCGTGGGACAGTACAGCTTGTGGTACAGGGTATTGAACCCAGGCCCTTGCACTTGCCAGGCAGGCAGTTAGACCTCTGAGCTCTCTCCCTAGCCCCCTCATCTTAATCTGTCTGTATCCTCTCCTTGAATCACTTTATTCTTCATTTTGCCACTAGAACCCCTCCTGGTTTTCCACCTCCCTCTCGGGCCCCCTTTTTCCCTCCACACTGGGCATTGAACCTAGACCTTTGCACTGAACAGTGTCTCCAGCCATTCTCTTTTGACCATTGAGTGCCTAGGGTGGGCTCAGAAACAATCCCAAATATTCTTGTCTTCACCTCCCAGAGTGCTGGGATGACAGCTGTGCACCACACCTGGCCAGGGCCAGTCTTTTGTGGCCTCCTTTGCTGGCTCTTCCACACTCCTGCATCTGAGCACTGGAGGTGCAGGCTGTCCTTGGGCTTGTCTCTTGGTAGCTATACATATCTTCCATGTGCTGATAACTCTTCATTCCTACCTCTGGGCCAAATCTTACTCCTAAATTGAAGATTAGCATTTCCAGCTATTTCCTCAACATCTCATTATTTTATCCTTGCACTAAAATGTAAGTCCCAAGTAGGCCAGGACTTTATCTGTTTTTTGTTTTGTTTTGGTTTGGTTTGGTTTGTTTTTTTCATGGTACCAAGGATTGAACTCAGGACCCTGTGCTTGCCAGGCAGGCGCTTATTCTACTGAGCTATCTCCCCAGCCTATAAGAAAGAAATTTTGTCTTTTTTTTTTTAAGCACAGGATCTACAGGGACTCACTACATAGACAGGACTCGTAGTAATCCGCCTGTGTTCAGCCTCCCAGTAGCTGGGATTACAGGTGTGCACCACCATACCCACTCTCAATCCCAGTCTCAGCATGCCCCCCAAGGGTGGGCCAGCATGGCAGGGATCAAACCCCAGCTGCTGCACTCTGCCTAAGCAGGCGGTTTAGTCCATTGACTATGTGGCCGTCCCTGTCTTGTTTTATTGCTGTATTCACAACATTAGAAGGCTGGCGCATAATAGATGCTCAACATATACTATATTTGAATTAAATTGTTTCCCTGTAGCAAGAACAGGCATTAAAGAATTAAGATAGGGCTGGGAGGATGATGTGTTCTTGTAATTACAACTACTCAGGAAGCTGAGGCAGGAGGGTCCCAAGTGTGAGGCTAGGCTGAGCAAGCTTAGCACCCTGTTTCAAAATAAAAAATGGCTGGAAATGTAGCCCAGTGCTCCCTGAATTCAGTCCCCACTACTGCAAAAGAACAAAGGAATTAAGGTGTTTCTAAGTGTGACAGTAACCTTAGCAACCTCTCCCTAACAAGCAGTCTTCTGTACAGTTCACTTGCTCACCCCCCTGCTTAGCAGTGGTTTCTCTGTGCTCCCCCAGTGTTCTCTTCTGTGTCAGCCAAGAACTTCTTGTACTCAGTGTCACTTTAACTGAACAAGAGGATAGACGTCGAGCCTGTAGCCCAAGACCTGGCACACAGTCCACACGCAGGACGTGCAGTTCAGCCTCTCAGCCTTCTCTTCCTCTCTTCTTGCTGCAGGACCGCCTGGCCCGGTGCACGATGCACTGCAATGACAAAGCCAAAGATTCAATGGACGCAGGGAAAAAGGAGCTTCAGGTGAGGCAGCAGCTGGACAGTTGCGTGGCCAAGTGTGTAGATGACCACATGAACCTCATTCCAACTATGACCAAGAGGATGAAGGCATCTCTCTCATCTATTGGGAAATAAAGGCTTTGCCAGCGGCCACTGTGGCCGAGGGCAGGAATCTATTTTATAAGAATGGCAGTCTTAGTCTTTTACATAAAATTTGTGAAGAAACTAAGGATAAAAGGAAGTTTGTGACATACTTCACTTGCCTGTGGACCCTGCTTCCTCTGTTTGGATGCTAGAAAGTAAAATTGAAAAAAAAAAAAAAATGGTGCTAAAGTTTGGATCAAAGATAGCATAAGGAAGTGTTTTAGAGCCTACATTTCACGTAGTAAGCCCTTACCCTGAAGTAGACTCTCCCTCATACCAACTTCCTCTTAATACACAGATGCTAGCAGGCTGCAGTCTCCTCCAAGCTGCCTGTGACCTGGTGGAGTTGCAGGACAGCTGTCTCTCTGGCTGGCCTCCTATTTATCAGAAGTTATCACCACACTATTTCATATAAGCCATAAGACAAACTCCAGATAACTAATTTACACACCCATAATCTCACCATTTGGGAGGCTGAGGCAGGAGGACTGCTATGAGTTTGAGGCCAGCCTGGGCTACAGAGAGTTCAAGGCCAGCCTGAATATGTAGCAAGACAGGGAGGGAGAGGCACCTTCATTTTGCTTGGTTTGTTTTTATATGCAAGGGTAGAAAGTGAATTTAAGATGAGGCAGGGGGATAAGAACTCTGAAAGGATTTTATGTAGAGCCTTTTCTTGCCATCAAGATATGCGTGTGCATGTCTTGAAATTCTAACACTGTGTCTTTCAAGCTGGAGACAGTTGCAAAAAGGAGAGTCAGACACTACATGTAAAGCAGAGCTTTCTTTACTGGCCAGTGGGCCCTCGTACTTTTTTTGGCAGTTACCAGAACAGTCTTTTTTTTTTTTTTTTTTTTTGTGAGCAGGATATATTTATTGGGAGACAAAAAGCTTCTGTCCAAGAGAGGGACAGAAGGGGGGCCCCTGAGCTGCTGATCCCTGTGCCAGAACAATCTTGCAGGGAAACTTTTCCCCTGAAGATTAAAGGTGTTTAACTCTGATAAACAGTGAAATGGGAACTGTTGGCTAGTTAAGAATTTTGTGAACTACTAAACTTCAAGAAATTGGTTTTTAGGGCCAGGGAAATGGCCCGGTAGAATAA
>NW_004524634.1:1442944-1472763 GCF_000260255.1 Octodon degus | reverse complement strand
GGTCTAAAGCACCTACTTAGAACAAGCAAAGCTAAGGTAATATAACCTGTGGCAGTGTCAAGGCTGTGATATTTTCCTTGTGGTTTGGTCTCAATAAAAATTTCATTGTTTCCTCAGCATTGTATTTCTTTTATCTGGGTAGTGAATAACTTTCTCAGTACGTTTCTCTTGTTATGTTTAAAATAAGGGCCAGGGAGATAACTCAGGTCTGAGTGCCTATCTGGCAAGCACAAGGACCCAAGTTTGATCCCTGATACCACATGGATTGCTAGCCCTGAACCAGCCACTAAAAACCAAGTGTGGTGACACACCCCTGTAGTCCCAGTGCTGGCGAGACTGAAATAGGAGGATCACTATAAGTCTTAAGCTGCGTAGCGAGATCCTGTACCAAATAAATAATTTTTTTAAAAAAAAAGTTTTAAAAAAATAAAAATAAATGAAGATGTCCAGAAGAGTGGGAATTCATGTTACAGTTCAGATGCAGGACTAGATTGTTAAAATAAGCACTAAAAGGATAGAAAATTATGACTGAAATCCATAAATGTACAAAAGACACTCACCTGGGCACGGTTACACACACCTGTAATCCCAGCACTCAGAAGGCTGAGGCAGGTGGACTGCCATGAGTTCAAGGCTAGCCTGGGCTACATAGTTCAGAGCCAGTCTGAACTACAAAGCAAAACCCTGTCTCAGACAAAAAACCTCTTAGAAGTGAGTATACTCATGCTTGCCAATAATCCCAGCAATGGTGAGGCTGAGGCAGGGAGATCTTAGGTTCAAAACCAGCCTGGACTACATAAGACCCTGTCTCAAAAAAAAAAAAAAAAAAAACAAAAAAAAAAAAAAAAAAAAACGATGGGCCTTGGGAGATGGCTCAGTATAATAAGCGCTTGAGCACAAGGGTCTGAGTTCGATCCCCAATTCTGGGAAAAAAATAGATAGATAGATAGATAGATAGATAGATAGATAGATAGATAGATGTGTTTGGTGGTTATTACACTGGTACCAGAGATTTTTTTTTATTTTTTTTTTTTTTAATTGTACTGGTGATTGAACCAAGGGCCTTGTGCTCAGTTACATCCCCAGGCCCACACTTCCCATTGGTTTGGTTTGATGTTTTATTTTTGTTTTTAAACATTAAGACAGGGTCTAGATAAATTGCCCAGGTCAGGCTTGAATTTGCTATCCTCCTGTCTCAACCTCCCAAAGTGCTGGAATTATAAACTTGCACCACTATGCCGTGCATATAGCCATGCTAAATGCACGGAATTAATTTGAGAGAGTCCTCTACTTAGTGCTATCAAATCCTTCAATTCTCATTTAAATAATCTATAATCCAGGGCTGGCCAAATAGCTTAGAGGATTAAAGCGCCTGCTTAGGCAGACACAAGGACCAGTTCAATCCCTGGTGTGCCATGCCAGCCCCACTCCTGGGGCGCTGAGATGGCGATTGAGACTGGGTGTGGTGGCACAAGGCTGTAATCTGAACACTTGGGAAGCTGAAAACGGGAGAATCACTACTTTTTTGATCTGTGTAGTGAGACCCTGTAGACCCTGTACTAAATACATACATTAAAAAATCCATAATCCGTTGATTTTCCTTTTTTATTTATTTTTATTTTTATTTTTTGTGTTTTAGGGAAGGGTCTAGAGGGTGTTCAGGGTCTCACTACTAGAGGGACTCAGTAGTGATCTGCCTTTTTATAGCTTCCCAAAAGCTGAGATTACAGGCATGTGCCACCATGCCCAGTGTCTTTTTTATTTTTATTTTTTGATTTTCCTATTTTAAATAACAACTAGAAACAAGTGGGAGCCACTTTCTTGTGTCCCTGACTTGGAAAATCAGTACTCACATTAGAGAATACTTACATGCCTGCCACACCTCACATTTTATATACATGGACAATGGGACATTAAGTGGAGTCCTGGAAGCAATGTTATAAGAACTCCAGGGTTGTCAGTTGGAAATACCCTCTAGGGCTCTTCAAAGTCCTGGAACAAGGACTAGTCCCTTTTTCTTCTGGTGCAGAAAGGTCATTGATTTGGGTGTTAACAAAACGTTTGACCTGACAGTATGACATGGGTGGATATATACAAAAAAATAGATAGATAGATATAGGGAATCAAGGTCAACACTAGCCCAAAATTTTACCTAATATATAAATACTATGTATTTATGGGGTGCCGTATGATATTTTGATACATGTGTGCACTCTTGCCTTCCTATAATTAACTTTAGCGTAGTGTGATATCTTGTTCTGATATTATAACTTTAAGAACATTCATTGTCCCAATTAGAGAAGGTTAGTGTTGACCCACTATCATCATCCTCATAACACTGCTTCAAGACTCATTAGTGTCCCATTGTCCATGTATATAAAATGTGAGGTGCGGCAGGCATGTAAGTATTCTCTAATGTGAGTACTGATTTTCCAAGTCAAATGCACAAGAAAGTGGCTCCCAATTGTTTCTAGTTGTTATCTAAAACAGGCAAATCAAAAAATAAAAATTAGGGCTGGTGAGATGGCTCAGTGGTCTAAAGCACCTACTTAGAACAAGCAAAGCTAAGCAGGGACCGCGGTTCAATCCCCCAGCACCACATGCCAGCCAGCCCCGCCTCCCGGTGGGCTGAGCTGGTCACACACACTAAATAAATAAATAAATAAATAAATAAATGAAATCTTTAAAAAAAAAATAAATAAATAAAAATAAAAAAAATAAAAATTATATATGTGTGTGTGTGTGTGTGTATCCACTACACCAGAGCTTGTTTTCATTCTGCATATATTGTATTAAAACAAACACAAAACCAGGAGCCTAGAGCCTAGACGCGTGGATGGTTATCTCAATTTCACACAAAGGAAATAATGAGGAGGAGGCCCAGCCTCCCCCCGCTGGCCATTCATTGGTAATGAAACTAAAAACTGGCAGCTTACCCACAAGCCCCGGCTTCTCCTAAGTATCGCGAGGCGAAATGTAAAAATTACAGACCTGCGATTGGCTCGCGACCTGTGGTGACGCCAGACGTAAAGCGTCGACCCCACCGCGGGAGCGTGACGGAGGTTGTAGATTCCTTTCAAAGGCTCCCTGAGCCCTTCGACTAGACAAGATGAGCAAAGCTCACCCTCCCGAGCTAAAAAAGTAAGTCGCGCGTGATACCCTCGCCCAAGGGCCGCTTCTCTGCGTGCTCGGAGTCCGTTTCCCTTCTTTCGTCTGGCGAGTGTGTGCCAAACAGCTTGGGTCCCTTCAGCCGAGCTGATGTCTCCTTCCGGTCGGAGCCCGCGGAATTCTGACCAGGGGCTCGCGCTTCGGAGTGTGAAGCTAGCGAAGACGCCGCCTGTTGGGCCTATCGGCGCTCCTCCGTTTGGCTGGTTCACGGCCCGGGTCTCCTCGTGATCCCTTCCTCTTTGAAGAGCTCCAGTACCTCGTTTGGGTGAACATCTTGAATAACATCATGTCCTGAGTAAAATGGTTTGAGAGATAATTTCATAAGGAATTACGGGACTTGCTGGAGTGCAAGTGTTTAGTATATAATTAATCGAAAAGCCGTTCAACGGGCTGGGGAGATAGCTCAGTAAACTAAGCTCCTGCCTGGAGAGAGCAGGGTCCCGAGTTCAATCCTTGGCACCGAAAAAAAAAAACGCCGCTTAAGCCGTAGTGAATGTGTTTGTAGCTGTTTCTTTGTGCTTTTGTATAGATAGCCCATTTCTTTTTCTTGCACCTTTTTTAAAGAAAAATTTTACCTGATATATAAATACCATGTATTTATGGGGTACCATGTGATGTTTCAATATATGTGTGCACTCTTGCCTTCCTATAATTACACTTTGGCATAGTGTGATATCTTGGTCTGATATTATAACGTTAAGAATTTTCATTGTCTCAGTCGGAGAAGGCTAGTGTTGACCCACCATGATCAAACAGTAGGATATCCTTCCTGTAGGTAAACCTCAGTTTGAAGCATTGGCCTCCTGAACACTTCTTGACTGAACACGTTCCATGTTTACTGAATAGTTTTATCTCTATCATGTAACACTGGAACTTTGCATATAGTAGTTGGATTGTACAAGGAGCTCTTTCTGCCTGAGGTTACTAAGCGGTGAATGTAGGCATTTTCAGTATTGGGGACTGAATCCAGGGCCTCAAAGTTGTGATCTTCCTATCTCACCTTCCCAAGTAGCAGGGATTACAAGTGTGTGCCACTAACCCATCTGGCCTGTATTATACTTGTCTTGAGTTGGCTCATTATATTCAATGCATTAAAGTTGAGTTTTCCAGCCAGGACTGTAGTCCTAATAATACAGAGGCTGAGGCAGGGGAATCACGAGAAGTTCAAGGTCAGCCTAAACATCGCAAGACAAAAAAGAAAAGCATTCATATAAGTAGCCTGTAACTGAGATAAAAATTGATTTGGTATGGCATGTTTTCAGTCTATCCTACTAAGATGGGATAGTCTTGTTTAATTCAAATTGTCCAACACTTCAAAATGTGTATTTTGCTAAGATGTGCTTTCGAAGTGTCCTGAAAATTTCAGCTTAATGCTTTTTTTTTCTTTTTTTTTGCATTTTAGGGAACGGTCTACAGGGGTTCAGGGTCTCATTACTAGATTGGACTCATGGTGATTCCCCTGTTTACAGCCTCCCAAGAGCTGGGATTGCAGGTGCATGCCACCACCCCCAGATTCAATTGCTATCTCAGCACAGCAGACCTGGTAATCAAACCCACGGCCCCTGTGCCTGCTTGCAGGTGCTTTAATCCACTGAGCCATTTGGCTGGCTCTAAGCTTAATGCTTTAGTATTGAATAAACATTACTATCTCATAGGAAGTTAAGTACCCACTGAATTAGCTGTTGTTTTACTGCTGTTTTGCAGAGAAGCAAAACATAACTCAAGTCTTTGTTTTTGTTCTGTTCAGAATCATAGGCCCAGTAATTGAAAATTAAGTCAGTGAAGCAAAACAAGTGCTAAAGAACAGTAATTTTTTTCATAGTTCACACTGGTAAAAAGAATTTAGGGGTTGGGGAGATGGCTCAGTAGAATAAACGCTTCCCTGGCAAGCACAAGGGTCTGAGTTCAATCCCCAGTTCCACAAAAAAGAAAAGAATTTAATGAAGATTATGTGGTTGAAACATACTCTTGTTGACTTGTTCTGGCCCAAATCATATTGCTTTGTATAATGTCTAATCTAAGTATTCCCTCACTCTTTATAGCAATACTAGGGACTGGGGAGATGACTCAGTAGAATAAGCGCTTGCTTGGCAGCGCAAGGGCCTGAGTTCAATCCCCGGTTCCAAAAAAAAAAAAACACAGAGTTTTTACTATTTTATATTTCATGTTCCTGTTATATAAATTAAGTCAAATGTGTAATTTTTACTCTCTTGTTTTTCCAGATTTATGGACAAGAAGTTATCATGTAAGTTTTATCCTGTATCTTGGCAGTATGTAATATTTAGAATCCCTTTCAAAAATTTAAAGTATACAACCTCTGATTTATATCCATTAGTGAAGCAGGTTTATCCAAATTTTAACTAAACTACTTTCCTTACCTAATTTCCAGTGGCAGTTAAGATTTGGGATTATTGTGGCTGGGGAGATGGCACAGTAGAATAAGCACTTGCCTTGCAAGCGCAAGGGCCCGAGTTCAATCCCCGGTTCCACAAAAAAATAAATAAATTTTGGGATTATCACCAGGCATGGTGGTACACACCTATAATCCCATCCCTGTAATCACTTGGGAGACTGAGGCAGGAGGATTGCCTTAAATTTGAAGCCAGCCTGGCCTGTGTAGTAAGTTTAAGACCAGCCTAAACTACACAGTGAAATTCCTTTTTTTTTTTTTTGCGGTACCAGGGAATGAACTCAGGACCTTGCGCTTGCCAGACAGGTGCTTATGCTGCTGAGCTAGCTCCCCAGCCCCATACACAGCAAAATTCTGTCTCCAAAAAACAAGAGGAAAAATATATTTCCTTCCTGTAACAGGTGTGACTGTTAACATCGGTCTGTATCATTGGCACCCTATCTTATAAGGATAATTCAGCCCAAAGGAGACAAAGATTACTCAGCCCTCTTATTCTCCCCGATATTTCTTTCATGTTTTTGGGTCTGGGCCACTTCCTCCTTCCAGTCTGTGCTTATCAACTTACCTATTTTAATTAATTGGTGCAGGGTCTCCATGCAGCTCAGACTCATAGTGATCCTCCTGTCTCAGTCTCCCCAGCACTGGGGTTACACGTCCAATTACCACGTCCAATTGCAGTGGCTGGCTTGGGACATCCAGGGTTCTGGGCCGAGCATGGCATGTGGTACCAGGCATCTAACCCAGGTCCTTGGTGCTTGCCAGGCAGGCACTTAGGTCACTGAGCTATCTCCCCAGCCCTGTGCTTCTCTATTTAAAAACAGTGCTGTCCTGGCTCTTGCATACATACCTTTTAAGCTTTCCTTTGACCTTTTTTTTTTGTACTAGGAATCAAACTCAGGACCTCATGCTTGCCAGGCAGGTCCTAGGCTGCTGAGCTATATCCCCAGCCTTTTTTTTTTTTTTTTTTTTTTTTTTTTTTTTTTTAGAACTGGGGATTGAACTTGGGCCCTTGTGCTTGCCAGGCAAGTGCTTATTCTACTGAGCCATCTCCCCAGCCCTTATCCCTAGCCTCTTGATCCTGTTTTATCTTGGTAAATTCTTTTGGTAGTTCAAGCTGGCCTCAAACTGTAATGATCCTCCTGCCTCAACCTCCTGAGGGAGGGCTGGGATTATAAGCATGCATCACATCTAGCCAGTTTTGGTAAATTCTTTATTATTCATGTTCCTGGCCTCTGCAACTGTTTCATTCTGAGGAGGACCCCTTGTGGAACAGAGCAGATCCAGCCAAGTTAACACAATGTATCAACCACTATATCTTAATTCGTAATGAATGGTTGATAATTGATTAGGCAGTTTTATTAAAACTTTTCTCTTTTTATAGTGAAATTGAATGGTGGCAGACATGTCCAAGGAATATTGCGAGGATTTGATCCCTTCATGAATCTTGTGATAGATGAATGTGTGGAGATGGCAACTAGTGGGCAACAGAACAACATTGGAATGGTGGTAAGTGAAGAGAAGACTTCTCTTAGAGATGTAAGAATATGTGTTAACTACCTTATATGAAATGCTTGGATTAAATTGGAGTTGGTCACAAATATAAACATGGGAATATAGCTCGGTACAGCACTTGCCTGGCAAGTTCCTGGTACCAAAAAAAGAAATGTAAGCATTACATGCTACACACATAATACAATAATTTTTTAAAAATCCAAATAAACATACATGAACCCTCCCTAAAATAAATAAATAAATTGGAGTTACCTATTAGAAAAAGCAAGTAATGGGGCCAGGAATCTCTTTGGCACAGTGCCTGCCCGGCAGGTGTGAGGTTCTGAGTTCAGTTGCTGGTCCCCAGTCCCCGTGCCCCCCAAAACAAGTAACGGGCCTGGTTTAGTTTAACATAGTCATTTAGCTGTCATAATATCCCTATTACTTCTAGGTAAGATCTAATTATTCAGAAGCTTTTAAGGTTCTAGGGCTTGAAATCACTTATGGAAATCATTTTTTCTTGCTATGTTGCTATATAAAGTGACACATCGGTTCACAGACTTTATTGTTTCTACCACTCTGGTCATAAAAACAAGTTGGATGAGAATCGAATCAAATTCAGTGATTTGGTTGAATGTTGATCTTGATAAAGAAATTCGATTAGGTTTGGGACCAGAATCATAGAGTTGAGTTTGTGAACTGAGGTAACACAGTAGGTTAGGCTGGCCTTGAGTTCATGGAGATTGTCCTGCCTCACCCTTCTGAGTCCTGGGATTACAGGCTTATGTTACCACACCCAGCAAGAGGAAATCATTTTGAGCTTTATAGTATTCTGTAAGAGAGTCCATTGTCAGACCATTATTAAGGTTACAGTTGTTAGACATTAACACATATACAAATCTGCAGCATATCTTGGTAATCTGCAACTTCTTATGCAGGAGGTATAGGGTAACTCTTGAGATTTTGATAATATGTGCAACATTTCTAATCTGCCCAGTGCAGATCGGCAAGTTACTTTACTTTGTGTACTTAGTTAACCTGGATTTTTTTAGTGTATTATCCTGCTTTCCTAGAATTTACTGCCTTTCCCCCAAATGTAGCTTTTATCTAACAAATTGCTGGTGTCATTGGTTAGTATTCAAAGCCCTCTAAGGTGGGGTGTCAGTTACCTTTGCTTTTTATTTCCCTTTATGACTTTTTTTATTTTTTATATTTTTTTTATTTTTGCCGGAACCGGGGATTGAACTCAGACCCTTGCGCTTGCTAGGGAAGTGCTTATTCCACTGAGCCATCTCCCCAGCCCCCCTTTATGACTTTTTCATTGCATTTAAATTAGATTCATTCTTTATACTATATCTTCACCTTAGCTTTGTCTACAGTTTAACAGCTTGATCAAATTCTACCTCATTTCCTAGGTCCAGTTACCATGTTGTCTGTCATATGGCCTTTCTACAACTTCCTTCCTGGTTTATATCCCCCAAAGTGGCATATTTTACTGTACCTATTTTTCCTATCAGTTTTTAGAGCTGCCAAGGATAGGATAGGCATGTATGAGTCTTTTTTTTTTTTTTTTTTTTTTCAGAATCTGGGATTGAACTCAGGTCCTTGTGCTTGCCAGGCAAGTGCTTACTCTACTGAGCTATTTCCCTGGCCCCATAAGAGATGGTATTATTTTTTCTCTTTTTTTTTTTTTTTTGGTACCAGGGATTGAACTCAGGACCTTGGACTTGCCAGACAGGCGCCTATGTCACTGAGCTATCTCCCCAGCCCTACATGTATGTATGAGTCTTGCCTTTTTTTGGTACAGGGTCTCGCTTTGCAGCTCAGACCTGTAGTGATCCTCCTGTCTCAGCCTTCCCAGCACTGGGATTACAGGCATGCACCACCATGCCTGGTATGGCACAGGGCCAACACAGCATTCTGTACTGGGGATCAAACCCAGGTCCTTGTGCTTGCCAAGGCAGGCACTTAGACCTAGCCCAAATCCTGCCATTTAAAAGGCAAAACAGTCACAGTGACTCCGCATCTGAAAGTTAATTATTAGCCTTCAGTATACATGCTATCTCTCCTAAAGGAATTAGTCGCTTCCTGTTGTGATTAAACTATTTATTGCTGTCCATATGGCTTGAAAAAAGCCTCATACTGTTGTGTAATACTAAACAATGATTTGGTGAAATTATATAATCATTGATATGTCTATTTACTTTTTCCTAGGTAATACGAGGAAATAGTATCATCATGTTGGAAGCCTTGGAACGAGTTTAAATAATGACTGCTCAGCAGAAAAATTCATGCCCCTCCTCCAAGTGCTACTTTCACTGACTGAAGATTGGGTCATACACATTTTCATATATTAAATTTTTGTTAAATAAACTTTTGTAATAGTCAAAAATGCTTCCTCAGATATTCAGTACAAAAATAGAATATGAGCTCTTTCTAAAATAAATTTTCTTGGCAAGATGAATTTTAAAGGTTTTGTGCAGCCAGACAAGGTAGAGCCCATCTATAATCCCAGCACTCCCAAAAGCTGAGGCAGGAGGATCTGAAATTTGAGGCCAGCCTGAACTATAAAGGACTCTGTCTCCAAAAAGGGGAAGTTTACTTTGAGGCTTTATACATTGGTAGAATTTTACTAAATTGAAATAGCAAGGATGTATCTTTTCCATCTTTCAACACAACAGAGAGAAATAACTTGCAAACAAAATGTGATAGTACATGTGTTTAAAGTTATTTAGGAGACTAGTAAAGGATGATTGAAAATGAGTTCAACCAGGCATGGGGCATACACATAATCTCAGCACTTGGGAGTCTGAGGTAGGAGTATCAGTTCAAGCACAAGTTCAAGGCCATCCTAAACTACACACAGCAAGACTGTCCTGGCTGATTTAACAAAAGACCCTACCTGAAAAAAAGGTCTGGGGATTTGACTCAGTAGTAGAGTATCACTCAGTTTGATCCCCAGTGTAGGAAAGATGCAACCGGAGTGAATTTCTTCTGAAATAACTAATTTCGATCTGTGACTTTTTGGTTTTGTTTTTGGTACCAGGGATTGAACTCAGGACCCTCCACTTGCCAGGCAGGTGTTTATACCTCTGAGCTATCTCCCCCAGTCCCTGATCTGTGACTTTTTTTTTTTTTTTTTTTGGTGGAACTGGGTTTTGAACTCATTACCTTGCACTTGCCAAGGAAGCACTTATTCCACTAAGCCATCTCCCCAACCCCTGATCTGTGACTTTTCTAAGGCTATCTTTTATCAAGCATTCTGTGGACTAGAAGTTTTAAATTCTAGGATACTTATATACTCTTAATCTCAGTCATGGAACCAAGTCTTAAAAGTGAAATTAATGTTTTATCTACACCTTATCCACATTGTCTGAGAGTATAGTATTAGCTTGCATTTTTACTGAACAGTTACATGAGGATGCGTGAAATTTCCCACTTGCGGCATTAAGATTTTAGAGTATTTCACTATACACCTACGCAAGGCACTGCAACAGAATGAAACGCAGAAGTAATGACAGCTGTTTATTGGCAATCAGGAATTTTTCAAGAATTAGAACAATTTTAGAGAAACAGCATGTTGTGACTGAGTATTGAGAATGTAGCCAAAAGTATGCTCATCTAGTTCATAGATTTGGTTTTTGGCTCAAGCTCAAATGAGATGTTACCCATGGTTGTAATACAAACCTCACTTTGAAAGCGAATGCCTAGCAGCCTGTCATTTTTGTGATCTGTTAAGACCCTACAAATCTATTCAATTTAAAAATGGAAAATGGTGTATATACAGGTGAGCTTGTAAGGTTTTTTTTTAAAACAATGATGTGTATAAAGTATTTCCTCCTCACAGAAAATGTTTACACAGGAATGACTGATCACAAGAACTGATGTTTTAAGTCCAGTACATTTTTATTCTTACATTCTTCAGCATCTCTGTATCTTCACAGATGTTGGCTGCCCAAGTGTAGTTCCTAGAATAGTAGCATCACATGGGAACTTGGTAGAAACGCAAGGCTTTTTTGTTCTTTTGAATGCTGGAATTGAACTAAGCACCTTACAGTTGCCAAGCATGCACTGTGCTGCTGAGATATTCCCAGCCCAAAAAGCCAATTTTTGTATGCCAGTATAATCCTGTTAAGTAACAAATCCCAGGGTGGGACCCAACAATGTTTTAATCATTCCAGGCAACTCGGATGCATAATCAC
The DNA here is from genome assembly GCF_000260255.1 of Octodon degus. Classification (NCBI taxonomy): domain Eukaryota; kingdom Metazoa; phylum Chordata; class Mammalia; order Rodentia; family Octodontidae; genus Octodon; species Octodon degus. The sequence goes on along the minus strand of NW_004524634.1, from coordinate 1,461,492 downwards.
CTGGAACAAGAGTAGAGTTGGCTCTTGCTTGGCCCCGGCATCACTGTATTTTTCCTTTCATAAAATTGTTCTTTAATGCTGCAGTTACAATAAAACTACCCAATATGCCTGGAGTAGAAGGTACTAGTATTTTTCTCCCCATTTTTTTAAAAAGGATTTTTAATACTGTAGTTACATTGAAATTACTGATCTGATGGCTAATAACCTGTTCGGGTTTTAAGAAAGCATTTCAGATACCCTAATGGAAAACTGGATCAGAATAGGTCTGATGTAAAATCAGCAACACTTTAAGTTGGTGATTTTATAAGTAAAAATATATCCCATTGCAAAACAAGTTTACAAATGATAGAAACTAAAGCATTTCATTAGTATTTACCAATATTTACAGTAGTCCTTCCTATCTAGTTTGGCTTCCCATAACTTCAGTTACCAAACCAACCATGGCTTAAAAATATTTAATGGAAAATGCTAGAAAACATAAAAAATACCTTATATTCTGTTTTTATGATTAGATACTGTTAATCTCTGGCTGTGCCTAATTTATAAATTAAACTTTCTCATGAGTACGTATGTACTGGAAGAAACATAGTACATAAGGGGTTCAGTACTAAATTTCATCCAACCCCTGGATGTACCGCAAAATATCCCCCCTGAGATAAGAGGGACTACTGTAGTATATATAACACAGCATATTAGTCTACAAATTGACATTAAAACCAGAAAAGGAAAAAATATATAAATACCTCTTCACACACTTGTTAAAACTATTAAAGAGCTAACCTTTTGATAAACTATGAATTTAATTCCTGCCTATCAAATATATCTTGGCAGTTTTATCAGTATATTATGTAATAGTCACAACTGGACTAGGGAATAAATTTTTATTGAGTCAGTGTGCGCTTATACCGTTTTCCTAAAGTAACTACTAACAGTCTGATAAAGGAATCTTTAAGTGACAGTGCATGTTAACCTGGTGCAGTTACTGTCAGAATTCACAAGATTTACCTGTTCTTTGCACCAGTGCTATAATGGTCAATCATGACCTTTGTATGGCAAACATAGAACTTGTTTTTCTCAAGTTTGGCTACATAAGGGAAGCTCCGAGTCCTTCAACTGATTCCAACGTGCAGGCAAGTTTGATTTCAGCAACCACCTTCAAACTCGCATACTACAGCAGCTGACGTATTTAGCACTCCAAACATCCTGGATTTAACCACAGTTGGTATGACTATCCTGCCAGCTACTCCCTGGCTAGAGACCTTGCTTCTGCTATTTAGACAGTCAGTGCTTCTTATGAAGATTACTGGAAAGTTCTCCCTGAGAATTGTTCCTTGTGAAATAGATCTGCTTTGATAACGGTTTGGGTTTCTTAGGACTTCTAAGGCACTGAAAGCCCTTTGCAGATACTTTACCCCCAGCTCCAGAGTCTCTTAACTCTGGCTACACATTAGAAAGCTGAGAAAGCTATAATGTCAAGTTCATATTCTTAAACCATTCAATCCCAATCTCTACTTGTGTGGGCCTATCAATTTTTAAAGCTCCTCAGGGGAAGGCTTAATAGTAGAATGTCAATCTCTTAATTCATTAGCCCATATCTGCTTTCCATTTTCCTGGAGATCTTTGTATGAAATATTAAGATTTCACCCATAAGACTTCTGAATTTTCCCCTAATAAAACAGTGGCAAATGAAAAAATAACATCCTCAAAGTCCAGGATGAAAGATAGGTCTACCTGGGTCAAAGGGTGTACAAGGCTGACAGACAGCCTCAAAACATCAATTTCTAAAGTAGTTTTACCTGAATAGAGATCATATCCAAATGTGAAACTTAAATGAGCCAGTCCCCAAGAATGTCTTTAAATTCTTCAAGAGTTCATCTTGCCCAGCTATACAATTTTGATCCACTTCAAACCTACTGAATCAGAATCTCAAGAGAAATGAGACTCCTCATGTTTGGGTTTTCTGTGTGTTTTGTTACTGTTTTTGAGACAGGATCTCACTAGGTAGTTCAGGCTGGCCTCCAACTATCAATGATCCTCCTACCTCAGCCTCCTGAGTGCTGAGTACAGGCATTTGCCCAGGTGTTTTAACAAGCTCCAGGTGATTGCTGTGATTACACAAGGTGGGAAACACTGCAGATGGATATTGCAAGAGCAGGTAAGAAATTCTGGAGGTGTCCTAATATGGAAGTTATCCACTGAACCTTGCATTTGTTTATGACCCATAAGGGTTACTTAATTAAATGACAATAACAGCAAAATATCCTATTCAAAATCATCTCTGAGATTCAGTAATTTTCTGCAGGTGATACTCATAGGGAACAAGGAGGGGAAGAAGGGAGTGTTATTTCACAGCTCTGTTTTAAGTTTCTCATACAGGCCATCTTGGTCAATCATGTCTGCATGCCCATTCCAGCGGTGATAGGCGAGGAGAGCCGCATTGTAGCCTGCAATGGCGCTCATTTCCATGGCACTTGCAGCAAACTCTATGCCATTGACATAATACAGCCGGTCATGAAGTATGATGGAGGGACATTTCTGTGGGGGCTTATAGAAAGGATATGCGCGCCAGGTCTTCTTCACTGCATAATCATACGACAAAAAGTATTTCATAATCTGCTGTTTGCTAAGAACATCTGGGGAAAATATCTTCCAAACATGTTTTCCATCTGTTGATGACCGACGATTTTCCTCTTCTTTTACAGGGGATACAATACCAATGCTGTTAATGAACAAACCTGAACTATCAGTGACCAACACTGTAGAGAGGCCAAACTGATCTGGGGCTCGCGAGCTAAACACAGTTGAATTCAATTCTCCCTTAATAAGAGTTGTCACTATTTGTTGGTAGAACTGATCAAATTCCTCAATTGGAGGATCAAAGTTGAGAAAAGTTATGTTGGACATTTTTTGATTCAATGGAGTGGCCACCAAGACGATGTCATAAAAGTCAGAAAGGGTCTCAGATCCAGTTTGGTAGACTACTTCATACATCTTGGTAGGATTTCCTAATGGGAATAAAAAGTATACATTTCTTTATACTTTTTCTAACATTAATGTGTTTCTAACATTGTACTTGATACCTTCTAAAAATAATTCTTGCCAGTTGTGGTGACTCACACTGTAATCCCAGCATTGGGGAGGCTAAGGCAGAAGGACTGTCACAAGTTCAAGGCCAGCATGGGCTACAAAGTGAGTTTAATGCCAGCCTGAACCACACAGCAAGATTCTGTCTCAACAATAACAAAATATATAATTGTTTCCACTTGTAAGCAAGTGGCCTGAGCTGGCCTATAAAAATGGTTCCCTACTCTGACCCAGAAAATGCCACAAAACCATGCAAATTAAGAGGCTCAGGCTGGCCAAATAGCTCAGCGGATTAACGCATCTGCAAGCAGGTGCAGGGGCCAGGGGTTTGAACCCTGGGCCTGCCATGCCAGCCCCCTCCCCGGGGGTGCACTGACTGCTGTTGAGGCTGGGTGTGGTGGCATGTGCCTCGCTGTGGAGGCATGTGCCTGGCTGTAAACAGGCGGATCACTGAGTCCAATCTAGTAGTGATACCCTAAAATAACAATAAATTAAAAAAATAAATAGGCTCAAATCTTGGCCACATGTGGTAGTGCACACCTGTAATCCCAGCATTCGGAGGCTGAGGCAGAAAGATTATTGCAAGTTTCAGACCAGCTTGGGCTACACAGTGAGCTCAAGTCCAGCCTGAACTGCACCATCTCAAAAAGACCAAAAAAAAAAAAAAAAAAACGCTCAAAATTTCACGTTCGGGGCCGGGGAGATGGCTCAGTAGAACAAGCGCCTGCCTGGCAAGCGCAAGGGCCTGAGTTCAAGCCCCGGTTCCACAAAAAAAAAAAAACTTCATGTTCACATTAAGAACACCCATAAAACTTCCCAGCGCATCAAGGGAAGACCACCAGTATCTGAAAAAAATGTCACTTTTAAGAAAGTAATGTGAGGGCCAGCCAAATAGCTCAAAGGATTAAAGTGCATGCAAGCAGGTGCAGCAACTAGGAGTTCAATCCCCAAGCATGCCAGGGTGTGCTGAGACGGCAATTGAGACTGGGCGTGAGGGCTGCGGAGATGGCTCAGTGGAATAAGCGCTTCCCTGGCAAGTGCAAGGGCCTGAGTTCAATCCCCAGTTCTGTTTAAAAAAAAGAGAGAGAGAGACTAGGCGTGGTGGCACGTGCCTGTAATCCCAGCACTTAAGAGACCTTTTTTTTTTTTTTTTTTTTTTGTGGAACCGGGGATTGAACTCAGGCCCTGCTTATTCTACTGAGCTATCTCTCCCCAGCCCATAAAGAACTTTTTTTCGGTTTGTTTGTTTGTTTGGTACTAGGGATCGAACTCAGGACCTTGTGCTTGCCAGGCAGGCACTTAAGCCACTGAGCTATCTCCCCAGCCCCTTGGGAGGCTTTAAACAGGAGAATCACTATGAGTCCCAAGTCCAATCTAGTAGTGAGACCCCAAACACCCTGTAGACCATTCCCTAAAATACAGGGGAAAAAAAAAAGCAATGTGGGGCTACCGAGATAGCTTAGTGGTCTAAAGCTCCTGCTTAGGCAAGCTTAGGTAAGCACACAGGGACCAGCCAGCCACAAAAAAAAAGCAATGTGTGCCACTCCTCTGGTACAATGGTGGAGTTGGTAGGTGTACCCAGACCAAACACAGGGTCAGCAGTCCAAAAGGCGTAATAAAACTTTCGCTGGACATGTTTAAAAATGCAGAGTAATGCTCAACTTGCAGGTTTAAACACAGATTCTCTGGTCAGATTCAGATGAACAAAGTACCCAAGATACCCCAGTGCATTTACATAGCTCATGGCCGGATTAACCCATACATGAGCTCCCCCTGCTACAGGGAGTTGATCCTGACTGAAAGAGAACAAACTGTTCCTAATCCAGAGGAGAGGTACAGAAAAATAAACGACATTGTCAAAGAAGCTGAAGAAACAAAAAACTTATGACATGAGACTAAATTAAGCATAAAATAAATACAAGGTTTAAAAAAGGTAACTGGGGCTGGGGAGATGGGTCAGGGGTATAAATGACTGCCAGGCAAGCATAAGGTCCCTAGTTCAATCCCTGGTACCGCCAAAAAAAAAAAAAAAAAGATAACTGTTCTTTGCAATTTTAGTACACTGAGGACAATTTCCTATTCAGAGTTCCAATTAAGTATAAAATGTAGAACTTTTACTTTTGTGGATGAGACTATTTTTTTTTTATAGTTATTTATTTATTTATTTAGTGTCTGTGTGTGGCCATCTCAGCCCACCAGGGGGCGGGGCTGGCTGGCATGTGGTGCTGGGGAATTGAACGGCGGTCCCTGTGCTTTGCTAAGCTTGTTCTAAGTAGGTGCTTTAGACCACTGAGCCATCTCACCAGCCCCAGGGTTTTGGTTTTTTTTTTTTTTTTGCTTGTTTTGGTGGAACCAGGGCTTGAACTCAGGCCCTTGCGCCTGCCAGGGAAGCGCTTATTCTACTGAGCCATCTCCCCGGCCCCCGAGACTATTTTTTAAATCCAGTCATGCCATGTACTTGGGCACGCTTGAAAATATTTGTATATGGCAAAACATATGCAATATGTAAACGTTTCCTCATCTTAGAAGTGAGTGAGAAATTCCAAGATGAAAGATTTTTTTCACATATGATCATTTTCTACTGGGGTAGTTAGGAAAAAAAGAACTCAAACTCACCTGTCAACTTGGTCCTTGTTTTCTCCTCAATAGACATTACTGAGCCAGATATTAGATTACCTTTGGAAGCCTTAAGAAGCCCTGAGCAAACAACTTTATTGCCACCTTCTACTGCCCAAAGGCCAGAATCAGCACCTGTCATTGACACTGCCCCTGTTAGCAGGAGAAAAAAAAATGTTTTAATTTTGACCTTGTCAGAGGCCCAATCCCCACTGTCCTCTCACAATCAGCTGACTCCAGATGTCTCCAGACACTGACAAATGAGCCTTTGGCCCAAATCTTGCCCAGCTGAGAACCCTTCCCCTGAAAAATGTACATCTACAAACACACAGTGCTACTAATGTCTGAGCCTTGGAGAAAGACAGCTTTCCCCAACCTCTGGCCCAGTCCGGCGCTGCTGAGTCATCACCTATGTCCTTTTTTTTTGAACCAACATCCACAACAGTATCTTCCCTAGCTCACCTACAAAGGCACTGAGGTCTGTGCTTTGGCCGTAATTGACCTTCATGACAGGAGAAATCATTTCCTTGAGGAACTTCTCCGAGAAGCCTGCTTTCTGCAAGGTTTCCCGAAGTGTGTGGTTAAGCAGTCGGAGGAAGTCATCCCCTCCCACAGCATGTAGCAATTTCTCTACACTGCTGAAGGCATAGTCATGAGACTGGTAGCGGTAGATCCTATTGAAAAGAAAAGAAAAATGGCCATTAAACACCAAAATTTGGGAAGGGGATACAGAAAGAAAGATCATAAGCTCCAGGCCCTCCCTTGTCACCCCCTTTTGGAATTGCACTGTTCTCTGCACACACTCTTCCTTTTCTGCTTTCACGTAGTGTGCCTTGGAGCACCTTTAAAGAAATGTCTATGTCTTATTCTGTATATCTTCTATATATACTATATCTTCTTTTTTTCTGAGACAGGGTCTCACTATGCAGTTCAGGCTGGCCTTAAGCTCACTAGATAGCCCAGGCTGGCCTTAAACTAGCAGGAACCCTCCTACCTCATCCTACTGAGTGCTGGGGTCATAGGTATCCACCACCTCACCCAGTTCCTTCTTTGTATCTTCTAGCAACACTTATATATGGCCAACATTGAATTTCATTTTCCCAAGTTTTTTTATTTTGGTTTCAGGAATAGAACTTAGGACCATACACTTGCTAGGCAGGGGCTGTGCTACTGAACTGTAGCCCAACCCCTCAATGTTTTAACTTTGCCACTCACCTCATACCCCAACCAAAAAATAAAGGGCCAGACCAAGGGATTGGGAAGGGCGATTTGCAAAAAAATAAAGATGTTATGTACTAACTCCCTATGATGCCTTCATTTGTGTACACACATGAACTAATGAAAATTAAACAACACCCCAAAAAGGGGACCAGTCCAAACATCCTTCATGCCATCCTCAGTTTATTTATTGCCAAAGCTGGATTGCTGTTTACTACTTTCTGCTTCTCCCACCCAAAATGGGGACCTTACTGATCTTCCTCATCTATCTTGCTTATAACTCCATTCTCATTCCCTTCATCTTTTTTTTCCTAATGTACTTGGTACAGGGTCTCACTATGCAGCTGAGACTCGGAGGGATCCTCCTGTCTTCAGCCTCCCCAGTGCTGGGATTAGAGGTATACACCACCACTCCTGGACTCAGTGGTGAGCCCCAGGGGTGGGGCTGGGGGATTGAACTCCAGTCCCTGAACTAGCATAAGCAGGCTAATCTGCTGAACTACCTCGTCGGCCCTCATTCTCCTCATCTTAATCTTAGTGAATAACTGATCCCCCTATTCCTAGCTTATTTACTTTGAAATATTTTTTAATCTCTGCAAAGTTGCAAAATACTTATTTTCTCTTCTGTGAATCCAAAAACAGTCTTGCTTACTAAATGAAGTTAAAATCATTTAGCCTTACTTATTCTTTTAAAAGAATCATGGCTTTTAAAACCAGATTCATCAGCCAAGTGTGGTAGTATACACCTGTACTCCCAGCAGGCAGGAGGATTGCTGAGAGTTCAAGTCCAGCTTGAGCTAAAAAGTAAACTCAAGGCCAGTCTGAACTGCATAGTGAGATCCTGTCTCAAAAAGACAAAAAAAAAAAAAAAAAAAAAATTTTTTTTTTTTTTAAAATGAATTTGGCATGCAATGTGTTAATTATTGTAACTGTCTTAACAATTTGATTTGAAACTGTTTCATTGCTATTTGTCTATCAATAAAATTATGGAAAAAAGAATGATAAAAAATAAATAAATAAATAAAATGAATTTGGCATTCAGCCTCACTACACAAGCTCAACTCATAGTGATCCTGTATTCACCCTTCCCTGCACTGGATTACAGACATACACCACCACAACTGGCCTCAGTCATTGTCTCAGCAGGCCCTACGGCAGGGCCAGTGCTGCATGCAGTACCAGGGATCGAACCCTGGTCCCTGTGCTTGCCTAAGCAGGTGTTTAGTCCACTGAGCTATCTTGCCAGCCATAAATCTATCTATCTCTTCTGTTGGGAAGGGGAGGTTGTTCCCTTTTTTTCTTTGTATTGTTAGGCTGGGCTGGTTCGGGAGGGAGGTGGTTTTGTTTTTTGAGATATAGAGTCTCATTATGTAGTTCAGTCCCATCCTGAACTGCCCATGTCGCCCAGGCAGTCCTCTTCCCTCAGCCTCCCAAGTGCTGAGGACACAAGGGTACACCACCACACCTGGTTGTACCTCCCTTGTCATAACTTCATAACTGCAGGTACACACACACACACAGAAGTAAATCAATGGTCTCCATATTTTCTACAAAACATTTTGCCTAACAATCTTATAAATAGGACTTGCAGCTATCTAGAGCACTGCTCCAAGCAACTATAATTCCTAAAGTTCATCAAACAAAGCTTTTTAGGTGAAATGGAAGGGGGAAAAATTACCTCATGAACTTGTCTAACACATCTTCTACCCACATATGCATTCGGAGAGTTTGAAATCCGTAGTGCCAAACTAATTTAATCATATTTATTATAAACCAGCTGCTCTCTTCAAACACCATAGTCTCTCCATTGTACACCCCCACAAGGCCACCTGAAGCTGGAACCGTGGAGAGACCTGAAAAAACCAGAAAGGGTAAAGGATGGCTAAATCCAAGATTTCCACCACTGGTCCAATGAAAGAAGGTAATACAGGAGAATGTCCCAGGCACACTCCACAGTGAGTGAATTCTTCGCTTTCCTTTTTCTTGGGGGACCCATTAAAGGAGTTCTATCTTTAGGACAGTGCAATATACTCACTGCACTATCCAAAGTCAGACTCAGGAGGTGGGGCAGAAGCTCACATAGCTATATTAAAATTACAAGGCTATTCTTAGTCATGGAAGAAATGATACTAATATGGGACTGTGGTACAAAGAACGTGAAAGGTGGGTCCTATTCAGATCATGTTTTGCAAACCTAGGTACTTCAGGTACATTGAAAGAGGCCAAAATTACACACTATTGCCTGAGGAGTCAGCAAGGCCTGCCAGAGTGCTGCTACAATCTGTTCAGCTCTTCTGCCAGCGTGGAGGGTGGCAGTCAGATGTCCTGAGCACTAGACAGCCCAGCTCTGTATGAATGACTTCAAGCCTGACACTGCAAGCCTCTGGGCCTCCTTTCCTCAGCTGTAAGATGAGCATTCTAAAGTTTCAGCTAGCTCAAAACAGTCTCTGATTCTTAACACAAACCCAGAGGTTTAAGAATTCACAACAGCAGGCATCCTCACCCTACCCCATGGCTGTAATTCCAGATAACTAAAGATACAGAGAACTAGTGTCCTATTACAAGAGAATGGCTCTTAACTAAGCCAGTACCAACTGTCAACTAGACATGAGGGAAAAGTTTTACCAATCCTCTGTAAAAGATAATCAACATGACAGAAAAATTCTATCTCTCCATATAGCAAAAATATCCAGGGATGCTCAGAAACGTGCCTAGCTCGAAGACCAAAATTACATACCAAGGTCTTTGACAAAACGCTTCATGTGCAGATTTAAAGGATGGATGACAGAACCACCTGCCTCATAATCTTGCCCTTCGATCTTCAGGGTGGCCAGACGGCCCCCTACCTCTTGTCTTTCAAACAGATCAATTTTCACATCTTTCCCAAATTTCTGCCGCAGATAATAGGCTGATGAAGTTCCACCAATTCCTGCACCGATAATGGCTGTGAAGGGGAAAAGGAAACAGTTGTTTTCTCTCACCACTATGGATCTTATTTTTGAAAGTCCACTAATAATAGAGGTTATTCAACCATTTAAGGAACAGTGGGGTTGGGAAGAGCTGCTTTAAAGATAAAATCCCTGCTCCCAAAACTGCATATTGATAGTAGCTCACTTATTTTTCCCAGATGGCCAACGATTCTCCTTAGGGTTTTTAAAGGTGCCAACAGGCCATCACCCTCTTCGCGGGACCCAAGTCATTGAAAGAGACGAGGTGGGCCTTCCCAACACACATTTTAATAAAGTGGCCGCCATTTTCGCCTAGGTCCTCTTTTGTCTCGGGGTAGACTCGACGACCAGGACAGGTTAATGATCCCAAAGGACAGAGCTTTCACTGGGGGCGTGGGAGACCCGGGGGCCAAAACCCAAAGCGACTGAAAACGAAAGTCAACGGATTGTTAGGCCAGCTACAGCGGTCCCAGGCAGAGAAACGGTGCAGGCCCGGGCCGCCCACCACGCCAACTCGGCGGGGCGGGGATGGGGAGGGGGCGCAGCGCGCGGGAGCCGCACACTCGCCGGGCCCGCTCCGCCGACCGCGGGGCGGCGTCGGTCGCGCGCGCCGGACCAGCTTCCGCAGGTGCAACGAAAGGAAGGCTGGCAAGAGGGACCCTCACGTCCCGGAGCCCAGCCCAGGACTGAACTGCGGGACGCTTGGTCCCCTCCCCCGCCCAAGCCTCTGAGCGGCGTCTCTCCAAGCCCCGGAGCGCACGATCAGGTCCTCGGGCAGCCCGACTGCCACTGCGCCCCGTGCGGCGCCGCCACCTTTGGCCTACCGATCTTATCCGGCGGGGCCCTCAGCTCGGCGCCCGCGAGGCATCCCCAGCTGCACAGCAGCAACCCCAGTGCCAGCAGCCCCGACTCGAGCTCCGAGCGCGCCATGGCCTCTCCAAGCGCCGCAGACGCCTCCCCGCTCCCCGCAGTGCCCAGCCTCGGCGCGGCTGCGCGCGCCCGCCCCGCCCAGGCCCCAGCCCCGCACCTTCCGCCCCGCCCCTGGCCTCCAGCCCCGCCCTCCAGGGCCCCGCCCCCAGATCGCCCGCCCTCCGCAGCTCCGCCCCTGGGCCGCGGGTCCCTGGCACACCCGTCCGCCCGAAGCCCACCCTCTTTCAGAAGAGATGCACGTGGAGCCCCAGCTGCCCTCCTGCCTCGCCGACGCTCTCAACTCAGTGCCTTCTTTCGTGCCCCTCGTAGTCCCCTCGTGGCACTGTCTCAGAGAAGGCGCATAGCCAACAGCTATCAATATGGGCCAAGGGAGCAGTCACTAAGTGATCCCTTTGTTCTAGAGACTCTTGGGCTAGAGATGAATGGGTAAATGGTGCTAGGTGAAGAGAAAATGAAGGAGACTGAAAGTTGGGCCCTGCAAAGTGAGGGGAGGGAATACAGCGATGGACAAGAATAAAGTAGTGCCTAGAGGAGACCAAATGTGCCACCCCAAAAGGTGCCTCTGGTATGAGAATTACTTTAAGCTGAAGGCAACTGAGAAGCAGTGGCTGCAAGAAGAGCTCTCTGCCCTTCCCCATTTGTCCAAAAGTAAAACACAAATTTACAAAAGCAAAATGTTCCCTCCTCCACTTTCAACTTGGGAGGACAGGAATTAATCAGTGAAGACAACCTTAGATTTTTTTAATACAATTTATAGGAAATCGTCGGTTTGGATCAAGCCAGTGCACCTCACCAGGACGCTGAAACTAAGTTACACGACCTTCCAAGAAATCGGGAGAGAGATACAATAACCAGGTCTCCAGACAAGTCAGTTTTAGCCGATACAGTAAGGAAGTTCCCCTGCTTAGTACCTAAAAAGACCAATTCACTTTTTGTTCTCTTTTTTTTTTTTTAAACCTTATTTATGTGTGTGTGTGTGTGTGTGTGTGTGTGTGTGTGGCCTGCTCAGCCCACCAGGGGGCGGGGCTGGCTGGCATGTGGTGCTGGGGGATTGAACTGCGGTCCCTGTGCTTTGCTTAGCTTAGTTTGTTCTAAGTAGGTGCTTTAGACCACTGAGCCATCTCACCAGCCCTTGTTCTGTGTCTTCAATCCTAAAACCTTTTTGCCAATAAAATCAGTCTCCACTGTTCAGCTCACAGAAAGTCTACTTAACAGGGGGGCTGGGGAGATGGCTCAATAGAATAAGCGCAAGCGCAAGGGCCTGAGTTCAATCCCCAGTTCTGCCAAAAAGAGTCTACTTAACAGGGGGTGCTTCCTAAACCCAGTTGGGGAGCATAGCTCAGGGGTGGTGTTTGCCTAGCATGCCTGAGGCTTGATTCTCAGGGCACATACACAACAGCTACAACAAAAGCTAATGGAGACTTAAATGTGTGTAATATTGCCTTTTGATAGACTTTAATCAACAGGATCAGAGGAATTCAAATCACAAACTTTACCAAAGACCTTTTCTCTACCCTTTCTTTGCCTTCTCACAATCTGGCATCTCTTTTTTTTTTTTTAATCTCTAGAGATTAAAAATCCTTTTTCTTTTCTTTGATCTTTTTTTTTTAATGTATTTAGTACGGAGTCTACATGGCCTCACTACATACATCGGACTCATAGTAATCCTCCTGTTTTCAGCCTCCTAAGTGCTGGGATTACAGGTCTGTCTCAATCGCTATTTCAGCATGCCCGGGAGCGGGGCTGGCACAGCAAGCAAGGGATCAAACCCCAGATGCTGCACTGTGCCTAAGCAGGCACTTCAGTCCACTGAGCTATCTGGCCGGCCCTAAAAATCCTTTTCCTTAGTCTTGTCATTTCTCTAAAAATTAACCACTTTATGGAATATATTGTAAAAACCTGAGCTTGAAGTCACCACTTTGAGATTTACTCATTTTTCTGGGTAACTTCCACATATATATGAAATACAAATTGTCGTATTTTTGTTTGTTTTTCTCTTAATTTGTCTTTTCTTATAGAGATCTATTCCAACAAAAAACTCAAAATTGTGGGATGGGGGTTGTTTTGTTTTTGTAGTGGTACCAGGGATCAAACTAAGGACCTTATATGCTTGCCAGACAAGCACTTGTTCTACTGAGCCATCTCCCCAGCCCAAGATCTCAGAAAATTGGATATACTGCATACAGATACTATACTGACGCCATGCAGTAAAATGTTATTCATACACCAAAAGGAAAGTCCGGCCTATAACTGTTGTTCTGATACTATTAGCTGGGAAAAGCTAGTGGGTGAGTGATGAGCATAGCATGATCCACTTCCGAAAATACAGTATTTCTTCCCAAACAAAAGAAGAAAATACTAAATGAGCATAAAAATAATGGAAATGGAAGAAAATTGAGTTGGTTACAACGAAAGGTTGAACTTGCAAATACAGAGTAGAAAATGTTAGGTATGGACCCACCAGGCAATCGAAAATGTTGGATATGGACCCACCAGGCAATCAACCAGACCAGGCGTTCTGATGTGAGTGGATTTATTGGGGGCTTCAAGCAGGCTGGTGTCTAGCAGACCAAGATAGACTGAATAAAGGGAGGACAGGAGACTTTATAGGATCTTTTAGGGAGGGTGACTGTGGGCTGGACCAGCCAGGTTGCAGATGGACATCATTTATCTTTCTTGTGGTTTAATTTTGTTTATGTCAGAAGGGAGTAAGCTGAGACTAACATGGGTCAAGGGGAAGTGAGCCAAGCCCAGAGTACAATGTGGGACAGGGTTGGGATTGAGATTGGTATAGGTTACCTAGGAAACTAAGGGAGGGAATGTTTTGTTCAAGGTGCCCAGGAAACTTTGAGTCCTGACCTATCAGAAAATACAGAACAAAAACCATTCATTCACTGGTAAAATATTTGAGTTCACTGTAAGTAGCAGGCAATGGTCTGAGTACTTGTGAAAACCCAGATTTTAAACATTGCCAGCATGATGGCATGTGTTTGTAATCTCAGCACTCAGAAGCCTGAGGCAGGAGGATGGCCATGAGTTCGAGATCAGTTTAGGAAATATAGTGAGTTTAACTGCTAGCCTGAACTATATAGTAAGACCATGTCTCAAAAAAAAACAGTAAATATGAGCCCCTTCCTGGAAAGTGCAAGGTCCCAAGTTCAGTCCCCTGTACTGGAAAAACAACAACAAAAAACAATAAATAGACCAGATATGGTGGCACAGATCTGCAATCCCAGCATTTAGGAGGCTGAGACGTGAGGATTACTGGGAGTTCAAGGCCAGCCTGGGCTATAAAGTGAGCTCAAGGCCAGCCAGAACTGCGTAGTGAAACACTGTCTAAATAAATAAATAAATATTTACCCTAACAAAGCCATGTTCTAATGGGGGGGGGAGACTGATAATTAGAATAAATAGGTAAATGGTATAATATAGAGAGTGGGGTGAGAAGATTGGCAAAGGAAAGATGTTTCGACTCTACTGGGCTCTGCCTGATTCCCGACCTCCATGAGGCCAGCAGCTGTCCTCCACCTGGGCCCTTCCACCACGCCCTCCTGCCTCAGAGCCAGTCAACTATGGACTGAAACACTTGGTCTCCATGACAGAAGCTAGGAAACTGTCTATCTGTGCAGGGAGCTGGTTCCATGAACTGAAACTCCCAAACACAGTTTGTCACTGTGACCCAATTAGTGACCAAACCAATGCAACACCATATGTTGTAATAGCACATATCAAAGGAAGGGACGTGGCTAGGACAAGGGAACTAAGGAAGGACAATCTTTAGGTGAAGGATTTGTCTTTTGTTGGCCCTGCAGAATGTCACAGATGAAGAGGGACATCAGACTGTGCTACATCAGGGTCTGAAAAAAGCCAGTGTTTCCCTGGTTGGCAAGCAAAACCTCAAGCTTGGAACCTTTGGACTATCTGAATACAGAAGTATGGCATGAGCTTTGCAAAAGCATCTGTTACCACACCTTATTCTATATCTCCTGGACAAAGCAATCGTGTGTCCTACAAGGAGAAATCAGATGTCTGGTCACAGAGTCATGTGCTATATGAATTAAGTGCATTAATGTCTCCATTTAGGGTTTTCTTTTTTTTTTTTTTAATTTTTTTATTTATTTATGTGTGTGTGTGTGTGTGGCCAGCTCAGCCCAGCAGGGGGCGAGGCTGGCTGGCATGTGGTGCTGGGGGATTGAACCACGGTCCCGCTAAGCTTGTTCTAAGTAGGTGCTTTAGACCACTGAGCCATCTCACCAGCCCCATAGGGTTTTCAACTAAGAACTAACTGGGAAAATCAGAGAAGACAAATTTAAGCCAATCCCATACAGTTACTCTGTTGAACTGAATGGCATTATTAGGAGGATGTTGGATTTAAAAGATGACCATCGCTTCTATTGGAGAAATTGCTGAGCATCCTTTAATAGCAGACTTGGCTGCAGAAGAGCAAAAATGACATCTTGAAAGGAGAGGATTCCAGCCTGTATTGAGCTGTATTGAAACTGGAGAAAGTATAGTGGGGTGAGAGGGAGAGAGCCCTCAAAGTCCAGGAGGAGAGACTGGAACGGAAGGAAGCTGGGTTTCCTATCTGAGAGAGAGACTAGCAGAGGACAAACAGGCCAGAGCAGAGAGCCTGCCAAAGTGCTACAGTCCCCTAAGGGAACAGAAGCTCCTGTGTTTGGCAAGTAGCTCTGAACTTCTTGATCCTCCATCCTCAGTGATAAAAAAAAAAAAAAAAAAAAAAAAAGTTTGGGTCTGGGGAGATAGCTCAGTGGCACAAGTGCCTTCATTTCACTGGGGAAAGACAAAATACTGATGAGTGAGAGAACTCAGCAGGTTCTTCTTCAAATCCAAACACAAGGATCTGAAGAAGAGACATTGTGCGCAGCTGCTGGCTCAAGCCTACCAGATGCTGAGAAGAATTCTCAACTAGGGCCAGGGAGATAGCTCAGCAGCATAAGTGCCTGCCTGGCAAGTGCAACATCCTGACTTGGATCCCTGGTTTAAAAAAAAAAAAAAAAAAAGAATTCTCAACTAAAAAGCAGAAAGCTGCAGGGCTTGTGCTAGCCTAGCAGACAGACACAGAGCTAGGTGGCCTGTTCCATATTATTAACTTTTAAAGACTGATGGTCAGGCATGGTGGCACCTCTCTGTAATCCCAGATCTTGGGAAGCTGAGGCAGGAGGATCACTGTGAGTTTGAGGCCACTCTAGGCTACCTAGTGAGTTCAGTGCCTGCCTGGGTTAAATAATGAGACCTTGTCTCAAAAAAGAAAAGAAGAAAGAGAAATAGAGATTGATGTTCAACTACATTCTTGGTTTCACCAATCATACTTTCTGTATGATAAGCATGATGTTTTAGAATTGCTTTTGCTATTTTTCATCAAAAATTGTACAAGATGTCCACATTTTCACTTTCTCTTTCTTCTTTTAAGAACATTTTGTAGCCAGGCATGGTGGCACATCCCTGTAATCCTCACATTCAGAAGGCGAGGCAGATAGATCACTATTAGAAACCTAGGCTTACCTGGGCTAGTGAGCCACTGTCTCAAAAAAAAAAAAAAAAAGAATACTTTGTTACAGTATGATACTTTCTGGTTGGTTGGGCTTTTCATGTGGTATGTGGTTTCCAGTAGGAATATGAAGTGTGACATTCTCCAACCTGGGGCTGAGGGGGAATAATGTTAAGGAAAAATATTCATCTAGGAGTAGCTTTTACTCAGATTTAGATAAGTGAAGGAAGGGGCTGGGAAGATGGCTTAGTGGAATAAGTGCTTCCTGGGCAAGTATAAGGGCATGAGTTCAATCCCTGGTTCTTCCAAAAGTAAATAAATAAAATATAAATGAGTGAAGGATGAATTTGTAACTACTATTATAACTTCAGTGAAGTTTTTTTTTTTTTTTTTTTTAACAAGCAGAGTGTATTTATTGAGGGAAAGAAAGCTCCTGTTCAAGAGAGGGACAGGAGGTGGGTCTGAGCAGGTAGTCCCCCGGGAAGTGTGGGTTTTTTTAACTGATCATACAAGGTCTCCCTATGTAGTTCAGGCTGGTTTTGAACTCACCATGTAGCCCAGGCTGGCCTCAAACAGGCATGTGCCACTCTGCCCAGTTTACCTAATAATTATACTTCATATATGTGGTAATATTTTTCCTCATGATTTTTTCCAGCATTTTCCATTTCACTGGCACTATTATTTTGAAAGGAAAGGGTGTAGAATGAGAAAGCCTTCCTCCTACCATTTTCCCCCGTATTTAGGACAGGGTCTACAGGGTCTCACTAAGTAGATTGGACTCGTAGTGATTCTCCTATTTTCAGCCTCACAAGCCCCGGGATTACAGGTGTGTGCCACCATGCTCAGTCTCAATCGCCATCTCCGTGCACCCTGTGGGTGGGGCAGCACAGCACACCTGGGATCAAACTTCTGCCGCTGTGCTCTGCCTAAGCAGGCACTTTAGTCCACTGAGCTATCAAGCCAACCCCAAACTACCATTTTTGCAAATAGTTAAAACTATTTCACTGAAATGCTTCCTTGTTCAAAAAACTGTTTCCGAAAGGTTTCAGTATCAGAAGTCAGTTTTGAGATATAACCCTCAGGTCAAAAGTCACTAACTGACACACTAATTTCAGTTAATCAACAAATATTTATTGAGGGTGCTGTATATTTAATAGACTCATATGGGTATATGTAGTTGGGTGCTGTGGTTTTTCTTTTCTTTTTTTTTTTTTTTTCTTTTTTTTTTTTTTTTTTTTTTTTTCAATACTGGGGCTAGAACTCAGGACCTTACACTTGCCAGCCAGGCACTTATACCACTGAGCCATCTCCCCAGCTCTTAGGCATATGTAGTTGGAATGGAAACTAAAAACCATGGTTTATTTTTTTTCTCTTTCTTATTTCTACATGTAGTGAAAATGGGAATTAAATCTCCTTATTTATATCTTTTTTTTCCCCCCCAGAACCGAGGATTGAACTCAGGCCCTTGTGCTTGCCAGGGAAGCGCTTATTCTACTGAGCCATTGCCCCGGCCCCTATCTATATCTTCTTAAGTATAAGTGTCTATTTCTGGCAGCATTGGCATCTTCATCCACAAAACCTTCACACCCTCCTGGCTCACTGTGTTCCTTTGGGCTCCAAGTAGCCTCTTAGATACCCCAGGGCCTGGTTTGTTCGCACTTTCCCAACATAGCTGCGTGTTCTGTGCCCTTACTTCTTCTGTGTTTTTGCTCAAATACCACTTACACAATGAGGACTACCTTGAGCATCCTATCTGTCTATCTATCTATCTATCTGTCTATCTACCTATCTATCTGGAAAATTTAAGAATTATGCTAGGTGTGGTGGTGCACGTCTGTAATCCCAGCACTAGGGAGACCAAGGCAGGAGGCTTGTTGTGAGTTCCAGTCCAGCCTGGGCTATAAAGTGAGCTCAAGGCCAGCCTGAGCTGCCTAGGAAGACCCTATCTCAAAAAGACAAAACAAACAAAAAAATAAGTGAATGAGTAACAAACAGTCAAATAAATGTTGTCCCAAAAAGTCCCTTTAGGAACACAAGCAGTGAAGACTGTTCTCTCCTGACCAAACTGGAACCAGGTTCCTCTGGCCTATATACAACTATACAAAGCTTTCCAGGCTTGGTGGTGCGCACCTGTAACCCCAGCACTTGAGAGGCAGAGGCAGGAGGATGCAAGCTACTTTGAAGCCAGCCTGGGCAGTGAACTCAAAGCCAACCTGAGCTACACAGTGAGATCCTATTAAAAA
>NW_004524634.1:1424462-1442844 GCF_000260255.1 Octodon degus | reverse complement strand
AAAGCTTTCACATAGTGTACAGTAGATCAAAGGTGCACTTCTACATTAGCCCTGTTCCCTCTGAAAAGAACTGCCAAGAATTTACTGTTGACCCAGTCAAAGTCTGGAGGTAGGCCTCCTATCTCCCAGCCTCTCTAGCAGGTGAAAAGGGTAACTGGGAGCCAGTTAACCCAGATAAGAGCCCATCAACAAACACAGACCTGCTGCACACAGACCAACTTCTGCTTCCTGCTTTTAATTTTTCAGTGCCCTAACTTCTGATCCTCTCTTCTCTTCTCTACTGCCTCAACCTCCCTATAAAATATCCAGTCATGCCACAATGAATGCAATCTTTATGTACTACAAACACGTACCAGTAATAAATAAAATAATAAATCTAAAATAAGTTAAATGTCCAGTTGTCACCTTTGGACTCATACAAATAGAGTTCAGTTTTCACTGGAATTTACACTATTGCAATATTACTGATAATAATGTTACTGATTAAAATATGTCCTTACCTTAACATACTGCTTTATTTATTGACAATAATCAGACTGAATATTCTGCCATGGTTCAGTTAATTTTTCTTTTTTGAAACTACCTTGAAGAAAATTATTCTCATAACTTCTTACCTCCTATTTCATTTTTTTTCTTTTTCTAAGTAGTCAAGCTGATACTTATCTTTGTTGCTCCAGCAGCACCAACTTGGTTGACCGTAGGCAATGGATGCTGAGGTAACAGGTGTGTCAAAGCACGGGTTGATACACCTGTCTCAGAGAGTCCCAGGTACACAGGGCAGGCTGGCTGCAGAACTCCCAGAACTCCCAGCACAGAGCGGGTCTCGTGACAGTGTTGCCACCTTTTCAAATCTCAGCATGGTACCATCCATGGACAGAACGATTCTGTTTGCAGACCTGAGATTTAGTGTCAGCTCACCACTGGGTTGCACCAGTCAACAAAGAACTAGTTAGGGGAATTAATGGGTGGCTGATCTCTAAATGATATTTATTATATTTTTTTTTGTTTTTATAGTACCAGGGATTGAACTCAGGACCTTGAGCTTTCCAGGCAGATGCTTATGCCACTGAGCCATATCCCTGGCCCTAAATAATATTTATTCTGTATGACAGACAATTCAGAGACAATATCAGAAAAGATAAATATATTGGACTAAATAAAATCTAACCATTTTTTGGTGACAAAAGATAGAATTTATTTATTATATTTGTTTATTTTTTGGTGTTTTGAGAGAGTTACTCTATCTAGCCCAGGCTGGACTTGAGCTCACTCTGGAGGCCAGGTTGGCTTCAAACTTCCTGAGATTCTCCTGCTTAGAGTGGTGGAATTACAAGCATAAACCACATGCCCAGCAAAAAGAAAAGAATTTTAAAAGTAAAATAGGGACTGGGGATAGCTGGGTCGTGTAAATGCCTGCATGGCAAGCACAAGGACCCAGGTTTGAACCCCAGAACTGCATGCCATACCACCACGCTGTGTAGTGAGACCCTGTACCAAACAAAGAAATAAAGGATTAAAAAAAAAAAGTAAAATAGTCAGGTGTGGTGGAGGTACATGTCTGTTGTCTTCGTTACTTTCTCTCTTTGCTGAGACAAAATGCCCAATGTCCAAAGTGAAGGGAGGAAAGATTAATTTAGCTCACAGTACATAGAGGTGTCAGTCCATAATCAGCTGGCTGCAGAGCAGGGTGGAATGGCATGGGGCAACCGTTCGCCATGGCAGAAGCCAGCAAAAGCAACAAGAGACCTTTTGCCCCTTTTATTTTATCCACACTACTGGGCTTAGAGCTGTACCAATTAGTGGACTGATTTAGTAACCACACAACCCTTAATCACATACTCTAGATTCCGCCATCTCTGAAAAAGCCCTGTGACTGCGTGGGGCTTTGGGGACACATCTAGACACAAAGTGTAACACCTGCAATCCCAGCACTAAGAAGGCTGCAGGGGATTGCCACACGTTCTAGCGAGAGAACAAGAGAGCCAAAGAGCAGGTAAGCAGAAAGAAAAGGAAACAAAGAACAACCAGATTGCGGTTAATACTGCTAACACATGAAGTCCTCTACCGCTTGATAAGCCGAGGTGAACTGTTTCTTCTCTCAGCTTTCACCATTTGCTCTGGTTCTAGCGCTTGTCGACAATGCCAAGACAGCTGCTGGCTCAGCCTGAGTCACAGTGCACAGGCACAGAAGGCTCTCTCTTGATGGATGGCTTGGACCCTTGGAAACCATCTCCTATTAAAAACAAAAGCTATCTCAGAGTTTTGAAGGCCCACAACTTCAGGAGAAAGAGAAAATTTGAATTTTGTTGGGCTTTTTTTTTTGGCAGAACCGGAGATTGAACTCAGAACCGTGTACTTGCCAGGGAAGCACTTATTCCAGTGAGCCATCTCCTTGGCCCCATTTTGTTGGACTTTTTTCCAACTGTACCAAAGGATGGTTGTGCCAGCATGGAGCACACCTCATTATTGTCACCCTTTAAAATGTTGGTAAGGTCAAACAGCCAAATGTAGAGGTTCATTACAGATTGATTCCCCCACCCCAAAAACATGCATAGGAAAAGTATTTCCACTAATAAGACAAAAGAATTGTAGTTAATCTTACAGACATACAAAGAGCTCTACAGATTAGTATGAAGTAAATAACTCAATATACAGCATTTGGGAGGCTGAAACAGGAGGATTACCACAAGCACAAGGCCAGCTTGGCTACATGAGCAAGTCCAAGGCCAGCCTGCACTACAGACTGGGATGTTGTCTCAAAATAAACACTCAATATAAATACAGACTAGGTGTATGAATGGTCAATTCACAAAAGAATAAGCATCAGTGGTAAAAACACAGATGAAGAGATACTGAGCCCTCTGTAAACTAAAGGAAGCAGGCAATATTTGTTATCGCTTATATTGGCAAAATGTAATAAGATTAATAAGATCTTAATGAAAATGGAAGAAGACTGGAGGAGGGCTCAGGGAGCAATTTGCAAGCATTGTTGGTGAGGCTGTGAATGACTATAGCCTTTATTTATTTAATTCAGTAATCTGTTGGGAATCAAACCTACTGAAATAAAAGGATCCATTTATAAAGACATACAAACTAAGACTGTGACATTATTTGCAGTAGAAAAAAAAAATTAGAGTCGTTTGAATGTCTGCTCACACCAATTACAGTAATATATTCAATTTATCAATGAGTAAATCATGGCTCACTCATACAATAAGCTATTTTGCAGCTACTAGTAAAACTTGGGCTGGGTATGTAGTTCAGTGACAGCAGGTGTTTAGCATGCCCGAGTCCCTGAGCTCAATCCCCTGTATCCACTCACGCGAAGAACCAAATTTCTATCCACTGCACTGGCAACATCCATTCCAGTAATTTAAGCAAGACAAGTAAGTTGTAAAGTGTGTCTGTAATGTTTGTGAAATAACTAAACATGCTAAGTCGTATCTGTATGTATGTGCGTCTGTGTGTATATAGGATAAAATGTAGGAGTTTACAGAATAATCTTTTCATATCAGTTACTGCAACAGGAGAACAAGAACATTTTAATCTGTTGTAATCTTTTCCTTGAACATGTATAGATTTCACTTGTAACAGTAAACATGTCTTACTTTTTTTTTTGAAACAGGGGCTTGCTATGCAGTTCCGGCCTGGAGCTCACTTAGTAGTCCAGGCTGGTCTCGAACTTGCAACAATCCTCCTGCCTCAGCCTCCCAAAGGCTGGGATTACAGGCATGCCCCACCACGCCTGGTTTACTTTGTAACTTAACATATTACTGTACTGAAAAATTACTGATGCTGTCTGGCAAAGCCAAGGTCCTGAGTTCAATTCCCAACACACAAAAGAATTACTTACGTAGGGGCTTGTTCAATGCCCAACGCTGGGGAAAAAAAAAAAAAAAAAAAAAAGCTTAAAAAGTTCCACATAGAGCCACACACAGAGGCGCACACCTGTATTCCTAGCACTAGGGAGGTTGAGGTTAGAGGATTGTCAAGAGTTTTGAGGCCAGCCTGGACCACATAGTAAGATCCTGGCTCCAAAACAAATATAAACATTAAAATAAAAAGGCCATTCATTCTATGGCATTTTATTTGGCAACAGAAATGGAGTACTGATAGGTGCTACAACGTAGATGAATCTTAGAAGCACAATGTTGAGTGAAAGAAACCAGTTTCAAGTAGCCACATACTGTATGGTTCCATTTATATGAAGTGTCCAGATTAAGCAAATCTGCAGGGTAAGAAAGATTAACAGGTTGGAGATTAAGGTGGGATGGGAAGTGAAGTGACAGCTGATTGGTAAAAATTCATTTTGTGGGATAAACATGTTCTAAAATTGATTTGTGTTAGAAAAGCTCCGAGTTAACTCAAAATCACTTTTAATCAGTGTGTCAAAAAGATATTAAAATACTATAAACTATTAACATTTGTCTTATCCTCAAAAGACTACTGATTGATATCTTTTTATATACTTGGAAGAATATCCAATAAATTCTGACAATCCCAAAAACAAAAATCCAAAATAAATCACATTTTGAAGGAACTAGTTTGAGGAGGATATCATGCTTTTGGATGTATAAATTCTTTTATTTTGAAAATATGTATTTAGCTGAGCATGGGGTTGTATGCCTATAATCTCAGCACTCAGGGAACCTGAAGCACGAGGATCACTATGAGTTCGAGGCCAGGCAGGGCTACCGAAGCAAATCCAAGGCCAGCCTGCACTGCATACTGAGACTATCTCAAAACAAATAAAAAACCTCAATAAATAATTAAATTATTAATTATTAAACATTATTAAATAATTAAATAATTAAAATCTAGATTTCACATAATTCGCTAAATTCAGTATGAAATGCACAGTGAGTACACTGACCCACATTTTAGAGACCTGATTCTGTCTCCTAAGAGAACGCTGAAGTTTGTACATCCACTGATGGATTTAAGACCGTGGCCAATTTTCAGGAGCAAGTATTTATTAAGTGCTTTTCAGTGCACATTCAATATATCAAAGACATACAAATATAAGGAAAAATCCAGTGTCTGATAATATTGTTCCAGCTCTCAGAGGCATATTCTTCTTACCGAAATCCTTAAGTCAAAATAAAATAAAATAGATTTTTTTTTCGGCACAGAAAAGCAGAAACACTTCTTTTAGTTCCATTGGGAAGGCAAATAAAAAAGAAAAACAGCAGAAACCATTCATAAACTTTATTTTTTATTTGTTTTTTTTTTAAATTTATTTTATTTCTGTGTGTGTGGCCAGCTCAGCCCACCAGGGGGCGGGGCGGGCTGGCATGTGGTGCTGGGGGACTGAACCGTGGTCCCTGTGTTTTGCTAAGCTTGTTCTAAGTAGGTGCTTTAGACCACTGAGCCATCTCACCAGCCATAAACTTTATTTTTAATGAATAAATAAATATGAATTTCATCCTCAAGCAAGAACTTGCGCCGGACCATAGTCCTAATAGTCTGTGGCGAGCCCACCTTTCCAAGAGCGCCGCTGGTGTAGTGGTATCATGCAAGATTCCCATTCTTGCGACCCGGGTTCGATTCCCGGGCGGCGCAACCATCTTTTCTTCCCTGCAAAACAGAAATCTTAGAATTGCATTTGAACCACGTTAGGCTATTTCTTCCTTGTGTTCCCAATTTCTTTGCATATTCTATTTCATTATTACTCATTAGCGAAGCATTTTTGGTTCTGCAGCTCTAAGAATCTCGACTGCGTCCTCAAGTGGTTCACTTTGCGCCTGCGTCGCCCCCCCCCCCATCCAGAGGAAGCGCGGCTGCGCAACAAGTGAAACTACGGATTGAGGCGTAGCCTGGCGGCGGCGGCGAAAAAACCCACGAGGCCGCTCTGCGCCTGCGCGGCCGGGTCACCTCGCTGGCTGCTCCCAGGCGCCCGGCTCGCCGCCATCTTGAAGCGGGGCTTCATTGTTCGCGCTGGGCCGGGCGTTGAAGTGTAATTGCCGCCGACGGAGAAGGCGGAGTAACCTCCGGTCAGCCGCGAAATCCCGCTATTCCTCAGCCATAGCCGCTCACACGATTTGGGAGGTAGTGAAAGGAAGGGAGCTGGACCCAGAGGCGCCGCCGCAACCGCAGCAGCCATGGAGGACGAGATGCCCAAGACTCTGTGAGTCTGGAGCAGCAGTGAGGGAGGCGGGATGGTGGTCGTCCCGGAGGGAGGCCTCGGCCCTGCGCCGCTCCCAGCCTATTGTTCTCCGTGGACGCCGCGCTATCGTGGTTCCTCTCCTTAACCCACGGCCGGATGCTCAGAGCCGAGACCCGGGCTGAGAGGACCGATGGAGGGAGCGAGGCGCAGCCCGCGGCAGGGCTCCCCGCGCCGCACCTGCACCCCGCGTGGCCGGGCCCCGCGCGCCCTCGCTCGCGCTTAGACCTGCAGAAAGACTTTTTAATTCAAACCGGTGTTTAGAACGCGGCGAAGCTGCCTTATGTGCGGTGCTCTCGATTCCCCCACACGCCTCTTCTTAGTCTTAGCCTTAATTTCATTTAATTTCCTCCTGACACACTGCCTTTCGTTTTCTTTGCTTTGATAGGATTTCTCCCCCCTTGAGACTTGAGGTAAACTTCATTCATGTATTTGCCAGCTGGAAAAAAGCCAAACATCTTTCTTTAGCCTCTCCTTGGCTTTCCTTCTGTAGCACCCCCGACCCTGGACCAAAAAGCCTAACCGGACACCCCAAGGATTTTCAAACTTTTTTAAAAATGAAATCTCACCCGGAGGATTAAATCTGCTGAGGGGAAGTGGATTTAATACAGGTTTATAGTCGCCTACAGCTCTTGATTGACAACTTACTGATCAAAGTTTTTATGAAGCAACCGTTGATAAATATTTATCAAGTCGTGAGAGTTTTTAGCCCTGTTAAATGATCTGAGCTTGGGGTGCCTTTGTCACGCAGCCTCCCCAACTGCATTCTTTGTTTTTCAAAGTAGTACTGTATTATTGGATGATCTTCCCTTTGTTGCATTTCTCGCAAACGATAAAAAGGGGAGCTTCAGTGTTTTTATTTGCTTTTAAATTTTATTTTGTGTATTTGAAATTTGCAACGTAATGTTTGTTACGGAATGCATACAGATGGTAAAGTGAAACAGATTTAACGTGCCCTCTCACATAGTTAACATTTCAATGAATTCTTGATCTAGCTTTTGTTTTTTATTCTTGAAATGTTGGCAGTTTGAAGACCCAGTGCATTAAAAATACACTTTTAAGGGTTTTAAAAAAATTTTTTTTTGATATCTCCAGATTGGAGTTCTGAAGTATGTGCATTTTTTCATCACCAAGTTTGTTTTAAGTTAATATTTCTAATGTATGAAGTTACAGTTACACTTTGTTTTCTTAGTAGTTTAAATACTTTGTTAGTTTATTTGAAGATCTGTTACCTTTGAGCATCTTTTTAATAAGAATGCAAAAGCGATTAGCCGGGCGCATTCCTGTAATCCCAGTGTGTGGATGGGGCTGGAGAATTGTGAATTCAAGACCAGCCTGAATTGTATAGCGAGACCCTGCCTCAAAAGAAAAAAAAAAAAAAAAAATCAACTGTTAAACATGACCTTTGTGTTTGGAAAAGTTGTATCTTTAAACGATTATTCCCCACCCCACCCCCAAACAAAACCTGTTAAATTCCTGCTGTTTATGGAAACTTGTTCCTCTTGTATCATAGCTAGAGGTGTGATAACATTGGGTTAAGCCCTACTCATTTTAAAATATCTTTACATTAAAATTATTATTCTGTAATATCAGAAACTGCTAGAACTATCAGGGGACTTAACTTTGTAGTACATGGATTTGACAGTAGCAGATAATGACAACTCAGCATTCTCACACCAGTCTACAAAAGCAGGTAGTTAAATAGTTCTACAGTGGAGTAAAGGGTCTAACTTTTGACAGGGAAAATAATGGAGTTTTGTTGATTCCTACTTATTGGATGCTTTGTATGTGCCAGGCTCTTTATTAAGTACTACACAAGCTCATTTAATTCTCATTAGAACTCTACTCGAATTTGTAGCCAAGAAAAAGCTCAGAATTTGACTAACCCACAGTCATACCCCTTTTTGGTCTTTATTTTGAAACTGTACTGTCCTTGGCTTTTAACTCAACACTAAATAATTTTGCCTTGTGTCCCTTACTAAAACACCCCATTTAAATTTTGGGAGTGCCTTTGGGGTTTTTTTTGGTGTTGTTTTCCTTCTCCCTAAAGTAGTCCATGATCTGGAATTTCCTATTACCTGCTTCCATTCCTCAGCCAGAACCCCAGTTCTTCCAGTCAGGCCCATCTTGATTGAGGGAAAGATTCCATTCTCTTTTAAGTTTGCTTGGCAGTATTTTTACTGTTGCTTGCTGTAATGGTTCTAGAAGTCAGAGGCTTTTAATTTGTGCTTAGCACACTATCTAGTTTGTGATCAGTGAGTAATAAATTCATTTAAAAATCTAGTACAATTGGTAGAAGTGAAATGAAATTTTGCTCAGTGTTGAGAACAAAATAGTCGGAATTTTATCATCACCTGTTTTCCTAAATGGCTCAGAGGAGATTTGCCCCATCTCAGAGTTCAGTAGCACCTTGTTCAGGATTCAGTTTCTTGTGGGTAATTCTTCACAAACATAGTCTAGGCTACTCTGTTACCCTTCTTTGGTGGCTGCTGTTACACTTCTGGGTTATCCTTCTCTCCCTACTTTTACTTTGCCATACAGCCTGTTTCTTTTTCTTCCTTTGATAAAACTTTGCTACATTAAATATATTTTGAGATTCAAGATAACAATTAAAAAGTTCAAACCTGTGTAGTGAGTGAATGGGTAATGTATACATGCTATTCTCATGTATAAACTTCAATTGTCTAAATGAAAAAATAAAAATGTATAGTGAATCTGATTTGGCCTTGGTCTTTAAAAACGTGATTTATTAATTAAAAGCTGCACACTAAACTTAAAAAAAAATGTTGGTGTTAGCTGATGATTGCTAATTCCCTCAGAGCCAGACATCTTAGTGTTGTTACTCTCAAAGGCATATAAGGCCAGTCATGATAGTCCATGTCTGTAATTCCAGCACCTGGGAGGCTGAGGCAGGAATTTCACTGAATTTGAATCCATCCTGGACTACATAGTGAGATCTTGTCTCAAAAAAAAGTCTGAGTACTCTAGAAATAACTATGTGGGGGCCAGGGAGATAGCTCAGAATAAGATCTTCCCTGGCAAGCACAAGGGCCTAGGTTCAAAATCCCTGGTTCAGCCAAAAGAAAGGAAGAAAATATGAAGGAACTATATGGTTATTGTGTAGCTTTCTCGTTTGCTGAGAATGTAGGTCTATAAATTATACAGCAACCTTAAAGCCTCCAGCTGAGTAATTACTGTCTAGTAATATAATATAGGTTTCTGTCACACTGTGTATATTTCATCTTATTGTCTACCCCCTCTCTTCTCCAAATGCCTTTGGCCTTGTAATCTGAATGAAATACCTATTTTGTGTTGAGTTGAATATGATTGTTCATTTTTAACTATAAATTAGGTTGCTGGGGTATATGTTACCTAAAGTGAAATATTTAATTATTGGAGAATACTTAAAATACTTCCAAATAACTATTAGTATGCAAGCTAGAAGCAGTGGTCCATACCTATAATCCTATTCAGGAGGCTGAGGTAAGGAGGACCACGAGTTAGCTCAGCTTGGACAACCTAGCGAGACTCAAAAATGAAAAGGGCTAGGTATATAAGCTCAGTGGTAGATCACCCCTGGGTTCAGTCACCAACACTGCAACAACAACAAAAAGCAACATTACAGTCATTCAGCAATATTTGAGAGCATATCCCACGGATTTCATTGTTCTTAGAACTGGTGATACCAAGATGTACAACAGGTCATTTAAGAGCTTACATTAACATGTCAGGGTTTTTTTTGTTTTGTTTTGCGGAACCGGGGATTGAACTCACACCCTTGTGCTTGCCAAGGAAGCACTTATTCCACTGAGCCATCTCCCTGGCCCCAATGATTCAATGTCACCTTCCTCCCCATCTCCTGGAACATGGTATTGAACCGAGGCCCCTGGCCTTGCCAGTTAAGCGCTTATTCTACTGAGCTATCTTTCTGGCTCAATATGTCAGGTTTTGATAAGGGCTATGGAGAAAAAATAATGCCAGTAGGGAGAATGGGAGACCATAATAAAGATCGTAAAGTCGCTTTGGTAAGTGACACTTCAGTAGAAAATTACAGGTGAGAGAGCCATGCATATAGTTGAGAGAGAAGCTTTCTTGAAGAAGCCAGTGGCCCATGCTTATTGGGTAACCAGAGGAGGGTGAAGAGTAGAAAATTGATTAGAATGAGGGAGCAAGGCTTAAGGGGAGATTTGAAGGGCTTCTCATCATACGTGGCCCTATGAGGACTATGTCTTTTATCTGGAGGATGATAGAACCCATAACAGAGGAGTCATGTCTTAATCGCTAAAAGGGCAAAGTAAAATAAACTTGGTCTGAGCAAAGGACAGAAGGGTGGCTTATATCTCAGTACTGGTAGAAGTGATAAGAATTGGTTAGATTTTGGATATGTTTTGAAAAATCTAGCAACAGGAATTACCAGTAGATCAGCTGTATCGTATGACACTGACAAATAGCAAGTGAGTCTACTTTAGAATGTACAGTATTAGTCACCTAAAATGTTAGTTTGTTGAGCTTGGCATGATGGCATATGTCAGCACTCAGGATCTCCAGGAGTCCAAGGCCAGTCGAATTACATAGTGAGACCCTGATTGAACAAAACAAGCAGGTTTGCTGCAAAATAGAAGTAAAAGTCTTGCGCTTGTATAGCCTTTGAGATTTACAGCTATAGAATACATTTGTTCAAACTGATTTCTGTGTGTGGTCTTAACTACAAATGAAAGATGTACTAGAGCCAGGTATAGTACACACCTGTAATTCCAGGTCTCAGGATACATAAGTAGGATTGCTCTTGAGTTCAAGGCCAGCCTATACTACATAACAAGGTCCTGACTTAAAAATAAAAATTAAAAAAAAAAAAAAAAAAAAGGCATGTACCACTACTGCCCCAGCCTCCAAGATTGTTAACAAATTGTTGTTAACAAGTATTAAGGGGACCTGAAATTCTATTTGTTTTAGACCTGTCATGTTTTTACTAGTAGCATTGGATCTCACTTCTTAGATACTACTTTTTAATGTATATTACTGATTTTGAAAAATTACAGAAAAGCTATAAAAATAGTGTAATAGTCAGATTTGCCTTATTTTGGAGACTGAAGCATATGATTTATTTGAAGACATGACATTTTAGGCTTAAATACTGCTTATTTTGTAAGAACAAGCTCAAGATCCTGAGTTCAATTGCTGGTACCAAAAAAACCCAAGGATATTCTCATGAGAATAGTGCAGGTCTTCCCAGAAAGCAGATTATACTGATTTATTATTATTATTTACATGTAGTACAGAGAATCAGACCCAGGTGTTTGTGAGTGGTAAACTCGTAGGCACTGTGCTTTCATTGAGCTGCATTCCCAGTTACAGATACAGTTTTTTTTTTCTTGTTTTGTTTTTGTTCCTCGAATGCCTTAAGGGCACTTTTGGCAGCTGGAGAGGTGTGAGGTTCGAACTCCAGCAACCTGAGGCTGACAGCTTTGTGGAAGCAGCCACTTAAAGGCCTGAGCTAAGGCCAGGCCCCCTACAGATACGGTTTTAATCAATACAGTTTATGTTCATATTTATCCAGTTGCCCAAGGAAGACATGCTGTTGTTTGAATGTGCATGTCCTGGGAGCGTGGTCCCTGGTGTGGCAATGTTAAGATGTGGTGGAACCTTTAAGAGATGGAACCTACTGAAGAATGGGGAGGTCATGGGGGTCAAGTAGTTCTTGCAAGACTGTTAAAAGAACAACCCACATACTAGGTGTCTTCTGTATATGGCTACTTCTTTTTTCACTTCTCCAGTGTGTTGTGATGTAGCCAGGGGATCTCATCAGATGCCAACAGCATGCCATTTGGACTTTGCAGTCGCCAGAATTGTGAGGCCACATCACATTTTGCTTTAACAACAAAACAAACTTGATATTTTCTAGTTCATTGTCTTAATAATTCTCTTCTACTTCTGTTTTTACTTTGCACTTTTGCACAAGATTGATAAATGATGTCAGATGTATGATAGTAAATGCTAACATAGGACAGTCCTTGCTATAAGCAAAGTGCCCATGGAGTAGCTAAAAAGATATTTCAAAGCTGGATATGGTGGTACACACTGTAATAGTCCCAGCTGCTGGGAAGCTGAGGTACAAGGGTTCCAAGTGCAAGATCAGCCATCAGCCTGGGCAATTTAGTGAAACCTCAAAATGTAAAAAAAAAAAAAATAGTGAGGCCTTGGATTCAATTCCCAGTACTGCCCTCCACCAAATATCAAGGGGCTGGGGATTTAGCTCAACAGCGCAGTGCCTGCCTGGCAAGTATGAGTTCCTGAGTTCAATTACTGGTACCACACCCCAAAAATAAGTATCAGGAAAAATAACTTAAACATAAAAAGAATATTAAAATATATTAGGCTCTCAGAATTTGCAGGAAAGACATGGAACTTGGCTTGGAAGACATTTAGGAAAAAGAAGACTATCACATGATCTTGCATCACATTATTCAGGTCGTGATCATAATCACCCCATGGACTATCCCAAGAAGGATGCTGCTACCATAACCACTGAGGGTGAGATGCCACAGCTTCCCTGGACATGAGGGTCTGGCTATTGTCACGGAAGTGAATACTTTTAATACCAAAAGTATTCTTTCCAGTGAGCTATGTAGCTTG
The DNA here is from genome assembly GCF_000260255.1 of Octodon degus. Classification (NCBI taxonomy): domain Eukaryota; kingdom Metazoa; phylum Chordata; class Mammalia; order Rodentia; family Octodontidae; genus Octodon; species Octodon degus. The sequence continues at coordinate 1,430,048 of NW_004524634.1, read as the reverse complement.
CATCATTTTATTTTATTTTTTTGTCTCTTTGAGACAGTGTCTCACTGTTCAGGTGGGAAATGAGCTCACTTCGTAGCCCAGGCTTGTCTTGAAATTAATGATCCTCCTGCCTCAGCCTCCCAAGTGCTGTACCACAGATTATTTATTTTTAAACCTAACACACCCATCATTTGCATCTTTTTAAATTTTTATTGATTTATTTCTTGTTTTTTTTTTATGCTTTTGTTTTATAATCATGTATGAATGTATGTATGTGGTACAGGGTCTCACTATGCAGCTCAGGCGTTTAGTGATCCTCCTGTTTCAGCCTCTCCAGTGCTGGGATTATAGGCCTGAGCCAGTACCTTGGTTTCAGTGGCTGGCATGGTACTCCTAGGGCCAGCACAGTTGTACTGGGGAGCAAACCCTGGTTCTTGTGCTTGCCAGGCAGGCACTTAGACAACCGAGCTATCTCCTCTGCCTTGTCTTTGTTTTTTTAAAACAGGATCTTGCTGAGTTGTTAAGGCTGGTCTTGAAACCAATCACCGTGTAGCCCAGGCTATCCTTGAGTTCAGAGTGAACCTCTTGGCCTGCGAACCTCCTGCCTTATCAGCCTTCTGAGTTCTGAGACTGTAGGTCTGCACCACCGCACTGGCCCTTTTTTTAGGTTTTAATTTTTATTATTTTTATTTTTAAACCTAAAACTCAGGGGCCGGCCAAATAGCTCAGCGGATTAAAGCACCTGCAAGCAGGCACAGGAGCCAGGGGTTCAATCTCTGGGCCTGCTGTACTGGCCCTGCCCCCATGGCGTGCTGAGACTGCAATGGAGACTGGGCATGGTAGCACATGCCTATAATCCCAGCTCTTGGGAGGCTGTGAACAGGCAGATCACTACGAGTCGATCTAGTAGTGAAACCCTGAACTCCCTGTAGACACTTTAAAAATACAGAAAATAAAATTAAATTTTAAAAACCCTAAAACTCAGATTTTACTGAATTGCCCAGGTTGGCCTTAAATGTGGGATTCTCCTGTTTCCATTTCTCAAGTAGCTGATTGCAGACAATGTATCACTGTGCCCAGCAATCTGCTTTTAGAGCCTTCTCTATGAGGTCTGCGCCCAATACTACTGTTATCTCCGACCTGCCTTGCATCAAGTGTACATACTTTAGCTTAAGGAGGCCTACAAAACCTACGTGGCATTTTCAGCTTCTGTAGGCAGTCAGGCTCTGCCATAGTGATAATGTCTCTTAAAATAGAAAGGGATCCAAAAGGAAAAAAAAAACAATGATACATAAAACTTCAATCTGTACTTCAAATAGGAAATTCTTTAGCCTCAGAAACAAAATAGTATGACAAATTGGAAAAACTAAAACATTTATATGTAAAAATGAGGACAAACTGTAAACTGTAAAACATTTTTTATAGAGTGTAAGAAACTTGTTTACTTTTTCATTGAAAGTATCTTGGAGGGCCGGCCAAATAGCCCAGTGGATTAAAGCTCCTGCTTAAGCAGATGGAGGAGTCAGCAGTTCGAGCCCCAGGTCTGTATGCTGGTCCCGCCCCCAGGCTCTGCTGAGAAGTGATTGAGACTGGGCATGGTGGCGCATGCCTGTAATCCCAGCACTTGGGAGGCTGTAAACAGGAGAATCACTACAAATCCAATCTACACAGTGAAACCCTGTACACCCTGTCCTAACTACAAAAAACATGGGGGCCTGGGCCTAGCTCAGTCCTTTAAGTGGCTGCTTCCACAAAGCTGTCAGCCTGAGGTGGCTGGAGTTCGAACCTCACAACTCTCCCACTGGCCAAACGTGCCCTGAAGGCATGCGAGGAACAAAAAAAAATCCTTATTCTAACTACAAAAAACAAAAAAAAAGGTATCTTGGAAGGACTGGTAAGATAGCTCAGCAGACTAAATGCCTGCTTAAGCAAGTGCAGGGACAGGGTTCGATCCCTAGCACTACATGCTGCGCTGGCCCCATCCCTCAGGTATACTGAGCCTGTCAACAAGAGACCAGTCTGGTATGTGCCTGTAATCCCAGCACTGAGGAGGCTGCATAGTAGTGAGCCCCAATACCAAATACATTTTTTTAAAAAAGGAAGTATCTTGGATATAAAAAGAACGTAGGGGGCCAGCTGAATAACACAGCAGATTAAAGCACTTGCAAGCAGGTGCAGGAGCCAGGGTTCGATCTTGGGCCCTCTGTGCTGACCCCGCCCCCATAGTGGTGTGAGACTGGGCATGGTGGTGTACACCAGTAATCCCAGCTTGGGAGGCTGTAAACAGGCAGATCACTACAAGTCCGATCTAGTAGTGAGACCCTGTACACCCTATAGACCCTTCCCTAAAATACAAAAAAAAAAAAGATTTATATTTGGGGGGTACCTCAAACTATTTATTTAGCAAATAGACTCAGAAAGTAACATTAAAATATTTAGCTGGGCATGGTGGCTCACACCTGTAATCCTGCACTCAGGAAGGTGAGGCAGGAGAATTGCTGTGAGTTAAAGGCCAGCCAGCACTACATAATGAAACCTTATCTCAAAAAAATAGATGCTTATAAAAATTTGAAGTGAAATCCAGAATATTAATGTACTGGATCCAGTCCCCATGTTTGTTTACTTGCACAATGAAGAATAAGGTTTTAGCATCTGATTTCTTCGGTATAAAGCTGTTGTACTATATATGGTATTTGTAATTTATTGCAATGACGTCCAAAGTTGAGAGAGAGTTTTATGTGCAACTTCCTCTGAAGAGCCTATAGTTGCATATAGAGTTCATTGAGAAAGGTTCTAAGAGCTCATAGAGTATAACAGGCCCCATTACGTGAATGAATGAATGAATAAATAAATGTAAAGATAGTAATGACTATTTTGTGTGTTTGGTTTCTGAGACACTATACAGTTCAAGATGGTGTTGAACTTGAGATCCTCCTGCTTCTGACTCGGCCTCCCTAGTGCTGGGATTGAAGGCATGCACCAACAGACTGACACAGTATACTTCCCTCCCTCCCTCCTTCCTCCTCCCTTGTTTTGAACTACAAACCGTCACTAAGCTTTATCCTCAACCCATTTTTATTCCTCAGTCCAATTTTTAAGACCAGGTCTCACTTGGTTGCCCAGGCTGGGCTTCAATTTGTGATCCTACAGCCTTAGCCTCCTAGATTTCTGGGATTAATAGGCGTACGTCACTATGCCAGGCTCGGAATTTCTCATAGGGACAAAAGTTGGTAAGACTAGCACAAGTTTGTGGAGCTAGCACAGAGTTCTCTTGCAGAACCCTCACTCAGCTTCTCAGTGTTACAGCTTATACAACCATAGTACAAGATCTGAAATAAAAATTGGGCCAGGGATATAGCTCAGTGGCACAAATACCTGCCTGGCTAGCACAAGATCGTGAGTTCAATTTCCAGTACCTAAATAAATAAATAAATAAATAAATAACTTTAGACCATGTGGTAGCACTTGCATTTAGTTGCAACCCTCCGGAGGCTGAGGTGAGAGGATATTTGATCTCGGGAGTTTTTGACCAGACTGAGTAACATAAAACAAAGTGATATTGGTACAGTGGTGTAAACAGGGTTTATTCCAACTTCCCCACTTCTAAGACTTTTTCTATTCCAGAATCCAATGTAGAATACCACATTACATGTAATTGTCATGACTACTCTGCTTTGATACCTAAGGAGAGATTTTATAACCTTGACACATCTGAAGGGTACTGTTTCTCCACTCTACAGTGACTGCTTTTTCCTTAGGATAACCTGTTGGGTAGAAGTCTCTAAAGCCAACTCTTCTTCAAGAAGTAAAGAATTGAAACTTTTTTTTTTCAGTTCCAGGGATTGAACTCAGGACCATGTGCTTGCCAGGCAAGCGCTTATTATACTGAGCTATCTCCCTGGCCCTGGAGTTTCTAAATTCTATTCCCACCTGGTACTGACCCCCCAAAAAATTGATTAATTTTTTACTGTCAGTAGACATTTCTGCACCAGTCTTTCCCTCAATGCTTTTAACATAAGTCAACCCACTAGGGCTTATATATTGTTACTACTGTCCTCGTATGTTTATTAGCTAAACTTCTGTAAAGGAGAGCTTTTCCTGATTAACAGAGGCCATTAGATCACACTGTTAAGAAGTTCTACTGAGAAGGCAGGATAGATACTTCATTTTTTACCTAGTAAGGTTTTTAGAAGATGACCTTAATGTAGTAATAAGCTCCAGTGCTGACAAATTATGGTTGAGTCAATGTTCCTGATTATTCTCTGATCTTTAAATACTGTTTATTGCTTCTTAAGATTTTATTTATGTATCTAGTATAGGGTCTCACTGCACAGATTGGACTCATAGTGATTCCTCCTGTTTTCAGCCTCCCAAGTGCTGGGATTACAGGCGTGTGGCACCATGCCCATTTTCAGTCACTCAGAGCTCCCTGGAGGCAGGGCAGGCATGGCACTCCTGGGATCAAACCGGGTCCCTGCGCCCCTTAAGCAGGCGCTTTAGTCCACTGAACTATGTCACCAGCTGTGAATCCACACTTTATGAACATATACAGATATTTATTTTTCTGAAGAGAGAGGTTATACCATTCATCAAATTGCAATGAGAAACTAGTTATTAGGAGATTACAGAAATGGTAATTTTCTTAACTTTGTAACATACCTAAAGGTAATCATTTGAAAATCCTGTTTTAAAGACTATATCCTTTTTGGTTTATTTTATTTTTTATATGTCCTTTAAAAAAAAAAAAAACATCACTCGGTGGCATAGCACCTACGTGGCAAGTGCAAGGGGTCTTGAGTTCGATTCCTAGTACGAAAAGAAAACACAACAAGTATAAGCCTTTTAAATAAACCATGTTGTCTTGTAAAGCACTATTTATATTAGTTCTGTTATTCAGCAACTCAAATTATCTGGAATCGTTGTACCATATTCTCTTTCACTTTGGGTGAAGTAAAAGATTTTCCATCCTTGGAGCTGGAGAGATAGCTCATTAGAATAAGCACTTGCCTGGCAAGTGTAGGGTCCTGAGTTCAATCCCCAGCACCACAAAAAAAAGAGATTTCCCATCTTTTACGAGCATCTGCAACACCTGAAAAGCAATTTGCTTGATTTTTTTTAAGTTTGTTCATTACATCCCCATTCAGTTCCTCAAGCTGAAGTCTCTTCCCTATTTTCTCTTCATATCATGCCTAATAAATCTGCAAATGCCACATAAAAGAAAAAAACCAATTTGTTCATTGCATTACCAAAGTCTACATAAATTGTACAATGTTAGGAAAAGCATATGAATTAAAATCAGGAGAGGGCCAGCCAGATAGCTCAGCGGACTAGCGCGCCTGCTTCAGCCTGTGGCTGGGGTTCAATCCCTTGCATGCCATGTCAGCCCCGCCCCCAGGGCCTTCTGAGAGGGCGATTGAGACTGGGCATGGTGATTCACCGCACCACAACTGTAATCCCAGCGCTTGAGAGGTTGAAAACAGGAGAATCACTATGAGTCTGATGTTATATAGTGAGACCCTGTCCTAAATTCGTAAAAAAACCCAACATGCATTACGCATATAAGCTACACTGAATGTAAATAAGATATAATTGTTATATGTTGAGATA
>NW_004524634.1:1411356-1424362 GCF_000260255.1 Octodon degus | reverse complement strand
TATATATGTATATATATACACACACACACACACATATGAGTCAGGAAGAAATTAATGTTCTCAGTAACAATACAGAAGTAGAAATAATTATAATGCTTCCCAGGATTGCTTATATAAAATATCCTAAATAATAATGATTCATTTACAGCTAGCTGGGCATGGTAGTGTATACCTGTAATCCCAGCATTTAAGAGGCAGAGGGAGGAGGATCACATGAGTTTGAGGCCAGCCTGGGCTATATAGTGAGTTTGAGGCCAGCTTGAGCTGCATTGTGAGATGCTATCTCAAATAAACCAAAAGAGGGCTGGGGAAATAGCTCAGTGGCCTAAGTGCAGGGATCAAATCCTAGCAAGTGCAGGATTTGATCCCTGATATCAAAAAAAAAAAAGAAAGAAAGAAAAAAAAATTTGAGTTTTTATTTTTATTTATTTTTTGGTGGAACCAGGGATTGAACTCAGGCCCTTGCGCTTGCCAGGGAAGCGCTTATTCCACTGAGCCATCTCCCCAGCCTCTCGTCTTTAAGTTTTTAAAAATGTATGCTCGAAGGTAAGTCTAGAAATGTAAACAGACAATAGGTTTAATTTTTAAAACTTTGACTAAAATATATAAGCATGTGCTTATACATTAGCTTTCCCTCTAGTTGCAGTGTCAAATGCATTTGCAAATAGCACGTTTTATATTTACCTGAAAGATTGTAAAGTGTTGACAAACTTTATAGAAAGTTTTTCAAACACATCTTTTAAGGCAAAGATTCATGCTCCCAGAGTTTATTTTCCAGCAAGCACCTTTAAAAACCAATAAAAAAAGAAGCAAATCTAAAATACTAAACTTTTTTTTCTGTTTCAGATACGTCGGTAACCTTTCCAGAGATGTGACAGAAGCGCTAATTCTCCAGCTCTTTAGTCAGATTGGACCATGTAAAAACTGCAAAATGATTATGGATGTAAGGGTATTTTACTTAGTTAACTTTCTTCTTTTTAGACATATTAGTTAAAGCCATTAATTCTAGGACTTATATTTAAATCTGTAAGGATTTCAGTGAATTTAATGATTATCTGGCAACAAGATTTAATTTATTTGACTAAAGGAATAGAATAGAAGCAGTCATTTTTAGAGCAGATTCATTGAAGTATCAGAATTTATTTTGTGTATCAGGTTGCCAACTTATTAAAATGTAGTTTCTATAATTAGATTAGGAAATGAGTATAGACATTTTACACAGTGAAAATGTTTTTAACTTTGTGTGTGCGTGTGTGTGGCCAGCTCAGTCCACTCTGAAGGTGGGGCTGGTGTAGCATGTGGAGCAGGGGATCAAACCTCGGTCCCTGTGTTTGCCTAAGCAGGCGCTTTAGCCTACTGAACTATTTCACGAGCCCTTAACTTTATTTTTGAAGGTCGTGATTTAAGTTTTTCTTGCACTTAAGCAGTTTTAAGAGATATATGTACATATATTTTTTTTGTATTTTTTTGTATATATTTTTTTAATTTTAATTTTTTGTTTTTTAAATTTTATTTATTTATATGTGTGTGTGTGTGGCCAGCTCAGTCCACCACAGGCAGGGCTGGCTGGCATGTGGTGCTGGGGGATTGAACCGCGGTCCCTGTGCTTCGCTAAGCTTGTTCTAAGTAGGTGCTTTAGACCACCGAGCCATCTCACCAGCCCTAATTTTTTAATTTTGATGAGGCGAGTTTTTGATATTTGGAAAAGAAGTTATTTTATGCTATGGTTTTCCTTCCTATAAAATTTCTGGTTTTCCTGGCTACATGCCTGTAATGCCAGCACTTGGAAAGCTGACATAGGAGGGTCACAAGTTTGAATCCCACCTGGTAGTTAAATGACAACTTCTCTCAAAAAGAGCTAGCAGTGTAGCTCAGTGTAAATGCCCTGGGCTCAATCCCCAATACCAACAAAAAGGAAAAAAAGAAAAAAGAAAGAAAAATGATTTTTTTTCTGGTTTTCTTTTTTCCAGAAAAATTGCAGTTTAACATTTTTAACTTGGTGTTTTAAAAAAAATCATTGTTTAGTCAAGCGTGGTGCTGCACACCTTTAGTATTCCCAGTTATATGGGAGGTGGAGGCAGGAGAATGAGATCAACGACAGACTCAGCACTGTAATGAGAGTCTATACTACCAAAAATAGTAATCAATAATTAGTCAAGTTAATGTGTTACCTGTTAAATGTTGTCCAGCTTATCTTCTCCTGCTGCACAGTTATCTAATTATGTAGATGGGATCAACAGCTGTTTTTGTCTTTATCTTCTATCGTATTTAATATTGCTATGCTTTTGGATAAAATAGATCTCTGTGAGACCAGCCAGGAATAGTGGTTCATGCCTGTAATCCTAGCACTCTAGGAGGTTTAGGTTGAACGAATAGAAATAGTCCAGTTTTGGTAATTTAGTGATTTAGCAAGACCCTGTCTCAAAATAAAAACGGGATTATGGGCTGGTACATGCTCATAATCCCAGCTTTTGGAAAACTGAGGGAGGAGGAATCCCAAGTCAAGGCCAGCCTAGACTGTGTAGTGAGTTCGAGACCAACCTCAACTATATAGCAAGTCCCTATCTCAAAAAAAAAAAAAGAAAGAAAGAAAAAAAAAAAAAAGACTGGGGATGTAGCTCAGTGTTCAATCTCCAACATTCCCCTCTCCCCCCAACTTTTAAAGTGGGGGAGCTAGTCTCTGAAAGCATAAGGGAATTAAGGAGAAAAGCATTTGGGAAAATATGGTAGGAAAGGTAAAACCCGTCTTTCTTGATCTAGGTCTTTTCCCAGTGGTAACACGGATTACTTGTTATTGCCAGTTATGTTATTGCATTATCACAAATGCTCAGTAGAAGCCTTGTAAAGAAAACATTCACGCAAGGGAATACAGCAAAGCAAGGATATAGCCCTCATTGATCTATCTGGCTATAGATGTCCATTAGCTGTATGGAGCTGCTGTTGTCCCTCTCTAGCTGTTTATTTGCCTGGGTACGGATCATTATGCTCCTGAATTGAAGCTAGCAATATGTATATATGGGTAGTTTATTTTTACTTTCAAAGTTAGTTTTTCTGGATGCACATTAAGTAACATACATGTTGTTTTTCCATTTGTTTGTTCCACTCTTCAAATATTTTCCCATTGCTAGAGATTGAACCTGGAGCCTTGTACCTGCTAGGCAAGCACTCTACCACTGAGTTATATCTGCAGCCCTCTTTCTTCTACCCCTACACGCAAACTAGTGTGTCTACCCACACTCTAATACCCGTCAACAGTTTCTTTGTAATAGAATACCCATTAAGGGAATCATCTGTTTGAATGATAAAAGTTGTTTGGTGTTTGGTTTTTGGTTTTGGGGGTATTTTTGGAGACAGTTTCATTTTGTAGCCTAGGCTAGCCTTGAGTTTGTGATGATCCTTCTGTCTCAACCTCCCAGTGCTGGGCTTACAGGCATGTGCCACCATGCCTGGCCATTGTTTTTAATATTTTATTTTTATTTTGTATTTAGTACAGGGTCTCACTACTTAGATCAGACTCATAGTGATTCTCCTGTTTTCAGCCTCCGAAGTGCTGGAATTATAGGCACACACCACCACACTCAGTCTCAATCACTGTCTCAGCATGCCTTGGGGGTGGGGCTGGCGCTGCATGCCAGGGATGGAACCCCGGTCCCTGTGCTGTGCTTAAGCAGGCGTTTTAATCCACTGAGCTATTTGGCCAGCCCTAAAATTTTATATTTTGACACATTCTTTCACAAAGTCACTAAATTGCTCAGGCAGGACTAGCGTGTAGAACTCTGTTGCTTCAGCTTTCCAAAGTGCTAGAATCACAGCTTTGTGCTGTCACACAACTTAGATCATGTAATTTTTATGTTCTTTTAATTGTGTAAAACAAACAATGTGTAATCCCAATGTAAAAGTTATGTGGTATTTTATACTGATGAGTGTAAAACACTGGGTTTCCCTGCTTTCATTTACAATAAAACATCCCAAAGGCTTAGGCTGGGAAAAGAGCTCAGTGGTAGAAAATTTGCCTTCATAAGGCCCTGGGTTTGATTTTGAGGACACCAAGATAAACTAATCTATCCAGGTTTTATGAACATATAATCCCAGTTGCTAAAAGAGAAGAGCCAGGCATGGTGACAGGTCTATAATCTCAACACTCAGAAGGCTCAAGTAGGAGGATCATTACAAGTTTGAGACCAGCCTGGGCTACAAAGTGAGCTCAAGGGCAACCTGAACTGCATAGTGAGAAATACAAAACAAGTATACAAAAACAAGAGTACAAAAACAAGAGGACAAACATTTTTAAAAGCTCTGAGCAGGTAAAAAAAAATTTGTGACAGAAAGTCCACATTGTAAAGAAGGTGTGGGCAGGGCGGGGGAGTTAGCTCAGTTTTTTTTTTTTTTTTTTTTTTTTTTGTGGCACTGGGGATTGAACTCAGGACCTTGGGCTTGCCAGGCAGACACTTATGCCCTTGAGCTACCTCCTCAGCCCAGCTCAGTTCTTTAAGTGGCTGTTTCAACAAAGCAGTCAGGCTCAGGTTGCTGTGGCTCCATCCCCACAACCAAGCCAGCCAAACCTGCCCTGAAGGCATTCAGAGCCAAAAAAAAAAAAAAAATCCTTCTGTAAAGCAGGTGTGACACACGCCTGTAATTCCAGGGAATGCTCAGGCAGCAGGATTGTGATGGGTTCAAGGCTAGAAACTACATAGAAGGACTCTGTCTCAAAAAAAGAGAACACATTGTAAAATGTTTTCTAAAACTTTGCTTGCCAGAGAACTTAGGCTCCAGAGCCTATTTTATAAACAGGTTGAAAAAGATTGGCTATGGGCCAGGGAGATGGCTTGGTGGTCTTAAGGGCCTGCCTGGCAATCTCAAAGACCCGGGTTCAATCCCTGGTACCAGGATCCTTGGTACTGCTGCCCTGAAACTGGATGTGGTGGTGCAAGCCTGTAATCCCAGTGCCGGAGAGAGTGAGCCAGGAGGATCACTATGAGTCTTAAGCTGCACAGCGAAACCCTGTACCAAATAAAAGATTTTAAAAAGAAAGAGATTAAAAAAGTTTTCTGCTACGCAACAATTTAGAAGTAGCAAAGAGATTTTATGGCAATAAAAAGTAACATAACGTATAGAAAAAAATCAAATTGTCACCAGGTTTGGTGGCACACACTTATAAGGTCAGCACTGGGAAGACTGAGGCAGATCACTGTGAGTTTAAGGTCAGCCTGAACTACACAGGGAGACCCTGTCTCTCTCTCAACCTCTCCCCTCCCCCCCAAAAAAATGTTAAAATAAGAATTGTTTGTTGTTTTGAGACTGGGTCACGCTATATAGCCCAGGTTGGCCTCAAACTCAAAATGATCCTTCTGCCTCAGCCTCCTCTAAGTGCTGGAATTACAGGTGTGTGCACCATCCCTGGCATAAACCTTCAAAACTATGTAGCTTAAAGATACATGGTGGGGGAAAAATAGAAATTATTATATTTATAGCTATATATTATTAAACTTTAGTAGCATAACAACCTGCCAAAGAGGATGACATATCAAAATTTTTCTTTATTTTTTTTTTTTTTGCTACTGGTGATCACACTAAACTAGCCTTTTTACTTATTTTTATTTTATATTTTAGAGAAAGTCTTAAGTTGCCCAACTGAATTTCAACTTGTGATCCTCCTGCCTCAGCCCCCCATGTGCTGGGATTACATGCATGTGCCAGCATACCTGGCTGATGAAGAAAGCTTTCTGTATAGTTTTCTCTTTAAGTGCCTACTTTGGGGCATCAGTACTGGGGAGTGAACCAAGGCCTGTTCATGATGGGCAAGCACTATATACCCTGCCCTCAGCGTTTCCTTTTTTATCTAAAAATTTGCTTGTGGAATGGGTCACTCATTCTCAATGACCTGATAACTGAAGCATTTAAAACTTGGTTTTAAAATCTCTACATGGGGGCCAGGGAGATGGCTCAGTGGAATAAGCGCTTCCCTGGTAAGTGCAAGGGACTGAGTTCAATCCCCAGTTCCGCAAAAAAAAAAAAAAAAAAAAATCTCTACATGATTTTAAGATAATCGAATAAAGTTTGAAATTGACTTTGGTATCCCTTCTCCAACAGACAGCTGGAAATGATCCATACTGTTTTGTGGAGTTTCATGAACATCGCCATGCAGCCGCAGCACTTGCTGCTATGAATGGGCGGAAGATAATGGGTAAGGTAAGCTGTCATAATGAAAGGTGACTTGCCTGGAAATTTTTAAGTTGTTTATGGTTTGATTCCCTTTTTAGAAGCATTATATTGTTGGGTGTGGTGACACACACCTGTAATGTGAGCACACAGAACATTGAGGCAGGAGGATTTCCTGTGTATTAGAGGCCAGCCTGGACTACACAGCAAGACCCTATCTCAGATTTATTTATTTATTTATTTATTTATTTATTTATTTATTTATTTATGGAACCGAGGATTGAACTCAGGCCCTTGCACTTGCCAGGGAAGCGCTTATGCCACTGAGCCTTCTCCCCAGACCCCTATCAGATTAATAAATTCACTTTATAGCAAAAGGTTAACTACATGCTCACATTTTATATTTGAAGGTGCTATAAAGCTTTCAGGAAGGAAGAGGCCTGTGTTTATATTTGCATTCTCTCTGGCTCTTTGCACATGATAAATTTTTTTTAATTAAATTTATTGGTACATTTTAGATACTCATAAATTCACATGATAAAGTAATATTTGTCACATTACTCAAGCTTGGATAAAACATTTAGCAACATTCAGTGCTAATGGGTAATGATAAAGGGAAAATCTGTTGGTTACTTTGGTTAAAACAGTTATTTCAACATTAATACAGATGTATAAAGATTAGGATATTTCAGGGAATATTGCTCAGTTTTAGAGCTCTTGCCTAGCATGTGCAACGACTTGGCTCATCCCCAGGACCAGGGTGGGGACAGGGAGGGGTCACAGTATCTTAAGTGCTTTGCATAAATGTAGGTCAAAAGGTGATTATTGAATCTTTAACCACAACTGGTATCTCTTTGTTTCATCTTTTCTCTGTCTTCATACATAAAAGTCTTGTTTTGAACTTTTATTATTATGGAGTATAAATTCAGAAATTTTCTTTTAGGAAGTCAAAGTGAATTGGGCAACAACCCCCAGCAGTCAAAAGAAAGATACAAGCAGTAAGTATATTTTGTACTCTTTGAATATTTGTTTTTTATTATACCCACTAGTTTTATTGTAAAGCATATAAACATTATACATGTTTGAAGTAATATTTTGATCGTTATCCTAAGATATGATTTAATGTGTTTGTGTTAATAAATTTAAGAACAAATCTAATCTTTGTCATCAGGTAGTACCGTTGTCAGCACACAGCGTTCACAAGGTAATTGTATCTTCTTAAACATAAAATGAAATCTCTTGCAAAGGCTATTCACTAACCACCTGAAGTTTTTTTGTTTGATATTGGGGGCGGGGGGAGGGAGGAGATAGCATTTCTGTTGTCTCTGGCAGTATTTTGTTCGTTTTCCTTGTTCACCAAATGTGGCTTGTCCACCACTGTAGTGCTAGTTCAACTCTGACCCCTTCGTAGCAGCTGATATCCTAGAAATACTTCACCACCTAGAGGGCAAGATACTCTGTTTCCTTGAGGTCTCCAGATCTTCCAAGTGCTCAAGTTGCTCGTAAAACTGTTTCCCAAAGAGCAGCCCAGTATGTTGCTTAAGGCCTCCAAATAGGGGTAATCTTTCTTTCCAAATATGCTTTGTCAAAATTGATATATATAATATATATATGTGTTCCTTTAAAAATGTTTGTCCAACATTTTGCCTTTTTAAGTGTTTCTTTTTTGAGTGTTGTCTTTAAAACGTCACATATGGGATGATTATATCTTTCCAATGCTTTTTTAATGGTTCTGATATAAAGTGAAGGGATTACTGTTTTCATTCTGTTGCCTTCAGTCTTAGTTCACTTGCACATGGATTCACATAAACTGAATGGTGTAATGTCTGGGCAACCAAAACTGTTGGCTTTTGAGAAAACTGTCAAAATACTTTAACATCAAACTGTTGCAATGCAAGGTATTTCTTTGATTGTTCTTCACAAAATATGGTTAAACCAAGTAGATCATGTAGCTAGCTTCAGTAAATTGTCTTAACTGAGGCAAATCTAGTCTACAGAACTCGCAATACCACTATTTTATTTTAATTTGTAAAGCCTTTAATACAGTGGTAAAATGAATAAAAGTAAATAACTGCTATTAGATTGGTAACTTTTTAATTTTTTTGCAGAACTAAAATTTGTTATATATTAGTTTATTCTCTTAGACTAGTATAATTGACTATAAATAGAAATGTAACTATGAGTTTTCAGTTAGCTATATCAGTCTTTTTAGAAGAATCTTTCCTGTACTGTTACCTTGATTTATGTTTAAAATTAATAGAATTTGTATACAGATAGTATAGTTTTACTTATGCTTTATATTATAATCTGTAAATTATCTTAATACTTTATTGGATAGATTGTGATATTTTCCAAATTCTAACGTTCTATTTTTCTTTTCACTTCCCCTTTTATCCCCTCATAAGATCATTTCCATGTCTTTGTTGGTGATCTCAGTCCAGAAATTACGACTGAAGATATAAAAGCAGCTTTTGCTCCATTTGGAAGAATATCGTAAGTAATAGAAGATAAATGAAATACTTGTGATTACAAATAGTTTTATGTAAAAATAAGTTTAAAATAGTTCTGTTGTGAATTTGGGATACTAATTTTAACTCTTGAATGTAGTGTATTAGATTGTTTAGGGATAAGATATTAATAGCAAAAGAGTATTTTCCCATTAATGAATAAATCTTTTGTCAATTATCTTAAAATCCTTTTCAACTAGCATTAGTTTTTGACATTTGCTACTGTACATGTTATAGTTTTTTTTAACGTGGGTATTTTGATAATGATCTTCAGTAACTTGTGCTTTGACTAAGCAATTGTTTGGGCACTTCTCTGATACCATGCATTTTATGTTAATATAATTTAACACCAAAAAACCTTAACAAAAAAAGCACTTGTTAAATGTTACTTCCTAGTTTTTGTCTTTTTTTTTTAATGTTAACAAAGTAGTACCTTATAGGTTTTGTAAAGCACTATCTTGCTTGCATTTGGTATTAATCACTCATTCCTAGATCCTTTCTAAGTAGCTTTGTTCAAGGTAGCACTCATCATAGAAGAACTCCTAGAAAAGCATGCCATATTAGAGAGAACAGCTCTTTATAATACTCTTAGAAGTAATTTTTGAATTTAGAAACAATTTTTTTAAGGATTTCTGAGTGCTTTTTATTATTATAGCTAGACAAGTAGTAAATAGAAAGTGCTAGTTGTGGGCTAAGTTCAACAGACCAACAGCAAAAACCAGGATCGGAGGAAGATGGAAAGTAAATGTCAGTAGCATTGGTGATGAACTGTAGGAGTTTTCATTTGAAGAATTAGAGTTCATTGGTAAAAGGAGGAAAATGCATAGTGACAGAGGAGTAGCCAGTTTTAAAGGCAGTCACAGATGGGGCTTATAAATGGACTCTTCTGTTAAATGACACTATCTTTGCAAAAACTGATTAGGAAAATAAAATTTTAATTTATTCATCCTCTTTGTCTGCTTTAATATTTCCTATGCAAAGGAGTTAGGTCCAGGGCTTGTAATGGTTAGCTAGTAATGGTTAGCTTGCTTTGAGATATCTAGACTTGAGTATTTGGCTGTTCAAGGATTCTGTAAGTCCCTGTGGACAGAACGTGGGTGCTTTCATTTTGTTCTGCAGAATTCATATTAAGTTTTGTCCTATCCTCAGAGTATTCACAAGACCTTAAGAGATTAAGAACTTTGTTCTACATCTTTGTTACTGCTTTTTCAGAGAATCTTTGGGAGAGAAATAACAGTTGAATAGATTTTAGGCCTGACATTTTCTTAAGCTTTGAAAAGAAAATTTTTTCTAACATTTTAAACAGATTTAACTATTTTGTTAAATGCTTCAAATTTTTTATTTAAGTAATTTTGCTTAAAATGGAAATTCTAGCTTGGGATTATACAAATATTTAGTAACTGGTAAGTTTAAATTAAATGACCCAATTTTAGCAGCTTTTTTATTTTAATCATGGGTCAATAATTTCTTTTTGTCAAATACAGTATTTTGGTCAAGGATGGTGGTGCATACTGTGATCCTAGCACTTGAGAAGCTGAGGCAGGAGGATTGCCTTGAGTTGTAAGCCACCATGAACTACATAGTGAGTTCAAGGCCACCCTGAACTATGTAGTAAAACCATGTCTCAAAAAAACAAAAGAAATACATACATACATACATACATACATACATACATACAGTATATTGGCATCATTTTTAGTTTGGATTTTCTTATGGTCCCACAATTACTGATGTATTGGGGTTTTTTTAGTAAGTTTTTTTTTTTCTTTTACTTTCATCATTTTTAGTTGAGGTAATGGACAATTTCTGAGTTTTAGGCTATGCAAGGAGTTAGGTTTCCTAAATTTGAATAAGCTGTTTGGCAATGAGTAGCATATTTTTCTGATTTTTATAATTGTTCTTACAAGAAATAAGTTAACAGCTATATGTTGAACAGTTTTCAATATAGTTAGATATTTTCTATAAGGAAACTACAATAGTAGTTTATTGAAGATGTTATAAAATTAAATGGTGGCCAGTTAAGCTATATTTCATATAAAAAAATATACTTTCTCTGTTTTACACAGCTTACACTTTTCCTGTTTCTTGAGGCTAGGGTAACAGCGAATTTTGGGATAGAAGTGTATCAGTTACCAAATTAAATGCATGTGTACCCTCTAAATAATTTAAGAAGTATTTTTATATATTGAGCAGTGACTTGCATTAGCTCTCCCTTTTCACCAACACCTCCTTGTCATTTTGACTTACTTAATAAATCACCCCGAAATTAATCTAAAATATGCTTATGTATACTTTAATTAATAATACAATTACATTGCATGGCTTTCTGACTTGGGTTTTTGTTATAAAAGTGCCTGTTTTGTTCATGTGTCCTGAGAGAACAAGCATTGTGACATACCTGGCTAACTTAAAAGCAGATTGCCTGTGAAGCACAATTTGAGTCCAATTTTTTGAGGTATGGAGTTTTAGCTATCATGGCTGGGTTTTTACTCAATCTCAAATAATAGGGCTCTGGTTATTTTGCAGAGTGTCTCTGAAGAATGGACAGAATTGCCCTGGCTAACTACAAGCTACAGTTCACAGTGGATAAATGTTGGCGTGCTTTTTTACTTTTCTGATTTTTTAAAATTTCGCTTTTATTATTTTGTAGTTTCCAATCAATCTTAATATGAATGCTATTATAAAATTCAGTCTAAAATCTTTCTTATATAATTTAAAACTAAAGTGTATATCTAGTATTTTTCTTCAATGATTTAACATTTCTGAAAAATAAAGTTCTCACTTTACCCTAGCCCAAAATGGGGGTGTAGATTAATTTGAAAAAATGAAATAATTTAATTAGTTTAGGAAATATATAATTTTTAAAATTCTTTTAGTTTCTGGTTTTCTATTTTAAGTTTTTTAATGATTAGGTAGAATACGGTGTCAAATAGCAAATTATAAGTTGCATGGTTAAAGAAAGCCATTCATTTATTGTACTTGGGAAATTTTTAGTGGTTAAGTGGTAATTCATATGAATAGTTACTTTCACCATGCTTAATATATAAAATTAAAAAAAAACATTTTGAAATGGGAGGCAGTTTCTGTATAGTATGTACATATATTTAAGAAGTTACTGATTTGCATGTCTCTGAAGCCTCATTTGCTAATACATGATAAATTTTATAGTAAAAGGTACAAGTTCATTAAAGGCTCACTTTAATGATGGTAAAACATGAAGAGTTGTGTGTGAACTTCTCACTTTCTATCCAGAGGACGTTTAGTAAACCTAAACTTTTGACTGTTTCTGTTTGCAGAGATGCTCGAGTGGTAAAAGATATGGCAACTGGAAAGTCTAAGGGATATGGCTTTGTCTCCTTTTTCAACAAATGGGTGAGCTCAATCAGAAGTGCATGTGCAGTACTTTAAGAATAAAGAGTGGAAACACTTATTAATTTTTCTTTCACCTACTGTTTATTCATTGTACTGATAATTAGCACCCTCACTAAGAGGATATCTTCTTTTTCCTATTTATTCATTTTTAGCACCTGATGCATATAAAGTATGGATAAAATGTTTCATAATATATAAACAGTAGCTGTTTAGCTTATCAGTCAAAAGTCGATGTTGAAGAAATTTATTTACGGGGACTGAATGTGTTGCTTGTTTGAGGTCCTTGGTTCAATCCTCAACTCCAAAAAAGAAAGAAAATCTTATCTATGAATTTAATTCATTACTTCTTTTTTTTATATTTCCATGGTCATTAAAAAGTAAGCAAATGGTATCTGGCACAGTGTTTGCCTATAATCCTAGCACATGAGAGGTGGGAAGGTGAGGCAGCATCATACTAGTCTGGGCTACAGACTGCATTGAGGGTCAGCTTGGACTATATAAAGCAAGAGCCCATCTCCAAAATCAAAAAAATTGTGGCTGGGGAGATAGCTCAGTAGTCTTAAGTGCCTGCCTGGCAAGTGCAAGGACCTGGGTTCAATCCCTGCTACCATATGGTTTGCAGGTAGCCACAGAAAATGAGCATGGTGACACAAACCTGTAATCACAGCACTGGGGAGGCTGAAACAGTGAGACCATATATCAAAAAAAAAAAAAAAAAAAAAAATTAGGGAAGTACTCTGAGGGATGAAAATTTTTAAAAAATTATTAATATAAAGGCTGGGGAAATGGCTCAGTAGAATAAGTGCTTCCTTGGCAAGCACAAGGGTCCAAGTTCAATCTCTGGTTCTGCCAAAAAAAAAAAGGTATATTAATATAGTTGGGATATTACTATATTTTCCTTTGATTATTGAATGCCAATTTAAATAGACTTTATTTTTTTTTTCAACATTTTATTTTATTTATTTATA
>NW_004524634.1:1408299-1411256 GCF_000260255.1 Octodon degus | reverse complement strand
GGTGCTGGGGATTGAACCGCGGTCCCTTTGCTTTGCTAAACTTGTTCTAAGTAGGTGCTTTAGACCACTGAGCCATCTCACCAGCCCTTAAATAGACTTTAAATTTCTGGATTTTGCAAAGCAAAGGAAGAATATTGTGGTACTGATCATAGAATTCTCTGTACATTATTAAGTGTAAAATAAGGGGCTGTGTTTTTGTGTCATGTGTTTTTTTTTTTTTTTGTACAGGGTCTCACTACACAGCTTAGACTCGTAGTGATCCTCCTGCTTTCAGTCTCCCCAGCACTGGGATTACAGGCATGTGCCACCACACCTGGCCCCATAACTGAATATTGAAAGCAATAAGATGCATCAAAATCACATTTGCAAAAGTGCAGCACTGTATGGTTGGACAATTTATGTGCACAAATTTGTAGCTGAGTATCGTGGAGCACACCTGTAATCCCAGCACTCAGGAGGCTGAGCCAAGAGCATCACCATGAATTTGAGGCCAGCCTAAGCTGCATAAGTGAGTTCAAGGCCAGTCTACCCTACATAGTGAGAACCTATATCAAGAAAAACAAGCAAATAAACCAAATTTTGCAGTATACTTCAAGATTTTATCCTTCAGTTTTATTACTCACTACTATGACTAGTGATTGTGTATGGTTAGTACAAAGAGACTGTACTCTTTGTTAGAATACCTTAGAATGAACTTAGAACTTTTACTGTCATACAAGTTTTTCTTACTTTAGTAAATTGAATATTTTGAAAACAGTATTATATTATTTTGTGGTGACTCCCAATTAAATTTGTCAACATCATTTGTTAGTATGCTATGATGTGATGGAATATGTATGTACCTCTGAGTTAAAATAGATGTGCAGCTCTGCCAATGGCTCAGAATGTCACGTTTTTTCTAGTTCCTGTGACTACTTATAGTGACCTAATGTGTGTTGATTCCTGACCATGAACTTTTACTAATTACTCATGGTAACTGCTTGCAGTCATTTACCTAAAATGTAAAATCCAAGTCAGAAATTTGCTCTAAAAATCTATATGGAGCTAGCAAGTCTTGGCAAGAGCATAAAATTTACTGCAATTATAACTCAGCTGTTCTCAGAGCAACAGTACATCTTGTGGTGAGCATCGCGGCACATGCCTGTAATCCCAGCCCTCTGGAGGCTGAAGCAGAAGGACTGCTGTGAGGTAGAGGCTAGTCTCGGTACACAGTGAATTCAAGGCCAGTCTGAACTACATATGAGACCACGCCCACACACACAAGATAATTAACTTGGGCTGTTTCCAAGCAAAGACAATTTAGAAGCACCATTGCATTTTTGGAAAGTTGTCATATATTGTGTATTTTGTAAAGTAATTTCATTTTAATAACATATATAAACAGCACCAAGTTTTCTGTACTGTTAAAAGTTATTGAATATCAACTAATCGTGGATTCTTTGTCGTTTTCTAATATGCGGAACAGGATGCTGAAAACGCCATTCAACAGATGGGTGGCCAGTGGCTTGGTGGAAGACAAATCAGAACTAACTGGGCAACCCGAAAGCCTCCAGCTCCAAAGAGTACATATGAGTGTAGGTGTATTGGAGAAGAAAAGGAAATGTGGAATTTTGGAGAAAGATACACTAGATTTTAAATGTTAGACCTGTTCCCGGAGACTTATTGCAGAAATAGATGAGAAGCAAATCAAGACTACTATTCAAAAATGTACTTAGTTTTCATTTTTGTAATTTTAAATAATTATTTTATCTTTAATGTTAAGTCTCCTATTAAATAGAGAATACTGGGTAATGTTTTAGACATTCTTGGGGAATGTTTAATACTAAACTTGAATGTAATAAATATTTTGTAACTATTTTGATCAAGGTAATTATTGCCATTACACTACTACATTTTTTTCTCCTTCTGAGCTTTTTATCTAAGGAATTAAAAATATAAAACTTTTTCCTTCCCAGCAAACACTAAACAATTGTCATATGATGAAGTTGTGAGTCAGTCTAGTCCAAGCAACTGTACTGTGTACTGTGGAGGTGTTACTTCTGGGCTAACAGGTATGGGAACTTTACTAGTGGCATATTGAAATTAAGTTCTAAACCCAGAAACTTAGTATTTGTAGGATTATAACTTATTCTAGTTTCTTCTGTTTTTGTTTATTTTTCTAACAGAACAGCTAATGCGTCAGACTTTTTCGCCATTTGGACAAATAATGGAAATTCGAGTCTTTCCAGATAAAGGATACTCATTTGTTCGGTAGGTGTGGATATTTCCTTTACTCTTTGTGGTACTAGGGATTGAACCTAGGCCCTTAACAGTAAGTAAACTACATCCCATCTCTTCTTTTTTTTTTTCCCCATCTCTTCTTTAAAAAAATTTTTTTGACACAATATCTTACTATGTCACTAAAATGAGATTAAGTTCAACTTGAGATCTTCCTGTCTTAGCCTCTCAGAGTGGTGGGCTGGTGTGTCACCACATTCAGCTGGATTTTTTTCCAAAAAAATTTTTCCCCTCAAATAGTTACTAAATATTTTAACTTGATGATTTTCTTACAAATTCACCATGGTTTTAAAGAAATGTATGACTTTCATTTTTTTAAAATATATTTCATTCTTAAATATTTACAAGAAGGCTGGGGAGATGGCTCAGTAGAATAAGCACTTGCCTGGCAAGCGCAAGGGCCTGAGTTCAATCCCTGGTTGCACCAAAAAAAAAAAAAAAAAAAAAAGAGTAAACTTTAGATGACAACAATACGCAGTGTATTAATTATTGAAACTGTCTTACCACCGTGACTCTTCCACATGGCTGCACTGACAAGGGTTCTACAATCTGAGGTACAGGATCTCAGGATAAATCCTGAGGGCATTTCACTGGCCTTCTCAGACCAAAAAGCTACAACTCTTGTTGCATAGGTCCTGCTTTACCTTGGTCTTAACATCCAGTAGAAAAGTATGAAGACG
>NW_004524634.1:1398015-1407754 GCF_000260255.1 Octodon degus | reverse complement strand
ATATGCAGTGTATTACTTGTTGAAACTGTACTTCCGATTTGATTTGAAACTGTCTCATTGCTATCTGTTTATCAATAAAACTTTGAAAAGAAAAAAAAAAAAAGAAACTGTCTTACCAATCAATTTTGAAACTGTCTCATTGCTATTTGTTTCTCCATAAAATTATTTTTAAAATAAATAGATAAATATTTGCAAGAACATATAGGACCAGATGTAGCTGAGAGTTCACAACATCCTGGCAAGTGCAAGATTCTAAGTTCAATTCCCAGTACCAAAAAAAAGAGGAATACGTATTGGTGATTCTTACTGTTGTTTCCAACAGGTTCAATTCCCATGAAAGTGCAGCACATGCAATTGTTTCTGTTAATGGTACTACTATTGAAGGTCATGTTGTGAAGTGCTATTGGGGCAAAGAAACTCTTGATATGATAAATCCTGTGCAACAGGTGAGTGAGTCCTTGGGTAAATAATTTCTGTGCCAATCATATTTATTTTAAAAATGAAGATTATTGATATATTTTTTAATAAGTTTCTAGCTCAATTCATAGTATATAAGGGCTCTTCCTACGTGTGTTATAGTTCCAGAGTGGTGTTTCATGGATGGCAGTGGTGACATGATGAGTATAACCGTCTCATTTTCCTCATGCTTACACAGTGGATTTTAAAATCCTCCGACAAACCTAACAGGGTATTAAATCTTTTTTAAATACTTCATAGATGTATCTGCATACTACTTAGAGAACTCACAAGCATGTTTGACTCCATTGACTAAAAAAATAATGAGTATATTTAGAACTTGGCATAGTATTCTAGATTTTGCAGCCTTCCTTTTGCTTTCCCAGACTGCTATAATGGTCAGGGTTGGTCTCAAAGATTTCTGTGAGGAAGTGGTGAATGGAGCATAGAAGTGAGAGTAAAATGGCTAACCTGTATAGATTTTTTAAATCAAATACAAGAGTAAGTTATCTTTGTACCTTCCTAATCTAAAGGCAACAATCCTGTGGATAAATTACCATACAAAACACTTAAACATTATACCAAATTCAATATTTATTACAGGAGCATTACCTGCTGTCTTCAAAGGATTGCCATGTAGAGCACCTTTAGAGTTACAGCAATATAGCCTCATGATCCTGTCATTTTAAGTGGGATACACTTAATGTTTCAGCTGTGTTTGGTATATCAGGGCTCTGTAAGTACAAATAACTTTAAATAGTACTAAAGTATGTGTTGTAAATTTTTTCTAATAGCAGAATCAAATTGGATATCCACAACCTTATGGCCAATGGGGCCAGTGGTATGGAAATGCACAACAGATTGGCCAGTATATGCCTAATGGTTGGCAGGTACCTGCATATGGAATGTATGGGCAAGCGTGGAACCAGCAGGGATTTAAGTAAGCACTTATTCTATTAAGCTATCTCCCCAACCCCTATATTAATCTTTGGAAATACCAAAAAAAAATAACTTTTAAGTACTCAGTTGTGACCCACTATGTGCAGTAAAATATAACTGTAACCTACAAAGGACTTAGAGTAGTTTTTAACTTACAGTTTTAAATATTTCTCTCTCTCTCTTTTTTTTTTTTTTTTTTTTTCCAGTACTGGGGATCGAACTTGGAATCTTGCACTTGCTGGGCAGGCACTTAATGCTGCTGAGCTATCTACCTAGCCCTTTATTTTTTATTTTTTACTATTTCTCTTTAAAAATTTGCTTGGAAGCCAGGCATGGTAGTACACACCTTTAATCCTAGCATCTGGGAGGCTGAGGCAGGAGGATTGCTACAAGTTTGAGACTGGCTTGGACTACAATAGTGAGACACTGTCTAAAAAAAAAAATTTGTTTTTTGTCCCAGAAATATTTTGCTTTAAAGTATAATTAGGGTCATATAATAATGTTTGGTAATAAATGGAATAATTTTTTGTAAGAAATAAGTGCTTAGTGGGACCGGGGAGATGGCTCAGTGGAATAAGCACTTACCTGGCAAGCGCAAGGGCCTGAGTTCAATCCCCAGTTCCGCCAAAAAAAAAAAAAAGAAAAAGAAAAAAGAAATAAGTGCTTAATAGTTGTTAAGGTTTGGGTTAGGGAGATAGCTTAGCAGCATAAGTGCCTGCCTGGCAAGCACAAGATCCTGAGTTTGATCACCAGTATCAAAAATAATAATAATAATAATAAAATTGTTATTAAGCCTTACTTTCACATGGCTGATGGTTCCTTTAGCTATTCTTGGGTATGCACTCTTTCATCCAAGGGAAGAGCACTTGTTAGCATTTAATGAATCTCACCACATGTGGCTTTTGGCCACTAGCACATAGACAGACAGGTACACACACAGCTTCCTCCTGGATGGCAGGCTTCTTTATGCACCCTGAATTATACCATTTTACTTACATTTCTGAAAAACAGGCTGGAAATAAAAAAAACTTTGTAGGTAAAAAATTATCTTGTAGCTGGGCATGGTGGCACATGCTTGAATGCCAGCACTTGGGAGGCTGAAGCAGGAGGATTGCTGTGAGTTTGAGGTCAGCCTGGGCTACATACACAGTGAGTTCAAAGCTAGCCTAAACTAGATAGCAAAAGTGTCTCAACCAAGGGGGGGGGGGGGTGGCTGGGGAGATGGCTCAGTGGAATAAGTGCTTCCCTGGCAAGCATAAGGGCCTGAGTTCAATCCCCAATTCCGCCAAAAAAAAATCACCTTGTGATGGTAAAATTTGTGAGTTTACATATACTAATGATTACTAATTTCTTTGAGTGACATAAGTGCTAATTTTACTGTGCAAAGTGATGGTGTTCCTTTCACATAGTAGCTTGTCCATCATATGTCCACTCCAGATGGAGAGGGACAGTTTACCTCTGTGAAAAGAGAGATGGGTTTTCCTGAGTCCAGAGGGCAGGCATATAATAAGGGTATTTTCTTAGCTGTATTTCTCGCATAATTTAACTGTCCTATGGGGTTGCTTGTTTTCAAAAGAAAGAGCTTTTGGGGCCGGGGAGATGGCTCAGTGGAATAAGCGCTTCCCTGGCAAGCGCAAGGGCCTGAGTTCAATCCTTGGTTCTGCCAGAAAAATAAAAATAAATAGAGTTTATTTCTATCCCTCTTAATAAAAAAAAAAAAAAAAAAAAAAAGAGCTTTTGCTTTACTGTTGGCCTCCCCAGCACAGCAGGTTTGGCTTTATTTTTTTGGTACTGGGAATCGAACTCAGAATCTTGGTCTTGCCAGGCAGGCACTATGCCGCTCTCTCCCCAGCCCCATAGCAGTCTTATTACTTGCTCTTGCATAACATTGTATTAACAGTGGGTTTCCTTGCCCCTCTGCTTCTTCCATGTTCTCTACCAGTCAGACGCAGTCTTCTGCACCTTGGATGGGACCGAATTACGGAGTACAGCCGCCTCAGGGCCAGAATGGCAGCATGCTGCCTAACCAGCCTGCGGGGTACCGAGTGGCAGGGTATGAAACCCAGTGAGCAAGGACTACAGACTCTAAAGCCAGTGGCTTGAGGCTACAAGGAGTGTAGTGAAGCCGATGTTTACTTAAAGATTTATCAAATCAGTCAGTGCAAATATCAGATACAATGTATTTATTTAAAAGATTCATTTTTTAATCATGAAATTACTTATCATCCACATTGTTTTAAAAAGAAACAAGATGCTGGATGTCTGCCAATTTTTGCCTTCATTACCTGTTTTGATAAAGTTTCTCAGATCCTTGTTTCAAATACAAATGCAGGGATTGCTGCCACTTTTTTAAAAGTAAGAGGCAGAAAATTGCACAATGTTGAACTTTTTTCCACTAAAGTAGTATGCAGTTCTAGTTTGCATTCCTGATATGATTTAAAACATGTAATATAAAGATGTAAAAAAAAAAAAAGAAGAAAAACCAAAACTGTGCAAAGTCTAGAAGTTCTTTGTAATCTTCAGCTTCTGCACAATTCTGTTTTAGGTTTTAAAAAGTGCATTGTTTGAAAAGTCCCATCTCCATTGTTATCTGTTTAGGGTTTTTAAATATAAATTATTAGTTTACATCATTTTTGTATTTACATTTTTCAGAAATTTGTCTTGCCTCATTGAAGTTCTGTAAAATACACTTACATGAAAAAAATGATGTTCACTTAGATTGAAAACTTTTCTCAGATGGATTGATAATTGCGTTCATTTTGTGTTTTATATGAGAAGGTGCCTCAAGAATTCCGTGTTGGATTTGTTTAAAAGGATTTTTATCTTCTGTGATAAACTTTGCTGTATACCAGGAACTGTAAAAACAAACCTTGTTACTAAAGAAAATTTCTGAAATGTGATAAGTTCTTGCCATTTTACTTTCATGTGTCAACTTCTACATTTACATGTATTATTTCATTATGTAAAATGTTTTAGCAATTTAATTATTTGCACAGTTAGTGAATTTTGTATGTCATTTCCTTCTTAAAGGCATCATGGAGGCCTGACATGAAATTTCTAAGTTTTAAGTTGATCGCATGTGAATATCAAATACACACTTTGGTAGTTTTTGAGTATAAAGTCATCTGCTCTTGTTTTTCAAGAATTTCAAAACACAAAGTTGTATGTAGAGGAATATTAATTTTCCATTTTCTAGTTAGATTTACTTCAGAGGAGTAAATCAAGTGAATTTTAATGTGTACAAATAAGTGGTAGCTGTGAAATTGTAGACTATCCTTATGTCAGGCTTGGGGTTCATTGTAAACTCCAAAATTACCCTAACTGACCAGCCAGGCAAAGCGTTTTTTTAAATGTTCAGAGGCCAAAAGATAAACAAGAAAACCTTTAAAATCCTACCTCCGTAAAACAGCCTTCAAAGAAAAAAAAAATCCTCATTGCAATCATCATTTTGATTCTTGTGGTACCTGTTTTCTTGGAGTTTCCAATTTGGGAGAGGGCCTCCAAGTATTAAGAGTCTTACTCTTTGATGGCATTGTTCTAGCTTTCAGATGTCTAGTATATTTCAGAGTCTCTTAGAATAGTTATGGGAGACTTGGTTTGGTTTTATTTTCAGTGCAAGTCAGAAACCATCTTCTTCCTTGAGTTACAGAGGCAAAGGGTCTGTAGAGTATGTATTTGAGTGTTTGATGGTTTTTAAGACCTTTAGAGCGCTCCCAGCATTTTACTTAACAACAACTAAGGCTTGTGAAATCTTAAGAGCTTCCTGGCCTGTATCTTCCAAGTAGAAGCAAAGGACTCTAAGCTGGTCTCTAAGCCAATACCTTTGAAACCAGAGCCCAAAAAAGCCAGCTTTAAGTGTATCATTTTCTGGAACTCAGTTCTATGCAGTTGTACTGATGTTTCATTAAGTCACTGTGTATTTTTATGTGTTGGTACAGTCAAAGTTGCTTTATGGAAGATGAGTAAAATTTTGGAATATGTGGAAATTTTTATTTCCTTATTAAACAAATCAGGGCATGCAACCAAGAGCAGCTTAAATGAAATACTCAAAAATAAATAAAAATCAGGAAGCTATTTTTAGGTTCTTCTGACTTATGTTTCTATTTTAGGACCCTCATTTTTCTCTTACTAAAAAAAAGTTTTTATTTACTATGTATCTCATAGACTGTGGGGTGAGTTGTTGAGGAAATTAATCTGAATAGAAGTACAGTTTTCTCTTCATTTTCACTATCTCAAGTAATAACAGTTTTTATTAGCCAGTATATTTTTTTACTTTGTAAATCTTAAACTGTACATTGACTACTTTTTGAGAAGTGGTACCAGTATTCATGATGAAAAGGTTACTACTGAATAGTTGCACATTTCGGAAACATTGCTAACTTTGATTTAAATCTTCGTATTAAGTCATTTAGAGACTTTTTTTAGCCCCAAAAATTTTACTGGTATTAGTATCAGGTAAGGAGTTTAAAATTCTTAAAGTAATTTCATTCTTTGCAATATGCATTCAGATTCTACTTTTTGGTACTGTAAAGAACCTGAAGTGATTCACTCTTAATGGGTCATTAATCCAGAATTCTTTACCCTGTTTGGATATTAAAGTTCCTTTATGTTTTCTATAACCTGTGGGATCTTCTTGCAGTGATTATTGTGTGAGAGAATTTTGTTCATTTTGGTATAGCCATATTGTTATTTATATACTTTAAATCTTATTCTGAAAATTGTAATTTGCATTGAGTTACTGCTTAATACCAAAAAAATTTGCATTCTTCACACTTAGTTATGGAACTAGTCTCATTTTCCTTATTAATATCATCTGTTTATTGAAAATGAGATTCCTATTTTAGTTTTTATTCTCCTGTTTATTCCTGTGTTTGCTCATCTTCCTTCTGTATGTGCATTATACTTCTGTTCCACTTTATAAAGCGGTTGAAAAGGATGAGAAATGGAAAAGGATGAGAATGCATTTAGAAAGTAGTTAAGAATTACTCAGTACTGTAAGGTACTCCTGAGGTTATAGTTGAATTAGAAAAGCAAAATGTGTTTATAAGAACTTTAAAAGCAAACTTTTTAAATGAAGAGAGTGATGATTTCTAGAAGCAAATACAGTGGTGCCTTGGTTCACAACTTTAATTCTTTCTGCAGTTCTCAGAACAGAATTTGTTCCACAATTCTGGTTGTACCGTTTGCAAGCATATCCACTGTATTCCTTCGTGAAGGGCAGTGTTCTTACTGCATTTTATTCCAATCCCTGTTGTATTTAGAGTTTGAAGAATATAGCTCTAAAACTGTGAATTTTAATTTAAGAGCCTTAATTAAAATGAGTGTGTCACCTGGCATGGTGGTGCACACCTGTAATCCCAGCACTCAGGAGGCTCAGGCAGGAGGATCGTCACAAGTTGGAGGCCAGCCTAAACTACAAATCAAGACCCTGTCTCAAAAAAAAAAAAAAAAAAGGAGTATGTCTCAATTGAATCCACCCCCTTTTGAAACTTCATTTATGTGAGAGGTTAATCAAACATGAAACCTACAAGTATTTTTATAGTAGAATACCTTCAGCATCCCCATCATTACAGATTTCTGCTCTACTTGGTTGTCTGCGGCACTGAGATTTTTGCCAAAATTAAGCAATGTTTATGACCTCTAAAGTTGGCAGTTGAAGTTACTCTTACAGTAATCCAACTATAAAAGGAAGCAGTAGACTACTAAGGTAGTCTAGAAAATACAGACAGAATGTGTTTACTACATAAATGAGTTTGCTGGCTCATTTTGTTCAGCTCTAAAATACCAACAGCGGGATGTATACCCCACAAACAAAATGTTGGAGAAACTTTCTGTAGGAAAACTGAATGATTCCCGAGAGAGAAGATGGGTCTTCGCAAAAAAAAAAAAAAAAAAAGTTTGGCCACATCTGACTGTCCCTGTAATGTCAGTCCTTGAAAGACTGAAGTGGTGAGGCTGAGGGGGATGGCCAGGAGTTCAAGGCCAGCCTGAGCTACACACTGAGTCGAAGACAGCCTGAACTACATAGACCCTGTTTCAAATAAACCACAACTGGCTACCAATTGCCCTATACTTAAAGTGTGTCAGTAAGCTCTACCCGAGTATACAAGTCTTCCCAACACATTTATAGTGCTTTTAAAGAGACAACAAAATACCACTCGGAAACAGGAAAAATGATTTTTAGCTCTATACAAAAAGCAGCTCTCAAAAATCAGGACATTTCAAAGGACTATAATAACCTCAGATAACTATTCTAGAAATTAGAGCTGGATAGTAATAAAACAATAGAAAATGGGTAAGTCAGTGATAAAAGACAAGGAAATATCTTAGAAGTGAAAAGAAGAATAAAGTTAGATTGATTCAGGAAACTTAATACACAACAATCCAGATTCTCAGAAGAGAATTTTGTTTGTGGTACTAGGGCTTGAACTCAGGGCCTTCACACTGAGCAATAATCTCCGGACTTCTTTAAAAAAATTTTTGCTTGGAGACAGGACTCTCTGAGGTGCTAAATTGCCTGGCCTTGAACTTTTGATCCTCTCTGGCCATGGGCTCACAGAGTGCTAGCATTACAGGTGTGTAGTAATCGTGCGTAGCCAGGAGAACTTGAGAAAATGAGGGTGTGGGTGGAACTTATTTAAAAATAAAATGTACCTGGTAAAGAATTTCAAGATAATTAAAAGGTTATTATTGACTTATGACAGTGAAGAATCATATCACCATGAAATTTTACAATGCCAGAAACAGATGCTTCTAAAAATTGCCAAATGTCAAAAGGACAGATAATACTAGCTTTAGCTTCTCATCAGCAGTGTTGACAATTAGGAATCTGTGGGGTGCTGCCTTCAAAGGTTTGTATGAATTATATCCAATTAATTATACTGTCATAGGAGACAACGGAATAAAGCTCTTGAATATATGCGAGTTCTCTGATCTTTTCATGTATTGATTTTTAGAAAGTGACTGGACACACTCGTTACATTGGCAACACAGCTGCAGTTCCAGCCATGTGAGCAGAGGTAGGAATACGAGTTTGAGGCCAACTTGGGCCATTCAGTGGGAGTCTGCCTCATACAGAACAAAGAACAGCAGTCAGCCAGGCAGAGGGGATAAAGGGAAGTCTTGGATCTATGTCTGTGAAACCGCTAGGTTTCCAGCCTAGAGTGACAACCACAGGGCTTGCAGAGTTGGAAAATGGACCACATTTTAGCATAGCACAGAGGAGATAAGACTTTAACATGTATGTGCTAAAACATAATAATGGAAACACTGGCCAGCCATGGTGGTGCATGCTTGTACTCCCAGCATGCGGGAGGCTGAGGCCAGAGGATTGTTGCAAGTTGGAGATCATCCCAGGCTACAAAGTGAGCCCAACCAAGGCCGCCCTGAATTGCATAGCGAGACCCTGTCTCAAAAAGAAAAAAAAACGGGGAGATGGCTCAATGGAATAAGCGCTTCCCTGGCAAGCGCAAGGGTCTGAGTTCAATCCCCGGTTCTGGGAAAAAAAAAGAAAGAAAGAAAAAAAAATAGAAATACAAATAGGATTCACTTTTTTAAAAGTTGAGATGAGTTCTGGTGCCAAAAGGGCCTGCATTAGCTCACACATAATGGAGAATTCTCATCATAATAAAAAGCTAGTATTGGGACCGGGGAGATAGCTCAGTAGAATAAGTGCCTGCCTGGCAAGCACAAGGTCCTGAGTTCAATCCCTGGTACCGCCAAAAAAAAAAAAAAAAAAGCTAGTATTTAATGTAGTAAAGCATGATGGCACAGACCTGTAGTCCCTGCCTGTGGGAGGCCGAGGCAGGAAGATCATTGAGAATTAAAAGGCCAGCCTGAACTACATAGTGAGACCCTGACTCCAACTCCTCAAAAAATAAAACTGAGTGCCTGAGTTGTGTGAGAAATGCATACTGGAAATGCGGTATCTACACGGGAGGAGAAAGGCTCTGCCTTAATTTCCTCTTAAAGTAGAAATGGTATTACTTATTCCAGCAGAGGATGGAGATAGCACGCATAGAGCAAACTGCCCGACAGAGCCAACACTCAAAATGCTGCCTGTACATTTAGGGAGGACCTCTTCAAGAGCAGTATTTATGAATTATGTGTTTGCTTTTAAGTAAGTCACCATCTTCCACTTAGGTAGCAGTGGCACATGACTGTAACCCCTGTACTTGGGAGGCTGAAGCAGGAAGATTGAAACTTAAAGGCTAGGGGGCCCAGCCCTAGCTCAGTTCTTTAAGTGGCTGCTTCCACAATGCTGGCAGCCTCGGGTTGCTGTAGTTCGATCCCCACAACACTCCAGCCATGCCAAAGTGCCCTGAAGGCATTCAAGGAGCAAAAA
>NW_004524634.1:1393360-1397915 GCF_000260255.1 Octodon degus | reverse complement strand
AAAAAAAAAAAAAAAAAAAAAAAAAAAAAAAAGAAACTTAAAGGCTAGCCTGGGCTACATAGTGAAACTGTCAAAGAAGAAAAAACTGCAGACAAGATTCAAATGCAGCAAAAAGAAAACTTCATTTTGTTCATTCTATCTTACAATCATTTCTAGTCAGTTATTTTTCATGTGAGAATTTGGTAAGGAATTAAAAGATGGAAGTGCAACAAATTGTGTAACTGGTGAAGCTTCCATTTCTAAATGATGGCAGCTCAAGAAATGGACTTTAGGGGCCGGGGAAGATGGCTCAGTAGGATAAGCACTTGACTGGCAAACACAAGGAGCTGAGTTCAATCCCCGGTTCTGCCAAAAAAAGTAAAGTAAAAAATAAAGTTTTGGGGGCCGGGGAGATGGCTCAGTGGAATAAGCGCTTCCCTGGCAAGTGCAAGGGCGTGAGTTCAATCCCCGGTTCTACCAAAAAAATAAAATTAAAAAAAGAAATGGACTTTGTTTTGAAAATGTTATGTGTTCATTCCTGTACTTACAGGAAACTGCTAGCAAAGAAAGATAAAAGATCTTTAAATAGGTTTGTCCAAAAGCATTTAAGCCTTCCCATAAATCTCAAGAGTCAGGACCGGGAGATGGCTCAGTAGAATAAGTGCTTGCCTGGCAAGTGCAAGGGCCTGAGTTCAATCCTGGCTCCACCAAAAAAAAAAAAAGTCTTTGAAAATTACCTAAGGAAATCTGATTTCTATGATTGAAGGCCATTTTAGCTTTCTCCCCTAGTTTGTCACAATACAACAAAGATTTGAAAAAAATAAGTCCTTACTCTGAAGAAGTTTTCAGTTACGCTATGTTTTGGCTTGTGTCTAACTGTCCCCCCACATCTTTGTGCAGTCACAGGTGGGACTTCATCAGAGGTGGCTGGACCTAGAGTCTGCCACTGATTTATGGTGCAATGCAAATGCACTAAGAGTGAGGGATTACTAAATCTACTGATTGCCTTGGCACCGCCCTAATCCCAGTAGCCTAGATAGGATAGAAAAAGGGCGGAAAGAAGCTGCTAAGGTCTCTTGGACTTGTGTGCTACTTGCCATCTGCCTGCCCTGCTTCGCCATGAGCTCTTGCTCCTCTGTGATCCCCCTCAGCCGTGTGCCACCCTGCCTTGGAGTCAACCGGTGATAGACCAAAGCCTCCACAAAGTGAGCTAAATAAAACTTTCTCTGTTTAGCTTTGGGTGTCGGGTATTTTGTCTCAGCAACAAGAGAAAAGTAACCAAGACGTTGCAAACCTAAATTAGTACTCAGATGGGTATTGTTTTAAATGCTTGTTTGTGGATCCTCAAGTCAGGGTCCTGCAGAACTTGTTTTGGGCTTGGAGCTGGCTGTGGTGGTGTGTGTGCCTGTAATACCAGTGCTCTGGGAGGCTGAAGCAGGATTGAAAATTGAAGTCTATTCTAGACAATTGAGTGAGAACTGGCTGAAAATTTTAAAATAAAGTGGGGAAGGGTACTGGGGATGTAACTCAGTAGAAGACCCTGGGTTTAATCCTCAGGGTAGTGTAAAAAGAAAAAACTGGGCTGGGGAGATGGCTCAGTGGTCTAAAGCACCTACTTAGAACAAGCTAAGCTAAGCAAAGCACAGGGACCACAGTTCAATCCCCCAGCACCACATGCCAGCCCGCCCCGCCCCCTGGTGGGCTGAGCTGGCCACACACACACAAAATAAATAAATAAGAAAAAATTTAGGAGGGTACAGTATTAATTTAGTGCCCAGGTTTTGTTTTTATTCAGTAGCATGTGTTTTCTTGGTTTAGAAAAGAATAAGAACATGTAGGAAGGGCCTGGAGAGATAGCTCAGTAGAATAAGTGTTTGCCTGGCAAGCACAGGGTCCTGAGTTCAGTCCCCAGTACTGCACAAAAAAAAAAAAAAAAAAAAAAAAAAAAAAAAAAAAAAAAAAACATGTAGGAGAAGTTGGGAACAGGTGGGGCAAGGTAAAGGGCCTCCTTGAGATGTTGGTAAATACAGTTAAACCCCTGCTGGAGAGTAACCAAGAAAAACAAATGATAGGGCTGTTTATACAACATTGCTTGGGTCATTATTCTTTACTATATTTTTTAGATTCTGGTTTGCTGCACTTGGAATTTTGGAATGACTGTTTCTGGGTCTGGGTCTGGGTCTGTCATTAAGTGGTAGAGCACTTGTGCAGAATGTAGATGCCCTATCTCCAGAACCATGAAAAATGAAAGTAAAAGACACAGGAAGAGAAGGGACAGAAGCAAGAGGGAGGAAGGGAAGAAAAAATAGGAAAAAAACACTTCTGCAATGTTTTCCCTTCCTGTGTAATAACTATGCCATTGTATCAAAGCATAGCTGGGACCAAGGTGTGCTATTACAGTTCATATCTGAATGTCCTCCCAGGCTTAATGTGTTCTGAGGTGGGGCTTCTGGAAGGCTGTCAGATCATGGAGGCGTGATACTTATCAGTGAATTAGTGCTGGCCTGGTCTGCTTCCTTCCTCTCTTAATGGAACTCTGCTTCCTGCCTGTCTGCCATGAGCAAGTTCCCTCTGCAGTGCCCTCTGCTGTGCTGTCCTGCCTTGGAGCCGGCCCACTATGGACCCAAATGTCTCCACTGCAAGCCAAAATAAGCCAGTCCTCCTTTAACTTGTGGGTGTCAGGTACTGTGTCTCAGTTACTGGAGAGTAAGACATATGCTAAGCCCGATCTCTTACTATGTAGTTATTATGGGGTTTGTTTTTGCCCTGCTGGAGACTGAACTCCAGGTTTCATGGTGCTGGGCAGCCATTCTACAGCTGAGCTACATTTCTAGCCTTTAAGTTGATAAGTGTCCAAGTTCTGACCTGGAACTTGCCGTCTTCCCACCACAGGCAATACAGAAAGTAGCTGGGAATACAGGTCCATTGTGTCTTGATCTAGGAAGGCTCACTGTAATTTAAGAACTTGATTCATGTATAACAACAGAAACCTTCCTCAAGGCTGAAATAATAAGGTTCACATAATAGGAAAAGAATGTTTACTGTGTCAAACCATAATTTAAGAATTTCAAACTATAAAAGCAATTTTGAAAACTATGAGGAAGGTCCAGAAAGGGCTTGTTTAGAGGCTTTTCTTTGATGGAAACCTTTAATACTTGATTTAGAAGAAACCCTTTAGAAATGAGGCTGCTGGGCTGGGGATTTAGCTCAGCGGTGTACCACCTTCCTAACAAGCTGGCGGTTCTAAGTCAGATTACCAGTAGCTTCCAGGTGTGATGGTACATACCTGTAATCCCATCACTCCAGGAAGCTGAAGTAGGGGGGTTGCAAGTTTCCAGCCCAACCTGAGCCATTTAGCCAGATCCTATCTCAAAATTTAAAACGGGCATGTGCGTGTGTATATGCATCGTGTGTGTGCGCGTGCATGCGCACACATGCATGGTGTGTGTGTGTGTGTGTGTGTGTGTGTGATGTAGCTCAGTGTAAAGGCCCTGGGCTCAATCCTCTGTTCTAAAAAACAAAACTTAAACAAAACACCCATCAGTGTCTTAACTGAAAATTCAGCTAACTAGGATCCAGAAGGCAATTCCATAGAGAAGAAGAAAAAAACCCTGCATCTTGTTTTTACAAGTCTCTCAATTTTGGTGCTCCTGACCTTTGGGGCCAGGTAATTTGCTATGAGGCGCTATCCCATGTATTGGTAGGATCAGTAATAATACACCCATGGCCTCGGTCACCAACTAGATGGGGGGGTTCGATCCCCAGACCAGATGTCCTGCCATGCTGGCCCCGCCCCTGGGGCGCACTGAGACAGCAATTGAGATTGGGGTGGTGGTGCGCGCCTGTAATCTCAGCTCTTGGGAGGCTGTAAACAGGCGGATCTCTACGAGTCTGAGTCTGAACTAGTAGTGAGACCCTGAACACCCTGTAAGGTCCTTCCCTTAAAAAATACAAAAAAAGGGAAAAGAAAGAAAGAAAGAAAATTGGCACTAATATGATCATAAACAGCCAAGCATGATTACAAGGTGATCAGCTGGATGATCAAAGATGTACTGAAGGTCACTTTTAAAATACTAGAAATGGAAAGAAAAATAAAATCTTCTCGGGAAAAGCTGTGCTTTTCAAGAAATAATTTTCAAGAAATATTAACCTTAGTTCTGAAAAGGACCATTTCTCTTACCCACAGCACCACTGCTAGAAAACAGGCAGACTAGGGACAGAAGTGCAAAAAGAACTGTATCTCATTCCAGAATTTTCCAACAGGCTCCATTCACCTTCAAACACAGTGCAACTGGGAGCTACCTACAATCCTCAACAAAGAGCATTTAGGTTTATTCTGTGAGATTCCAAGGATCATAATAGGTCACATAGGAAGCCAGTTTCAGCACAATATAAGGGAAAATATTCAACCACTGTGTCAAAAATGTAGCTAAGGGGGCCGGGGAGATGGCTCAGTGGAATAAGCGCTTCCCTGGCAAGCGCAAGGGTCTGAGTTCAATCCCTGGTTCCAACAAAAAAAAGAAAAAAGAGAGAGAAAAAAAAAAAATGTAGCTAAGGGAGAAAAAGGAAACAAGCG
>NW_004524634.1:1384980-1392683 GCF_000260255.1 Octodon degus | reverse complement strand
CCCGGAAGCCAGGGGGCGCGTGCGGGCGGCGGCGGAGCCCCGAGCCGCTTCCCGCGGCTGCTGCGACGCGCGGCTGGCGCGCCCTTCCTTGCGCTTGGGGTTTGCCAGAAGCACGGCGGATTCCAGATTCACTTTACATTCTTCTGGCTGAGACATTTTGGTCCATTCTGAGCCACAGTTTTCTCTTAAGATGAGTAAAATAGTATTTTTATATAGGTTCGTGTGAACAGTTTTATAGAAGGAAAAGCATATTTTTTAAAAGGCCTAACACGGAGAGGGCTCGGGCACATAACTTGTTTTGCTTTGCTCTTTTGAAACAAGGTTTGGCTGTGTAGACCAGGCTAGCCTTGGAACTCCCCAACCCCAGTCCTCTTGCTGGGGTGACTTTTCATAAACAGGCCAAGAGGCTTTTTTATTTTCTTTCTTTTTTTTTGGCGGAACCAGGGATTGAACTCAGGCCAGTGCGCTTGCCGGGCAAGCGCTTATTCTACTGAGCCATCTCCCCGGCCCCATGGGTTTTCCATGTTCAAGGACAAGTTCTTTACAAGCTGTGTTGTTTATGCTTTCGATATAGTCTGTACTAGTACGCGTCAGAATTCGAATAGTACAAAATGGTGAAATACAAATCGTCCTTCCACCATCACTGTGTTTCCCAAGTCCAGAATCACCACTGAGGCAACAGATTCATATGTACAGGGAGGGAGGCGCGTAGGGAAGGAGGAAGAAATTAAAAAAAAAAAAAAAAAAACTCAGTGTTTAAATTTATTATAGTAAAAGACACTAAAAGTGCTCAAAGTATCCCCCCTTTGCTTCATATACACTTATCCCATTGTTTTTGGCAATGTATCTTTTATTGCAGGTTTTTTTTTTTTTAATTTAAGCATTTACCCTACATCTCGGTGTTTTATTAAAACTAAGGAGCATATTATACACAAAATACTACAGCTGCTTCTTCACATACTCCCCCCTCCACCCCTTTACTGGGGAATGAACCCAGGACCTTCATGCTGAACTACACGGTCTTGCTAAATCAGTAAGCCCAGGCTGGGCTGAGTTTGTGATCTTCCTGCCTCAGTCTCCCCGAATTCAGGGCTTAGGGGATGTGCTACTTACTATATGTGACCCTTAGTTCTTTACTGATAAGCTCTTACACTGTTCTTGTTCTTTTGCAATTATGGACATCTTTATTTTACTTACTTTTTTTGCGGAACCAGGGATTGAACTGAGGCCCTTGTGCTTGCCAGGCAAGCGCTTATTCTACTGAGCCATCTCGTCGGCCCTGAGTTATAGGTTAATGTTTTTTGGCATTGGGAATCGAACTGAGGACCTTGTGCTTGCCAGGCAGGTGCTTATACGGGTCAGCTATCTCCCTGGCCCTGTATGTTAATGTTCTCACCAACACTTTTTTTTTTTTTTTGGTCTTTTTTGTTGTTGTTCAAGACCTTCACACTAAGCTACCTTCCCTGCCCTTTATTTATATTCTATTTTAATTTATTTTTGTCTTTTTGAGACAGGGTCTTGCTATGCAGCTCAGAGTTCACTTTGTATCCCAGGCTGGTCTCAAACTCACAGTGATCCTCCTGCCTCAACCTCCTGAGTGCTGGGATTACAGCCGTGCTCCACCGTGCCCAGCTGTGTATATTTATTTTGAGATAAGATTTCATCAAGTTGCCCAGGCTGGGTTCAAACAGCCAGTCATCCTGCCTCAGGAATACAGGACTAGGGCCGGGGAGATAGCTCAGTAGAATAAGTGCTTGCCTGGCAAGTGCAAGGTCCTGAGTTCAATCCTCGGTACCACCAAAAAAAAAAAAAAAAAAAGGAATACAGGACTATTCCTCTGTATTCCTATACATCGTGCCCAGAAGCACTGTTCATAATAGTCAACAAATGGGAACAATTCAAATGTCTTGGTTAACCATTGTATCAACAAAGTCTGATTTATCCATACAATGGAATACTATATTAAAAAAAAAAAAAAGTACTGGTATTTGTCGTAGACTTGGCTTTATTTATTTTTCTTTTGGTACCAGGGATCGAACTCAGGACCTTGCACTTGCCAGATAGGCTCTTAAGCCTCTGAGCCATCTCCCAGGCCCTATTTGTAGTCTTTATTTTTTACAAATACGCCATGGTAGTGCATAATGTGCTACTATTGGTTAATATTTGAGAAAACTGAGTGAAGGTTTCTGGGAAGTCTATTCTATCTGCATTTTTTGGTACATCTAAAATTATTCTGTGTACAATTTATTTTTTTAAAAGGAAATTAGAAAAGTTTGTAAACTCCAAATAAAATCTGTAGTAGAGTTAATTGTATTGTCTCCATATTAAGCTTTGTGACAAGTGTCTCATAGCTGAATAAAAGATATATAGCTTTTTAATAAATTTAAAGTAATTCTAAAATTAAAATTAGGGCCAGTGAGATAGCTCAGTGGACTGAGCAACTGTTTAGGCAAGTGCAGGGATTGGGGTTTGATCCCCGGCACCACATGCCCTGAGCTGACCCAACCCCCGGGTGCGCTGAGCAGGCCACTGAGCCCAGGCATGGTGGTGCACATCTGTAATCTCAGCGCTGGGGAGGCTGAAAACAGGAGGATTGCTATGAGTCTGAGCTGCTCAATGAGACCCCGTACCAAATACATTAAAAATAATAATAAAATATTTTTTAAAATATGTACTTGTAATTTTGAAAGACACTATTATGGTTTATATCTAGATATCTCCCTAAAACCTCAAGTGATCACAAACAGGTAATTTGGGAGGTGATTGAATTATATGGGCATTATAGCTGGCTTGATGTTAGGAAGTGAGTATAACTGCTAAAAAGATTAGTGTTGGGGCCGGGGAGATGGCTCAGTAGAATAAGTGCTTCCCTGGCAAGCACAAGGGCCCGAGTTCAATCCCCAGTTCCGCAAAAAAAAAAAAAGTGAATAAAAATAAAAAGATTAGTGTTTAAAAGAAAATCAAAACCAGGTGTGTTGGTAAAGGCCTACAATCCCTGCATGCCTATAATCCCAGCTCCTCAGAAGGTTGAGGCGGGAGGATCACTGTGAGTTCAAGGCTGTTCGGGGCTATATGAGTGAGTGCAAAGCCAGCCTGCACTACATAGTGAGTCTCTGTCTTAAAAAAACTGAAAGAAGAAAAGTACAATAGGAAGGCCACATTGAGGGTATGGGGGAAACTGCAAGAGTCAGTCTTTGACCTGCATGAAAGACCTTGCTTTGGAAAGAGAACCCAGGAATCCTCTTCTGGAGAAGGGCTGCCTAGGGAATTGCTTCCCCAGGATTTGGTTCAACCTGCTCAGCCCTCTTGGCACTCAGCTTCCTCTGCATCCATGGTGCAGAAAGGCCTGGTTACAGCTGTTGTGGCAGCAGACCTTGGTGTCATCCATATGGTGCTGGTTTTATGAACATGCAGAATACTTATTCCAGAAAAAAAGCCAGAGATGTCAAGTAGTGTGCATTGAGGGGGCAGTGCGGGAAGCTGGGAAAATGAAACCAGAAATTCAGTGGAGACCCCAGGAAGTTGGAGAAGTGAAAAACTGGGAGTGTGGAATGTCTGAGGAAACCTACAAGAATTGAATATAGCCAGCCCAAGAACATAGCCACAAGGGCTATACCACCAGTGGTGCTACAGATGCTGTACGTGTGGGGCTACCCAAGCCTTTTGGAGGGTCTTTTTTCTTTGAGAAAGGGCCTCACTATGTATAGTAGCTTAGGTTGGCTTGAATACAGGTGTGTATTCGAATTGGGAGTCCAATATTGGAAAATATTTTTTCCAATTTAATAACGTTTAATTATCAATTTGAAACTGGAAGCTCAGAAATTAAAGGATTTTGTCACAGAGATAATTATGCTAGAGGGTAAACTAAATCCTATTTATTTTGCTTTGTTTTTATATTGCTAGGAATTCAACACAGGGCTTTCCTTCCCCTCAGGACTGGGCATTGCTCCCAGGGCCTTTGCACTGAGCTGCCTCTCTAGCCCGTTTAGAATCTCGCTAAATCAGGAAGTTGCCCAGGCTGGGCAGCAACTTGTGATTCTTCTGGCTCAGCCTACCGAATTTTGGGGATGGCAGGCAGGTGCCACCAGAAGCCTCTGTGTTTTCACTTTGTAACATTCCCTGAGAGCTCGCTCGCTCTTTCTTTCTTTCTTTCTTTCTTTCTTTCTTTCTTTCTTTCTTTCTTTCTTTCTTTCTTTCTTTCTTTCTTTTTTGAGATAGATAGGTTTTCACTATGTAGCCCAGGCTGCCCTCAAACTCACAGTGATCCCCTGGGAAGGCAGTGTTCTATGAAGAAACTCAGTCTCTTAGTCATTGGTTTTTAAGTGGAGAAATTTTGCCCCTAGAGGGGAAAAAATCATCCCATCTTTGTGTAACTTTATTTTTGGTACCAGGGATTGAACTCAGGACCTTGAGCTTGCCAGGCAGACACTTAAGCCTCTGATCTAGCTCTCCTTTTGTGACTTTAATATATTTGTCTCACTTGTAAATAGACATGATGGGGGTGGGGAGATGGCTCAGTAGAATAAGCGCTGCCCTGGCAAGCACAAGGGCTGGAGTTCAATCCCTGGTTCCGCCAAAAAAAAAAAAAGTCCCACTGTAGATAGACATGATTAAAAGAATAACAGAGGGATTAATGGAAAGAGGGTAGACACAATGAAAATGAAAAATGTGAAAGATATTGTAAAAGCTAAAAAGCTAGTGGTGGGTACATGTAGGAGTCACTGTACAATTCTATTTTTATGTGAAGTTGGTATAATTGGGAGACATTCCTTTTTGAGGGGGAGATAGTCTTGTGTTTTGGATTTTACCACTGGGGATGGGGGGCGTACTATGGGCATCTAGTGGGTGAAGTCGAGTGATGGTGCTAAGATTGTTTTACGGTGCATAAAACAATCCCTACAACAAAGAATGATTCAGCCCTAAATGTCAGTGGTGCCAGAGTGAAACTTTGCTGTAGATCCTGTCTCTCAAAGGTTTATTCACTCAGCAGATACTACTGTTGGAGATTAGT
The DNA here is from genome assembly GCF_000260255.1 of Octodon degus. NCBI lineage: Eukaryota > Metazoa > Chordata > Mammalia > Rodentia > Octodontidae > Octodon > Octodon degus. The sequence goes on along the minus strand of NW_004524634.1, from coordinate 1,387,672 downwards.
TGATAGTACTGATGAAAAGTGATCACTTTTGGGGCCAGGGAAATGGTTTGGTAGAATAAGCACTTGCCTGGCAAGCACAAGGACATGAGTTCAAAACCCCGGTTCCACCAAAAAAAAAAAAAAAAAAAGTGATCACTTTTAAATTTGTGAAATTAAATTTATTCATTTTATGGTGCTGGAGATTGAACCCAAGGCCTCACACATACTAGGCAACCCCTACGTCACTGAACGTTTTATTGTTTTATTTTGAGACAGGGTCTCTGCACTGTCCAAGATGGCTTCACACTTGCAATCCTCCTGTCTCAGCCTCTCAGGTAATTGAGATTATAGGCATGTACCACTCTACCAGGCAAAGTAGACATTTCTAAACAATTCTCTTTCTACTTTATTTTCAATATATTTTTTTAATTTTATGGTAAAAGGTAAGACAATTTCATAACAAAATATTAAATAACGAGTTAATACATTGCATATTGCTATAGAGTACAAGATATAGGCATAAGAGTTCTCCAATGGATATTAGCTCTCTCCTTTTCACCCCTCTTTTTCTTTTTTGATACTGGGGGTTGAACAGAGGGCCTAGGGCTCACTAGAGAAGTGCTGTACCGTTGCTCTCCACTCCCAGCCCTAGCCCATCCTTGTAATATTTTCTAGTTTCTAAACTGGTCAACTACAAAAGATATGGAGGGAAGATATTTTATCAAGCTTCTCCTTTGGAGTGGTAAAGGAACAATTTTAACAGCTTGCTTAAAAATTACAAGCAGCGGGGCTGGTGAGATGGCTCAGTGGTCTGAAGCACCTACTTAGAACAAGCTTAGCAAAGCACAGGGACTGCGGTTCAATCCCCCAGCACCACATGCCAGCCAGCCCCGCCCCCTGGTGGACTGAGCTGGCCACACACACACACACACACACACACACAAATAAAAAAATTTAAAAAAAAAAATTACAAGCAGGTTGTCTTTTCAAAAAAGCATTAAAAGTGATGCACTTGAGTTAAAAATATCTGACACCTACAACTCACCTTGCATGGAAGTGTAAGACAGAGGAAGAGGGCTGGGCCATGGCTTATTGGCTGAGTGCTCGCTTGCTACTCGTGAGGCCCTGGGTTCTACCTGGCACTGAGAAGAAAGCAAAGAAAAAGAGGAGGGATTGATCAATGGAGGCAGGAATAATAGACATGTGATAAAGAAAACATAATAAAATGTTAACTGTAAAATCATATGATAAGGTTGGTATATGACAAGTATTTCATGTGCCATTTAATCTTTTTTTATGTATTTAGTATGGGATCTACAGGGTCTCACTACACAGATGAGATTTGTAGTGATCCTGTTTTCAGCTTCCCAAGTGTTGGGATTACAGGTGCACACCACCACGCCCAGTCTCAATCACTGTCTCAGTGACCCCAGGGGCAGGGACGGCACAGCAGGCTGGGGAATCGAACCCCTGAGCCCCCGGCCCCTGCCTACCTACACCAGCGCATTAGTCTGTTGAGCTATTTGACTGGCCCTTCAGCTCCGTGTTTTTAAAAAAAGAAAGTGCCACGCAGCAAAACATGGTCTACTTTGTTGGACAAACCAAATTGGTCCTCAAAAATGACTGGTGCTTGTAAGAAGTTGTAAGAAATTGTTAGTATTCAGTGTTTCTAGAATAAACTACCTGATGCTTATGACCAAGAGGGAAATCAGCCTGTGTCTAGTATCTATGTTGGACACCAGTTTCATAATCATTGACTTACGTGAAGACTGGTACAGAAATTCTATAAACTTGGGCTGGTGAGATGGCTCAGTGGTCTAAAGCACCTACTTAGAACAAGGTTAGCAAAGCACAGGGACCGCGGTTCAGTCCCCCAGCACCACATGCCAGCCAGCCCACCCCCTGGTGGGCTGAGCTGGCCACACACACACATATAAATAAATAAAAATTTAAAAAAAAAAAAGAAATTCTATAAACTCTTTGCTGTTTTTGTTGCCTGCTTTTTGCTTTGTTTCGTAAAAATGATAAACTTAAGAAAACACGTCAGTGTTAGGGCCGGCCAAGTACTCAGCAGATTACAGCACCTGCAAGCAGGCGCAAGGGCCGGGGCTCAATCCTGACCTGCTGTGCTGGCCCCGCCCCCAGGGCCCTCTGAGCTGCAATTGAGACTGGTCATGGTGGTGCGCACCTGAAATCCCAGCTCTTGGGAGGCTGTAAACAGGCAGATCACTACGAGTCCGATCTAGTAGTGAGACCTTGAACATCCTGTAAACCCTTCCCTAAAATACAAAAAAAAGAAAAAAAAAATATGTCAGTGTTGAGTAATTTTTTTTTTAAAAAATCTAGTGGGTGGATATATGGAGAATTCACTTTACAATTGTTTTCTGTATGCTTGGGAATTTTCATAATGCATTATTCACATACACAGTTTGTTTTGGTTTTTTGGCTTTTTTTCTTTTTTTCTTTTTTTTTTTTCCCTGTATTTTAGGGCAGGGTCTACAGGGTGTTCAGGGTCTCACTACTAGATCCAACTCTTAGTGATTCGCCTGTTTACAGCCACCCAAGAGCTGTGATTACAGGCATGAGTCATCACACCCAGTCTCAATTGCCCAACACATCTCCCTGGGGGCAGCCCTGAGCCTACTTGCAGGGGCTTTAATCTGCTGAGCTATTTGACCAGCCCTTATTTTGGCTTTTTTTTTTTTTTTTTTTT
>NW_004524634.1:1378232-1384570 GCF_000260255.1 Octodon degus | reverse complement strand
ATGTGGTGCTGGAGGATTGAACTGCGGTCCCTGTGCTTTGCCAAGCTTGTTCCAAGTAGGTGCTTTAGACCACTGAGCCATCTCTCCAGCCCCAATTCATTCTTTCATATTCTGTGAGTTAGTGGAAACTGCATTGCTGATTTTTTTTTTTTTTTGGTGGTACCAGAGATTGAACTCAGGACCTTGTGCTTGCCAGGCAAGCACTTATTCCACTGAATTATCTCCCCAGCCCCGCACTGCTGATTTTTCTGGGTGACCTGAGGAGAGTTAATTTTGTGTGTGTGTGTGCTTGTCTTGAAGCCAGGAGCTCATACATGCAAGCAAGCACTCGGCCACTGAGTTGCACCCCCACCCCTTTAACTTATTTATCTGAAGAACAGTTGTTTGGCTTAAATGAGATCTTCACATTGTGAAATTTAAGTGAAATAAAGGGGAAGTACTTAAAAAACATAAGACACTAAAAATGTAATATATTACTATTGGGAAAAGTGAGTATTCAGTCAGTTATATACCAGGGCACCAGGTGTTCTTGTCAGTCCCCTTTGCAACAACATTAGCACTGTTTATCTTCTTGCAGCTGGAAATGCAAAACAGTTTGCTTTTCCCACAAAAAATTCAGTCAGATTCTTAATTATGGAAGACTTAGATTTACATTCTATCGTTATTATTTCTACTATGGCTGCTGACATGCTGTACATATTCTGAGCTATAGCTTCATCCCCTATCCTATCTGGTTTCTAGCAGCAATCCCATCGTTGTATAATTTTATTCCTTTTCCTCGTTTTAGATGGCCACGGTCTCCCCTTCAGGTGGTAGCAGTCTTGTAAGTGTGGAACACTGAGCAGGAGCTTTGCCATTGGCTGGCCAAGAAGGAAGAGGTAGAATGCTTGCATTGTTACACCGTTCGGTTCAAACTTCGGAAGACTTGGGTTAAGCAGCATCGTTTCCTCTGCCAGTGATCATGCCTTCACCAGCCCTCTCTGATCATCCCAGGCTGATGATGCGTGCTGTGGATTTTATGAATTCACCTCACGCTGTTTTCCACATGCCCTGGCAGCCGGTACAGGTGAGACTGGGTTGAATTTTGGGGGGATGTTAGAAGGGAAAGAACCCATCTTGCCTTTTCCCGAGTACTTGCTGTTTTACATAAACATCCCATAAAAATTATTATTATTAACTAGCCAGACATAGTAGCATGCACCTGTAACGCTATCTATTTGGGAGGCTGAGTCAGGAGGATCACAGATTTGAGCCCAACCTGGGTAATATAATGAGACTGTTTCAAAATGAAAGAATAAAAGTTTTTTTAAAAATTGAAAGGACTGGGGATGGAGCTTAGTGCAAAGGCCCTGGGTTCAATTCCTAGTGCTCAAAAAAAAAAAAAAAGAGAGAGAGAGAGATTAGGTTAACTAAATTTAGTTGTTGTATAGAATAGGACTAATGTGGAGAAATACTTTGTATTATGGTTTCTGTCTAGTTGTCCCCTCAAAGCCTCATGCAGTGATGGGGCAGACTTCTAGATTTTGTGATTAATTCATGATCCAGTGCGAGGATTATGGGTGTGAGTGCTACACCTGCCCTGGGGTCGATAGCCTGAATGCAACTGAAGGGAGACAGACTTGCTCTCTGTAGCCATCGTTACTGATGGTCCTGCCATTTGGCTCTTCGTTCTTTGTTGCTGCCTTGAATGGCTGCGCTCTCTGCCATGTGCTACCCTGCCTTGGTGCCAGCTGAGTGTGGACTCAAACCTCCACTGACTGTGAGCTAAATAAACTTTTCCTTTCTTCATTTTGGCTGTCGAGTATTTTGTCCAAGCGATGAGAGAAGAGTAACCAAACACTTTGGATGAGATGCCCAAAATATGAATCAATTAAAAAGCAAAATAAGGGATGGGGAGATAGCTCAGTGGTCTTCTAAGTGCCTGCCTGGTAAGCTCAAGGACCTGGATTCAATCCCTGGTACTGCATGCCATGTGAGCCCTGAACCTTGGGCACCTAATGCAAGCCACCGAAACTGGGCATTTTGGCACACACCTGTAATCTCAGAGCTGAGGAGGCTGAGAAAGGAAAATCACTGCAAGTTTAAAGCCAACCTGGGCTGCATTGTTCAAAACTAGCCTGAACACAAAGTGAGACCTGGCGGGGAGGGAGAGGGAGAGACTTTGGTTGACACAGTGGGACTTTTTTTAAAATCTATTTGGTGGTTGTAGTGTCTCACTACACAGCTCTGACTTGATGATCCTCTTACTTCCAGTATCCCCAGCACTAGGATTACATGCTTGCACCACCACACCCCGACTCTAGCTGGCTTAGCCCGCCCTAGAGGCAAGGCTGGTGCAGGATGTGATGCCAGGGATTGAACCACGGTCCTGCACTTTGCCTAAGCTTGCCTAAGCAGGCACTTTAGTCCACCGAGCTATCTCGCTGGCCCTACAGGGTTTTCTAAAAAATATACAAATAAGGAAAGCAAAGTTTTTTTCGTTTTTTTTTTTGTTGTTGTTGTTGTTGTTGTTGTTGTTTTTTGGTGTTGTTTTTTGGCAGAACCAGGGATTATACTCAGGCCCTTGCACTTGCAAGGCAAGTGCTTATTCTACTGAGCTATCTCCCAGGCCCCCTTTGTTTTGTTTTAAAAATGAATGTATGAGGGGCTGGTGAGATGGCTCAGTGGTCTAAAGCACCTACTTAGAACAAGCTTAGCAAAGCACAGGGACTGTGGTTCAATCCCCCAGCACCACATGCCAGCCAGCCCCGCCCTCTGGTGGGCTGAGCTGGCCACACACACACACACACACACACACATAAATAAAATGAATAGAATAGTTGAATAGTTAAAAAAAAAAAAAATGAATGTATGAGGGCCAGACAGATAGCTCAGAGGATTAAAGTGCCAGGGGCCCAGAGTTCGATCCCGGGCCTGCCATGCCACCCTGTCCCCGGGGCACATTGAGACTGGGTGTGGTGGTGCACACCTGTAATCTCAGCTCTTGGGAAGCTGTAAACTAGCAGATCACTCTTGAGTCCAATCTAGTAGTGAGACCTGAACACCCTGTAAACCCTTCCCTAAAAATACAAAAAACAAAACAAAACAAAACAAACAAAAAAACCCCACAAATATATGTTGTTTAATGGTTTGATTTGAAGATGTTGGAGAGCTTCTTTACATTTTATTTTCTATACTAAATATCATAAATGACTTTTTGTATTTTAGGGAAGGATCTACAGGGTATTCAGGGTCTCACTACTAGATCGGACTGGTAGTGATCCGCCTGTTTATAGCCTCCCAAGAGCTGGGATTACAGGCAAGAGTCACCACATCCAGTCTCAATTGCTATCTCAGCGTGTCCTGGGGGCAGGGCTGGCACAGCAGGCCGAGGGATTGAACCCCAGCCCCTGCGCCTGTTTGCAGGTGCTTTAATCTGCTGAGCTATTTGGCTGGCCTTCTCATGAATGACTTTTAACTGTGTGTGTATGAATACACTCATGCTGAGGGACTTGTCTTTCTAGGGCCTGTGAAAAATGGAACCAAACTCTCTTCGGACTAAAGTCCCAGCCTTCTTATCTGATTTGGGGAAGGCCACTTTGAGGGGAATCAGAAAGTGTCCCCGCTGTGGCACATACAATGGAACCCGGGGACTGAGCTGTAAGAACAAGACCTGTGGGACCATTTTCCGCTATGGTGCACGGAAGCAGCCTAGTGTTGAAGCTGTCAAAATCATCACAGGTTCCGATCTGCAGGTCTACTCAGTTCGGCAGAGAGACCGCGGGCCTGATTACCGATGCTTTGTGGAGCTGGGTGTTTCAGAGACGACAATCCAGACCGTGGATGGCACGATCCTCACTCAGTTGAGTTCTGGACGGTGTTACGTTCCCTCCTGCTTGAAGGCTGCCACCCAAGGTGTTGTGGAAAACCAGTGCCAGCATATCAAGCTGGCAATGAACTGCCAGGCGGAGGCCACTCCTCTGACCCTGAAGAGTTCAGTCCTGAACGCCATGCAGGCCTCCCCGGAAACCAAACAGACCATCTGGCAACTGGCCACCGAACCCACGGGTCCACTGGTACAGAGGGTCACCAAAAGCATCCTGGTGGTAAAATGCAAGGCAAGCCAGAAGCATAGCTTGGGGTATCTGCATACATCCTTTGTGCAGAAAATCAGTGCCAAAAGCTTACCTGAGCGTCGCTTCTTCTGCTCCTGCCAGACTCTGAAAACGCCCAAGTCGAGTGCCTGTAAGGATGACGCAGCCCAGAGATGCATTCATTTCTTTGCTTGCATTTGTGCCTTTGCCAGTGATGAGACGTTGGCTCAGGAATTCTCAGACTTCCTCAATTTCGATTCCAGCGGTAGGTGGTATGAGTGACACAGTTACTCCTTTTTCTAAAATGGTGATGAAGGAGTTCCTCTGATGCTCTTGGAGATGGTCCTAGAAACCTTCAGAAACAGTCTTTAGATGGTTCAGGTGAAAAGCGTTTCTTAAAAAAACCGAAGAAACACGTTTCTTCATTTACCCCAATCTGCACCCTTGGTTGATTGGTTTGTGGTTGGATTGTTGAAATTAATGATCAAGAGACTGGGGCCAGGGAGATGGCTCAGTGGAATAAGCGCTTCCCTGGCAAGTGCAAGGGTCTGAGTTCAATCCCTGGTTCTGCCAAAAAAAAAAAAAAAAAAATCAAGAGACTTAGATATTGTTATAGAGATTATGAATCTAGCAAAATTAGCTTTACCTTGATTTTGTTGTTCCACAGATGACCTACATTAACAAAAACCAAGAGCAACAACAAAAAAAATCTCTTTATTTTGGTGGGTTTTTTTTTTTTAATTAATTTAGGTTAGGGTCTACAGGGTCTCACTACATAGATTGGACTTGTAGTGAACCACCTGTTTTCAGCCTCCCCAGCACTGGGATTACAGGCCTGTGCCACCACACCTCTACTTAGTGGCCAGCTCCGTGTGCTGGGCTGGTGCAGGGCATATGGTGCTGGGGATCGAATCCTGGTCCCTGCGCTTGCCTAAGCAGGCACTTAGTCCACTGAGCTTAAGTCTTTTGTTGTCATGTAAATTTATTTATTTATTTTTAGTACAGGATCTACAGGGTCTTACTACACAGGTCGTACTCAGTGATCCTCCTGTTTTCAACCTCCCAAGCGCTGGAATTATCTGCCCATGCAACCATGCCCAGTCTCAATTGCCATCTCAACGCGCCCCGGGGGCAGGGCCAGCACAGCACACTGGGATCGGACCTGGCCACTGCAGCCCTGGCCACTGCATTCTGCCTAAGCAGGTGCTTTAATCCGCTGAGCTATCTGGCTGGCCCTCATTGAAATCTTTTTGTCTTGTAAATATTTTTTTTCTTTTGGTTGTACTGGGAGCTGAACCCAGAAAATTCACACTAAGCTACAGTCTCAGCCTTTTGATTTGTTTTATTTTCTGACAGGATCTTATTAAACTGCCCTGGTTTAAGCTCAAATTTGCTATTCCCATGTCTCAGCCTCCAGAGTGCTGTGATTACAGCCCTGCATCACCACACCCAGAACACCATAACACTTAATTTTTGTTCTTAAGGATTTTATGTTTTATACAGAACTTCTCTTTTTCCTTTTTTTAAAATCAGAGCTAGGCATTCTTACTGTGGCTTGTAGCGTTCCTCCTCTCCAGCCTCCTGGACTGTACCCCCTCATCTCTCTTACTCTTTTTTTTTTTTTTTAATTTATTGATTTATTTCTTTTGTGTGTGTGTGACCATTCAGCCCACCAGGGGGTGGGGCTGGCTGGCATGTGGTGCTGGGGATTGAACCGCGGTCCCTGTGCTTTTGCTTAGCTTGTTCTAAGTAGGTGCTTTAGACCACTGAGCCATCTCACCAGCCCTCATCTCTCTTACTCTTGACTCTTCCACCCAGCCTTGGTGGTGGTATATATATTTTTTTAAAAAGGTGGGGGGAGAGGGGCCAGGGAGATGGCTCGGTAGAATAAACACTTCCCTGGCAAGCACAAGGGCCTGAGTTCAATCCCTGGTTCCACCAAAAAAAAAAAAAAAAAACAATCACACAAAATGAAAATTGGGGTCAATGGCAAAGGGGGTATATGTTGCAAACAAATGTTTAATAACAGATGGCTGTAATCACTCCTTGCCATGTCTGGTAATGAAACTAAGAAGAAAAAAAAAACCTACTACTGAATAAAAGTGACAAAGAATGGAGAAAAAAATAAAAAATAAAGGGGCTGGTGAGATGGCTCAGTGGTCTAAAGCACCTACTTAGAACAAGCTTAGCAAAGCACAGGGACTGCGGTTCAATCCCCCAGCACCACATGCCAGTCAGCCCCGCCCCCTGGTGGGCTGAGCTGGC
>NW_004524634.1:1371736-1378132 GCF_000260255.1 Octodon degus | reverse complement strand
CACCTACTTAGAACAAGCTTAGCAAAGCACAGGGACTGCGGTTCAATCCCCCAGCACCACATGCCAGCCAGCCCGCCCCCTGGTGGGCTGAGCTGGCTACACACACACACACACACACACACACACACGTAAATAAATAAAATTAAAAAAATAAATAAATAAATGAAATCAGAGCTAGGAATTGAACCCTAGCCTTGCACATGCTAGGCAGGTGCACTACCACAGAGCCCCATCCTCAGCCCTTTTTACATTACTTTTTTTTTTTTTTTTTGCGAAACCAGGGATTGAACTCAGGCCCTTGGGCTTGCCAGGGAAGCGCTTATTTTACTAAGCCATCTCCCCAGCCCCTCCATTTCTCAGTGATCTTGATTTTAATCAGCAGCAGCTCCCAACTGTTTAGTGTTGCATTGCTTTCTAGAGCCTTCTATCAAATTTGTATGTTATGAACAAAAGCACAGTTTGGGGATTCATCATTCAGTGAATTTGTTTTAAAGTGGGTAATCTCACCATCTTTCATTCTGGGGATTTAGAATTTTATAAATTAATTTTTATTCAGGTGGAGCTCATATTTTTGGGTAGTGTCTCTAATTCACAAATCTTTTATTTTTAGGTCTTAAAGAAATAATTGTGCCCCAGTTAGGATGTCATTCAGAGTCAGTTGTATCAGCCTCTGAATCTGCTGCCTCTAAGCCAAAAAAGAGGAAAAAGGATGAAGTACCTGGTAAGAGCTGTTTTCTTTCTTTGTTTGGTAGTTTGTCTTTCTAGATTATTTTATGTTTTTTCCCTGAATCTCAGAAATTATTAAAAAAAAACAAAAAAAACAAGGGGGGCTAGGGAGATGGTTCAGTGGAATAAGCGCTTCCCTGGCAAGTGGAAGGGCCTGAGTTCAATCCCCAGTTCCGGAAAAAAACAAAACAAAACAAAAAACAAATCCAAAAAAAAACCCTGTGTTCTTATGTGCTTTGTTTTTGTTGTATGCAGTGCTGGGGTTGAGCCTGGGGCTTCACACATGCTAGGCAAGTGCCCTACCACTGAACTACACCCCCAACCCTTCTTATGGTTTTCTTTTTTCCTGAAAATATTTTATCTCCATTGGTGATTCTTCTGATCCGTAGCCCATTGTACCACCAGCCCGTGGTCCACCGGTGATTCTGGTAAAGGTAACATTCTGTTGTAAAATATGATGCATCCAAATTCCATTTTTATTGTTCTTTTTTTTGTTTGTTTTTTGTTTTTTAGGACATGGTCTATAGGGTCTCACTGTATAAATCAGACTCGTAGTGATCTGCCTGTTTACACCCTCCCAAGTGCTGGAATTGCAGGCACGTACCATCATGCCCAGTCTCAATTGCTGTCTCACTGTGCCCTGGGGGCCGGGCTGGCACAGCAGGCCCAGGGATCAAACTTCCAGCCCCTGTCTGCCTAAGCAGGTGCTTTAATTCACTGAGCTATTTGGTTGGCCCTTCCATTTTTATTGTGTATATATTTGTTCCTCCTGTAAGCATTCAGACTAATTGTATATCTTAATCTACCTTTGGATGGAATGATGAAGTTTTCAGAAAACACTTAAAAAGAAAAACACTTGTGGGTTGGAAGTATAGTTCCGCAGTACAGCACATGCTTTACATGCATGAGAGCCTGGGTTCGATCCCCAACACCAAGTAACTAATGACAATAGTCAGTTATTATCTGCTACCCTAATTTAGGAATACAGTTTGTTTGTTGTTTCAATGTTTTGTACAGATAGATATTCCCACTTTATGATATTTACATCCTGCTAAACCTATCATAAATTGAAAATACCATGAGTTAGAAAATTCCTATCATACACCTAACCCATCAAACATCTGAGCTTTACACATAAGATCAGTTATTTGTCCTTGTCATCTCATGGCTAACTGGGACCTGCGGCCACTGTTAAGCACTATAAAAGAATATTATGCCAAATATTACTATCTGAGGACAAGGTTGAAATCCAGCATTTGAACTGTACTTTGTACAACTGTCACGGCTTTTGTGACTTTGTACAGTCAAAAAATTTTAAGTGAAACCATTACAAATCAGGGACTGCCTATACACATAGCACATACATTCAATTTAAATACTTACTGCTGAGTTTCGTGACTCAGGCCTATAATTGCAGCATTCAGGTGGCTTAAGCAGCAGGATTGTCATGAGTTTGTCATGTAGCCTGGGCAACATAGTTCAAGACCAGTCTAAACTGCATAGTGAGACCATGTGTCAAAAAATAAATAGTAAATAAAACTAGTAAATAATAAAACTAGTAAGTAAATGCATTAAAAAATAAATTGAGGGGCTGGTGAGATGGCTCAGTGGTCTAAAGCACCTACTTAGAACAAGCTTAGCAAAGCACAGAGACTGCAGTTCAGTCCCCCAGCACCACATGCCAGCCAGCCCTGCCCCCGGTGGGCTGAGCTGCCCCCCCAATTTAAAAAAATAAATAAAGTCGAAAAAATAAATTGAGGGGGCTAGAGAGATGGCTCAGTGGTCTAAAGCACCTACTTAGAACAAACTTAGCAAAGCACAGGGACCGCAGTTCGATCTCCCAGCACCACTCCCCAGGTGGGCTGAGCTGGCCACACACACACACTCTCTCTAAATAAATGTAAAATAAATTTAAAAAAAAATCTTAAAAATAAATTGAGGGCTGGCCAAATAGCTCAGTGGATTAAAGCACCTGCTTAGGCAGATGCAGAGGCCAGGAGTTTGATCCCAGGCCTGCTATGCCGGCCCCCACACCCAGGGCACTACTGCGATTGAGACTAGGTATGGTGGCGCACACCTGTAATCCCAGCACTTGAGAGGCTGTAAACAGGAGGATCACTATGAGTCCGATCTACGCAGTGAGACCTTGTACACCCTGTCCTAAATCAATCAATCAATAAATAAATAAATTGAAAGCCAGATGCAGTGGCACATGCCTATAATCCCAGCACTCGGGGCTGAGGCAGGAGGATCGTTGTGAGTTCCAGGCCATGCTAGGTTACAATGTGAGCTCAAGGCCAACCTGAATAGTGAGACCCAGTCTCCAAAAGACAAAATAAATAAATAAATATAAAAATTTAATGTCATTTAAAGACTAATATAAATCAATGTGAAATTGCTGAAGTACCTTAGTAGATCAGTGTTAAGATCTATACTCTAAACAAAATGAAAATATTACCTGATCCATACATATAGGTCAGTCAGCAAACTCATTGTGAACAGTGTAATGAAAATATTTTATTTATTTGTCACTCAGGCTGGTCTGAAACTCATAACAATCCTCCTGTCTCAGCCTCCTGAGTGCTGAGATTACAGGTGTAGCCACCACACCCTGCTCGTGAAAACATTTAGAAACACAAAATTAAAATAACTATTGCTGCCGGTTAGTAAAGAGTTTTTAAATGATGAGAGCATAGGCAAAGATGACATCCTGGCTCTTGGTCCTAGCTAGTGTTGTGTAAATTGCTGTGACCATTTTTAAAAATAGCTTATGGCCAGGCGTGTTGGCACACACCTGTAATCCCACCACTTCAAAAGCTAAGGCAGGAGGATCACTGTGAGTTCAAAGCAACCCCAAACTACATAGTGAGACCATGTCTCAAAAAAAAAAAAGCTAAATAGCTTGTGGTATCTGTTAAGAACCTTAAAATGACCAGGTCTTAAGGTATATACTTGGTGCATGAAACTTGGGAGACTGAGATGAAAGGATAATGAGTGCAAGGCCAGCCTGTGCCACGGAGCACAACTGTCAAAAACCCACCTTGAAACGGTCTTTCAATAGAGTATTGCTGGATAGGGATCAGGTGGACTCATACACTAAAGTTTTGGTGCGGGGAAGTTGGAGGAAGATGGAAAAACAAAATGCGGTTATTTTGTTATTGTATAAAATCAATTCTATCAGCAATAGACCATAAATCATTAAATGTTGATTTAATGAAATTTAACTGAAATTCTTAGGAGGTTAAATGTTTCTATCTTTTGATTGATTTCATAATTGTACTTCTAAATATTTTTAAAGAAATAATCCGGGGCCGGGGAGACGGCTCAGTAGAATAAGTGCTTGCCTGACAAGCACAAGGGCCTGAGTTCAATCCCCCATTCTGCAAAAAAAAAAAAATAATAAAGAAACAATTCTTACTATGGAAAGCACATTATTTTTTCTAGAGATGTTCATCTTATGATTATATACAGTACTATGTTGAAACTGTTATAAATAGATACACTGAGTATAGTTAAGTGAACCTTTAGGGGCCGGAAAGATAGCTCAGAGGCATAAGCACCTACCTGGAGGGCCAGGGAGATGGCTCAGTAGAATAAATGCTCGCCTGGCAAGTGCAAGGGCCTGAGTTCAATCCCCAGTTCTTCAAGAAAAAGCAACTACCTGGCAAAACACAAGTTCCTGAGTTTGATCCCCAGCCCCACATGCCATGCAGTCTTGACCCGAGATGCCCATGCACACCATTTTGGTCTCATGCAGGTGCCCACCATGTGACCCCAGAACCGGGCATGGTGGTACACACCTGTAATCCCAACACTTGGGAGGTTGAGCCAGGAGGATCTCTGTGAGTCCGAGACCAGCCTGGAGGCTTATAAAAGTGAGCACAAGGCCAGCTCAAGCTGCATAGCGGAAACCTGACCCTGTCTCAAAAAAAAACCTTCATAATAGAATGATAGGCAGCTGTTAAAATTTACAGTAAAGTCAGAGCATGGGAGCATATATCTGTAATTGTAGCACTTAAGAGAGTCTAAGGCAGGAGGAATACAAATTTAAGGCCAGCCTGGGCCTAGTGGTATAGCTCAGCAGCACAGCACATGCCTGGCAAGCATAAGGCCCTGATTTCAATTCCTGGTATAAAAAAAGAAGGCAAGGCCAGTTTGGACATGTAGTGAGACCTCTCAAAAAACCAAAAAGAACTCTAAAATGCTTGCTCAGTTAAATGTGAATTTCTGATAAAGTAATAATTTCTTAAATATCTCCCACACAATATTTGGGGCATACTTGTTCTACTAAAAAAAACTAATGTTTATCTGAAATTCAAAAGAATTTTTTCTAATCTGGCAAACCCTGGCATACGTATAGTTACTTAAAATCATGAAAACAAACTGTTCCCAGAGAAGAAAAAGGAAGACGCCTCATCCAAATTGGGCAGTGAGTGACCTCTTTTCCTCTTTTTACTTCTGTTTTCCCACCCCTCACCAACTTCCATAAAGAGCATTCATTCCATGTTAAAATTTTATGTGTAAAAGCTAATGCTGATTCCTTCTGGAAACTGAAGCTAGCCTAGAAGTTAGCAGGCTGTTTGTGCTTCCAATTCTTTAGAGCTGAGTAGCAAGCTAGCTTGTGTTCTGCAGACATGTTTGTAAACGCCGTGATTTGTGTGTGCTTTAGGTGCACAGATGAATAGGTCACTAATGCCTCAAGATGCACTGAGCAGTAATCTAAGGAAGAGTGGCCTGAAAAAGCCTGTGGTTGCTTCTTCATTAAAAAGGCAGTGTAAGTTTCTCTCCCCTAGCGTAGGCTACAATGATGGTAAGTTGTCATTAAGTCAGAAGCAAAATGCTCAGAGAAATGCTGCATGTTGCCTCCCAAAGTGCCGCTAACCAGCCCTGGAGCAGGAGGGCTCGCGTGAGCTGAGGCCTTGCTGCCCTGCCTGTTTCACATCGTCATGCCAGGGAGAGGGCTCAGTAGAATAAGTGCTTGCCTGGCAAGCACAAGGGCCTGAGTTCAATCCCCGGTGCCACAAAAAAGAAAAAATACTAATAAGTCATGTGGCCTGATGTGCACCTGTGATAAGATTAAAGAGAACTGCATGTACCCACAACACATGAGTACATGTAAAACTGGTCACATATGAGTAAAGTCACTGGACTGTGTTTGGACAATTTTCCTAATTGTGATATTGTACTATAATTTTACAGAATTTAACTGCTGGGGGAATCTGGGAAAAGGGTACAAATACAAGCTTTATATTTCATATGATTTTCTATGAATTTACATTCGTCTTAAAAGTTTTTTAAAGTCCATTTTAAAAGTCTTAGATTAGTGAACACAAAAAGCTACATTATGTCTTTTTTGTTTTTGCAATGCTGGGAATCAAATCCAGGGCATTGTGCATGCTAGGCAAGTACTCTACCATTGAACTACACCCTCTGCTCCTAACTTGTATCTTTAGATCAAAAATTACCAATAGGGAGCTGCCTAGCATGCACAAGACTCTAGATTAGATTCTCACCAGTACAAAAATGGGAACTACTAGCATGTTTTGGCAGTGGGTGGGCGTCTTAACAAGATGTGTATATATATATATATATATATGTGAACACATACAAATATTTGATTTATTATATGAAACTGGTTCATACATTTAAGAGTACCGATGAATCTCAAGA
>NW_004524634.1:1368557-1371636 GCF_000260255.1 Octodon degus | reverse complement strand
ATATATTGCTCATTACCCACAGTGCAGTTGAAATGGAAATTCAGAGTTTAAAAAGTGTATAGTACAATTATTCAATGAAAAGTACTTTTTGAGAAGCCAGGCACAGTGGTGCACATCTATAATCCCAGATACTTGGGAGGCTGAGGCAGGAGGATCACAAGTTCAAGGCTAGCCTGAGCAACTTAGTGAGACCTTGTCTCAAAATAAATTTTAAAAATGCTGAGGATGTAGCTTAGCAGTAGAGCACCCTTGCTTGGTTTGATCCCCAATAGCACAAAAAAAAGTTGAGAAAGGCAAGCATGGTCTGTTCTTCAAAGTGAGTGAAGCTTGAAAACATATGTGAAGCAATGGCTTAAAAGTAACTTATGTATTTAAATATGTCACTTTTCTACTTAAAATAATTAAGTTTGTATGTTTCAGAATCAACATTTTCCCAGCTCTCCATATAAATTGTATAAAAATAAGGGCCGGCCAAATAGCTCAGGAGATTAAAGTGCCTGCTTAGGCAGATGCAGAACCCTGGGTGTGCTGTTCCAGCTCCACCCCTGGGACTGGACGCTGAGATGTTGATTGAGACTGGGCGTGGTGGCTCGGGCCTGTAATCCCAGCACTTGGGAGGCAGTAAACAGGAGGATCACTGCGAATCTACATAATGAGGCCCTGTAGACCCTGTCCTAAATATAGAAAAAAAAGGCCAAGTGTGGTAGTACAATTTATAATCCCGGTACTATGGGAAGCTGAGGGAAGAGCCCAGCCTGGGCAATTTAGCAAGACACCCAGCCTGGGCAACTTAGCAAGATGCTTTCTCAAAATAAAAAATAAAACAGGAATGGGTTTGTAGCTCAGTGCAAAGACCCTGGGTTTGATCCCTAGTACCATGTCTACCCATAGTTCAGTTCAATGTTGGCAGCAGTTTTTGAGTACTTGCTGTGATATAGCTGGATGATTAAAAAGTAGACTTCAGGGCTGGGGAGATGGCTCAGTGGAATAAGCGCTTCCCTGGCAAGCGCAAGGGCCTGAGTTCAATCCCCGGTTCCGCCAGAAAAAAAAAAAACAACCAACAACAACAGAAAAGTAGACTTTAGACCTGGTGGTGCAACCTATAATCCCATCACTCAGAGAAGCAGAGGCAGGAGGATTGCCATGAGTTCAAGGCCAATGTGGTGAGTTTAAGGCCAGCCTGAACTACGTGGCCAGACACTTTCTAAAAGAGGAAAAAAAAAAAAAGAACAGAAAACAAAATAGGTAGACTTCATCCCTGGTTTTGAAGACAAGACTGATAGATATTATATAATACAGTCTTAGACCTCCAGGTTAGAGAAGAGGAACTTGAGATGTAGACTCTGGTCACTCGGTGGTGTGGGAGTCTTTTAACTCCTAATTCTACACTCTGGCTCCATTAAATTGTACTTGTTACCATATTTTCCTTTTACTACAAGATGTTACCTTTTCACTTTTGTTTGATAATGAATTGTCATTCCTCTTATATTTCTAAATAGTTTTAGAGTTCTATGTAAAGGTTTCACAGCAACCTGTAATGAGCGCATCTGTCATCTCTGTGCTCAACCTTGATAGGAGCCAAATAGCTTCATCACCAAGAGGATTTGGGGCCTACAGCTGTATTTCATCAGGAATATGACTGATTTATAAATCTCTAACCAGCCGTTCTTCTATAAAGCTATTCTTTAACATGCAGTTTGCTGTTTCAAGACTAACTTTTGAGTTTTCTTAAACAAACTAGTCTCTAAGAGGTTTCATTTCTGCCTACTTACTGCCATACCAAGATTGAATCCAGTGCCCTCACACTGCACTTCATCACTAGTGCTTAGTTTTTATTTTGAGGCAGTCTTTGTAAGTCACTAAGTTCCCCAGTCTGGTCTCCAACTTAACAGTCCTCTTGCCTCAGCCTCCCAGAGTGTCATTTATTATTCTAAATGGATTCTTTTCTTTTTTTTTTTTATTTAAAGTTTATATTCTCACCAGGTATATAGCCTAGTGGTACAGTGCCTGCCATGAAGTGCAAGGTCCTGAGTTCAATTCCTGGTACCAAAAATCCCACATTTGTATTGCTGGGTGAGGTGGTGCACTCCTCTAATATCAGCACTCAGGAGGCTGAGGCAGGAGGGTCACTGTGAGTTTGTGATTAGCTTTGGCTACAAAGTGAGTTGAAGGGCTGGCGAGACATCTCAGTGGACTAATGCACCTGCTTAAGCAAGCTTAGGAAAGTGCAGGGACCACGGTTTGATCCTGGCACCACATTGCCTTGCCAGCCCTGACCCCAGGGCAGGCTGAGCCAGCCACAAAAAAAAAAAAAAGAAAAAGAGAATTCAAGGCCAGTCTGAAATGTTAAGTGAAATCCTGTCTCAAAAACAAAAAAAGGTTATATTGAATTACCACATTCTATTTCATAAATATATACAATTTATTATTTGTCTATTAAAAAGAAAAAAATTGGAAAATTCACTATGCTTTTTTTTTTTTTTAATTTTTTGTTTTTGTTTTTTCTTGTGTAGTTCAGGCTGGCCTTGATCTCACTCTGTAATCCAGGCTGACCTCAAATGGGCAGCAGTTCTCCTGTCTCAGCCCCACAGCTGGGATTACAGGCATGTGACACCACAGCGGCCTATTTTCTTTAGATTTCAGCGTCATATTCTCTTTTCCTTTACACTTCAGCTTTTTTGAACTTCTGTTGTTATTCTGAAAGAAAAGAAGATCACTGAAGAGATTTTTTTTCCCCCCTTCTAGCCTGTGGTCAGCTGTTAGATGAGGCACAAGTGACTTTATCCTTCCAAGATTGGCTGGCCAGTGTCACCGAGCGAATCCATCAAACCATGCACTACCAGTTTGATGGTAAGTGTTGATCATCTAACTGGGTTCTTGCTCAAAGTAGAAAAATTAATTACACCTCAGAACTACTCTTTTGATAAGTAAAAAAAAGTAAAGGGACTTCAATCCAGAGAACATTGGGTCACTAGAAACTAGAAGGTAGGGGGCCGGGGAGATGGCTCAGTAGAATAAGCACTTGCCTGGTATGCGCAAGGGCCTGAGTTCAATCCCTGGTACTGCAAAAAAAAAAAAA
>NW_004524634.1:1357736-1368432 GCF_000260255.1 Octodon degus | reverse complement strand
TGCCAGCCAGCCCCGCCTCCTGGTGGGCTGAGCTGGCCACACATACACACACACACACACACACACACACACACACACACACACAAATAAATAAAAATGTTTAAAAAAAAAAGAAAGAAAAAAGAAACTAGAAGGTAGAAGTGAGAGGTGATTTTAAAAAATGAATAATCACAGTTATATCTTTTGTCATAAAGGAGCAGCAAAATGAATTTAAAGATAACAGAGGTAGAATAAAAGCAAGTAATAAGTAAAGATCAATTGCCTTAACCTTATTTATGTGTTTGATTTTATTTGCATATTTGGTGAAGGAGCTTTAGAAGATTGTACTACTTCAAACAAAATCAAGGGAAGGGAAGAAGTTAGAGAAAATACAAATATGTGACACTAAGTGTCTGTATAAGTTACAGAGACATGTGAAGAAGCCCAGTGTGCAGGCTGATTTGCTGTAGTGTCGTGGAACCTCGGTGATATCAGAGGAGGGCCAGCAGCCCGATCTCTGCCCATTGCTTTAAAACTGTAGTGGTCCACACTGATAACAGAGCTGATGGGCTGGGGAAATGGCTCAGTAGACTAAGCGCTTGCCTGGCAAGCGCAGGGTCCTGAGTTCAATCCCCAGTACTGCAAACAAACAAACAAAACTGATCACAGAGCTGAGGAAAGAAGATCATGGGTTCAAACACAGCCTGGGCAGCTTAGCAATTTAGAGAGATCATGTCCCAAAATAGAAAAGGAAAGAAAAGGCTGGAGATGTAGCTCAGGTACAAAGACCCTGAGTTCAATCTTCTGGTATTAACTAATTAATTAAAAAATGAAAACACCCTTGAAGCTGAGGCAGTATGATCACAAGTTCAAGGCCAGCCTGGGCAATTTAGCCAGACCCTGTCTCAAATTAAAAAGGGGTGGAAATGTAGCTCCCATGATAGAGCTCTTGCCAGCATGTATGAGCCTGCCTCTGGGTTCAGTCCTCAAGACTAAAAAATAGAGC
The DNA here is from genome assembly GCF_000260255.1 of Octodon degus. NCBI lineage: Eukaryota > Metazoa > Chordata > Mammalia > Rodentia > Octodontidae > Octodon > Octodon degus. The sequence goes on along the minus strand of NW_004524634.1, from coordinate 1,367,447 downwards.
ACCTTGTGCTGAATAATAGACTGACTATAAATATTCAGTGAAAGAAGCAGGTTTTAAAGGATTAGAACAGTTCTGACTTCCTGGTGAGGAGAGGGGTAAGATTGGAGGTATTGAAACACATGCTCAGATTAGAAAAGAAGCTAAGGAGGGTTACATGCTAAGACACTAAGTTGCCCCTCTGGGCTCAGACTTTCATTCTTCCTTCTTCAACTTCCCAGAGTAATGGGATTATAAGCACCATGCATGGATAGAGTTGTTTTTTTGTTTGTTTGTTTTGGCAGAACCAGGGTTTGAACTCATGCCCGTGTGCTTGCCAGGGAAGCACTTATTCCACTGAGCCATCTCCCTGGCCCCTAAGAGACATTTGGCTTTTTTTTTTTTTTTAATAGAGTATTTTGCTTTTGAAATTTTGTTGATTTGTTTAACATAATAGAGTATATGCCTATTTAATTCTCCCAAAGAGAATGGTGCAGTTCTGTAACCTGTAGCCTTGAGGTCCTCCTGCAATGCATTTCTGAGTTAAATCCCTTCCTACCTTCATCTCCACCATCGTTCTCCCAGTCACCATCAATCAGCACCCTCCTGACCATGACTATTTGATGAGATCTTTCCAAGGTTAATTCTTAAACCTAGAATTCTGGTGAATTAACACATCTTTAAGAGCTGTAATTCCTTCTTTAACCATAATCTAATTTCAAGAGGAAAGATCTGTAAATGTCTGTGTGATAACTAAAGTACTCACACGCCAAAATAGTTCAAAAGCAGTAAGTTTTGTTATTAACATCCAACATTCAATGAATCAGGCAAAACCATTGAGAACAATGGGAGGTTTTTCTATAAAACTTCTGAAAACCTTTCATTTTACATTGTGTATTTACTTATGAATTGACTTTTATTTCAAAAAGTATGTGAACTTTGTCTTTCTGAGTTTTTTAGCTGAGCATGGTGGCCCGTGCCTGTAATGCCAGTCTCTCAGGAGTCTGAGGCTGAAGGACGGAAAGTCTGAGGCCAGTCTGGGTAATGCGGATCCTGTCTCAAGATAAAATAAAAGGGGTGGGTGGGGTAGCTGAGATACAGACCTTTGCCTAGTGTGCAATTCAAAAATTCTTTTCTATAGGGATTCTTTCAGGTACACCCAGCCAGGTCACAATTCTGCATGTCTCCTGATTCTGGATATTTTCCCTCTGCTAATGTTAGCCCCTTTGACAGCATTTTTTTTTTTTTTTTTTTTTTTTTTGCAGCACTGAGGATTGAACTCAGGCCCTTGCGCTTGCCAGGGAAGCGCATATTCCACTGAGCCATCTCCCCGGCCCCCTTTGACAGCATTTTTAAGGAAAATTCTGAACTCATTTAGCCCTCTTCCCAGAACTCTTTTTCAGTTCACTTTGTTAACCTAAATTTCTCTAAGAGGTTTAAGTATTTTCAAATATTTTATCTGCCTTGAGCTCATATACTGAAAGGAGTCAATATTCTAGTACCCATTAGGGTACTAGAATAAATAGTGTCCTAATGTTAGTCTCTTGCTGGGCACATGCCTGTAATATATAGCACTTGAGAGGCTGAGGTGAGGATTGCTTTAACTTTAAGGCCAGCCTGGGCTTCAAAGTGAGTTCAAGGCCAGTGTGAACTGCATAGTGAGACACTTGAAAAAATGGACCAAAAACAAACAAACAAAACCAGACCAAAAAAGGTCATGTCCCAAATTAAAGAGGCCATGCTAATAGGTGACCTGAGAAAGCACAGGTCAAGAGGCCAGAGGAGTGGTAGTGTATGGCCAGTGGAGTGACACCATCCCCTGCCCATCCCCCATGTCTCTGAGGAGCTGAGAGGCCATGTGGAGTCTACTTGCCACTGCTGCTCCACTGCTGAGCACTTTGTTACACTGATCAAGACTTCTGGGGCCAGGGAGATAGCTCAGTAGAATAAGCACTTGTCTGGCAAGCACAAGGGCCTGAGTTCAATCCCCAGTTCCACACAAAAAAAAGATTTCTGCTTTGCCTCCATCTGCTAGTTCGGGAAAAATCAGAGACTAGAAGATCCTGAGGCCTGGAGAAGCAGCTAGAGAAGGCCCTGGGGGAGGCTTTAGGATCCTCTCCTTTACTCCAGCACCCTGGCTGCGAGGAAGGAGGACTGAGGTGCCTTCCTTGGACACTCCTGCTCTCTGTCCCGTCCCCCCCCCCAGATGCGTTACAAAGCTTCAGATGATCTGTGGCAGGCACTGCTGAGCACAAAAGCAAGCATGCTGGGTAGAGTGGCCATGCTGGGCATTGCCGCACTAGTGGTTACGTGGACGTGCTGCCAGGCAGTCGGTACCCCTGTGAGTCCCGCTCACTTGAGCCACGAGGGAGACGTTGGAAGAATCAAATTGGATGGCTTCCCCATGAACAGCAAGCACAGATGCGAAGACAGGCCTGATCCGCTCCCTGCAGACCCTGCTCACAAATTCGTTGGCCTTTGACACAGATACGTTCTGCCTGCACTGGCCTAAGCCATTGGCCAGAAAGGGCCAGGGAGACTTGAAGAAGTCACGGCTCAGAATGTCCTTGCGGGAGAGACTTTTTTCTTACTACTGGAACTAAGCAGCCATCCCTACCAAAGAGCAAGCTTGGGCCAAGCAAGCTACTGTGGACCTGTGCGCTGAGCTCTGGAGCATCTATAGCCAAGCCACCTGATGTGTCCTTTCGGGACACATCCTTGAGTGGCAGCCCCTATGATGACCTGAAGGTGGTAACAGCTGACCATATCCAACCCATTGTGCCCCTTGTGCTGGAGCAGGGCCTGTAGTCTTGCATCCCTGGCAAGGACATGGACATCCCTGGTTCTTCTGATTCATCAGAGTATTTTCTTTGTGGTATCAGTTACTGGGACCTGTGTAGTAGGAGGTGACCTTCCCCACAGACAGTGGCAGACACCTTTGAGAAGGTAGTGGTTGGCTCCATTCACTCAGCCATAGGCTCCTCTTGGACTGTATGATCCAACCAGCACTGCCCTCAGGCCTTAACACTAAAAGTGATGAGTGGGACAGACATCTCCTCATTGACTTCCTGCCACCAGTGACCCTTGGTGGCATTATCTTGACCAGACCACACTGACCAGCCCAGTGTGACAGCCTGTGGTGGCTGAACCTGTGAACAGCTAAGACAGTGCTCTCAACAGCTTAAGCCAGCACCTCTGCCTTCTTGACTGATTTCAGAAAAATCAACTTGCACCAAGAACAGAGTAGGGAAGACAGTGTTTGGTGACAAAAATAGAAACCACTGGGTAAAAAAAAAAATATGGCTTGGACCAGGCAGACTCAGGCTGCTGACTTCTGTGCCTCAAGATGCTCATGGCCATGTGTAAGTCCATCCCAGCTCTGAGTCCCCTCACTGCCAGCCACTAACCACCATCATCCCCCACTTGGCCCAGGAGGAGGCTGAGTGGTCTCCAGACAGGCTGGGTGATGATTCCTGCAGGCCCTGAGGGCACTCGGAGGCTGAAGTCCTGCCCAGTGCCCTAAACTGCAAGGGGAACTTACTTGCAGAGCTCACCCCTGAAGAAATCAACAAATGGGGATCTACTGTCGTCTCTTCTTGTCTCACCCGGAGCTGCCGCTGCAGACCTAAGGCAGGAGGAGGCCAGAGCAGCCATAAGGTGGTCAGGCTGCGGATTCTGTGTTGGAAACACAGAGTGGCTACGTAGCTGGTGCCAACAGTGTCCCTAGGTACCTCCTGGATTTTGTCCTGGTCATTTCATGCTGATTAGAATAGCATCACTTTGGTCACCAATTTTCTTACCCAGCACTTTCTATTTTTGTTACCAAACACTGTCCTCCTTATTCCCTCCTTAGTGTAAGCTGATTTTTCTGAAATGAATTGAGAAGGTAGAGGTGGCTTGAGCTGTTGGGACCATTTTGTCCCAGATGTCCTCTTTGTCTGCCCAGCCCTGCCTTTCATTCCCTTCATATTCAGTGTCTTCTCCTCTCTTCTCTTTCTGCTTTTTGTTTTGCTCTTGTCCCTGGGGCATAATTGCCTACTCAAGTTGTTGCCTTTTAGTTAAGTATCACAGAAGACAGGTTGGTCAGCTAAGCTGCAGAGTGATTCGTGAGACAATCTTTGGGGCTTCTGGGGGTGAGGCTGGCAGAAGAGCTGGTGTTTGACCCTGATTTCCTAGAAAATGAGCTCATCCCTCCACTCCCTAAATCAACTGTTCATAAGTGACAAGAACATTTCTCCTGGGGATGCTGTTATTGACTCACATGAGACACACAGGATCAGAGCTATTTGAAGTTTGTATTTATTAGTGGTTGGTCATCAGTGCACAGGGCAACCAAGAGCTGGCTCCTAGGGCCTGGTGGGGGCCCTGCATGCTGCCTGGACCTCATCTGTGACTGCCAGGTAGACAGAAGGGATGGTGGCTGCAAGGGCAGCACCTCATGTGGATGCTGGTGTCATCTCTTTCCTTCTTTATTGCCAATAGGACAAGGCCTTGCAGGAACCCAGGCTCAGCAGTAGAGCCTGAAGGAGGAGACAGCAGACTGAGTGTCATCTGGGAAATCCAGTCACTGTATTTTCTCCTCTGAAAGACCTTGCCTTTCTAGGATGTTACCTTAGAGCATGAACAGGCCCAGAAGCCAGCTGTTCTGCCTTGTGTCTACTGCAGCCCTGGGAGAAGGGTGTTTACTGAACTATCCTGGTACCTAGAGAGGCCGAAGGGTAGGTGACCGTGCACAGCCCTCTTCCCCCTCATCCAGTCTCTCCTGGCACCTGGAGAGTGTGGTGCTATCCAAGAAAAGAGAAGACATAGATAAATCAGGAGAAAAAAGGTGGGTACTCCCCACATTCCTTCTTGGTTCCCGCTGCTAAAGTGTGCTATCTATGGCAATGTAAATGTATCCTGAGGATGAGAAAGAATGTTCAGTACAAAAATAAAAAATTTACAGTCCTCAGCATCCAAGGTCCTGATCCTTCAGGTGAGAGAGCTTATCATTATTTTGCTTAGTCACAAATAGAAATAGAAAGTATATGGAGACAGTGAGGAGAGAATCAGGTAGAGTCATCTCCCCAGCTCCACCCCACTCCTCATCTCTTAAGGAGGAAAGTCTTGCTTTTATCTTTTTGAGACAGGGTCTCACTATGCAGTTCAGGCTGGCCTTGAGCTCACTTTGTAGCCCCAGCTGGTCTCGAATTAGCAATAATCCTCCTGCCTCAGTCTCCAAGTGCTGGGATTAAAGGTGTGCACCATCACGCCAGGCTTCATAAAGTTACCCTTATTGGAAGAAAGGGTCAGCTATATGATTTATAAGTGCAAGTGACCTAGAAGCAGGCTGGCAGGGTCTGTTGGCATATGCCTGTAATCCTAAGGCCTGAAGATCAGAAGTTCAAACTCAGCCTGGGCAACTTCATGACTTCATGAGACCTTATTGCACAATAAAAAGTAAATGCAGAAAGTGCCAGGGGTATAGTTCAAAAGCCGAGTTCAGTCCTGAGTAACACACACACACACACACACACACACACACACACACAATGAATGAATGAATGAATGAATGAATGAATGAAAATGTCAAAGAAGTGGCAACCCACTTTGGGGTACCCCTTCTATCCTCATATAGAAGCTTTCTTTCTCTCAATAAATTATTCCTGGGGCCCAGGAGATAGCTCAGTAGAATAAACGCTTGTCTGGCAAGCTCAAGGGCCTGAGTTCAATCCCTGATTCTACCAAAAAAATTATTCCTTTTTTTTTTTTTTTTTTTTTGTATTTTTTAGTAAGGGTCTATAAGGTCTCACTACGTAGATTGGACTTGAAGTGATCTGATCAGCCTGTGTTCAGCCTCCCAAAGAGCTGGGATTACAAGCATGCGCCACCAGCCCAGCCTCAATCACTGTCTCAGCATGCCCCGGGCCCCGCCCCAGCAGGCCAGGGATGAATCCCATGTGCTGCATCTGCAAATTATTCCTATACTTTAATTTTATTTATTTATTTATTTATTTATTTATTTATTTTTGCCAGAACCAAGGATTGAACTCAGGCCCTTGCGCTTGCCAGGGAAGCAAGCACTTATTCTACTGAGCCACCTCCCTGACCCCTAGATTGTTCTTTAAATGTGAAAGAAAGAAACTTCAGGTTCTCACCCTGACTAACTATATATACTGATACCTGTGAACTAAGCTACTACACTCCAGATGGTAATTTTAATAGTAGTTTCATGCTTGGAGTGCCTGTCATTCTGGTCTACTGAACATGGACTTCTTGTCATGACATGCCAGTTGCTGCTATGATGTCTCTCAGGTAGATGGTTGTTCAAGAAGAAGGGGGTGGTGAAGGAAAGCAAGAGACAGGAAAAGGATTATTGTGGGACTGTCCTGCTTCAAGGTTGTATATGGTGAGATTTTTGGACTTATGTGCAAACATGAGAAGTATATAATTCTTTATGCCTATTTTTAAAATATATTCTAATTTTTAAATGTTTTTTTATCATATTCTGTAGGGACTTAAAGTTCAACATATCAATCCTTGATGAAAAATCCTTGATGAAAAAACCTGTTCCATATTATGCCTAAGATGTTTGATATGCAGACAGATAGTGAGGTTAAGCTTAACAGCCTAAGTTGTTCGATAATAACAAGCTTGTCTTCTGGATGGTTAACAACCTAAGTTTGCAGACCAAAATTAGAGAAAAAGGAGGGCTGCAAGTAAAGCCAACATTTTGGCCCTGGCCTTCTAAGGTCAATTAAGACTAAGGACATATGAGAACTTATACTGTAACATCATGTAACTCGGTAGTATCCCACATTTTCTGATCAAGGAGATTATGGGGCCAAAGAGGAAAGTGATCGATGATGTAGAGTGTGCCTAAGGAGAGTCATGTGGGGAGAAGACATTCTCTCAGGCTTTCACAGAGAGCACATTGGCCAAGCAATGGCCGTGACTCATCCACATGGCTGTACTGACAAAGGTTCTACAATCTGAGGTACAGGATCTCAGGATAAATCCTGAGGGGATTTCACTGACTTTATCAGACCCAAAAGCTACCACTCTTGTTACATAGGTCCTGCTTTACCTTGGTCTTAACCATCCAAAAGAAAAGTATAAAAATGAAATATAAGAAATAAAGCCATGCTGTTATGTTGAGCTGTGGGGGACTCAGGTCAACAATTTCTGACATTGCCAGTTAAGTGGAAGACCCAATACTATTATGGGATACTGGACTCTTTTAGAATATTTTGCTGAGTTTACAACACCTATAATATTCAAATAACGGAACTTAACAAAAAAAGGGTATACAGATGTATGTTCATTTTGTATCTGTGTAGTCAAAGTGGTTAGGATAGATATATAGTTACATTCTGCTAAGGAATAGAATGATTTGTTCTAATGATGTTTGTAAATAGGATATCAAGTCCGCATCTTATACAGCAATTAACCACTAGGAAGAATGTATGCAGTGTGTTAATTATTGAAACTGTCCTAGCGATTTGATTTGAAACTGTCTCATTGCTATTTGTTTATCAATAAAACTATGGCAAAAAAAAAACCAAAAAGAAAAACAAAAAAAGAAGAAGAAGAAGAAGCTTCAGGGCTGTTATTACTGTGCCTTCATTTCTTTTCTTTCACTTTTTCACAATGACTGTCTTATTTCTATAGGCAAACCGGAGCCACTGGTATTCCACATTCCTCAGTCCTTTTTTGATGCCCTGCAGCAGAGAATATCTGTAGGAAGTGCAAAAAAACGGCTCCCCAACTCCACCACAGGTATGGGGATTCTCCTCTGGAACAGAAATAGGTGTTTTGACCTTAAAGAACATTATTTGGAACAAAAAATCCATGTGGAAGTTTCAGGACTGGGACCTCTAGTCACATGGACGTGAAGCGTTCCACAATGAGCTCTTAGGATTGTGACCATGCACTTCAAAGGCCCTTCACTTATCCCAGTAAGAGTTAGTGGAAAACATTAGGAAATGTAACCTCGCTAGAAAAAGAACAGCAAACAGCAACACAGGTGCCCACCAAGAAGTTTAATGTTTCTAGGTATGAAATACTTTCACAAGTGCATCGAAGGGCCTGTTTATTTTTAAGTCAGTCTCTTAGAAGCATATTATAGTGTATATAAAAAAACTGAAACTGCCAGGTGTGGTGGCCCAGGCCTATAATCCGAGGGGTTAGAAAACTGAGGCAGGAGGACCACTGCAAATTCAAGGCCAGCTTGGGCTACACAATGAGTTCTCAAGTCCAGGCTGAATTATATAGTGAAACCTTGTCTCAAAAACAAAAACCAAAAAAAAAAAAATTTTTTTTCATGATACCCAATTTTTGATGAAGGAAGCTTATGTCCTTAAGAGTAATTATTAGGCTTAGAATATTTTACTTTATTGCTTGGAACTGAACGTGCCCCAGTACTGAGCCACACTCCCTAGCCCTGAGACTGTATTTTATTATTCTAGTAGTTATATTTTGGTTTTATGTACCATCTTTCTTCTAGAGAGCTGAGGATCTCAAGATACTTGGTAGGTGTGCAATAGGTGAAAAGCCTTGCTCAGTGGCAGTGTTTCAAATAGTTATTTAATGTAATGTGACTTTTTTTTTTTTTGGGGGGGGGGGCTGTCTCAGGCTGCCTTAAGTGCAGGTCTGGTAAGGCATGGCGAGCTGGGGATTGAACCCCAGTCCCCTGCACCTGACTGGGTTTGCCCCAACAGGGTCTTAAACAACTGAGCTAACACGCAAGCCCCCAATTTTCCTTTTTCTTTTTTTCCCCTGACAACAATGTTTTCTTGAGGTTTAACCCTACCTTTTCACTTAGTAAGCTGTCAATCACTATATTTAGGGCCATAAAAACCTTTGAGTTCATAGCTCATCTAACTGCTGAAGCAGTATTGAGTCTTCCAGCTTAAACTCCAATTTAATTTTAACTCACCGCTTGCTGATTTTTCAGGGCCCTTTGGTGGCACTGCTTGTTAATCCTGCATGCAGACAGTGAATCAGCCATTGTTAGAAAGCTTAAACTGCAGGGAGATGGCTAAGTAGTGTAAGCACTTGCCTGGCAAGCACAAGGGCCTGCGTTCAATCCCTGGCTCCGCAAAAGAAAAAAAAAAAAAAGAAAGCTTAAACTCCAAGTAATTATATTGAGGACTATTATTTGATCTGTTGTGTCTACGGCTGTATGACTCTATTTTATAGTAGAGCCTTGTACACGTAGCTTTATCCAGCATTAAAGCAAGCTTCAGAGGTGGCAAAAATCTTGGCTTGACAGAAGTCATATAGCAGAAATTCATATTTTTGGCTTGTCACATATCTTTTTTTATTGAGAAATAAATATAAATGAGACAGTTTCACAGCTGATTAATAGGACAGTTTTGATAATCAGTACACTGTACAATGTTATCTTCTTTTTATTTTTATTTTTATTTTTATTTATTTATGTGGGGGGGAGCCAGCTCAGCCCACCAGAGGGTGCGGCTGGCTGGCATGTGGTGCTGGGGGATTGAACCGTGGTCCCTTTGCTTTGATAAGCTTGTTCAAATAGGTGCTTTAGACCACTGAGCCATCTCACCAGCCCCCAATGTTATCTTCTTAGAGGTTATCCATAGCACAAGAAGCAGACAGGATATTCTGTCCAAACGCTGTTATTACACCTCTTTCTTATTGAATTAAGTGAAAGTAGTTGTAAACCTATCCTATTTTTTATAAGTAAATACAAAATGATCTTTCCTTTGTATCTTTTTTTTTTTTTTT
>NW_004524634.1:1352254-1357334 GCF_000260255.1 Octodon degus | reverse complement strand
AGATAGGGTCTCACTATGCAGTTCACACTGGCCTTGCACTCAATTTGTAGCCTAGGTTGGTCTCAAACTCACAATGATCCTCCTGCTTCAGCCTCCCAATGCTAACATTACAGGGGTCCACCATCATACCTGGCCTAGCATTTCTTTCTAAAAGGTTGAGATTCTAGCCCAGTGTGGTGGTGCATATCTGGAATTCCAGCACTTGGGAGGCTGAGTAGGAGGATCAGTGTGAGTTTGCGGTCAGCCAGAATTGTATAGCAAGACCCTGTCTCAAAAAGATTGAAAAAAAAAAAAAGGTTGAGATTCTATAAGAAGTAAATAGCACTATACTGGACTCTATAGATATTGAGAGACAAATGCAGTGAAAGAAAATACGGGTGTTTTGGTAGCCTAATTTTATCTTTTTTGTATTGAAGCTTTTGTTCGAAAAGATGCCTTGCCCCTGGGAACATTTTCCAAGTACACCTGGCATATCACTAATATCCTGCAAGTTAAACAAATCTTAGACACCCCAGAGGTAAGAATGTACATCTGCAGTAGTGGGAGGGTAGAGAGGGAAGCGAGTGTGGGGAATTCAGTTTGTCCAGGTTCCCTGAGTTCAGATGCCAATGACAGTTCCTTTTCTATGCTGAGATTATTAAGAAATGGTGTTTATATTTCTAACCTTGATTTTAGTGGGTATTTCCTCATTTAAAAATGTTTTAAATTGGAGTATGTATATTTCTCTGCCCCTGGAATCAGGAATAGTTTTTCTCTTATAATTTAAATAATGATCCCCTGATAGCTACAATGAGCCCTAGATCTGACTGGCAAACAGCTAGAAAAAGTCTATAAATAATTTTGGGTGTCATACTATTTGTGAAATCAGGCACCTAATACAATTAAATCTTCCTTTCCAAATTGTAATTTGTATCTCATTAAAGAAATGACCCCCCCACAAAAAAAAAAAAAAAAAAAAAAAGAGTTTGGGGCCAGGGAGATAGCTCAGTAGAATAAGCACTTGCTTGGCAAGCACAAGGGCCTGAGTTCAATCTCTGGTTCTGCAAAAAAAAAAAATTACCCTTAATTGTGTATTCTCCTTTACCAGGAACACATTAGACATCTTCACATATATTTTTCAAGCATATCCTGAAAATTTGAGAAAGAGTTTCCTTTCTTAAAGTAGTGGAATATTGTAGAAAATTTAGAATAATGAAATTTAAGGGCCGGCCAGATAGCTCAGTGGACTAAAGTGCCTGCTTAGGCAGACACAGGGACTGGGGTTTCATCCCTGGCATGCTATGCCTGCCCTGCCCCCTGGGGCACGCTGAGACAGCAATTGAGCCTGGGCGTGGTGACCTGCGCCTGTAATCCCAGCATTTGGGAGGCTGAAAACAGGAGAATCACTTGAGTCTGCTCTAAGTAGTGAGAGCCTATAGACCTTGTATCAAATACATTTAAAAATGTAATTTAATAAGCTAAGATTACGGCTCAGGAGGTGGTTCAGTAGAATAAGTGCTTCCCCTGCAAGCACAAGGGCCTGAGTTCAATTCCTGGTTCTGCCAAAAAAAAAAAAGACAAAAAATAATAATAATAAGCTAAGATTAACATTGTTATGTTCAGAAAAGATTATGTTCAGGAAAGAATAAGTTGTCCAGGGGCTACAGAACTTACACATGAACAATAGAAAAAGGCTTGCTTTGGCCAGGTGTGGTGGCGCACAGCTATAATCCCAGCACTTGGGAGGCTGAGGCAGGAGGATCTCAGTGAGTTTGAGGCCAGTTTGGGTTACATACTAAGTTCAAGGCCAACATGAAATATACACAAGACCCTGTCTACCCCTACCCGCCCCCCCAAAAAAGGCTTACTGGTGCTAAAGACACTCTGGGAACTTCTTTTTTGTAATATTGGAGACTGAACTCAGAACCTTCAAACAGAACTGTGTCCGAGCCTATTGTTTTATTTTAAGACACTAACTGCCCAGAGTGAGTTTGAACTTGACTTCCTCTTGCCCCTGCCTCCCAGAGTGCTAGAGTTGCAGGCATGTGCCTTCACACGCAGTATTGCTGGGAAACCTTACACGCATGGTGTCTGGAAGCAGCTGCTAGCCTAGAATGAGTGACGTTCAAGGAAGCACTGAAGCAACTCAGGGCAAAGGCAAGCAAGTGGAGAGAGCTAGCGATCGAGGAGCTCCTGCTGCTGGACGTCATTTATTTTCAGCCCTCTTCAGTCTCCCAGTGACACAAGGCCATTAGAACTGCGTTCTGCAGATGGGAAAGTGGGCTCTGAGAGGCGCAGTAACTTGTTCTTAGTCATCCTGCTGTTTGGCAGCAAAGACACTGCTGTCTGGCTCAGTCCCAGGGACAGTGAGAACAACAGGAGGTGAGGGCACAGCAGGTGCTCTCAGAGGTGCTTGGAAGAACGCTGCCAGCAGAGCAGGAGGGGAAGGAGTCAGACTGACTCTAGAGTAGGTCAGTACTGCTCGCACAGCTATGAGCTGTGAAAATCTTACAGGTTCAGTGGATATATGGTTTGGCTAGAGTTCAGATTAAGGAAAGCCATAAAAGGAAAAAAAGGCAGTTTTGTTGATAGCATTTGCTTGGAAGTACAAAAGAAAGTTTTCATCAGTTTACACATACTTAACAAGAAAGAAGCGATAGTAAACATTTATTGGCATCCAAATATGTGTCTACTTGGAAAGTTTTCCCTGGCCAGGCATGGTGGCACATGCACTCAGGAAGTTCAGGCAGGAGGATTGTTCTGAGTTTGAGACCAGCCTGGGCTACAAAGTGAACTCAAGACCAGCCTGAACTGCATAGAGAGACCCTGTCTCAAAAAGACAGACAGACAGGAAGGAAGGGAAGAAGGAAGAAAGGAAGGGAGGGAAGGAAGGAAAGAAGGAAGGAAGGAAGGCAAGTTTTCCCCACTTCACTTTTTTTGTTGTTGTCTTGGTGTCCAGATGCCCTTGGAAATCACCCGTAGTTTTATACAGAACCGAGATGGGACCTATGAACTATTTAAGTGCCCTAAAGTGGAAGTAGAGAGCATAGCAGAAACCTATGGCCGCATAGAAAAGCAACCAGTGCTGCGACCCTTGGAACTAAAAACTTTTCTCAAAGTTGGTAAGTGTGTTTTAACAGCCCATCTTTCTTTGAGGGCCAGTTGTACTCATTGCATTCTTTGAGGCTTTGGATCTTGACCTCGATCTAAGAACGCACATTCATTTTATAAAAAGAATTATACTTTCAAAATTACAGGGGCCAGGGAGATAGCTCAGTCACAAATAAGCACTTGCCGGTCAAGCACAGGATCCTGACTTCAATTCCCAGTACCCGCAAAATAAATAAATAAATAATAAAATTACAGGGCCAGCCAGATAGCTCAGTGGGCTAAAGCACCTGCTTAGGTAGACGCAGGGACCCGGGTTTGATCCCCCAGTGTGCTGTGCCGGCCCTACCCCTGGGACATGCTGAGAGAGCAATTGAGACTGGGTGTGGTGGCGCGCACCTGCAATTGCAGAGCTTGAGAGGCTAAAAACAGGAAATTGTCAGTACAAGTCCAATCTACATAGTGAGACCCTGTAAACCCTGTACTAAATACATACATTAAAAAATAATAATAAATAAATTACAAAAATAATGCGTGTTTACCGTGAAGAAAGGAGATTTCAAGATAGGGCACAAGGGACAAAAATTAAAAGCACCGGGACCAGCGAAATAGCTCAGCAGTCTAAAATGCCTGCTTAGGCAAGCTTAGGCAGCTGCAGGGGACCACAGTTGGATCCCCAGCACCACATGCTGCGCCAGCGTCACCCTCAGGGTGGGCCGAGCCAGCCAAATAACTAAATAACTAAATAAATAGATAAATAAATAAAAGCACCACAAGTCCGCATCTTGTACAGCAATTAACCACTAAGAAGAATATATGCAGTGTATTATTTGTTGAAACTGTACTTCTGATTTGATTTGAAACTGTCTCATTGCTGTTTATCAATAAAACTTTGAAAAAAAAAAAAGACCAAAAAAAAATAGTAATAAATAAATAAAAGCACCTATAACCTGCCCATCGCATAGATGACACCATTAGGATTTTGTTATTCACTCTTTCACTGTTTTCTGTGTATTGACAGAGTTCCTAAGACATAGGATCATATCCCTACTGTCATACCCCTACTGTTTTTTTTCACTTAATAATACATCAGGGGGCCTGGGAGATGGCTCAGTGGAATAAGCGCTTCCCTGGCAAGCGCAAGGGCCTGAGTTCAATCCCTGGTTCCACAAAAATAAAATAAAATAATAATAATACATCAGTACTGCTTTCCATGTCTATCTTCAATAGTATTTTTTAAACTTTTTTTATTGTTTAGCAGAAAGTTTGCCATTTTAATTTTTAAGTGTATAATTCTTTATCATTAAGGACATTATTGTTATTATATAACTTACCACCACTGATGTGCAGAAAGTTTTCGTCATCCTCAACTGAAACCCTATGTCCGTTAAGCAAGAATGTCCCACACTGCCTTGTCCCAGCCCCTGGCAGCCACCATTCTATGTTTGCCTATGAATGGGACCTCATAAGTACCTCATGTAAGTGGAATAAAATTTGTCCTTTTGCAACTGACTTACAAAAGGACAGGTTCCTCCATGCTGTAGCATATGTCAAATTTTCTTCTCTTGTTAAAGCTGAGTGACATTCCCTTGTCCGTACCTACCCCTTTTCTGTTTATCCATTCATCTGTGGATGAACACTTGGGGGAAGGACACTGTTGTGAATGATTTACTATTCTGTTTTGTTTTAAGTGGTGCTGGGGATTGAACTGAGGCCTTGCACATGCTAAACACTTTACCACCTAACCATATGCACATACTACAAAAAAAAGAACTTTCTTTTGGTACTGGGAATCAAACTCATGAACTGGCACTGTGCTACTGAGCTGTAACTACAGCTCTTTATTTTTTAACAGCTGAATAAAACTCATTCTTTTTGGAGCACCATACTCTAATCTGTTTTTTTTTTTTTTTTTTTTTTGAGAGAGAGAGAGAGAGAGGCCAGCTCAGCCCACCAGGGGGCGGGGCTGGCTGGCATGTGGTGCTGGGGGATT
>NW_004524634.1:1332604-1352154 GCF_000260255.1 Octodon degus | reverse complement strand
CCACTGAGCCATCTCTCCAGCCCCTCTAATCTGTTTTAAACTTTTGCTCTTAGTTAAAACAATGCTTGGGGGGCCGGGGAGATGGCTCAGTGGAATAAGTGCTTCCTTGGCAAGCACAAGGGTCTGAGTTCAATCCCCGGTTCTGCAAAAAATAAAAATAAAAAAAAATTTAAAAAATAAAACAATGCTTGGACTAGGGAGATAGCTCAGCAGCATAAGTACCTGCCTGGCAAGTGCAAGGTCCCGAATTCAATCCTAGATACTGCAAAAATAAATAAATAAATAAATAAATGAATGAAACAATGCTGTAATTAACTTTCTCTTATAAGCCTTTTACATCAATTATTTCTGCACTTATTTCAGGACTTGTTTTTTTTTTTTTTATTCTTGGAGGAACTGGGGATTGAACTCAGACCTTTGTGCTTGCCAGGGAAGCGCTTATTATACTGAGCCATCTCCCCAGCCCCCTCTGCACTTATTTCAGATATTTTTTGGGATAAATTCCTAAAAGTCAAATTGGAGGGTCAAAGTAATTTTTAAGACTTTTTTTTTTAATTTTTAAGATTTTTGTCAAGCTGCTCCCTAGGAGTACTGTAATATTTATAGAACTCACCTGCTAGTCATGTTTAAAAGAATTTCTTTTTTTTTTTTTTAATTATTTATTTAGAGAGTGTGTGTGTGTGTGTGTGTGTGTGTGTGTGTGTGTGTGTGGCCAGCTCAGCCCACCAGGGGGCGGGGCTGGCTGGCATGTGGTGCTGGGGGATTGAACCACAGTCCCTGTGCTTTGCTCAGCTTAGCTTGTTCTAAGTAGGTGCTCCAGACCACTGAGCCATCTCACCAGCCCCCAAGAATTTCTTTTTTGAATCTTCGTTAATATGGTAAAAAACAATGTTTTCATTTGCATTTCCCTCAAAATGAATGAGGGTGACTGGACTTGAGTGGCAGAGCTCAGTGACAGAGCCCTTCTCTAACACCTGCAGGGTCCTGTGTTCTGCTAGGGATGGTGGCACACACCTGTAATCTAAGCAGTTTGGGAGGCTGTGGCAGGAGTATTATAACAGTTTGGGGCCAGCCTGAGTTACATCATGAGATGTATAATGAGTTCATGGCCAGCCTGAATGACATCATGAGACCCTGTCTCAACAAATAAATAAATTGAGGCCAGTAATATAGCTCAGGAGCACAGTGCCTGTCTGGCAAGTACAAGGTCCTGAGTTCAATTCCAGGTACCAACTAAGTAAATAAATAAATACATAAACAAATAATTTGGGATTGGGGCTGGGGAGATGGCTTAGTGGAATAAGTGCTTCTCTGGCAAATGCAAGGGCCTGAGTTCAATCCCCGGTTCTGCAAAAAAAAAAAATAATAATAATAATAATAATAATAATAATATAATAATGTAGGGCTATTGTTATAGCTCAGTGGTACAGCACTTGCTTGGCAAGCCCAAGTTCCTGAGTTTGATTCCTGGGATGGATGGATGGATAGATAGATAGATAGATAGATAGACAGATAGATAGAACGGTGAATTTGACCCAGGGCCTTCACCCTAAGCTACATTCCCAGCATTCTTCTTTTTTGAGACAGTTTGTTGTTCCCTCCCCCCCGCCCCCAGGAACCAAGGATTGAACTCAGGCCCTTATACTTGCCAGGCAAGTGCTTATTCAATTGAGCCATCTCCCCAGCCCCAGACAGTTTTGTTAAGTTGCTAAATTGTTCAGGCTGGGCTCTGACTTTTGGATTTCTTTTTTTCTTTTTCTTTTTGGCTGGCACATGCTGCCTTAAGGGTGGGTCTGGTAAGGCCTGAGGTACTGGGGATCCAACCAAAGTATCCTGTGCCTGACTATATTTGCATAAGTGGGCACTTCCGCAGGCCCCTTGGGCTCTGACTTTTACTTCTCCTGCCTCAGCCTCACAATGTACTGTAGAATTACAAGTATGCACATCTTGTATAGAAAGTGTATAATAACAACTATAATAACCAACACTTAAGGATTAACTACTTTGTGCCAGGTATTATTTTACATGCTTTACATGTATTAATTACTTACCAGACCAGTGAGAGGTAGATTCTGTGATCTTCATTTATAGAAGAAACAGAGGGGAGGCTAAGAACATCCAGGCACTAGCCACACCTGTGAGTGCGGGGAGGTCCTTCAACCCTAGAGAGGTTGGCCTCAGGGCCTGCGCTCCTAGTCATCCAGGATCTGCCTCGTTTTCCACTGATTATATCGTAAGCCCTTGGGGGCAGTGAGCTGTGCCACTCTTCTTCATACTACCAGAGTTGTATCCCCAACCCAACTTCAAGAATTCGTTTTGTTTTGGTTTTGAGAGAGGGTGTCACTATGCAATTCAGGCTGGCCTTGTGCTCACTTTTGTAGCCCCCAGGCTGGTCTCAAACTCTCAGAGATCCTCCTGTTTCAACCTCTCAAATGCTGGAATTACAAGTGTGGACTACCACGCCTAGTTTTAAGAATTTTTAAGGGCCAGCCTGATAACTCAGCAGACTAAAGCGTGTGCTTAGGCAGAGTGCAGCGGCCAGGATTCAGTCCCCGTCATGCATGCCAGCCCTAGCCCCTGGAGCACGCTGAAAAGGCAAACGAGACTGGGGTGGTGGCGGGCGCTTGTAATCCCAGCACTTGAGAGGCTGAAACCAGGAGGAGCACTATGGGTACGATCTACAGAGCGAGACTGTACGCCCTGTAGACTGTCCTAAAATACAGGGAAAAAAAGAGGGTTTTTTTTTTTCATAATTATATCTCTTCATAATTGTAACTGATTGCTGTTTATCAGAGGATTTGTTTTTGTTTGGTAGCACTTATATAGAAAATTATTTAGGGAAACATTAGATCCAATCAAACAATTTAAAAAATATCTATTCCTTGACAATTTGAAATAATTCATGTTTTGAATCTTGACACTTTCAGGCATTTCTCTAAAAACTTACTGTTTACAGGGTCTTACTCTGTAGTTCACACCTGTTTACTTTCTGGTTTTGTGTGTGATAATTTCTCTCTCAGAATTTTCCTTAATTCAAATAATTTTTAACTACTTTAGTTTGATAATTTATATATTTCTGTAATTCATCTTTTTATGTTTGTGTATAGATGATATTATTTATTTTTTGTATTTTAGGGAAGGGTCTACAGGGTGCTCAGGGCCTCACTACTAGATCGGACTCCTAGTGATCTGCCTGTTTACAGCCTCCCAAGAGCTGGGATTACAGCCTGCCACCACACCTAGTCTATGATTTTTAAAATGTTCCTAATCTGTAGTTACATGTTGTAGTTCAAGTTTGTATTTTTTTTTTCTTAAATCAGAGCACTGGGTTGTTTTTTGTTGTTGTTTTTTGTTTTTTAGACAGGGTGTCTTTATGCACTTTAGGCTTTTTTAATTCTGAAATTTATTGTTAATCCACAAACTTCATATAGCTTTAGTTTAAAAACAAAAACAGTGAAACCAAGACACTATTTCAAAGTCCAGGCCCTTCCAGCTTCCAAATACAAATTAGAAGAATAAGACATATAAATGGGGCCATGACATTTCAGAAAATAAAGATTTCATATAACTGAAGGATCCACTGATCCTCCCTGGGATGAGTTAACTGCCTTTACAAGATAGGGGGAAAGAAGAGAAAGGATGGGGTTGGTAAAAAGGGGAGGAGAAGGAAAGGAAAAAAAAAAAACAGAACAGAGTAGAATCCAATTCCAGTGTTCTGAATCAACTTGTTACACATCCATATAATCCTAGTGTTCCAGGCTGGCTTTGAACCTGCCATGTAGTCTTCTTGCCTCAGCCTCCCAACTGTTAGGATTATAGGCATGCACCATCATGCCTAGCTCTTGTATTTATCAGTTGTTCTAAATATCCATTAAGGTTTGTTTTGTTTTGTTTTTGTTTTTTCTTGCGGTACCAGGCAAGCACTTATTCCACTGAGCTATCTCCTCAGCCTTATTTTTGTTTTTGAGATAGGGTCTTACTCTGTAGTTCAGGCTGGCCTCGAGTTCACTATGTAGCCTGGGTTGGTCTTGAACTCACAGCGATCCTCCTGCTTCAGCTTCCCAAACTTTGGGGTTACAGGCATGCGCTACCACACCTGTTTACTTTCTGCTTCTGTGCGTAATGATTTTTCTCCCAGAATTTTCCTTAATTCGAGTAATTTTTTAAAGTTTTTCTTTTTTTTTTTAATGGAGGTCTTGGGTTTTTGGGGGGGATAATTCTGTTTTGTTTTTCATGGTACTTGGGATTGGACTGAGGGACACTCTACCATTGAGCTACATGCATCTCCCGCTCACTTAAAATATTTTTATTTTGAGCTGGGCATAACCTTACACGCTTAGAATTCCAGCACTCAGGAAGCTAAGGCAGAAGGATTGCAAGTTCAACATCAGTCTGAGCTACATGGAGAGTTCAAGCCCAACTTGGCTAGTGAGACCATGTCTCAAAAAAATGTGGGGGCCGGGAGATGGCTCAATAGGATAAGCGCTTGACTGGCAAACACAAGGATCTGAGTTCAATCCCCGGTTCCGCCAAAAATCAAAAACAAAACAAACAAACAAACAAAAAATGTGTGTGGGTATGTGCATGCCACTAGCCAGCACACAGTTAATTTTTTGGGGCTGGAGAGATGGCTCAGTGGTCTAAAGCACCTACTTGAAACAAGCTTGGCAAAGCACAAGGACCACGGTTCAATCCTCCAGCACCACATGCCAGCCAGCCCCGCCCCCTGGTGGGCTGAGCTGGCCACACACACACACACAATAAATAAATGTAATAAATAAAAATAAATAAATATTTTTAAAAAAAATTTTTTTTGGATTAGTGCTTAATACCTAAGATTCTTTATTCAGTTTTTATTGAAATAATTATAGCTTATTTTCTGTGTCCCTGGTACTTTATATTTAAAATTTCTAATTGGTTGAGGTTTTTTATTCTTAGATTCTGTGTGTGTGTGTGTGTGTGTGTGTGTGCGCGCGCGCGCGCGTGCACGCACTTGTGTATGGTTTATTTATTTATTTTGTATTTTGGGGAAGGGTGTACAGGGTGTTCAGGGTCTCACTACTAGATCAGACTTGTAGTGATCCACCTGTTTGCAGCTTCCCAAGTACTGGGATACAGGTGCATTACCACACCCAATTTCAGTTGCCACCCAGTTTTAGCAAGCCCCCGGGGGCAGGGCCGGCACAGCAGGCCCAGGGATTGAACCCTGAGCCCCTGCACCTGCTTTGTAGGCCCTTTAATCCACTGAGCTATTTGGCCGGCCCAGTATTTTGATCTTTATATCAATTTCTAGGGTTTTTTTTTTTCTAAAGATTTATTTATCTTGGGGCTGGGGAGATGGCTCAGTGGAGTAAGTGCTTCCCTGGCAAGCACAGGGCCTGAGTTCAGTCCGGCACAGGGTCTTACTACACAGCTCAGTTGCATACTGATCCTCCTGTATCAGCCTCCCAGCACTGGGATTACAGGCATACACCACCAAACCTGGTTTCAGTGGTTGGCATAGCTCAGGGCCAGCACAGCATGCATTATCAGGGATTGAACCTGAGTCCTTGCACTTGCCAGGCAGCCACTTAGACCACCAACCTATCTCCCTGACCCCTTAATTTCTAGTTCTATTATTTGGATGAAGATATCCTTTCAATGTTTATTTTTTAGGAATTTCAAGTGTGGTGGCACACACTTATAATCCTAGCAGTCATGAGGATTAGGAAGGAGGATCATCATGAATTTGAGTCGAGCCAGAGTACTTAAGGATTTCAGGGCCAGCCTCAAGTACTTAATAAATCCTTGTCTGAAAAAAAAGAAAAACAAAAAGGAATTTAAAAATATTTTTACAGGGCTGGGGATATAGTTCAGCAGCACAAGCCCCTGCCTGGCAAGTTTAAGGTCCCGAATTCAATTACCAGTACCAAAATGTATATATATTTTACATTAGTGACATATAGTAGGGATTTGTGCTAACAAGGGTGTTGTTATTTATCCAATCTAGACTATGATATAGCATTTAAATCAAGCACATTTTGTGAAATTCTCTTTATCTTTATATGTTTTTTGTTTTGTGAGTCAGGGTCTTGCTTGTGGTGTTTCAGGCTGGCCTGGAACTCACAGCAATCCTCCTGCCTCAGCCTCCTGAATAGTGGGATTACAGGCATATGCTACACCATGTTTATTATGTCTCTGACCTGTCAAAGACTGTAGTGTCAGCGATACAACTTCTTTTCTATATACCTGTGCTTCTCTTCTCATTTTAAATGCTTTTAACGTATTTTGATGCAGTATTTTTAGTACATCAAAGTAACTGATAAGACATTTTTGACAAGATTTTTTAATTTATAAACTTTATTATAGTTTAGTACTTTACCCCAATATTTATTATGCGATATAAGTGGTCTTTTATTCTATTTCCTGTGTTTTGCTGTGGATTGCTTCCTGTGTATAATCATCTTCATGGTTTCTGAAGGTGATCTATATTTTTTCAAATGTTTGTTCATCAGCACATGTTTAGTGTATAATCATCACATTCATTGTGGAGCACTGGCACGTGTACGTACATCTTTCCCTCCTTTGAGGTTGACACTATGTTGCTATTTAAAAGCATTCTCTCTCTCTCTCTTTTTTTTTTTTTTTTTTTTTGCGGAACCAGGGATTTGAACTCACATCTTTGTGCTTGCCAGGCAAGCACTTATTCTACCGAGCCATCTCCTTGGCCCCTTAAAAGCATTCTTTAAGTAGAGTTTTTCTACATTTAAATTTTTTTTTAACAAATTTATTAGAGGATCTACAGGACCTCACTACACAGACTGGACTCAGTCCTCCTGACTCACCTCCCAGTAGTGGTGGGATTATAGGTGTACACCATTCCTCTGAGCTACACATCCATTTCATCATGATCAGGAAATCTTATATTCTAGTCACCACTGGATATGTAAAAGCTACTCATCTTGACTATCAAAGCTGAGAAAACTCTGCTCTAATTAAAAAAGGGGAGGGGCTACTATTAAGAATGCCCATGACAGTCATGGAATATACTAACGGATGTCCCTTTTCCACCATCCCTTCTTTAGGAAACACTTCCCCAGATCAAAAGGAGCCGACACCTTTCATCATTGAGTGGATCCCAGATATCCTTCCCCAATCCAAGATTGGTGAGCTTCGGATCAAATTTGAGTACGGTCATCACCGGAATGGGCACGTGGCAGACTGCCAGGACCAGAGGCCCTCCCTGGAGCACTCACTGGAGCTGGCCCCTCTGACCACTATCACTTTCCCTTGAGACAAGAGTATTTCACTGCTAAATTTGCACATCCTCAATCCTGGCCACTTAAATACTAGGTGGACCTATTCCTTTTTTTTTTTTTTTTTTCCAGAACCGGGGATTGAACTCAAGCCCTTGCGCTTGCCAGGCAAGCGCTTATTCTGAGCCATCTCCCCGGCCAGGACCTATTCCTTAGTGAATTGTTCTTAGCTAAGATTCTGTTTCTTAGAGAATTCAAGCAGGTTTTATTGAGGAAAAACTCATGTAAGCCTTTTTGGTGCTGCTTGAGCAGTATTTCTAGCTAGTCTTAAAAAACAACTCATTTTCCTTGTCATGGACTTTAGAATTTATTTCATGTTTTTCTAATTCTTTCAGAAGTTAGCAGCACTCAGCCTTACACTGATTGTGTTGGAAAGTCAGTAATACCCTAGTTTTTACACAGTGTAAAGGGCCATCCTTGCAGAGTTCTGGAGCATCCATGCTCTTTATTCTGTTCTCAAATAAAGCACAGTGTCACTGGTTTTTCCAATGATATCTCATGCTGGCCTGATTATGAAATCATATTTTAAGAGATTTACCTGAAAAAGAAGTTTGGGCCTCAAGGAATTACTGACATTTGAAACTAATGCTTGTAATTGCTTATTAGCTTTATATTTATTTCCATCTTTTTTCTCTTCTTTTTTTTTTTTGGTGGTACCAGGGATCGAACTCAGGACCTTGCATTTGCCAGGCAAGCACTTATTCCACTGAGTTATCTTCCTGGCCCCTCCATCTTTATTTTTCAAAAAGTTTATAACTAGTAAAACTTAATTCCTATTAGAGTGTCACAAAAGGCATAAACATTTCTACATGCCTAGCTTGTGCTAGGCACCTACGTTGTTGTCACTTCATCTTTTTTCTCATTGAATCATTAGTTTGAGTTTAGGTGTTACACCTTCATTTATAGTTAAATAAATAGCAGCATTAGAATAATATTTATGCCGAAAATTACTCCATGGTATGTATTCTTTCTTACAATAATGCTTTGATATTAATATGTCTTGTAGTTCACTGCCCTTGGAAATCAAGAAATCAAAAAACTCATATGAATTAAGCTTAGGTTTTCTTTCAGTTGCAAGTAATATAAACCTAGCCCTAGCCAGCTTAGGCAAAAATAGAATGCCTGGTCATGAACACTAAAATAGGGCCAGACAACCACTGGGGTGGAGCTGGGATGTGGCTGGGCTTTAACCCTGCTGCCAAGGGCTGCCTGGCCCATTTCCCTCTCTTTGAGGCTTCATTCACAGAACAGCTGAGGTGCTGCAAGTGTGGCATCCACAAGATGAATCAAAAATTAGCATGTGTAGGAATCACCTATGGATCTAGGAGAAATGCATATTCTGTTTCAGAAGTTCTAAACCAGGGCCCACGTTTCTGCATATTATCAGTTCCCAAGTCATGCACAAGATAGTAGACAACAGAGTGTACCCACTAGCAACGTCAATGCCTGACCTGATGCATACATATAACCTCCATTCCACCTTTCACTCAACACTAAGGGAGAGCAGCTTGTGGCCCCAGCATGTAGCAAGAACATTTCCACTTTCCCTCTTTCCTCCTCTCTTTCATATATACCCTTCCCTCAATCTATCTGTCTTCATTTTTATAGACAAGGTTTTGCTCTGTAATCCTGGCTGGCCTAGAACCAGTGATCCTCTGGCCTCAGCCTCTCCTGTTTGGGGATTACACGCATGTGTCACACCTGGCTTGATGTTTCAAAGCACTCTATCCAGGTTGCTGTATGGTGTCTCCAGTTTAATTGCTTAGAGTTCATGGGTTCTAAAAGGGAAAATGGGTTCCATAGCCACTTTAATTTCGTGCATGTTTTTCTCCCTACCATCATTTTTCAATGTCTTCACCTATCCCCGCATTTTAAAGTTCAGATCTCAACGCCAAGGTATGAAACCACTTCTGCCCTCTCTCACTGACTGCGACCTTGGGGAAGTTACTTAACACAAAGATATGCTAATAAAGTTAGATACAGGGACTCGGGAGATGGCTCAATGGAATAAGCGCTTCCCTGGCAAGCGCAAGGGCCTGAGTTCAGTCCCAGGTTCCACCAAAAAAACAAAGCTGCATGTGTGCAATTGTAGCACATCGCTTGTCTATTGATATTGGATTCTACGCTAGGCTTAAGATCCGGTTGCTTTTGCTCTTTGGAATCTTTGTGCTTAATACTACTGTTATACACACTTGTTCAATTAAAAAAAAAAAACCTTGGGAGTAAAGGTGGTTAAAGATTAGGTATGCTCTTCCTTTTCCCCTAAATTCTCCATAATGTACATTACAGTACTTTCATAAATGGGTAAAAAAATGTGCCTGGCATTAGGCTTCTACACTACGCTGAGAGTGGAAGAAAGGGGAGCAAGGAGTACCAAACTTGGGGTTGGTCACGCGGTAGCCACCCGCTCGCCGCCGCGAGATGACGTCAGGCACGTCACGTTCTCGCTAGCACAGCCACTTCCGGTCGCTTAACGGCTTTTCTTCCACCAGGCGGCGCCGCAGAACGTTCAGTTGGCGACGTCTCTTGCGCAGCCGCACTGGCGCTCCGGACACGTCACCACCTTCGCGTGTTTTCTGGAGAGCGCGGGAATGCGAGCGAGGCGGGTGATTATGTCACCGGGGTTCCCCGCGTGGCTCGCGGGGGCGGGGCTGGGGACGTGGCGCACGCTGCGGCCTGCGCGCGGAGGGGGAAGGAAGAGGGGAGAGAAAGGAAGGGCGGGGGAGGGGTGCTGCGCCCGCGCTGGCCTGGCGGGCCTGGAGCGCGCCGCGCCCGCCCCGCGGCCCTCGTTGGGCTGAGCCCCCGCCGAGCGACGCCGAGGTGCTGAGGAAGCGGGCGCGCGGCGGGGGTGAGGTTCTCGAAGGTCGATCGTTGACGTGCCTCCAAGACATGGACTTCCGGGCTGCGCCCTCGAGCGGAAACCCACTCGAGAGTGTAGCCTGTGGTCCTCTGGGTGCGTGGTCTGGGTAGCGGCGGACGGGGGGAGGATCCGCGCCCCCGGGGGACACTCATGGTGTCCTGGAGTAGCCCCCTGCACTCAGAGCCTCGGCTTCCCCTTTGTGAAGCCCCCGTTGCACCGTCAGCCCGGAGCACATAGCCCACGCTCAGACTGCAGGCGTTACTGAAATCCTTTTCTACTAACACCGGGTGGGTCGGGGGTGGGTCGGGCGAAGAGGCCGTTTGTAAGGCCGTTAACCCCCGGGTAGTCTTTTTTTTTTTTCCATAATTTTATTGAGAGACATATAGCAATGAGACAGTTTCAAATCAAATTGGTAGGACAGTTTCAATAATTAACAATTGCATACTGTCTTCCTAGTGGTTATTTGCTGTACAAGATGCAGACATGATATTCTATTTACAAACACTATTAGAACAAATCCCTCTATTCATTAAGAGAATGTAACTATATATCCTAACCATTTTGAATACACATACAAAATGGACATTAATTTATATATCCCCTTTTGTTTAGTTCCGTCGTTTGAATATTATAGGTGTGTTAACTCAGCATAATATTCTAAAAGAGTGCAGTAATCCATAATAGTATTGGGTCTTCCGCTTGACTGGCAGTGTCAGAAATTGTTGACCTGAGTCCCCTACAGCTCAACATAACAACATGGCTTTAGTCTTTAAAACAAAGGCTTTGTGTGTTTCCATGTCTGGCGGATCACAGGCCAAAGCCTCCCTTAGGATGAGCTCCATGGCCCACTTAATGATTTTGGAACAAAAGATGGTTAAAAAAATTTAAAGAGGGGATGTCAAGGGGTTTGTCCATGACTTGAACAACTGAATTTAGAACCTCATGAAACTGGAGGAAAGGTAGCTACTGAGTTGTTGTACCCTCTACACCCATATGGCCTCTTGTCCCTTGAAAACCCTGTCTAGGGTGTGTTCAACTGAGGGACCCTTGAGCTCTGTTCTGTTTGTTGCCTTCACCAGAATCGCTGACCTTGTGTGTGTTGCTATGGCTAAGTGGTCAGTTGAGGAATGGCCTGTCCCCTGGAGTCAAGACAGCTCTGGCACCTTAGGTGAGGCTGGTCTGGCAGAAGTGACTGAGGGCAGGACATCTACTGAAAAGAAGAAAAGGAAGCCTGGTCAAGAGGCTGGTTCCCCAGGGGTGCTGCAAGCTACATGGAATCTCTGTGGAGATGAAACCAGTTCAGCAGGTTTACACAGCTCACCTCACTCCTACAGCAAGGATGTGGGGGAGCTGTGTGCCCTTAGAGACTATACTCAAGTCTGTTGTAAGTCTCTGCAAGAGAGAAAGCACCTGGTTACAGCTTTAGGTTTTGGGATGCTCAGGACCATCCTAGGGGGTATGAATGGATGTGTCTCCCTAAGCTGCTTCTATTCAGGTTCTCTCTGGGCTACTCCAGCCATTTATATCAGGACAGCAATGACCTTGACAGGTAGAGGAAAGCATTTAAAGTAGAAGCCCTTGGCCATGTGTGGTGGTGCACACCTGTAATCCGAGTACTCTGGAGGCTGAGACAGGATCCCTGTGAGTTCAACGCCACCCTCGACAACATAGTGAATTCAAGGCCTGCCTGAACTACACAGTGAGACCTCATCTCAAAAAAAAAAAAGTTCTAAAAATCTGGAGAGGCTACCCCACACACATTTTGCCTTGGCTGTGGATGGGTTAATAAAAAGACTCCCTGTATCACACTTGGACCTTTTTTTAGCACCATCTGGCAAGAGTCACCTCTTCTGCACCTGCTGCTTCTACAGGCCGTTGCTCATTTGCCAGTCAGCAGCACAAAAGCCAGAGACATGGTGCTTGTATAATTCGGATTCACTGCACCCCTTAGGGCAACTGTGTTTTTGCATCAGGTCGCAGAGAATAGCAGCCCACACTGCTGAGTAGTGTAGGAGACAACAAAGGGAACAGGGTTGGGGAGAGAGCTCAGTGGACTAATCACCTACTTAGGCAAGCGCAGGGACCAGGGTTCAATACCCAGTACCACAAGGTGCACCAGCCCCGCACCCCAGGCACCAGCCAAGTCCAGGCGTAGTGGAGCACATCTGTAATCCCCGCACTGGGGGCTGAAAACAGGATCACTACGAGTAAAGACCCTGTACCAAATACATAACTTTAAAAATGTGGGGAGAGAAACAGGCAGGAACTCACACATACACACATACACACACACACACACACACACACACCCTTATTCTAATCTTAAACCTGGCCACACTGGGACAGAGAAATTCCTAGAACAAGATAAGTAAATGAAGGCCTAGATACTAACCAATGTCTACTGTTGGCCTTACTGAAATCGCATTCAGAAAAATTATATCTGCACAAGGCATTAAGTTCCCTAGGTGAGAAACAGATGTATCGGGTTCTGTGGCTTCAGAAGAAGTGAGATTGCATGGGAGGAGTAGGACTTGCAGAATGGATGTCAGGTCAGGAGCTGGAGAGAGTGGGAATGGAGAACCCCCTGCTGCCACTGTGGTAAAGTTCATTTCTGGAGATGATATGAAATACATGGCCATTTGATCCCTTAGCTGTTAAGCCAATGGGAAGGCATGGCTTTAGTTGGAGAGGAAAGTGGTAGGCCCCAGAGAAACCAAAGAAAAAACCAACCATTGAACAGTGTGCAACATGTACTGACTAGCTAATATGATCCTGGGGATACAATAGTAAACAAAAAGAAGGTCCTGTTGGGGCTGGAGAGATGGCTCAGTGGTCTAGAGCACCTTCTTGGAGCAGGCTTGGCAAAGCACAGGGACCACAGTTCAATCCTCCAGCACCACATGCCAGCCAGCCGCGCCCCCCTGGTGGGCTGAGCTGGCCACACACATACACACACACACACACAATAAATGTTAAAATAAAAAAAAAAAAAAGAAGGTCCTGTTGCCCCAGAAGTAGTGGGGAAGGACAAGTGGACTTATTATGTCAGTCGGTGACAGCTGCACTATGGAGAAAGTTAGAAGCAGGAGTGGGGGAGCAGGACATACCAAGATGTTTTTTCCTTTTTATTTTTAGGCACGAAGTAAGATTTACTGGTGGGTATGAGTGAGGAGGGGACTGTAATGAAAGTGCTAGTGAGTGCCCAGCCCGCAGTGTCCAGAGGGCCATGGTTGGGTTGGGTTTGACCCCATGGCCATGTGGGATAAGCTGTCTGTCAGCCATTGTAGCTTCAAATTCTTTAGCATGGCAGCTGCACTTTGAGATGTGGATTATCTCAGGGTGAATAGAGAGCTGCCTGCCTGCCTGCCTGCCTGCCTGCCTGCCTGCCTGCCTGCCTGCCTGCTCTTGTCTTCTTTCCTGTCCTGTCTCCCTTCTGCTGGGGACTAGACAAGCACTTTACCACTGAATTCCGCCTCCAACCCCAGACTGGGAACTTGAATGTGGCCCTGCACAGGGCCTCCCTCAGCCACATGCTCCTTCTCCTACAGCTTGGGGCTGATGGACATAATGATTTGGCCAATGCATAAACAAGTAAATTTCGTGCGGGTGAATATAAAGGCAAAAGAGAGACAATCTTTAATCATTTTTTGTGAGTTGGGAGGAGCTGACCGTGTTGTGTCACAGGAGATAAAATTTGTGAATGTGATTCACTGCCTGGGGGAAAACAAGCCAAGATCTTTGTAGGGAGCCTTTGTCTGAAAGCCAGAAAAGCCAGGTATAGTGATGAGGGAAAATGGAATTTTACCCTAAATACGAACTCTATAGTACTAAAAAGAATAACTGTTGGCCTGGTGATCTGTCAGGTGCAAATCAAGGCAGAGGAAAGAGCTAAGGAAGCAACTTCTCTTCTGTTCCTGCCCAGGGCACAGGGCTGGGAGCAGGGGGCAGGGAGGGGAGGCCTGGGCCTTGCAGGATGTGACCAAGCGCTGAGGAGACTGCAGGCGTTTCCTCAGGAGGCTCCCTGCTCTGGGCCTGGCCACAGAGTCTACAGTGCTGCCAGCAGAGGGTGGGGCCTCAGCCTGCCCACCTTGCTCTCCACGGTGCTCGTTTCAGAACCAAGAGTTTGAGAACTATAAAGCTTATCATGCCAGAAATAAAATTGGAACATACACCAAAAATGATATTCCATGGGGGCCTGCCCATTAGCTCAGTCATTTAAGTGAATGCTTCAACAAAGCAGTCAGGCTCAGGATACTGTGGTTCGAACTCCATACACTCAAACCTTGCCAGACCTG
Source organism: Octodon degus (assembly GCF_000260255.1). Classification (NCBI taxonomy): domain Eukaryota; kingdom Metazoa; phylum Chordata; class Mammalia; order Rodentia; family Octodontidae; genus Octodon; species Octodon degus. The sequence continues at coordinate 1,337,704 of NW_004524634.1, read as the reverse complement.
CCCTGAAGGCATCCTGAGCCAGCGCCCCCCCAAAAAAACAACATTCAGAAATGGTATTCTGAAGATGTCTACGTGTTTTCTGAATGTAATGAGACAGAATAATAAAAATGTGTGGCTGAGGAGTAAAGATCAACTGTGAGACAGTGTGAACCCCAATGTCAACAGATAGCACCTGTTGGGGTGAGCTGAGATGCACCACAGCCCCTCAAGAAACTACACTGAAATGCAGGACTTCTAGGACAGGGATCCCCTCTATTCTGTTTGAAACTGAGGAAAGAGGGATTGAATGTGGAACTGTGCTACGAGAAATGAGGACTGGGAGGTCCACTGTGCCTAGGAATTTATATTCTTGATAACACCTAGCCCCTCTGCTGTCCTCCTCTTTATTATTATAAGATGAGAAATAGGCTGGGCATGGCACACCTGTAATCCTGGCACCTGGGAAGCTAAGGCAGGAGGATTGTTGCGAGTTCAAGACCAGCCTGGGTTACAAAGTGAGCTCAAGGCCAGCCTGAGCTACATAGCAAGACCCTGTCTCAAAAAGACAAAAAAAAAAAGATGGTGCTCTATTGATCCTCCTGGAGAAGCTTGTCATGCAGGTTTTCCTGATAGGATCTCAGCTGTTCCCAGCCTTAGAGGAGCTCGGGTGCTTGCTGTCACTGAAGATGGTTGCAGTTCTTTTGGGGGGAACTCTGGTCTTTACCTTGAGTGTCACTTCCTGGCTCTAGTGCAGATCCCTCATCCTGTTGGCACAGACTTTCTAGCTTCCAGCACTGACCTTTGGGCCTTCCCAGTGCAGATCCTTGATACAGACTTGCATGAGACATTGGGACTCTAGTCTTCAGCTGGACTCCTGCAGGACACTGCTGTAGGGTCCAGGCCCTCTGCTGGATTCTTTGGGTCTGTAGCACATGGACAGGTCTCTTCTGCACTCTTCTGTATTTGACCTTTTGGGTAAATATTATAAAATAATACTATGAATTCTATATCCTATATTAAATCCATCACTTGCAAACCCTGACCACAATACCCTATGTCTACCCACTTCTTCCCTGTACTACTGGCACAAGTTTAGTGCAAACATCATTTTTCTCCTGGATCCCTGCCTTCATTTATCCTCCAAGTCTTCCCCTGGCCACTGCAGGAACAGGGTCAGGCATCTCCTCTGCTTAAAACCTTCAGTATCTCCTAGTTTGCAGGGGTATGTTGACAGCCAATTGCATGCATTACTCCTCCACTCCCACTCCATAGATAAAACAAACAAGATCCAGCCCCTAGGGAGTGTAGCTCCTTGCTTCAGCACTTGCCTATGGGTTGTGAGACCCTGGGCTCAGTCTTCAGTACCACACACACGAAAATAGTTCCTACCTCAGCGCCCTCTCTCACCCTTTCATCTCCATCCTCACAGACTGGCACGTGGTTGTATCCAGGCCATTTCCCCTCTTTTTTGTGCCTATGTGCATGTTGGTCCCCCCTTCTACTCTTTCCCCACTTCCCTAGCTAATTCCTACCTGCCCTCCAGACGTCACAGTCTGAGTACTTTTCCCCAGCTGTGTGCCATCTTCCTTGAAGCAAGGCAGGCTATATAATACTAGCAGTAGCACTCTGGGCAGGCATCCACCGTAGTGCTTCACTGTCAGTGTCAGTTTACTTGGCTTGCTGCTGTTACTCTTCTTTTTTCAGTCTTTTGAGACCAGGTCTCCGTGTGTAGCTCAGGATGGTCTTGAACACACAGAAATCTTTGTGCCTCTGCCTCCTGAGCACTGGGATCATAGGTGTACACCACTATCCCTGTTTTAGATTGTGAACTTATTAAGGACAAGGAGCTCTTATTCACCTTTACATTTCCAACACCTAACAGTGCTTGAAACCTCAGAAGTATTTTATAATTATTTGTTGAATTAGTGAATGAATGAATTAAGGGTGTGGTGTTACCTGCCTGTAATCCCAGCACTCAGGAGGCTGAGGCAGGAGGATTGCTGGGAGTTTGAGACCAGCCTGAGTTACAAAGTGAGATCAAGCCCAGCCTGACTTGCATAGTAAGATCCTGTCTCAAGACTGAAAAAGTTAATGATTGGAAGTCGGGCATGGCTGTAACCTACCTCACTTGAGAGGAGGATTGCTCCAAGTTCAAGGCCAGCCTGGGTTACATTGTGAGTTCAAGTCAGCCTGAACTACAAAGCAAGACCCTCGCTTAAAACAACAACTAAATAATAACAGGTGAGTGTTCTGTCTGATCCTCAACTTGCCATGACGGCCTTGCCCAAAGTGCAGGGCTCTAGCCTACACCCTGCTGTAATGGATTCCTCTTGGCACACACACCCCCCCCACACTCCCAAGGCAGCTTATACTTGCAGGGCCAGGGGGTGAGGCATTCAGGGCCCAAAAGCACTGGGGAGTTACCACGTAATCTTCAGAGTCACAATCAGAATGGGGTCTGCTTTTTATATAGTAATCCTTGTGCCCCGGATCCTCATGGCAAAGCTGCTTCAGACTGGCTGGCTGCCGTCTATGGATGGAGCCTGCCCCAGGCCAGATTCCTTAAACCACTTTTCACCCTCATCTTCATAAGTTCCTCTTCACCTGAAAAAAAACTATTTGCCAAAAATAAAAATAAAAATAAATTTTAAAACTATTTGCCATTAATTGGAACACATGATTTTCATTCTTTCTTTTACCCTGTATTTTGCAAGCTGACAGATTTCTGGGCTTCTCAAGGACATGACCTGGCAGTTTCCTATCTGCCAGTTAGCTTTTATTTTCCAGTGACAGTCCTATGTCTCAAACCAGGATGTCCTGACAGGAAACCTGAGAAATGCATTGCTCCTTCTTCCTGCTGGCGTGCTTTGCACAGAGGCCCAGGAGCCACCCAGCGTGGTGGCTTCTTGCTGCTGCTCACAGTCTGTGGTGGTTGCCACCCTGTGCCTCACTGAGGTTTTCCGTTGAGAATAAGGCAATAGAGAACAAGTCTCAAGGTACCCTTCCTGGTGACATTGGACGTGTGTAATGGGGAACGAGCATGCTGTCCCCATGGTCTTGTGGGTTCCCAGCAGGTTTAATGCCACTCTAGGGAAGGAAGCATTCTGACCCCACATCCTCTGGGGAGATACATGGCATGATTCTTCTCAATGCCCGCATCTCCACCGTGCTCACAAGTCTGAGAATGACTTGCTTTTGACTCACATTTGACTTGAGCAAAAGCTCTCACTGCACACACCTAGCAGACGTCTCAGATTTTCTGCAGTTAGCTGAGGAGTTATAGCTAATGCAAGCTGAAAGCAATGGCAGTGCTACAGCTAAATTAACACCCTGAAAAGGTCTTAATGTAGGTTGCATTACCTAGTTTGAATTGCAGCAGTGATCTTTGCAATAGAAAAGCTATCCTACCCCTCCCCCCAGCCCTTAAAAAAAAAAAAACAAGGGGGAGCAACCATGCCTATAAATCATTTTTCTGATATATAGCTAACCCATGAAAATACCCACAACTCAGGGATATAATAGATGCCTTGCAAATGGATTTTTAAAACAAAGCAAATCACACAAGATACAGTGTTGAGGGCAGGAACTGAATCTTACCTTTGTGTCTGTCCCCAGCCCAGGGCCTCAGACAGTGATTGATACATATTTGGTGTCCATTAACAGTCCCAGAATTACTGAATGGAAATTTACTGGGGCTCACTGCAGGGATCGACTCCACACACAAACAGAGGTGCCCCATGGGATTCTTCCCAAGAGCAGATATTTTATAAGGACTGTCACTCTGAGCTGATTGGATTGACAAAGTGAAACCAAGGGGTTTCATTTTAAGACCAAATAGATTTACTCTGCTAAATTTTACAGCCAGGATACAGTTTTCTGCTTTGTGTAAGAAACTGAACAAAATAACTTGTGACTTGAGGTTTGTAGGTTCTATGAAAATATTGGGAGGTATTTTTTTTTGTTTTGTTTTAAGACAGATGAACCCCGCAGGCGAGTTGGCAGGAAATCTGATTGCAGACAGGGAGAGTGACACAGGCCAAAGGAGAGAAGGAAAACAGGGCAGCCAGAGCTCCTACAGGAAAGCTCTGCAAAGAGCTGCAGAGCTTTTCAGGCTTTTCTAGAAAAAGGAAGGAAAGGAGAGTAAAGGGCAGGAAGAGAATTGTTTAACAACTGCCTTCGGAGCAGCTGACCAGTGAATTTGCCTATTGATTTTGTTTTCCTGAGTTAGGAGAAGAACGAAGCTGTCCTTGGCCTGACTCTCGCTGAGCCCACATCTTTCAGGCTCTGTGTGTGGAGCCCAGTGCCCTCCAAAGCAGATGTCTAAGCGCTAGGACAGTTCAGTTTCCTTTAGTTCTGCTTTTTTTTTTTTTTTTTGTTTGTATTTTTTTGAGTAAGCAGTAAGTATACTTACAGGTTGAAAAACCAAAAAAAAAAAAAAGTAAAGAGATACATACTTGTATCTCCCCTGTTCCTGTCCCCTGTTCCCTCACCCCAATAGAAAACCTTGTATTTAGTTTTATGTTTGTCTGTATAATGTTGTTTTATGCATACACAAGCTAAAATAAATGTATAATCTTTATTCCATTTTATCATTGCTAGGTTGTTGTTTGGGTTTTGGGGTTTTTGTTTGTTTGTTTTGTTTTGTTTTGTTTTTAGTATGCTTGAAGTATCTAATGATGACATTTGTCATGGGGAGCTGGTACCTGTGCACAGTACATCCTGTTTTTCCATTTCACATTTTACATTGGAGCTATTTCGTATCTTTACTTTTTATTGGCTCTGGAATATTACACTGTAGATACACTGTAATTTAACTAGTTCCTACCAAGGAACATTTAGATTGATGTTAAAATAAGGACATGGACCTTAAAGATAGAGGGAGGGTGGTTCTATGGATACAGAGTCTCCACTAGGTAGCAGAAATATGTTCTGGTCCACCGCTGCACAGTCAGGGGTAGGCAGTGGGAATGTACTGCATATTTTTTAACAAGCTACAAGAAAGGATTTTTAACATTTGCACTTAAAGGGCTGGTGAGATGGCTCAGTGGTCTAAAGCACCTACTTAGAACAAGCTTAGCAAAGCACAGGGACCGCGGTTCAATCCCCCAGCACCACATGCCA
>NW_004524634.1:1330672-1332504 GCF_000260255.1 Octodon degus | reverse complement strand
CACACACACACACACACACACACACACACAAATAAATAAAATTAAAAAAAAAATTTGCACTTAAAGAAATGATGTTTGAAGACAGATGCTTAATCTGATCTGAACATTACACAAGGTGTACATGTATAGAATCACATAATACCTCATAAATATGCACAATTTTTGTGTTGTCAATTAGAAAAATAAAGATTCTGCAAATTGTGAAGGGAAAAAAATAAAGACATATGCTTTGAAATCCCAGTGCTGATACTTCCTAGATGATTAACACTGGGTCCTACCTCATCTGCAAAATGGGAATGATTGGTGTTTATATTACCTGTCCTGTGACATTGTGGTGAGAGGTTACATAGTATGCAAACTGCTTCAGAAAGATAGGCACCTAGTGAAAACAATAAACCTTGCAAAGGGACATCCTGGTATCTATTCTTGAGGAAGTAGTTACTTTGCTGTTACTAAAATCATATGCATTTAAATATATATTTTATAATTTTTTCAGTGTCCATATATATTTATTGTTTTGTTTTGTGGGTTTTTTTTGGCGGACCAGGGATTAAACTCAGGCCCTTGCGCTTGCCAGGCAAGTGCTTATTCTACTGAGCCATCTCCCCAGCCCTATATTTATTATTATTATTATTTTTTTTTTTCAGAACCAGGGATTGAACTCAGGTACTTGTGTTTGCCAGGCAAGCACTTATTCCACTGAGCCATCTCCCCGGCCCCCCTATATTTATTATTTTTTTAAAAAAAAGACAAATGAGCTGGAGGGAGTGAAACAGGAAGACAAGATTGCGGCCAGCCTGTGCAGTGTAGTGAAACCCTGTCCCAAAATTTAAAACAAAATTAAGTAAGGAGGGACAGCCAAATGGTTAGGGACAACCAAATAGCTCAGCGGATTAAAATGCCTGCAAACAGGCACAGGTGGGCTCAGGGTTTGATCCCTGGGCCTGCCATGCCAGCCCTGCCCCCTGGGCACACTGAGATGGCAGTTGAGACTGGGGGTGGTGGCTCACCCCTGTAATCCCAGCTCTTGGGAGGCTGTAAACAGGGGGATCACTATGAGTCTGGTCTAGTAGTGAGACCCTGAACACACTGTAGACCCTTCCCTAAAAATAAATAAATAAATAAATAAATAAATAAGGGCTGGCCAAATAGCTCAGCATATTAAAGTGCCTGTTTAGGCAGATGCAGTGGCCAGGGTTTGATCCCTGGCATGCTGTGCCGGCCCCACCCCCAGAGCCTGCTGAGACATGATTGAGACTGGGCATGGTGGTGCACAACTGTAATCCCAGCTCTTGGGAGGGCTGAATACAAGCAGATCACTAGAGTCCAGTCTACGCAGTGAGAACCTGTAGATCTTGTACTAAAATACAAAAATAAATAAATAAATAAATAAATAAAAGAGGTTGTGGTAGCACATGACTATAATCCCAGCACTTGGAACCTGAGGCAGGAATTTTGCTGAGTTTGAGGCCAGCCAAGACTACACAATGTGAATCTGTTTCAAATAAATAAATAGGCTGGGATATACTTAGGTTGTAAATTTAAATGTGCAAGACACCAGGCTCCCCAGTACCAGCAGAAAGAAAGACAGGAAGAAAGAGCAAGTAGGCATGGCTGCTTGAGACTGTAATCCCAGCACTCAGGAGGCTGAGACAGGAGATCACTGTGAATTTGAGGTCGACCTGGGCTACAAAGTGAGTTCAAGGCCAGCCTAGCCTACATAGCAAGACTGTGTCTTAAAAATTAACCTATATGGGGCCAGGGAGCTAGCTCAGTAGAATAAGCGCTTGCCTGACAAGCATAAAGGCCTGAGTTCAATCCCTGGTTCTGAA
>NW_004524634.1:1325040-1330572 GCF_000260255.1 Octodon degus | reverse complement strand
ATATATATAATTACAAATTGATAGGGCCAGCCAGATAGGTCAGCTGATTAAAGTGCCTGCTTAGGCAAGCACAGGGACCTGGGTTTGGTCTCCAATGTGCCATGCCAGCCCCACCCCCAGAGGCACTGAGCCAGGATTGAGATTGGGCATGGTGGCAGGCGCCTGTAATCCCAGCACTTGGGAGGCTAAAAACAGGAGGATCACTACGTCCAGTCTATGTAGTAAGACCCTGTAGGCCCTGTACTAAATAGATTTTTTTTTAATTGATAATTTGGTATGAAGTAAAGGATTTACACTTATTTCTTTTTTACAAATAGCAATTATCCAATCTCTTGTATTGAATAAGCCATACTGTCCCTGTCAACTTGATTTGATTTTTTTTTTTTTTCTTTGTGGAGCCAGGGATTGAACTCATTAAACTCAGGCCCTTGCGCTTGCCAGCTGAGCTATCTACCCAGCCCCATCAACTTGAAATACCATCTTAAATGTATTCTAAATCCTTATGTATACAGATAGATTTCATTTCAGATTTTTTTCTATGAAATGACTTGTTCTTATAGGGTACTCATATTTTCATTAAAGTATATTGAAATGTCTAGCCATGCAGACCTTTTCATTATAATTCTCTTTTTCGCTAATATCTTGGTGGGCTGGGGGCATAGCTTGGGCATAGAGTGCTTGCCCAACACAAGTGGGACCTGAGTTCTGCAGGAAGGGGGTGTTTGCACTTGTAATCCCAACACTAGGAAGGCTGAGGCAAGAAGACGGCATGTTCCAGGCAAGACACTTGACTGAAACAACAAAAAATAATAACAAAAATTTGGCTATGTGTGTGGTGCTGGGATGGAATCCAGGGCCTTGCATGTGCTGGACCAAAGCTCTCCCACTGAGCTACACCACCTGCCTTCGCTATTTTTATAATTTATTTATGTATTTATTTTTTATAACTTTATTTATTTATTTAGTGTGTGTGTGGCCAGCTCAGCCCACCAGGGGGCGGGGCTGGCTGGCATGTGGTGCTGGGGGATTGAACCAAGGTCCCTGTACTTTGCTAAGCTTGTTCTAAGTAGGTGCTTTAGACCACTGAGCCATCTCACCAGCCCCTATAATTTATATTTTCAGAAGAACGTTAGAATAATTCTGCCAAATTCTAGAAAAAATAAAATGAATAACTTCATTGTGTTTAATTCATACATTCATTTTGGGGGCTGTATCAGTTTCCTGTGGCTTGCTATTGCAATACAAAAACACAAACCTGATGGCTTAAATAACCTACATTTACTCTTTCACAATTCTAGAGGCCAAAAGTTGAGAACTGGTGTCCCTAGGCTGCAACTACAGTGTGGGAGGGCTGCGTCCCGAGGGCCACTCTGTACCCGAAGGCCACAGGGAGGAATCCACACCGCCTCTGTCGTGTTCTGGGAGCCTCTGCCACGCATCGCTCACGTGGGGCTACATCGTGGGGCTACATCGCTGCAGTCTCCATGGTTACAGCACAGCCGCCTCTTGCCTTCCTCCTGTGGCTGCTTTAAAGACACCTGTGATGACAAGGAGCCTTTTCCCAAATAAGGTAATATTTGTAGGTTCCAGGGATCAGAACAAGGGTACTTTGGTAGACTATTGTTCAGCCTACCATGGGAACATTAGCGTTTTTCAAATATTTAGCTTTTTGTGTGACTCAGTATCTATTATTTTAGACCTGTGGGTAATGTTTAGTGTTTTTCTTCATGTATGCTCTGTACACCTCTCATGTAGGGGGTGTGTCCTATCTTTTTCTTTCTTTCTTTTTTTTTTTTTTTTTTTTTTGATACTGAAAATTGAGCTCAGGACCTTGCACTTGCCAGGCAGGCATTTGTGCCGCTGAGCTATATCCCCAGTCCTTTTCTTTTTTCCAGTGCTATACTGGGATTGAACTGAGGCCTCTGCACTGAGCCACATCCTTAGCTCTTTTTAAAATTTCCAGAAGGGCCCTCTATAAGTTGCTAAATTGCCCAGGCTGGACTTAAATTTTTAGTTTTTGGGGTTTTTTTTAATGTATTTGAGGGAGCCAGGGAGATGGCTCAGTAGAATAAGTGCTTGCCTGGCAAGCACAAGGGTCTGAGTTCAATCCCAGGTTCCTCAAAAAAAAAAAAGTATTTGGTACAGGGTCTTACTACTAAGCTCAGACTCGTAGTGATTCTGTTTTCAGCCTCCCCAGTGCTGGGATTACAGGGGTGCCCCACCACACCAGGTCCTGGTGGCCACTTAGTATGCCCAGGGGCGGGGCCTGCAGGCCTGTGGTGCTGGGGATGGAACCTGGTCCCTGCATTTGCCCAAGCAGGTGCTTAGTCAGCTAAGCTGTTTCACCAGCCCTAATTTTTGATCTTCCTATATCAACCTCCCAGAGTTCTGACATGACAGACATGTGCCAACATGTGCTCAACCTTTATATTTTCTGACTGCATGTTATTGGCATAGAGGAAATTATAATTTCAGGTATATTTGACCATATTGTCATTTTGACATTCATTATTATGAATATACCTATCAGTTATAGTGTATTTCCAGGAAATTTCTTGTGTTTCTAAATAGAGTAACATCTGCAAGTATTGGTACTTCTATCTTCTTTCAGATACCTAGAGCTCTTTTTTTTCTTGTCTCATTTCAATGCTGAAATTTTGAGGACTGTGATTTATTTATTTATTTTATTTTATTTTTTTTCCTTTTGAGACTTTCCCTGTGCAGTTCAGGCTGGTCTCCAACTCACACTGATCCTCCTGCCTCAGCCTCCCAAATGCTGTGATTAGGACTGTCATGTTTTTTTGTTTTTTGTTTTCAGACAGGGTCTCACTACACATTTTGGGCTGGCCTTGTTTTTGTTTTTTTTTGTTTTGTTTTTGTTTTTGTTTTTGCAGAACCAGAGATTGAACTCAGACCCTTGCGCTTGCCAGGGAAGCGCTTATTCCACTGAGCCATCTCCCCGGCCCCCTGGGCTGGTGTTGTGCTCACTTTGTAGCCCCCAGACTTGCAGCGATGCTCCTGTCCCAACCCCCTGAGTGCTGGGATTACAAGCCTGTTAGGACTGTGTTTTGATATGTGAATAATCTTTGCTTGTTCAAGATTTGAGGTTAAAGGAATATCTTGGATTTACTTTACTGAATATAATCTGAATGTTGGCAAGAAGAATCTATGATTCTCTAAAACAAAAATGAGGTCTGCTGTTAATTTCCTTTGCATCTAGATTTCACATTAGCTATGTCCATTGTTAAAGTATAAAACCAAATATACAAACAAATAAAAAATTTTTATTCTGGTTTTTTCTCTGTTTATTAAATTTATTTATTAAATTTGTTAAATGGTTACTTTTAGGATCCAAGCAATGGAGGCTCCTATTCAGAGATCTATTCTTAAGAAAGCCCACATCACAGACACATAAAATAATAAATTATTTACAGAATGCATGCAGCCAGGTGTGGTGACACACACAGCAATTTGGGAGCCTAAGGCAGGAGGATCACAAGTTCAAAGCCATCTGGGTAACTTACTAAGCCCTTGTCTCAAACTAAAAAAAGGCTGGGATAAAAAATAAAAAACAGAGGGCTGGTGAGATAGCTCAGCAGACTAAGTGCCTGCTTAGGCAAACTCAGGGACTGCGGTTTGATGCTGGACACCACATGCCACACCGGCCCACCCCTGGGCACGCTGAGCCAGCTGGCCACCAAGTCCAGGCATGATGGCACATGACTGTAATCCCAGCTCTGAGGAGGCTGAAAATGGGAGGATCACTACAAGTCCAAGATGTGCAGTGAGACCTTTTACCAAATATACATAAAAAATAATAAAATAAAAAATAAAAAACAGGGGCTGGTGAGATGGCTCAGTGGTCTAAAGCACCTACTGAGAACAAGCTTAGCAAAGCCCAGGGACCGTGGTTCAATCCCCCAGCACCACATGCCAGCCAGCCCTGCCCTCTGGTGGGCTGAGCTGGTCACACACACACACACAAATAAATAAATAAATAAATAAATTTAAAAAAAAAAAAAAATAAAATAAAAAACAGGCCGAGGAGATGGCTCAATAGAATAAGCCTTTGCCTGGCAAGCACAAGGGCCTGAGTTCAATTCCCGGTTCCGCAAAAATAAATAAATAGATAGATAGATAGATAAATAAATAAATAAAAAACAAGTTAGGCATATGGTACACTCCTGTAATCCCAGCACTCAGGAGACTAAGGCAAATTCGAGTCCAGGATAGGATGCAAAGTGAGTTCTAGGCCATCCTGAACTGCATAGGGAAACCCCTCTAACAAACAGCCAGTGATACAAATGCCTGTGGGTTCAACTCCAGTACTGCAAACACACACACACACACACACACACACACACACACACATACACACCCCAATGTTGTTTGAATTTGCATTTCTCTAATGACCAGTGATGTTGAACATGTTTTCATATATTTATTTGCCATTTGTATTTCTTCCTCTAGGAAGTGTGTACTCATCTCAGAAGTCAATTTTTGGATTGGGTCTTTGAATCTGGAGACCCTGTCTCTAACTGCCAAGTAGCCCAGGCTGGGCTTGGACTTTGGACTGCTGTTATTCACTGTATGTCACAGAGATGCGGGAGATCCTTGCAAATGAAGTAAGGCTGCTCGGCCCAGCAGCGCGTCGCGTCTCTTCCTTTCTGCTCTTGCTCTTCTAGTTCGGGCTCCAGACATACTCGCACATTAGCAAGCCCTCTCAACATTGTACGCTTTATTTGTTTGTTTTTTAGGGGGATGCTGGGAATTGAACTCAGAGCCTTCACACTGAGCGACATTTCCAGCCTTTTTTATTTTTATTTTAAGTCACTAAATTGTTCAGGCCCAGCCTACCAGGGATTGAACCAGTTCAATCCCTGGTTGGGGGGGGGGAAGAACAGCTAGGTGTGGTGGTGCACGCCTGTAATCCCAACACTCAGAAGGCTGAGGCAGGAGGGATCACCGTGAGTTGAAGTCCAACCTGGGCTACATAGTAAGTTCAAAGTTAGAGTGAACTACATAACAGGACCCTGTTTCAAAATAAATAAATAGATAAATGAATGAATAAACAAAAGTCGCTGGTATAGAAGCTAAAACACTTGGCAAGTGTAAGATGGCTCAGTAGAATAAGTGCTTCCCTGGCAAGCGCAAGGGCCTGAGTTCAATCCCCGGTTTTGCCAAAAAAAAAATTAGGCCAGAGATATAGTTCAGCAGCACAAGCCTGGCAAATACAAAGTCCTTGTTCGAGTCCAGGTTTAAACAATATTATTTAAGCATTAACTGTTCCTTTCAATAGCTAACAATAGCAATCAGCAGTACAATTACCCAAGCTATCCTGTATGTATACATAGGTATTTTTCCCTTCCTTCTTTATTTTCTCCTTTTCCCTCATCACAGTTGTTCCTTTCCTTTGAAGTTTGTTTCCTTTTCACAATATCTATTGTATTTTGGGGGGTTGTTTTTGAAGACAAAGTCATCTTCTTCTTCTTCCTCTTCTTCTTCCTCTTCTTCCTCCTCCCCCTCCTCCCC
>NW_004524634.1:1318948-1324840 GCF_000260255.1 Octodon degus | reverse complement strand
AGTGCTTTATTCCACTGAGCCATCTGCCCGGCCCCTCTTTTTTTTTTTTTTGTAACCTGGGATTAAACTCAGGCCGTTGTGCTTGCCAGGGAAGGACTTATTCCACTGAGCATTCTCCCTGGCCCTAAATATCTATTGTAAACATATTATCTCCCTAATGTAAGAACCTGAAAGATTAAATAAAATCAGAAGGGCTATTTATTTCTTCAGTGTTGACTTTGTATCTAGTTATCTTACTGAATTTGTTTATTAAATCTGGAGTTCTTTTGGTGGAGTTTTTGGGGTCTTCTATGTACAGTATCATGTCCCCTGCAGATAATGATAACTTAGCTTCTTCCTTTCCTGTCATTATTCTTTTTATTTCTTTCTCTTGTCTAATTGCTCTGGCTAATGTTTCCAGAACTGTATTGAATAAGAGTGGTAACAGGGCTGGGGAGATGGCTCAGTGGAATAAGCACTTGCCTGGCACGTGCAAGGGCCTGAGTTCAATCCCCAGTTCCACAAAAAAAAAAAAAAAAAAAAAAAGTGGTGACAGTGGGCATCCTTGTTTTGTTCCTGATTTTACAGTGAAAGCTTTCAGCTTTTGTCCCTTCAATATGATGTGCAATGTTGGTTTGTCATAGATCTTCAATTTCATTAACTGATACTGGTTTATTTAGACTTTTTATATGTTCTTGATTCAGCCTTGCTAACTCAATCATCACCAGCTTGTAGTGCAAAAGATCATTTAGGTGAGAAATAGTAGAGAAGGGAACAGCCAGAGTTTAAGGGACATGACTGAACTTTAACAGTTAGTGACCCAGGCCCCGTCAGCTGTGTTCTTGAACATCCAACTTCAATTTGGTGCTGCTGTGGGTATGACCCTGTCCTTCTGGGGGATGCAGTGAAGGGCCCTAAACTCTTGTTCTCCAGGTTAGAGTTCACCAGGGCTGGGTAAACAAAACAAGAGATGTGAGGCGCAGAGAGGTGCACCTTGACAGCTGTGGGTTGATCTAACCCCCACACACTTTCCTTTTGGTTGAGACAGGGTCTTGCTATGTAGCCCAAACTGGCCTCAAACTCACTGGGATCCTCCTGCCTCAGCTGCCTTAGTGCTGGGATTACAGGTGGCGCCACCATGCCCAGCTTGTGGTTCTTTAAGGGAGTAAGAATTTCAGCTCTCTAGTAGCAAAGAAAGGGTTCTAGGAGAGGAAAGATTTGTGTTGGGCTCTGACTTGGACCAGGACACAGAGCATAATGGCTGGGCAAGCAGCAAGAACAAGGGAGAAAATGTGGTTTTCTGTGGCCAACATTCAGGGTCCCGTGTTTAAGCACCAAAGGAAATGAGCAGAAGGGGCTAGCACTATTTTTCTTTTTTTTGTTTTGTTTTGTTTTGTCTTTGTGGTATTGGAGATTGAACTCAGGGCCTCCACACTGAGCTACATTCCAAGTCCTTTCTTTTTATTTTTTTTTATTTTTATTTATTTATTTATTCATTTATTTATTTTGCAGAACCGGGGATTGAAGTCAGGCCCTTGCATTTGCCAGGGAAGCACTTATTCTACTGAGCCATCTCCCCAGCCCCAAAGTCCTTTATTTTTTCATTTTGAGACAGGGTCTCCCTAAGACACTAAGTTCCCAGGCAGGGCTTGAACTCCAGATTCTCCTGCCTCAGCCTCCCAGGGTGCTGGAATCACAGGGATGTGCCCCAGTGCCCAATCACAGTACTGTTTTGATGAGGCCTTTGATGTCCGGTTCAGGACTCTGCATTTGACTCTGGTGACAGTAATAGCTTCTGAAGATTTTTCAGGCAGGAAAAGGGGAGACCCTAAGAGTTCTGAGTTAAAAATAGGAAAAATCAGGGTGGAGGGGAGGGAAATTGAAATTTGTTACCTATGTGTAGCAATTTCCTATAATGAATGTAATGGTTATGTGCTGCAAACATGTACTAATAAAAGTAAAAATTAAAAAATAAATAAAAATCAGGAAAATTCGGAAGCATGGGGATCATTCTCAGAGAGACTCAGCCAGGGTTGGTAGGAATGGAATTATGTAAGTGAAGACATTTAGGGAAGAAGAGGATAAGAAGGAAAGACCTCAGGATATGTCACCTTTGGGAACTGAGAGGAAGCCAAGGAAAGGGAGAACCCTTCATGAGTGATAAACTGGAGGGTAGAGATCAGGTGACTGCCCCACATGTCCCATGCATGCATCCCTGTGCCGCCTGGACAACAGGCACGAGGCACCGGGCTGACTGAGTGAATGAAGGAGTGACTGATCAGAAGAGAACTAATAGAAGAAAGGGCACTTTCAAAAGAAAGTGGTTGCTATGGCTTGTATCTAGCTGTCCCCCAAAGCCTCATGCAGTCAGTCACAGGTGGGGCGTTTCAGAGGTGGCCAGATCTAAGGTGTGCGGTGCTGGGATCGATTCACGGTGCCTTGCAAAGACTAAGGGTGCCCATTCTAGGTGTGAGAGCTATGGTCCCTGGATAGGATATGCAGGAAGAGTTGCTGCTTTTCACTTGTAGCTTGCTGCTTGCTGCCTTCCAGTTATCAGGACTGTTTCTCCTCTGCCTCGCCACCCTGTCTTGGAGCCAGCCAGCTATGGACTGAAACTTCTACAAACTGGAAGCCAATATAAACCTTTCATCTTTAACTCTGGGTGTTGGGTATCTTGTCTCAGCACTGAGAAAAGTAGCCAAGACAGTGAATAATGTTAAATAGGGGCCGAGGAGATGGCTCAGTAGAATAAGTGCTTCCCTGGCAAGCACAAGGACCTGAGTTCAATCCCTACTTCTGCAAAAAAAAAAAAAAAAAGAAAAAGAAAAAGAAAAGTTAAATGAAGAGGGCAATGTTGACAAATAAGAGGCCTGTGTCTTTCTCAGTTCTTCAGTCCAGTGGTCACAGGTTCACGGTACATTGGGGCGCGGGGTGCCACCTACCACCAAGCCACAGGAGAACTGCAGGGAGGGAGTTGAGCCTGAGGATGCCACAAGGCTGCTGCTGGACACAACACTGAAGGAGGCTGGCCTCACTCCTCCAGGGTTTGGGTGCTGGGACCCACTCTGGGTCAAGAAAAGATCTTTCGGCTAAAGTGAGGGAGGGACCTGTCTTGGATTCTTTTCATGCTAGATTTCTGGGAGTGGGGAGCAGGGGGCAGCACTGAGTGGGGCCTGATCACATGAAGGAAGAGTGGGGCTCCCTGAGCTTTCACTAAAGGCAGCTCAGCCCCTTTAGTAGCCTCTTAAGGCTGTGCAGAAGGCAATTCGTTTTTCCTCCAAATGTGGGCAGAGGGGTAGGGCAGGTCTGAAGTGCTCCTCAAGAGAGGCATTTTGTGATGTAAAAACATGGGGCTTGAGAATGTGAGATTACTCTGGCCCCACTCATAACTACCCTATTTTTCATTTGGGTCCCTGAACAGACTAGGAATGTGCTAGAAATGTGTGCAGGGAAAGAAGAGGGCCACTCCAAGATCACCAGACTGGCTGGCCATCCTGAGATCACCTATGGTGTCAGCTCACCTCAGAGCTTAGCCTGACCTAGCCTGAGTCTTGCCTGGCTCCAGACCTGAGTTAGCAGCACACAGGGAGTGGGCCGGCTCTCTGGGGGCTGACTCACTCAGCCAGCTCGTGGACATTGCTCTCTGAACAGCGAAAATATTTTGATCTCCTAGCCATTATGTTTTTCTCAGTTAAGCTGTGATCCTCCCTTCCCTAGGGATGGCTAGTCAGTGAGGCGTTTTTGACCTCAAGGAACCACTGTAGCAAAGGCCAAGAATGAAGACAAAGGACCAGGCCAGTCTGGGAACCAAGTTTTCCCAGACTGAGAGATGCCTGCTGTCTTGGGTTAGGGTGCCAGGGGAACCTGGGTCCTCCCTCATGTTCCCATACCTTAGGAGTACAGAAATAAAAACAAACGAACACCAAAAGCCATGACAGACTGAGAGAGAATATGCAAAACAAAGTTCTTCCATTCTTTCGTTAAACAAAACAAATGAAAAAAAAGACCCTGAAAACTATGTAGCTCGGGGGCTGGTGAAAGTCTAAAGCACCTACTTAGAACAAGCTTAGCAAAGCACAGGGACCGCGGTTCAATCCCCCAGCACCACATGCCAGCCAGCCCCGCCCCCTAGTGGGCTGAGCTGGACACACACACATAAACAAAATAAAATTAAAATAATAATAATAAACTATACAATGTCTTTAAAAAAAAAAAAAAACTATGTAGCTCTGTAGCTGTCTTTGCTGGCAGATAAACCATCGTCCAAGGAGTCAGCCAGAAGTCTAGAGTATTCCGGGGGTGTTGCAGCTTAGGTAAGAATGTCAGTTAGCTCTGTCCAAATTTGGAGCAACACTGGGGGCTATTTCAAGCCATGTGAAATGTCAACACCTGTGATACAGGAATATTAGCAAAGTAAACTTAAGTGACTGCACAGATGACCCAAAAAAAGAAAAAAAAGTCAACCTTGCTGGCTGCCTAGCTTCACTTGGAAGAGCAAATTTCAGACAGGTAGAAAAGGCTGTCCAACTGGTCCCTGCTTGCAGCAAGAACACCGCTTGTTTATCTTGATAATCTGGGTTCAGATGTAACAATCAAAACTTCAGGAAGTCTTGATTTGGAAAGAGAGCTATGTCCCACACAGTCTTCAGTGTTAGGTGCAACCAAATTCTGGATGTTTTCACTTTTTGCTCAACAATGGTATCTTTTATTTTATTTTATTTTGAGACACA
The DNA here is from genome assembly GCF_000260255.1 of Octodon degus. Classification (NCBI taxonomy): domain Eukaryota; kingdom Metazoa; phylum Chordata; class Mammalia; order Rodentia; family Octodontidae; genus Octodon; species Octodon degus. The sequence goes on along the minus strand of NW_004524634.1, from coordinate 1,320,131 downwards.
GTATGCTATGTAATTCAGGCTGACCTTGAACTCACTCAGACTAGCCTCGAACTCATGGCAATCTTCCTGAGTCCTGGGATACAGGTATGTGTCACCATGCCCTCTTATGTTTATGTCTATTAGGACAGGTGAATTTAATATAAGTGGATCTTTCTCTTAAAAAAAAAAGTCACTTCAGTTATGTGTCTCTTATTCTGAATTTCCTATTCATGCTCTCTAATTTATTTGCAAACACTTCCTACCTACCCAGAGTAACACTATTTTGTCATATATGTTGCAAATCTATTTTCCTGGTGTGCGCAATCTCTTATCTGGAAAGTCTCCTAGTCACACTACCTTATGGGAATGAATGAGGTCACTCTGACAGTAATACCAAAATCTTACTAAGTTTATTTTATTTTATTTTTTATTTATTTATTTATTTATTTATTTATTGTATGTGTGTGTGTGGCCAGCTCAGCCCACCAGGGGGCGGGGCTGGCTGGCATGTGGTGCTGGGGGATTGAACCGCGGTCCCTGTGCTTTGCCAAGCTTGTTCCAAGTAGGTGCTTTAGACCACTGAGCCATCTCGCCAGCCCTCTTACTAAGTTTAATAATCACCTAATTTACTGTTTATAATCAACATTTACTGAGCATGTAGTAAGGGCTTCATGTGCCACTAATCCTCAGAATTATCCTATAAAGTACGTACTGTTATTAGTTCCATTGTAAATCAAGAAATAGAAACAGGAGAGGATAAGTACTTTGCCCAGTTACACAGCCTTGTAAGGAACAGAATGTAGCTCTAGGAACCAGACCTGTCCAACTTCCAAGTCCTTGGTTCCAACCCTCCACTGTCCAACACAATAGCTACCGGTAGCCATGGAGCCCTTGAAATGTGGCCAGCTTGAGTTCAGACAACATGTACTAAAAACAGTGTGAAGGGGCCGAGGAGATAGCTCAATAGAATAAGCAATGGCCTGGCAAGCGCAGGGTCCTGAGTTCAATCCCCGGTACAGCAAAAATACCTACATACATACATACATACATACATACATACATACATAAAAGCAGTGTGAAGCTAGGTGTGTTTGTGTGCTTGCTCCTACAATCCTAGCCACATGGGAGTTTGAGGCAGGAGGATTCTACGTTTCAGCCCACCCCTGGCAACTTAGCAAAACCCTTCCTCAAAATAAATATAAAA
>NW_004524634.1:1316769-1318848 GCF_000260255.1 Octodon degus | reverse complement strand
ATATAGGACTGGGGTGTGGCTCAGTAATCCACTACTTGCCTACTGTGTTCAATTCCCTGACCTACAAATTACATGTTGTAGGGCCAGGGAGATGGCTTAATAGAATAAGTGCTTGCCTGGCAAGCCCAAGCATCTTGAGTTCAATCCCCAGTTCCGCCAAAAATAAATAAATAAATAAAATAAAATAAAAATTACATGTTGTAAGAATATTTTTGGCTACACTGTTTAGTAAAATATCTTAATTTTTAAAAATATCACTGCTAGAAATTTTGAAATATGATTCATATTACATTTCTACTGACAACCCCTTTCTAACCACTTTCAAACACTGCCATCCTTTTCTAGGGTGAAGACAGTCTGTGGTAACCTGAAATCTTTTCTCCCTAAATAACATCACTGTTGGATCTTTTTCAATTTGAACTACCTCCAGTTATTTTTTTGTTTGTTTGTACATGCATTGAAATCACTCGAGCAACACTAGTGGTCTGTGTCAGTGGCCAAGGCTCTGCATCAGACGCTGTATGCTCTAAAAAACAAAACCAACCGCACGATTTTCAAATCTCTTCTAAGGGGCTGGGGAGATAGCTCAGTTGAACAAGTGCTTGTGATACAGAGAGAAAAACTGGTCTTGGGTGGGTGACCCCCAAACAATATAGGGAACCTCCAAATGACATAGGGCTCTGGACCTGACCTGCACGAGTTCGTGTTCTCTAAAACCAAAGAATGAATTTTAGGAACAAATGGAGGTTATGAGCAGAACATAGTTATTGAGAGAAAGAAAGTTCCTGTCATAAGAGAGGGATGGGGGGGAGCCAATAGTTACCCCCCAGGAAGTTGTCTCTTGCAGGGACTTTTATAGAGGAAAACCATGTGGTGAGGCGGGTCTAAGGTGGTGAAGACACAGGAACTCGCTTAGTTGGGCATGAGGTGGGACAAAACTATGGTCAACCAATGAGATTAGAAGCACCATTACTCAGGTAAAATTGATTAAATCCAGTATCAAATGGGAAAGCGAGTCATGTAGCAAGTGGGCAGGAATATGGAACAGGGTCTCTTCCTGTTGGGGGCTGGGCTAGTGACTCATTTGGGCTCTTTCAAGTTGATTGATACTATTTAGGATATCAATCCCTAATGCCCGTCCCTAGGGAAGTATGTAGCTGTGCTTCCTCTTTTTGTCTTGGTCTTCAAGTGTGGTCCATATGGGAGTGTCTGTCTCTTCCAAGTTGCAAAGTCACCTTGTCTTCCATCTTGTCTCCTTGAGGGCCTGGCCCTGTCTGACTGCCTATAATATTTCTGTCTAACTTGGCTGCCTACAACACTTGCCTGGCAAGTGCAAGGGCCTGAGTTCAATCCTAGGTTCCTCAAAAAAAAAAAAAATTTTTCTTCCAGACTTCACTTTCTTACAATGTTGGTTCTTTCCACTGTTCCTCACAGGCCCATTACAGGACCAGGTTTTGTCATCACTGTGCCTACTTGTCCCCCCCCCCCCCCCCTGTCAGAGACAGAGGCAGAGGTGGTACAGAGAATTCAGAGTTACTGTTTAATGGGTACAGGGATGAGGGGAAAGTTCTGGAGAGGATGGGTGGTCAAGGGTGAACAACCTTTATTAATGTACTTAGTGCCAGCACTTGTATTCAAATTGATTAAAGGTTGTGGATGGAGCTCGATGGTAGAGTCAGGCGCTGGGTTTATTCCCAAGCAACACCATACACACACACACACACACACACACACACACACACACACACACACGATAAATGTTACGCCCATTTTACAATAATTTAAAAAAAATATTAATGACGTTCTCCTAAGACACTACAACGCGAACGCTGGACACATTCAACAAAACAAACAGGCCTGACACGAAAGGGCAAATACTAAAGGATCCCACTCACACAAAAATATCTGGACTAGGCAAATTCCTAGAGGCAAAAAGTAGAACAGAAGTTACCGGGGCAGGCGGGAGAGGAAAGAGAAAAAACCAACAAGAGCAGTAGGAAGAGAACAGCCGCTTCTCGCGGGGGCGCGGGCGGCCGGGGCCGGGGGCGCGCACACCCGCGCTCCCGCGCGCAGACGGCT
>NW_004524634.1:1313604-1316669 GCF_000260255.1 Octodon degus | reverse complement strand
GTGCGGCCCGCGCCCGCCCGAGGGTGGGCCTGGGCCTGCGCCGGGCCGCGTTCTCCGTGCGTAGAAAGGGTTTCCTGCAGCTCGGAAACCCTCTCGTCCGCCCCCATCGCGACTTGAACTAGCACAAGTACACATTCCTAACTTCCTCCCGTGCCCATGTGAAACGCGCGCGCATACGCACGCGCGCACACACACACACACGGGGTTTGCTTTTGTTTTCCAAAATAACACCGTCCACCAGGCGCCTCCCTGCCTCTCGCGTTTCTAGGGCACCGCGCGTCCTCGTCGCGTCCGCTTCCAATGGCGGAGCCTGAACCCAGCGCGGAGGCCGTCCCTTTGTTCCCTGCGTTTGGCGACGGTGAACGCTCGGCCCCCACAGCGTGGAGCATCCCTGCTCTTCCCAGCCGAATTGAGAGCTCCCCGCTCCCGCTTGCTCGCCCAGATGGCGTCCGCGCCTCTGCACCCGGCGCCCGCGCCCGGCCCCAGTCCGCCTGGCCCCTCCCGCTCGCGTGTGCAGTTCGGTCTCAAGCATCCAGTCCCCTGATCCAAAGGAGAAAAGAACCCGCGACTCCCCTGGGTTGCTGCCCTCTTTCTTTCCTTCCATTTCCTACACGACCACGCCAACAACTTTTTCTAATTGCTTTGGGATTTCATGTCGGTGGCTCAAAAGTGTAAGAGAAAAGGGATGGGCAGCAGATCCGGTTTGGTGACCACTCACTTGCCTCCTCAAGGCCAACTGTCATGCCAGTTTCTGTTTTGTTTTTTTTTGTTTTTTTGTTTTTTTTTTTCCTGGAAAAATTGTAGCTATGCATTTATATTCCCAAGCAGTATCGTACAAGGTACCGGCTGTTCCGCACACCGCATAGCTTTCCGGAAGGCTACCTGCTCCCTCTGCAGTCCCAGCTGCTGCACTCCCCTCTGAAGCCTTCACACCACTTGAAGCTGCTCAGAGGGGCTGGACAGGCACCTCCAGTCCCTTCCAGCAGGTTCTGCGTCTGATCAGCTTGCCGGCCTGACCATGCGACCTTCCTGACCTTTGCCACGTCTCTCCAATTCCTTCTCCTTGTTTCTCTGCCTCCACCTTCTTTGGGGCCCCATTTGTCACCTTAGGCCACTGCAGTAGCTTCTAGGCTGTGCCCTCCCAAGATCTTATTACTGATCTCTCATCCAGCCTTGGTTTCAGGAGATAGGTAAGGTTTATTGCCGAAGCCAGGGCTAGGATCTGGACCCTGTCCTTTCCTTGCCTGGCTCCTCCTTCAGCAAATTGCCCCCGCGTGGTGTGTCTGTCTCCCTCCCCCGCCCCCACCCGCATGACCTCCAGGGCCTGCTGGCTCCCGGCCTGCAGAGGCTGTAATTACAGTTCCATTTCTCCCAGCCCCGCCCCACCCTGCCCTGCTCCCTGTACAGCCGGCCGGCTCCCCCCACCCCCTCGGGCTGCGTTCCTCCTACTCACTGCCTGCACCTCTGAAAAGCCCTTCCCATCTGAATATCCAGGTCCTCTCATCCTTGAGGCCCTGATTCAGCTCTGCTTCTCCCCCAGATCCTTCTGTGTCCTCTGGTAGCAGGAGCTGTTCTGTCCCTGCAGAGCCACTTTGCCGTGCTTTGTCTATATCTCATGTCTCACCCATGTCATCGACCACTGTGCTGTGGAGCTGCTCCGTGCCTGCCCTGCCACTCATCTCTACTGCACCCTAGCATGGTGCTTTGCACAGGGGAGAGGGTAAGGTTGTGGAAGTCCCAAGATCTGGGCCCAAGTCCTGGCTGGGACAGTGGATGTGTTCCATAGCTTTCCGAAGCATCAGTCCTCTAATTGTAAAATGAGATAACAACCTAATTCATGGTGTGGATGTGTTGGTTAGATGAGACAGCATTTATGAGAAGCCAGCTGTAGGCTATATGCTCGTAATCCCAACACACTGGGAGGCTGAGACAGGAAGATTGTCAAGTTGAGCCGAGCCTAGACAACTTGCTGAGAACTTGTCTCAAAATTAAAAATTAAAAAAGAAAAAAAGGGCTATGGTTGTAGTACAGCAATCAATCAATCAATCAATCAGTCATAACGAGAGAAAGTGCTTTGTGATCCATAAGCTATTTACAGATATAAGTTATTTCACTGAGTTCTTGATTGTGGTCCTGGGGCCTCCTGCATGCACTGTCACAGCTATACCGGCAGCTCTATAGATAAATAGTAATAGTAAAGATAAATATTACCCAGATGTAGCAAGAGGGACTGATATCCCAAACAGAATTGTTTCAAAAAGTTGAAAATGCAGAAAGTAAATTGTCTCTCTTGGTTACTCAAAATTTGGGGAGTGATTTATAATTATTCCTTTTAAGTCAGTTACCAAGCCAGGCATGGTAGCTCCTCCCTGTCGTCCCTGTAATCCTAGCATTTTCAGAGCTTGAGACACAGGATTGAAGCCCCAACAATTTAGCAACTTAATGGGAGCCTGTCTCAAAAAAAAAAAAAAAAAAAAAAATCCTCAGTACAAAGCTCTGGGTTCAATGCCCAATACCAAGAAATAAGTTCAAGTCCTGCTTAAGTAACTTAATGAGACACTGTAGTTGCCTTGTTTTTGGTCTTTTTTGATTTAATGAGACAATGTAGACAGACAGACAGAGCTAGAGGTATAGTTCAATGATAGAGCACCCCTGGGTTTGATTACCAACACCACACTCACACCAATTACTAGATGGCATTAAATATATTAGTAAAAGCTACAAATAATCTAACATTCAAACAATGAGGGACTGATTAAATTATGGTTCATGGGAATCATAAATTGTCATCAGACCATTATTCTGTACTGCTAAAAAAAAAAAAAAATGTCATCAGAGGCTGGGGATATAGCTCAGTGGCTTAAGCGCCTGTGTGGCAAGCTCAAGGTCCTGAGTTCAACCCCTGGTACCACAAAAAAGAATAAACAAACAAACAAAAAAACCCAAACCTGTAACCAAATTATGAAATGTTGCATATATTTGGAAGCAAGATTGAGACAGGGTCTCACTACAGAGTTCAGGTTGGCCTTGAACTCACTATGTAGGTAGCCCAGGCTGGCCTCAAA
>NW_004524634.1:1308389-1313454 GCF_000260255.1 Octodon degus | reverse complement strand
GTTTGTTCTAAGTAGGTGCTTTAGACCACTGAGCCATCTCACCAGCCCCCACCTCAAATTCTTGATGATCCTCCTACTTCAGTCTTCTGAGAGCTGGGGATTATAGGTGTGTGCCACTAGGCCCAGCTACATAATAATATTTTGGAAGAATATTTAATGATGTGAAGAGCAATTATAATATAACATAAAAATTAGTGTGCTAAATAGTGTTTGTAGAGAGGTGCAAGAAGTGAAATCGCTTTTCCCAGCATCCTCATAGCTTTTTATTAGGCCTCCAAATGGGACGCCTAGTGCCAAACAGCTTGGGACACATTCCAGGGCCTAAGTCTTACACAAATAGCTCCCTCCCTGCCTCCCAAGAGCCAAGGATTCGGGACGGATGAACCAGGACCTAGGGCCTCCAGGGAGGTCATGGCCTGTCCCAGATCCAGTGGCAGCTTGTGGCCTGCCTCTGTGTCCTCCTGGCCTGACCTTCCAGGGTCTTCTCGCCACCATACTGCCCAGCCTAACTGTGAGCCTGAGACATATACAACTGCCCAGGTCCTGCTTTGACACGGTCCAGTGGGGGTTTCTAGAAAGGGCTGTCTGCAGCCAAAACACAAGCTCCATCTACAAACACTAAAGAATAAAGCTCCAAAAGAGAAGGAAAGGGAACTACTGCAGCCAGTGAGGGAAAGATGGGGCTCCAAAGAGAAGATGGCCTCCATGCTAGCAGGAAAGGACAGTAGGGCATGGACAGATGAAGCTAGACAAAGTCCTATGGTTCTTTTCCAGGGATTGAACTCAGGGCCTTGCGCTTGCCAGGGAAGCACTTATTCCACTGAGCCATCTACCCAGCCCCAGTCCTATGGTTCTTGTCTTCTGTCTCATACTTCACAGGAGGAGAGGGATTTTTGTTTGTTTAAAACACGTTTTCCTTCCCTTATTAAAACTCCCCAAGGCCAGGCATGTGCCTGCAATCCCAGCAGTCAGCTGGCTGAAGCAGGAGGACTACTTTAGTTTGGGTTACACACGAGTTCCTGGACTACATAGCAAGACCTTCAAAAAAAAAAAAAAAAAAAAAAAAAAACTAACAACTTTTCAAGCTGGGAGTATGAATGGTAGAGCACTCGTGTAGCGTGTGTAAGGCCTGGATTTGAATCACAAAAAAAGAACAACTTTTATTGTAGAAAATGTGGGAAATGGGGGTTGGGGACCTAGCTCAGAGGTAAAGCACCTGACAAGTGTGAAGTTCTGAATTCCATTCCCAGGACCACTCCCCACTCCCCAAAATAGAAAAGAAAATGTGGAAAATAAAGATAAAAAATATGGTGTCCTATAATCTTGCTGTCTAGAACAGCGGGCTCAACCTGGACTCCTCCTTAGCATCTCCTCTGGTGCTTTCAAGAAATACCAGGAGCCATCTGCAGAAATTTTTTTTTTTTTTTTTTTTTTTTTTGCGGAACCAGGGATTGAACTCAGATCCTTGTGTTTGCCAGTCAAGCGTTTATCCTACTGAGCCATCTCCCCGGCCCCATCTGCAGAAATTTTGCAATATTTTTCTTTCTCAGGCCTCAGGCTTATAGTCTCACCAAGTTTGTCCTGAAGACAGTGTCTGCTCCAGTCTCAAGGTCTTTCTCACTGAGGCTCTGTAGACCCCTTGCCTGTGCTCCCCAGGCTCCCTCCTCCTCCCCAGCCAGAAAAATGAGCTCCTGGGGAGGCACCAGGCCTCTGGCCCCAGAATGGCCCAAACTGAAGTCCCGGGCCAGGCTCTGCTAGCAAAGTCATTAATTAATTTTACTTTTTACACAAAACAGACAATAATGTTCCTATTCTTAGACAGTTGAGTTTTTCCGCTCAAGGTTTTACTATTGTAGGCAACCTTGAACACACCCACGATTGTTTCCTTGTGATAAATTATTTGAAGAGAAATTAGTGAGCCAAAGGGTACCTAATTTTCAAGGCTTCTGGTGTATGTTGCCAATTTCTCCTCCAGTTTAGCTAATTATACAACCACCAGCTGTGTGAGATGCCGTTTATAGCTGTTCATCCCTGACAAAACTGAGTATTGTAAAAAACATTAGGAATTAAAAAACTATCTTTCTTTAACTGCTATTACTGGTGAAGTCGAGGCTCTTTTCATGTGCTTCCCATCACCACTTGAGTTTTAATGATTTGTTACCTGCTTTTTCCTTCTATCAACATACTAGACTTTTCCTCTTGATTTATAATCATGGTAATATTAAGAGTACATTTGGATAAATTAAAGTGCAAAATAAGAGACAGATAATAGAAAATTGGGAGCTAAGTCTTTTGCAAGTAGGAACAGGATGGAGGAAGGGGTATGGGGGGGACATACAGAGAACCAAGATGCGTTGCCCACACATACCAACTTCTTGTGGTGGATGCATTCGCTATGTACTGCGGACATGGACTGGCAAAAATAAAAATTAAAAGAATACATTTTGAGGGCTAGATAGATAGCTCAGCGGACTAATGCAGTGACTGGGGTTCCATCCCTGGCCCCCTGGCATGTTGAGAGGGCCACTGAGACTGAGTGTGGGAACACACGCCTGTAATCCCAGCGCTTGGGAGGCTGAAAACAGGAGGATCACTATGAGTCTGATCTGTGTGGTGAGACCCTGTAGATCTTGTACTAAAATGCATAAAAAGGGCGATGGCTCAGTGGAATAAGCGCTTCCCTGGCAAGTGCAAGGGCCTGAGTTCAATCCCTGGTTCCGCAAAAAAGAAATAAATAAATAAAATGCATAAAAATAATAATAATAAAAAGAATACATTTTGAGCCCGACAGGCTGGTGCATGCCTGTTCTCAGCCCTCTAGGAGGCTGAAGCAGAACTGTAAGCTCAAGCCCAGTCTGGGGGACTGAGTCACTTGGCAAGAACCTGCCTCTACATAAATAAGTTAATTAAAAAGACAGAGCATAGGGGCCAGGGAGATGGCTCAGTGGAATAAATACTTGCCTGGCAAGTGTAAGGGCCTGAGTTCAATCCCCAGTTCTGCAAAAAAACAACAAAAAAAAAGGAGGCCAGGGAGTAGTTGAATAAATACTTGCCTGGCAAGTGTAAGGGCCTGAGTTCAATCCCCAGTTCTGCAAAAAAACAACAAAAAACACACACACACACACACACACACACACACTGTTATATCCTCTGTCTTTTTTTTTTTTTTTTTTTTTTTTCGGAACCGGGGATTGAACTCAGGCCCTTGCGCTTGCCAGGGAAGCACTTATTCTACTGAGCTATCTCCTCGGCCCCCTAATTATAACATCTACTCAGCTTTTAGATTTTTTTTTTCTTCCTTTTTTTGTGGCACCAGGGATGAAACTCAGGACCTTCCACTTGCCAGGCTGGTACTTATGCCACTGAACCATCTCCCCAGTCCTAGCTTTTAGATTTTTTCTTTCTTTATTTTGAGCCATCTTTTTTCAATTGTTTTATGCTTTTTTTTTTTTTCTTTTTGCGGAACCAGGGATTGAACTCAGGTCTTTGCACTTGCCAGGAAAGTGCTTATTCCACTGAGCTGTCTCCCCGGCCCTGTTTTATGCTTTTAGCACAGAATATCAACTTTCTAAATTATGGTTGTTTGATACAAGGCAAGGCCTCATTATGTAGCCCAGACTAGCCTCAAACTTGCAGCAGTTCTCCTGCCTCGGCCTGCCTAGTGCTCAGAGTAGAAGCATGTACCACCATGCTCAGCTTCTAAATCTTTTCTTTTACAGCTTTTGGTTTTGGTTTCATGTTTCTATGTGGCAAGTTTTAAATAACCCCCATGATAGTCTCTGACAGCTGAGACCTAATATTAATTGAAGAGGGTTACAGATGGAAGACATTCCCCTCTCACCTGGCTAGTAGCTTTTTTTTTTTGCGGAACGGGGGATTGAACTCAGGCCCTTGCGTTTGCCAGGGAAACACTTATTCCACTGAGACATCTCCCCAGCCCCACTAGTAGCTTTTACATCTTTTCTTTTTATCTCTCTCTCTCTCTCTCTCTCTCTCTCTCTCTCTCTCTCTTTCTCTCTCTCTCTCTCTCTTTTCTGGTGGAACCAGGGATTGAACTCAGGCCCTTGCGCTTGCCAGGCAAGTGCTTGTTCTACTGAGCCATCTCCCCGGCCCCTCTCTTTTTTTTTGACGGTGACTGTGATAAATACATTTTATATTGCAAACAACTATACAAATAATGTCTATTTAAAAGCGTTTCATGGGGGCTGGTGAGATGGCTCAGTGGTCTAAAGCACCTACTTAGAACAAGCTTAGCAAAGCACAGCACAGGGACTGCGGTTCAATCCCCCAGCACCACATGCCAGCCAGCCCCGCCCCCTGGTGGGCTGAGCTGGCCACACACACACACACACACACACACACACAAATAATTAATAAATAAATAAATAAAAAATAAAAGCGTTTCATGAATCACTACTCACCCTACCTCTCTAGGTCATAGTTTGAAATTTCTAAGGAAGTCAAGTGGAATAATTTTATTCTATTTTGTTTTTTAAAAAATAGGAGTTGGGGTGTGGCATGGAGCTAGAGTACATGCTTAGCATGTACCAGAACCTGGGTTCAATTCCCAGCATGCACGGGAATTGATTTAATAACCCATCAAGGGGATCTTAACTGAGAGCTGGAGACCAGAGGAGGCCAGTTTCGCCCTCTCCAGTCTCACCTGCTTCCATGTGGCTGTGGCTCATCTGTCCCCCACTGCAGGGGGCAATGGAGAGGTCAGACGACCACAAATCCACAGAAGACATCAGAGCCTTGTGTCTGGCCACTCAGGCTGAACTAAGCTTTGACTGACATCTAACAGCAAGCTTGGGTTTGGGATTTAAATCCTGAGATTGAGCACAAGGTTCCTTCTAGTATAGCCCTGAAATCCTCACCCTCACTATTTCACTTTATTTATTTAATTTAATTTAAAAAAAATTAGGGGCTGGTGAGATGAATCAGTGGTCTAAAGCACCTACTTGGAACAGGCTTAGCAAAGCACAGGGACCGAGGTTCAATCCCCCAGCACCACATGCCAGCCAGCCCCGCCCCCTGGTGGGCTGAGCTGGCCACACACACACAC
>NW_004524634.1:1297369-1308289 GCF_000260255.1 Octodon degus | reverse complement strand
TTATATCATTATTATTATTTTGGTACTAGGGATTGAACTCAGGACTCTGCGATTGCCAGCCAGGTGCTTATTCTACTGAGCTATCTCCCTGGCCCTCAGGGTCTTACTATGTAGTTCAGGCTGGCCTTGAACTCACTTTTGGAGGGCAGCTATGCTCACCACTATACCACCAACGCCTGTTTGAACTCACTTTTGAAGTTCATGCTGGCTTCAAACCCACTATTATCCTCCTGCGTCGCAACTTCCTGAGTGCTGGATTTACAAGTGTGGGTCACAATGCCCAGCTAATCTCACTTCAATTCACTACTAGAAAACTCTTACCCACTGTGTGATCTGAGAGTTGGCACCACATGGTCACCAGGATCTGCCCCAGCTCAAATCCTTTTGCGATCGGAGCCCAAGAAAAGGATGACACAACATTCTTGGGCAGAAAAACTAATCTGGTGTGTCCTTTGCACATACATTTGTACTGACAGGGGGAGGCCATCCCGACACTGAGGGTGGACAATTACTATGTGGCTTACTTTCAAAAAAAAAGGCTATTGATACTGTTACCAGCTAGTACTAGACCTTACTTTGGTAATGGAAATTAAAGCAGAGGCAAGAATTTGCAGGAAAAATAACTTTAATTGGAAAGCAAGAGAAAATGGTAAAAAAAAAAAAAAAAACACACACACACAAAAAAAAAAAACTGGGCGGGCTGGTGAGATGGCTCAGTGGTCTAAAGCACCTACTTAGAACAAGCTAAGCTTAGCAAAGCACAGGCACCGCGGTTCAATCCCCCAGCACCACATGCCAGCCCATCCCGCCCCCTGGTGGGCTGAGCTGGCCACACACACACACACACACACACACACACACACACAAATAAATATTTAAAACAAAACAAAACTGGGCATGGCGGCACATGCCTATAATCCCAGAACTCAGGAGACTGAAACAAGAGGATCACTCTGAGTTTGAGACCAACCTGAGCTACGTAGTGAGTTTAAGGCCAGTCTGAGCTATAAGCGAGACCCTGTCTCAAACAAAGCAAAGCAAAGGGCTCAGGGAGATGGCTCAGTGGAATAAGTCTGGCCTGGCGAGTACAAGGGCCTGACTTCAATACCATTTCCACCAAAACAAAACAAAAAAAGCAAGCAAGAGAAAATGGTAAGGAACTTTAGTTTGACAGGTAGACAAAATTCAGGCTGGAAAATCTAGAGAAAGAGCTTGAGCTGGCACAGCTAGAGGGGCGCACACTGATGAAAGAATGGAGACCAGTTTTCCAGGGTGCAGTGGTGGGCTGGGGCTGGTTGATCATTACCTCAGCCCTGGGTTCATAGCCGGAGGAACCTTGTGACTTGGGCCAGTTTGGTCACTGCAGGAAGAGTGCCTCCTGGGGTGGCCTGCACAGGGCTGAGCCCCATGATTCCAGTGTCAGGACAATGGCTGGAGACGTCCAGGTAGCATAGGGGGATGTAGGTGCTGTAAATCTGGTCACCTCATTCCGCAAATTCTGAAAACTAGTTACTCTTTTTTTGGTGTCCTTCATACTGAAGGGGAATGAGGTAGCTTAGGTAAATTTAACAGCTAATAAATTTTGTTTTGTCACTTTTCCTAAATAGTTACCATACTTATATCCAAAGTTTTGTAACAGTAAAGGATAGGAAATGAAGTTTGCTTTTAGTTACCTGTGGGGGCCCACAGTGAAGAGTCACAATTTTAGCAAAAACTGCTTTGAAGTACCTGATTACCCCAGAAGAAAATATGAGTTATGCTTTTTTATTTTTGCAGAGCCAGGGATTGAACTCAGACCCTTGTGCTTGCCAGGGAAATGCTTATTCTACTGAGCCATCTCCCCGGCCCCAAGTTATGCTTTTTTAAAAAATTTATTTTATTAGCGTGTGTGTGTGTGTGTGTGTGGCCAGCTCAGCCCACCAGGGGGCGGGGCTGGCTGGCATGTGGTGCTGGGGGATTGAACCGCCATCCCTGCGCTTTGCTAAGCTTGTTCTAAGTAGGTGCTTTAGACCACTGAGCCATCTCACCAGCCCCCCAAGTTATGCTTTTAATGAGTAACAGGTTAAAGGCAAAGGAATTTGTCTGTCCTCTGGCCCTATTGTTGGTCTCTCACTGTGTCAACAAAAAACAAAGAAGCTGTGAGAAAGTCTCAGAAGATACATCAGTACTCAGAAGACCTGAACTCAAAAGTCATCATTCTTTCTGGAATTTCTGTCTTCCCCTCACCTAGAACAGGGGACTGAAACTAAGCGCTCTCTCTCCAGCCTTTCTTTTTTTCTTTTTTTTTTTTTGGTGGAACTGGAGATTGAACTTAGGCCTTTGCACTTGCCAGGCAAGTGTTTATTCTACTGAGCCATCTCCCCGGCCCCTCCGGCCCCTCCGGCCCCTCCAGTCTTCCTTTTTTATTTATTTATTTTTTTGGCCAGCTTAGCCTGCCTTGAGGGCGGGGCTAGTGCAGCATGTGCCGGGAATCAAACCTTGGTCCCCTGCACCTGCCTAAGCAGGCACTTTGGACTGCTGAGCTATCTCACTGGCCCTTTTTTTTAAACAGTCTTACTAAATTGTCCAAGTTGGCCTAAAATTTGCAATCCTCCTGCCTCAGCCTCCTGAGTATCTGGGATTATAGGCCTGGAGCACCATATCCAGCTATTTATCAACCTTCTGTTCTAGGCCATCTCAAAACTCCTTTATGCCTCATTTTTCTTTCTTTTTTTTTTTTTTTTTTTTTTGGCAGAACCAGGGATTGAACTTAGGTCCTTGCATTTGCCAGGCAAGCACTTATTCTACTGAACTATCTCCCTGGCCTCTATGCCTCATTTTTTTCATCCATGAATGTTTATAATAATAGCAGCTTTCTCAGAATTATAGAGAAATGCAGTTGATTTTTTTTTTTCTCCGAATGCCCTCAGGGGTGGTTTGGCTGGCTGGAGTGTTGTGGGGATCGAACTACAGCAACCTGAGGCTGACAGCTTTGTGGAAGCAGCCACTTAAACAACTGAGCTAAGGCCAGGCCCCCTGAAATGCAGTTGAAATCCATAGTAGTATAGTGGTAAGTAGTGGCAGCTCTTGATATATATTGAGGCTTTTCTGATTTTGAAAATCTGTTGAACTACTGGCTATTGAATTTGGATAATGGCTTGTGTCTATAGTTGAACTACAGTTAATAAGTTCAACAGTCATGTATTTATTTATTTTTGAGACAGAATCCCCCTATGGAGCCCTGGCTAGCCTTAAACTTGTAGTGATCCTTTTGCCTCAGCCTTCTGAGTGCTGGGATACAGGCATGTACTATCCCCAGCAATGATTCTAACCGTCCTGAAAGGTGTTCTAGTAGGTGTCTGCCGGATACCTCTAGCAATTGCTTTTCTAGGACTGACAGTGCACGAAAAGTCTCTATGCAGTGAATGCAAACCAAAACTGAACTGAGTGAAATGCACACTGTATATTTTAATTTCCTTTCTTTCAGAGCTGTCAGGGCTTCTGGTAGAGAGAGCGCAGCCAGGCTCACAGGCATCTCTGAGCTTCCCAGATCGTGCGTCCTACCCTGAGCAGTCCTTCACCCACTGAACACCCAAAGGTGCCTCTGGAAGACAAACTCTTGAATAGAAAGCTGGGCGTGATGAAGATGCATTTTTGCCCTTCAGGGATACCGTGAGGTTGCAAGCTGTTTGAGCCTTGCCCAAAGGTGCAACAGTGAGATTGTGAATGGAGCAATCAAAAGCTCAGGTGAAATGTATAGCTAGGAACATTTCCATGAGGCCTTCGCTAAGTGACAAGGCAGTCCTGTTGCCTTTCTTCCTCCCCATGGATAATTTTCTGCAGGGGGCACAGAGTGGGAAGTTGTTGGGCCTTCTCTCAGAAAAGCCAAGGGCTGGATGAGCTCCAGGGAGCCCCAGGCCTGTGTCCAGCCGGGCCCCTGCTTGCCCTGGCAGAGCTGGGAGGACTGCAGGTCCCCAACCCAGGCAGGCCAGCCGGACTCTCTTTCCTGGGAATCTGAAACCTGCATAGCAAGTCTCTGGCCTGGTGAGCCAGAGTGGTATCACGTGGGCCACTGAGCTGTGGCAAGAGGGCCACTGGCTGCCCTGCTCCCCGCCTGTCGCCTGTCTGCTGCAGTTTGTCAGCCGTGCTTTCAGCCCCTGGACCCCACCTGTCATCTCCTCCCATGAAGTCCCATTAAGACTGAGTGGACAAGGTGGCTTACCGAGGATTCAAAAAATAAGCAAAGTACCCAACCAAAACTAAACCACAACAGGAACCATTGTGAATATTACAGTGTCTAAGGAGGAATGACCTGGAGAGGTGGAGAGAAAACGAACTTTAGTTCTTTGTTCTTTGAAACTTTTCCATACCTGAAGTAGTTCTGAGTCTTGATTTTCAGCTGGCCTACTGTATAAGCCTATAAGCTTCTTGGGCCTTAATTTCCTTGACTACAAAGTGGGGATCACCTGCCTCAGAAAGTTGATTGGTTGATTAGTCAAGTGACATTTCTTGTGGTCACTCTGATTATTTTTGCTCATTTCCTAACCAGCAACTGTGTGACAAATAATCGAGACCTCTGGAAATTAGTTTTTAAGGATTCTTTAACTATTAGTGCATTTAAAAAATAAATTAAAAAAATAAAATAAAATAAAGAAAAACAGGAGGGCCGGGGAGATGGCTCAGTAGGATAAGCGCTTGACTGACAAATGCAAGGATCTGAGTTCAATCCCCAGTTCCGCCAAAAAAAAAAAAAAAAAAAAAAAAAAAAAAGAAAGAAAGAAAAGAAAACAAACAGGAATACTTGATTCTTTTCTATGTATTTCTAAGAATAAGAAATTTTAATACTTTCCTCTTTTTTTTTTTTTGTAAGGGGAAACAGATCCTCATACATGCTAGGTAAATACTTGACCTCATACATGCTAGGTAAATACTTGACCTTTGGAATGTGAACTAGTGCAGGCACCATGGAAATCAGTATGCAGATTCATCAAAAACTAAAACTATAAATTCTATTCCACCCAGCTACTCCTTCTAGGTATCTGCTTGAAAGTCTTTAAAACATATTACAGTGAAACAGGCATACTCAGCCGGGCATGGTGGTGCACGCCTGTAATTCCAGCACTCAGGAGGCTGAGGCAGGAGGATCACTGTGAGTTTGAGGCCAGCCTGGGCTACAAAATGCGCTCCAGGCCAGCTTGAGCTGCATAGCAAGACCCTGTCTCAGAAAAGAAAGAAAGAAAGAAAGAAAGAAAAGTAACATGCTTACTCATGTTTCTAGTGGCACAACCATTATAGCTAAATATTGGATGCAGTGTATGTGTTCATCACAAGATAGGTGTATGGAGGACCACCAGGACGCCTCTCCTTGAAAGAAGAGTATTTGGCCTTCCCTCCATGTATTCGCAAGTACAGAGCTGGTTAGGCCCTTTCCTTATCCCCTCACTGGCTTAAGCCATACAAGAGGGTCCAGCCCAGGTGCTGCTGTGTAGTCTTTGACGCACTGCACCAGGTCAGCGATGCCCCGCTTACTACTCCCAAGTAATATGTGTTGGGGCCGGGGAGATGGCTCAGTGGAATAAGCGCTTCCCTGCCAAGCGCAAGGCCCTGAGTTCAATCCCTGGTTCTGCAAAAAAACCCCAAAACAAACAAACAAACAAACAAACAAACGTAATATGTGTGAACTGGGCCAAGAATTACACACCAAAATGGAGGCATGAATGCCAAACACTAGGTCCTGCCTGCCCCAGCCTGTGCTACGCAGATCACTTTTTTTTTTCCTGTGGCGGAACTGGGATTGAACTCCGGCCCTTGCGCTTGCCAGGCAAGCACTTATTCTACCAAGCCATGTCCCTGGCCTCAAATTACTGTTTCTGCCTCTCTGTCTCTGTCTCTGTCTGTCTCTCTGCCTCTGTCTGTGTCTGCCTCTCTCTCTGTTTCCCTCTCTCTGTCTCCCTCTCCCTCTTCCTCTCTGTCTCTCCCTCTTCCTCTCCCTCCCCCGTCTCCCCCACTCCCTCCCCCCCTCCATCTCCCCCTCTCTCCCCCTCTTCCTCTCCCTCCCCCGTCTCCCCCCACTCTCCCCCTCTCAGTCTCTCCCTCCCCCTCCCTCTCTGTCTCTCCCTCTCTCCCTCTTCCTCTCCCTCCCACTCTGTCTCCCCCCACTCCCTCCCCCGCTGCATATCACAGAGCTGAGCTCTGCCTCCCACGCAGTCCAGCTCACAGTTCTCAGCTACTTCCCACCACTCTCACAGCTGCTCATCCGTGAGTGTGAGCGCTCTCCTCTGTAAATTAATAAAACCTGGGTTTGGCCTTGGTTCTGGTTAGCCATCATCGTGGCTGGACTTGGGACCCCCTGGCTCCCCACAACTACAGGTATGCCTTAGTGTCTTTATGCTTGCCATGGGTTTCATTGGAAATGGTAGATTGGAATTAATTTATTGGAATACCAATAATGTTCCCTTGGGATTACAAATATAAACTTCATCGAATAGCAGTGAGGCCTGGGAAGGGCTTTCCTTAGAATGGATAAAAAAAATGGGGGAAGGGCAGGGATATGGCTCAGTGGAATAAGCACTTGCCTGGCAAGCGCAAGGCCCTTTGTTCAATCCCCGGTTCCACAAAAAAAAAAAAAAAAAAAAAAAATGGTATTTATACACAACAGAGTACTACTCTGCCGTAAAGGATAAACTTGAGTTATAGGATAAGTGCTTGCCTGACAAGCGCATGGTCCTGAGTTCAATCCCCGGTAATTGGGGGGAAAAAACCCTATATGGAGCCTTGGTGCCAGGAACTACAAAGGCATCTGGAGGAAGGATACAGTCAGAGGTGGCCAAAGCACTGTGCTCCCTCTGGAACCTATGGTGCCCAGGTATAGACAAGAGACAGTCTGGGAAAGGTCTCTGCTGACACAGAGCTCCAATAGATTAAAAAATGGAATCTGGGGCCAATTTTTTTTTTTTTTTTTTGGTCTTTTTGAGACAGTGTCGCTTTCACTTTGCAGCATGTCTCAAACTTGCAGAGATCCTCCTGCATCAGCCTCCTGAGTGCTGGTATTACAGGCATCCGCCACCACGCCAGGCTAGGGACCAGATTTTGTGTGGCTTCAAAAGCCAGGGAGAGAAGAAGAAGAAAAAAAAAAAAAAAAGCCAGGGAGCTATGACTCTCCCCAACCCGTCTTTCCATTCTACTAATTGTGCTTTGATGACACATGCTCTAATTTCTTCGAAAAGTCGTTTTTTCTTACCTAGAGACTGCAAGCCTCCAAGTAATCATGCAGATAGAACCAACAACAAATGTCCCAGACTCCTTTTGCTGAGATGCACTCGCTCAGCTTGTGAAAGGAGCTCCTGACTGCTGAACTGCAACCTGATGCCCAGCCAGGGCCCATTAGATCAGCTCTCTGGGGAGGGCCCTTGACAACAGCTCCCTCCCTCCCTGCCTCCCTCCCTCTACTGCTTGATTCCTTTTCCTTCTTCCCTGACCACAGCTAGGGGTAGCTCTTCAGAGGGGGGAATATTACAGACAGCTAAATTAGGTAGAAATATAGGGCCAGGGAGATGGCTCAGTAGAATAAGCACCTCCCTGGCAAGCGCAAGGGCCTGAGTTCAATCCCCAGTTCCGCCAAAAAAAAAAAAGAAAGAAATACTATAGGCAGTCAGACAGGGCTGGGCCCTGGAGGGCTCAGCGCAGAAAGATAAGAATACATCAAAATCAGGCTCAGGCCATCTAAAGAAGATTCAAGTTACAGTGGCCAGTTTTCCATACTTCCCTAAGAAAGCTTGAGATTACAGGTACCACCCTTTTGAGATTCTTCATATAAATATGCCACCCTCTCCCACCAAGACTGTAATCCCAGCCCTCGGGGGGCTGAAGCAGGAAGATCACTGAGGGGGCCAGCTTGGGCTACAAAAGATAAAAATTAAAAAAGAAAAAAAACCCAACTAAGATTGTATATTATCAGCCAGGGTTAATAAACTCATCTGCTATGTCCCTGTCATTATTGGATCAAATGATCTAAGTTACCATAGTTTTTTTTTTTTTTTTTGCAGAACTGGGGATTGAACTGAGCCATCTCCCCGGCCCCCTAAGTGACCATACTTGTGATCTTACAATTTTCCTACTCTTTTTGGTGGAACTGGGGATTGAACTCAGGTCAACTCAGGTGCTTGCACTTGCCAGGCAAGCACTTATTCTACTGAGCCATCTCCCAGGCCCCCCCTCCTTTCTTTCTTTCTTTTTTTGCGGAACCGGGGATTGAACTCAGGTCAACTCAGGTCCTTGTGCTTGCTAGAGAAGTGCTTATTCCACTGAGCCATCTCCCCGGCCCCCTTCTTTCTTTTCTTTTTTCTTTTTTCTTTTTTTCTTTTTTCTTTTGTGGTACCAAGGATCAAATTCAGGACCTTGCACTTGCCAGGCAGGTGCTTACACCACCGAGCTATATCCCCGGCCACCCCTCCTTTCTTTTGAGACAAGATTTCTCTATATAGCTCAGTCAGACCTTGAACTCACAGCAGATCTTCCTGCCTCAGTCTCCAGGGTGCTGGGATTATAGATGTTTGCCACACTGCCCAGCACCAGTGTCTTTCTAAGTGACTATAATAGGATGTTGTTTTCAAAACTTTGCAATGATATTCCCTAAAACAAACAAACAAACAAAAAACCCCAAAACATTTCTTTAAGGGCCAGAGAGATGGCTCCATAGAATAAGCACTTGCCCGGTAAGCTCAAGGGCCTGAGTTCAATCCCCGGTTCTGCCAAAAAAAAAAAAAAAAAAAAAAAAAAGTAAAATCCAAAGAGGACTCCCTCCCACTGGGCCTATGTTCTTTCCTTCATTCTGTCGCCATTTCCCCCAGGGCCTGAACGCCACCTCCAGACCTTTGCAACGCTATCTGTATCTGCCTGCCAGATAAAGAGCTCAAAGTCTTTGTAACATCTGACTCCCCCCTGGATACTTTACATGAGGCGGGTGGAGATGGGAAGGGGATAGGGTGATCTGCTGAGGACACAGATGGAAATTTCTGTTCTAAAGGCCAAATCTTGGCTGGGAATGTGGCTCAGTGGTAGCAAGCTTGCCTAGCATGTGCAAGGCCCTGGGTTCAATCCCCAGTACTATAAAAAGAAAAAGGCTGCTAGAGGAGAAAATACTTTGAAAACCTGGCCAGCTTGGATCTGTACGAGTGCAGGGGCCAGCCTGGCTTTCCTGCTGCGGAGTCAGATACCAAATCTAGGCAGAGTTCAAAGGGAAGACAGTGGTGCTCACTGTGTGCCCCGCGCACCGTGCCTTCCCGAGTCCTGCACACAGGTTTATAAAGAGGACAACGCTCCAGGCACACCTGTAACTCTCCCAGCACGCAGGAGGCTGAGGCAGAGGATCAGGATCATCATGAATTCAAGTTCGAGACCAACCTGGGCTAGCTACGTAGTAAGACCCTGGGGCCGGGAAGATAGCTCAGTGACACAGTACAAGCCTGGTAAGTGTGAGCGCAAGGTCCTGAGTTCAATTCCTGGTGCCAAAAAAAAAAAAAACCAAACAAACAAACTCAAAAAACAAAACATAGTAGGACCCTGACTCAAAAAAAAAAAAAAAAAAAAAGTCCGGTAGCGAATAAAGTAGCTGGTATTATATTATTATTATTATTATTATTATTATTATTATTATTATTTTGTATTTACTACAGGGTCTATAGGATCTCACTATGTAGAAGGGTTTGTTTTTTTTTGGAGGCCTGGAAATGCCTTTAGGGCATTTCTGGTTTGCCCTGACTATCTGGGTTTGAACCACAGAAGCTTGAGCTTGAGGGCTTTGTTTTGGCAGGCACTTAAACAACTGAGCTACTGGGCAGGCCCCCGGTCTCACTATGTAGATCGGACTCACAGTAATCTGCTTGTTTTCAGCTTCCCAAGAGCTGAGATTACAGGTGTGCACCACCACGCCAAGTCTAAAAATAGCTGGTTTTTAAAAAGATGTCGATCCAGGGCCAGCAAGATAGCTCAGTGGACTAAGTGCCTGCTTAGGCAAGTTCAGGGACCGGGGTCCCACACACACATGGAAATTTGGAGCCAGGGCTTTGAGATTTCTAGAATCCGAGCAGGTAAGTCTAGCCTGAACCAAATTTGAGAAACTGCTGGAATAAAAAGTGAATTTAGGCTGGGGCTGGGGAGATGGCTCAGTGGAAAAAGCGCTTCCCTGGCAAGCGCGAGGGCCTGAGTTCAATCCCCGGTTCTGCCAAAAAAAAAAAGTGAATTTAGGGCTGGTGACATTGCTCAGTCATATAAGTGCCTGGGTGGCAAGGTCACTGAGACCCGGCGTGGTGGCGCACACCTATAATCCCAGTGCTGGGAGGCTGAAAACAGGAGGACCACTATGGGTCCAATCTGCATAGTGAGACCCTGTACCAAACACATAAATAAAAAATAAAAAGATGCCAATCCAGAAAGAGCCCAAGTTGCCACTTTCCATGGCCCTTCCTCACAGTGGGCTCTGCACATTGGCATCCCTTGGTCATTTAGCGCATCAGCGGGGCCCCGATGGCCATGATTGGGTGGATGAAACGGGCACAGCAGAGGGAGAGCTGGGGTGACATTCACCTTTTGAGTGCACTATGATTTCTTTCTCTCTCTCTCTCTCTCTCTCTCTCTCTCAGTACTAGGCAATGGACTTAGGACCTTGCCACCCAGGCACTTATATGACTGACCAATGTCACCAGCCCTAAATTCACTTTTTTTTTTTTTTTTTTTTTTGTGTGTGGAACAGTGGATTGAACTCAGGCCCTTGCGCTTGCCAGGGAAGCGCTTTTTCCACTGAGCCATCTCCCCAGCCCCAGCCTAAATTCACTTTTTATTCCAGCAGTTTCTCAAATTTGGTTCAGGCTAGGGGCCGGGGAGATGGCTCAGTGGAATAAGCGCTTCCCTAGCAAGCACAAGGCCCTGAGTTCAATCCACTGT
>NW_004524634.1:1295438-1297094 GCF_000260255.1 Octodon degus | reverse complement strand
TTCTCATTTTCTTTTATATGGGATTTGAACCAGAGCCTTCATCATGATCTATATACCCAGCTCCCCCTCAAAAAAAAAAAAAAAAAAAAATTCAGACAGGTTTTGCTAAGTCACTGAGTTGCCCAGGCTGGACTAGAGCTTTCCACCCTCTTGCCTCAGCCTCCCAGAGTGTAGGGATCATAGGTATGAGCCACACCATGCCTGCCTATGTCATTTGTTTGTTTACTTATTTTTTATTTATTTTTGTATTTTTAGAGAAGGGCCTATGGGCTCTCACTACTAGATCAGACTCATAGTGATCCATCTGTTTTTTTTTGTTTGTTTTTTTTTTTTTTGGCAGAATGGGGAATTGAACTCAGGCCCCTGCACTTGCCAAGCAAGCTCTTATTCCACTGAGCCATCTCTCTGGCCCTGCGATCTGCCTCTTTACAGCCTCACAAGAGCTGGGATTTATGTGAGACAGTCTTGCTATGTGGTTTGGACAGGCCTTGAACTCACTATGCCTAAATCTTTTAATCAGGTTAAAAAAACATTTAAGTGGGGGCCGGGGAGATAGCTCAGTAGAATAAGCACTTGCCTGTCAAGTGCAAGGCCCTGAGTTCGATCCCCAGTACTGAAAAAAAAAAAAAGAAAAGAAAAAATGTGGGCTGGTGAGATAGCTCAGTGGTCTAAAGCACCTGCATAGGCAAGCTTAGGTAGGCTCAGAGGACGGCAGTTCGATTCCCGGCACCACATAAGGTGCCAGCCCCATCCTCAGGATGGGCTGAGCCAGCCAAAAAAAGAAAAGTATGTTTCCTGAGGGTGGGTTTTGTGTGTGTGTGTGTGTGTGTGTGTGTGTGTGTGTGTGTGATATCAGGGATCAAACCCAAGACCTTATGCTTGTCTGGCAAACACTTATTCCACTGAGCTATCTCCTCAGCCCCTGTGAGTTTTGTTTGAATAAGACCTTAATGAGTTTTTAGTTGGTTTTGTTTTTCCCTGAGGGTGTTTTATGAATTACTTTTTTTTTTTTTTTCCTTTTGTCAGGGTTTTGCTTCGTAGTCCTGGCTGGCCAGGTAATTCACTGGAATCCTCCTGCCTCAGGCTCCCGAGGGCTAGGATTACAGGTGTGGGGCATGGGGTATGGCCCAGTGGCCGCAGGGGACTTGGGCTTTTATCCTGGGCGTTGTCTGCTGTGTGCTGGCTGCTCCAGCTCTCTCGCACTGTCAGGACATGTGCCTGTGGAGCACGCCGGCCACAGGGTCTTGGTGCCAGGGAGGTCGTTTGGCCTCCTGACTAATAAAGGGGGTTCTGGGTGTGAACAGGTTCGCTTTCTGACCTAGGCTAAGTTACTAAATCAGTACAAAGTGCCTGGCAAGGAGTTGGGCTTGTAGAAAGTGGAGTTATTATAGGTGGCTTTTGTACCTTCATCCTTCCTTGGGCAAAATATCTGATTAAAATTCAATGGTTGCCGGGCATGGAGGTGCACACCTGTGATCCCAGCACTTGGGAGGTTGAGGTAAGAGGATCACTGTGGGTTCGAGGCCAGCCTGAGCTACATAATGAGTGTGAGGCCCAGCTGAGACCTTGTCTCAAAAAAGGAAAAAAAAAAAGAGAGAGAAAAGAGAGTCAAATTTTTTTTTTCTTTTCTTTCTTTCTTTGGTTTTTTTTTTTTTT
>NW_004524634.1:1290378-1295338 GCF_000260255.1 Octodon degus | reverse complement strand
TGCGGAACCAGGGATTAAACTCAGGCCCTTGCTTATTCTACTAAGTCATCTCCCTGGCCGAGAAGAGAGTCAGTGGTTGATGAGATTAGTGCAGCACCATCCAATAGACTGCAATAGTAGTTATGCACTCAATTTCAAATTTTCTAGTAACTATATTTTAAAAAGTAAAAGGAATTGGGGTTGTAGTTCAGTGGGAGAGGACTTGCCTGGCATGTTTGAGCTTCTAGGTTCTATCCCCAGTACTGGAAAAAGAAAGAAAGAGAGGGAGAGAGAGAAAGAAAGAAGAAACAATTGATTTTAACCACAAAATTCATTTGATTCAATATATCTAAATATTATTTATACTCAGGAGGCTGAAGCAGGAGGATTGCTGTGATTTAGAGGCAAATCTGGCTACATTGTGAGTTCAAAGCTAGCTAGAACTATATAGTGAGACCCTGTCTCAAAAAAAAATTTTTTTTTTTCAGGGGCTGGGAGGATGGCTCAATTGAATAAGTGCTTCCCTGGCAAGCGCAAGGGCCTGACTTCAATTCCCCCTTCCACAAAGAAAAAAAAATTATTATTGTCTTTTTTAGACAGGATCTTGCCATGCAGTTCAGATTGGCCTTGGGCTCACTTTTTAGCCCACGCTGGTCTGGAATTCACAACGATTCTCCTGCTTCAGCTTCCCAGTGTTGGGATTATAGGCATGTGCCACCACACCTGACCTTCCTAAAAGTTAAAATAAAAATAAAAATAAAAACTGGGGCCGGGGAAATGGTTCAGTGGAATAAGTGCTTCTCTGGCAAGCATGAGGACCTGAGTTCAATCCTCAGTTCTGCCAAAAAAATAAATAAATAAATAAAATCAAATTTAAAAAACTACACTAACCTAAGGTGGGCTGAGGATATAGCTCAGCAGAATAAATGCCTCCCTGGGAAACACAAAGTCCCAAATTCAGTCCCTACTACCTAAATAAATAATTTTAACATGGATCAATATTAAAATTTAATAAACTATTAGTGGCATATTTTATTTTACTTACTATTTTTATGACAGTCTCACTGTGTCATCCAGGCTGGTCTTGAACTCGGTATGTATCCCAGGCTGGCTTCAAACTTGTGGCAATCCTCCGGCCTCAGCCTCTGTGTGCTGAGATAACAGGCATGCGCCACCCTGCTTAGCAGATGAGCTGTTTCCTCTGCACTAAATCTTTGGGAGTCAGTAAATTTTATTTATTTATTTATTTAATTTTTTTTTTTTTCAGGGAGAATCAGACAGGAGCAGTCAGGGTGTTGCAAGTCCTGACCACGCAGCACATTAATCACGTGTCATGCGGTGCTCCAATCATCATTTTTTATCTGCCCTCCAAAAAGGAGGTACAGGAAAGGATTATCCCACCTGACGATAATTTTATTTATTTATTGTCTTTTTTTTTTCTTTTCTTTTCTTTTCTTTTCTTTTTGGGACAGGGTCTCATAACAGTGCCTAGGCTAGGTTCAAACTTGTAATCTGCCTGCCTCAGCCTTCTGAGTTCGCTCGGATCATAGGCATGTGCCGCTATGCCTGGTTTATGCTTTACATCTCAGTCGAGACTAAGTGCATTTTCAAGTCTTTGACAGTCACGTGCGGCAAACGGCTACCGTGCCTGGAGGGCGCGCTGAGAGCAGAAGTCTCCGCCCCCGCCTGTTCCAGGTTCGCACAATGTGCTCCTCTAGGCTGGGCCCCCATACCTGCTCCTAGGCCATGTTTGCGCAACACTCCACTTTTAGCCTAACACCTACCCCCTGAACCCGGCGCAAACATCCCCGTGCCTTGGCGAGATGACTTGCTTACGTCCAGGACATTTGTGACTCTGAGAGGCAAGTTACATTTTCAGTCTTGATTTTTATAAAAATTGACCCAAAAAGGCATCTTGCCCAGAGGCAGGGTAGGAAGCCGGCTGGAATTCCTCTCTACCTTTCAGTCTTCCTACACAAGCCCCACCCGACTGGGGGCGGAAGTCCTGTGACCCTCGCAGCCGGGCAGCATGAGTCACTGCGGCCACTTGCTAAATCTTAGCTTCAGAATGAGAGCTGCTTTTGTTTTTCATTGAATAGGCAGCCCAGAACACACACACACACACACACACACACTCTCAACAAGACTAAGGATTGGTTCTTAAGTGGAACATGCTATTTGCCATAATGACTGCATTCTTTTTTTTTTTTTTTTTTTTGAGATGGGGGGTCTCGCTATGCAGTTCAGGCTGGCCTTGAACTCACTTTGTAGCCCAGGTTGGTCTCAAACTCAAAATGATCCCCTTGCCTCAGCCCGGAGTGCTGAGATTACAGTCATGTGCCACCACGCCTGGCTCATCCCTGTGATTCCCCCCAACCCCAGTTTCATCTGACTCCGCAGTGAGGCTGGCCTGACCCGGGTCTGTCTTTGGCCTACTCTCCAGTGTGGCCGTCATCTGTCCCAAGACTTTGCCTAGAACCTACGCGATGCTAACTCCCAGATCTTTGTCTTTAGATTTCCTTTTGTGTTTTTGTTTCTTTGAGACAGGGTCTTACTCGGTAGTTCAGGTTGGCCACGATGCTGAAGAAGTTCCAGTAGGAGAGTAAGGATGAGGCCAGTTTAGCCAGGAATTCTGCTCTTCATTGGAAATGTCTGAAAAGAGCCCTGGATGGGAAGGATGACTTTGCTTGGGCCACTATTTGCCATGCATGGATTATTTATTCCTAAGTGTCACTGGGACAATAAATCAGCAATTTTAGGTGGAAAACATTACTAGTTCTCATTATATAGAGTACACAAAATACATTTCTGACTGATTAGATTCAAACATTAAGCAAATGGAAACATAAATTACTAATTTTTTTTTAAAAAAACTGGTTTGTGGTTAGAGAAAAATTTCCCAAGTATGACAGACTCCATAAAGTTAAACATTGATAGGTGCAGCTACTTAATCACTAGAAACTTCTGCAGAGCAGTATAAGAAAAACTGCACAAAAAGAGAAAACAATGCAGTATGTGCAATGAAAGGTTAATATTTTAGCATTTAAAGAATCCCTCAAGTAATAAGAAAAATCCCAATACCCTGATTTCTAAAGTTAAAAAAAAAAAAAAAAAAAATTAAAGGCAATTTGCCAGAGAATTGCAAACAGCTGAGAAAAACTATATGTAGCTTTTTTTTTTTTTTTTTTTTTTTTTTTTTTTAAACTCACTGGTTATCTAAGGAATGGATATTAAAACAATGCTATTCTGGGCTTTTCGCCTGCTATACTGGCAAAGAAAGACCCACTGTGCTTAAGAATGTGGGAGATGAATTTGGAGAAAAACTGCTAATGGTGTGCAGCCACCTTGGACACAAAATTCACTTTGTAACTTTTTTCTTTCTTTTTTTTTTGGAAAGTACTAGAGTCAGCAGTAGGAGGTGACGTTGGAAAGCTCTGCAAAAACTGAAAGAAGAATCTCTGTCACTAAACTCTTAAGTCTGAATTTGTGGTTAGCAAGCATATCCTGTCAGACTGCTAAATTCTAGTTTCTTTTTCATATTCTAAAAGGTCCCCCTGACGGAATGAGGTGTGAGGTGTAGGCTGTTTTCCCTAATAAAGCTTCAACTTCTCAGATGCCCAAGTCCTCGCTGAGGTCCTGAGTGTGGGCTGCCCCACCCCCACCGCAGGGCGCAGTGACTGTGCCATTGGCTCCACGCCGGAAGCCCAGCCACCTGGGCCTCTCCGGGCGAGGACAGGGGAGATGGCTCAATAGAATAAGTGCTTGCCTGGCAAGCACAGGGTCATGAGTTCAATCCCCAGTACCACAAAAAAAAAAAGAAAGAAAGAAAAAAGAAAGCCCCAGGTCTCCAGCCTGTTGATGATGAGGAGCCCACTTCATCAGACACACAATAATAAATCTGCCTTTGTCACCTTGTTCTGGGCCACCAGGTGCTTTCTCTGTAGGCTTCTGACCCCTGTGGGTGGTGTCATCGAAGATCCTCTTAGGTAGGACTCCAGTGAGATTTGCTGTTGTTTTTGGTCTCTTTGAGACAGGGTCTCACTGTGCAGCTCAGACTGGCCCTGAGCTCACTTCATAGCCAAGGCTGGTCTTGAATTCACAAGGATCCTCCTGCTCAGTCTCCTGAGGGCTGGGCTTACAGGCGTGTGCCACCATGCCCAGCACAGGGATTCTGGCTTTCATTGTGAAATACCCAAATAATCAATGCGCTAACAATGGAGAGGTTTTATTAATAGTATAAACACACATATCAGGTATCTCCTGATACCTTCATAGGCCTAACAGACATATTTACACACTGCTAGTGGGAAATGAAATAGGAAGATAACTTATTTGAATTTAAATAGGACAAGACGATGGTCAAATACATACCTGTAATCTCCAGATGCTGAGGCTTAGAGTCAAAGCCAGTCTGAACTATTTAGCAACACCCTGGCTCAAAATACAAACAAACAGGATAAATAAGAGGAAAGGATAAATTAATAAATATAGTGACGTTTTTGGATTGAAGAAAATAAAACCACTTGTACATCAAAAATATTTTCCGATCCACCACATCCCTCCCCCATAAAGAAATCTTTAAGAAAACTGTCTTCCCTCCAACCTGGTTATGGTGGCACATGCCTTTTTCCTGAGGACTGTGGGAGGCTGAGACAGGAGAACTGAAAGTTTGAAGCTAGTAGGAACAACTTAGCAAGCACGTGTCTCAAAATTTTAAAAATTGGCCGGGGATGTAGATCAGTGGCACAGTGCCTGTCTAGGAGTGCAACGTCCTGAGTTCAATTTCCAGCACCCCCAAAAATTCACAATTAAATATGGGCTAGAGCTGTAGCTCAGTGTGAAGGCCCTGGGGTCAACCACACATCCCTGCCAATTTTTTTTTTTTTTTTTAAGGTCTGAGAGTATAATTCAATGATAGAGTTCTTGCCTAGTATGTATGAGGCCTTGGATTTGACTCTAGTATGAGAGAGAGAGAGAGAGA
>NW_004524634.1:1288575-1290278 GCF_000260255.1 Octodon degus | reverse complement strand
TTTTTTTTTTTTTTTTAAGGTCTGAGAGTATAATTCAATGATAGAGTTCTTGCCTAGTATGTATGAGGCCTTGGATTTGACTCTAGAAGGAGAGAGAGAGAGAGAGAGAGAGAGAGAGAGAGAGAGAGAGAGAGAGAGAGAGAGAGAAACAAAAAAGGAAAAAAACCCAAATGCCAAAAGGCTAATACACTGAAAATGTTTACTTCGATAGTGCTTGCCTATGGAGTGCACGGCTCTGCGTGTGTTACTGGCCACTTAGGTTCTTAAGCTCAGGGTCATTTGCTCACTGCTGAAGAAATCAAAGGAGGCACATATAAACAGCAGCAAAAAATTGATTCAAGGGGCTGTGGAGATGGCTCAGTAGAATAAGTGCTTGCCTGGCAAGCGCAAAGGCCTGAGTTCAATTCCCGGTCCTGCCAAAGAAAAAGAAAGAAAGAAATTATTCAAGGCTGGCTCTGCAGAAATGGAAGGGTACCATTGACTCAAATTAGCATCTCACCATGTACAAGTGGGTTGGGGTAAGGGTGATTCCAGGCAGAAATAGAGGGGTTCAGCTGCGTTTTGACCCTTCCTGACCAGCCCTTCTCCCTTGCCTAAGACAAGGAAATAGGACCCAACTCCCAGTGCAGCATCTGAACTGTCCTTCTATTCAGCTACCTGGGCAGGAGCTCTGAGCAGCGCTGAGCATAGGCCTTTGTGCCCAGGGCTGAGGAAGTCTGGAGAAGTCACTTAGTTCCAAAGGAAAAAAAAAAAAAATCTCAGAACAACTAATTTGAAGACAACATTATGCAATACAGCAGCCATTGTTGAACTCCTATTGTTTTGTGTGGGGAAGTTCTGTATCATTTCTTTTTACTATTTTGTATTGTCTTTAGATAATTTAAAAAAAATTATTTTTCAAGTTCCATTTTGTCCTGGATGTTACAGGATGAGTCACCAGGACCAGCCAAGAAGAAAGGATCAATAAATGAGATGCTCACTCCAGGAAAAGAACAGGCGAAGATATGAAGAGGCAGTTCACAAAAGAAAAAAAAAAAAAAAATCTAAGTGCAAAAACCATGAAAAACCTGGTACTCCCCTCAAAAAACATGAAAAAAGTTTCAGAATGACTAGAAATTAGAGAAAAGTCATACCATCAGGAAAGTGATCTTGTTTTGCTTAGCAAAGGCTACAAAAAGAAAGAAAGAAAGAAAGAAAGAAAGAAAGAAAGAAAGAAAGAAAGAAAGAAAGAAAGACAAACAGAAAAGGTGAGGCCCAGTGTAAGCGGCGGTGCAGGCGGAGGCCATCACTTCCTGAGCCACATCCTCTGGTGAAGCAGCTCTGCCCAGAGCACCGTGCCCCCAGGTCTCCCTGAAGTGCCCTTCAGGACTGAGAGGTCAGCACTCTGGAGAGTACTGAGATGCTCTTGGCCCATTTCAGTCTCCTTGGGCTGGAGGCACGGAGCGCAGTTGTTGGAGGCTGTCACCGTAGCACAGCAGAAGCCCAGGTGAGAGGTTGCCAAAACCGAGCCACTCTTCTCACTACTTTTTTCTTTGGAAAAGTTATTTTTAATAAAAACATCCCTTATGTTAGCACTTAATGGGTTTACTACTGTTTAAAATCAACTGCCACGGGGGCCTGGCCTTAGCTCAGTTGTTTAAGTGGCTGCTTCCACAAAGCTGTCAGCCTCAGGTTGCTGTAGTTCGATCCCCACAACACACCAG
>NW_004524634.1:1278029-1286925 GCF_000260255.1 Octodon degus | reverse complement strand
TTTTTTTTTTTTTTTTGGCGGAACCGGGGATTGAACTCAGGCCCTTGCGCTTGCCAGGGAAGCGCTTATTCCACTGAGCCATCTCCCCAGCCCCTATTTTTCAAATGCAATTATACCTAAATACTGAGGTTTTAGTTTAGGAAAAAACACCTTCTATGCTTGGCCTATGTCTGACAGAGAGGGCTTTCCCGCCTACTGAGGCTCCGTGCCATAGGTTTGCTGCCACTGCCGTAGATACTAGCTAGGCATCGGGGCCAACTGCGTATGTGTGCATTTAAGGATGTTGAAATTGTGCCCATCTAGAAACTAAAGCCCTACCCCAGTTCATCGATATTCACCTGTAACTCCAGCATTTGGGAGGGTGAGGCAAGAGGATCCCAAGGTCAAGGTCAGCTTAAACTACATAGTGAGACCTTTTTTTATGAAACAAACTCCCACATATACCTTCCCACAAAAAAGGTAAAATATAGAAATTTCATCTCACATACTCTCACAGGTTGTAAGGAGATGAAGGGAGAGATGTGCTGGCCGCAGCTGGCATTGCTTTGTTGACTTTATACCTCAAGTTAGGGTCTAAAAACCTAGCTGTGAACGCAACATAAATGGACTCTAAAATGCCTGTCCTCATCTGCCAAGTTCCCCTGCCTGGAATAGCAAATGTCAACTCCTCAAGTAATATTCAATTTGTACAATAGATTACAAACCCAGAAGGGAGAAAGGCAGAAGGGCTGGGGCTGTGGTCCAGTGGAACAGCACTTGCTGGAGATCTGATCTGAGTCCCATCACTCCAAAAACAAAACACTACCCTCACCTTCCCCACAAAACAGCTAAAGCAAAGCACAGATTTAGCATAACCCAGCCATTCCATTCCTAATGACACACACAAGAGAAATGAAGATGTGTCCACACAGACTCTGGTACAGGAATGTGTATAGCAGTATTATTCATAGTAGCCAATAGGTGGAAATAACCCAAAAGTCCCTCAACAGATGAACAGGTAATACAGAGGTGGTGGGTTGCCTGTGTATTCTATGACCAGATCACACTTGAAAGTACAAATTCAAGTATTCTAAAAGCACAGCCACGAAAAGGGAAATTGTACTCCCCCATGGATGAACCTTAAATCAGAGAAATCAGACATAAATAGCCACACATTGTATAATAACATATACGTGACACGTCTAGGACCAGCAAATATACAGAGATGGAAAGTAGATTGTGCTTGCCAGGGACCAGGGTGGGTGAAGGATGGGAAATGAATTGTAACGGGTACATGGGGAAGTTATTTTAGGGGTGACACGTCTGGCATGGTTGATGATTTTACCACTTGTAACTATATTTAAAACCACTAAAAACAGGCGTGATGGTACAAGACTGTCATCCCAACACTCTAGAGGCTGAGGCAGGAGGAGGGAAGGTTTGAGTCCAGCCTGGGCAATTTAGGGGTGTAGCAAGACCTTGTCTCAAAATTGGAAAAAGGGCTGGGGATGTCACTCACTGTGAAGGCTCAACCATTGGTACCACAGAAATGAAACAGAACACCCAACTCACTAAATTATGTACTTTAAAATGGCAAATTTTAGCACTGGGCGTGATGGCACACGCCTGTAATCCCAGCACTCAGGAGGCTAAGGCAGGAGGATTGGAGGATCATTGGGAGTTCCAGACCAGCCTGGGCTACAAAGTGAGTTCCAGGCCAGCCTGAACTGCATAGCAAGACCCTGTCTCAACAGGACAAAAAAAAAAAAAGGCATATTTTGAGAATGAGGATCTAGCTGAGTTGCAGAGGACATGGTTTAGCATTTACAAAGCTGTAGGTTCAATCCCCAGCAACAAAACAAATATAAAATAAAAATAAGTAAAATGAGGAGTTATTGCTAGGGAGATAGCTCAGTGGAATAAGTGCCTGCCTGGTAAGTGGAGGGTCCTGGGTTCAGTCTCCAGTAAAAAAAAAAAAAAAAAGTTATGTGGTATGTGAATATCTCAAATTTATAAAAAGAAAGAAGTCAGGCTGGGGAGATGGCTCAGTGGAATAAGTGCTTCCCTGGCAAGCGCAAGGGCCTGAGTTCAATCCCCAGTTCTGAAAAAAAAAAAAAGTGTATATACAGTATGAAAAATATCATCTTTAAAATGAAATCAGGGCATGATGGTGTACATCTATAATCTAGCACTTGGGAGGCTAACGCAGGAGGACTGCCATGGGTTTGAGGCCAGCATAGACTACTTTAAGTTCAAGGCTTGCCTGAACTACATGACAAGACTTTGTCTCAAAAACTACAAAAAAAAAAAAAAAAAAAGTATATATGTTTAAAATAGAAATGTTGCGGGCCTGGCCCTAGCTCAGTTCAAGTGGCTGCTTCCGCAAAGCTGGCAGCCTCAGGTTGCTGTAGTTTGATCCCCACAACACTCCGGGCAGCCAAACAAGCCCCGAGGACATTCGGAAGAGCACACGTCTGAACTCCAGTCACGCCGCAACATCTCGTATGCCGTCTTCTGAAAAAAAAAAAAAAAAAAAAATCCATAAAATAGAAATGTGAATTTCACCTGTACTACACATTCATGTATCTTCTATAAAAATGTGTTGCTTTCTTAATTGAAAAATTGGACAATACAATTTTGTATGTGGGGGGGTACTAGGGATTGAAGTCAAAAGTATTCTACTGCTAAGCTACATCCCCAGGCTTGCTTTCTTTTTTTTTTTCTTTTTTTTTTTTTTTTTTTTGTCTCAGAAGCAGGGATTGAACTCAGGCCCTTGTGCTTGCCAGGGAAACACTTATTCTACTGAGCCATCTCCTCGGCCCCTCCCCAGGCTTTCTTAAATTTAGTATTTGGAGACAGGCTCTCACTAAATTACCGAATGGCTCAAACTGGGCTTGAACTTGAGATCCTCCTGCCTCAGCCTTCCAGAGTACTGGAATTACAGGTGTGTGCCACCATGCTTGGCTTAGGCAATACAATTTACTAAAAACACAGTAAAACAACGTGCGGACTGTCCATTCTGACTCTTAGAGGCAGTTTTCCTGGCCTGGTGAGAAAATCCAGAGAAGTGTCTCAGAGAGCAGCCGGGTGTGTGGCACCTGCCACACTGCAGTGTCTGGGTATCAGCTCTGCAGGCTGTAAACTGTGGCCAGGGTCAAACTGCTTAATGGTTGACCACCTAAGTTCTTCTTGCCTGTCAACAGGGCTCAGAATAGTATGTTTGCCCCAGAAACCTGGAGATCCAGGACAGTAATTCATTGAAATGCTCAGGGCAGTGCTTTGGGGGTGGTGGGGTGCAGTCGCCTCAGCCCCCTCAGTGTGCGGCACCTGTTGGAGGCAGGATCAGCCTTGGGAGCAGGAGGGGGGCTGCTGTCACTTTGTCTCTATCTAGAGGACACAAGGTCCTGGGGTAAGGGGAAGTCAGAGCCCTCACTGCTGGGGCAAGAGGGCAGGGCGGAGGAAGGAAGGGGGCCTGGGTCCACCTTTGGGGACTAACTTCTCTTCCAGTGTGATCTCTAGCACGGGCCCCTTCTCCATCCTTTCTGTTGTTTGTTCTCTTCCCCGCAAAATCTAAAGGGATAGGCACAGCCCGGGATGTCAGAGCCAGTCTTCCTGGAGGTTCCTTTCTTTCTCCTTCCTCCTCAATCTGCCCCAAATGCCAAGCCAAGGCTTGTTGCTGCAGCTCTAGTTAACTTCCGCTTTCTTGGCTGGGTGTTTGCAGCAGGCCTGTGTGTCACAAGCAGGTCCGTGGCAGGAGGCAGAAGCAGGGATGGGTGCCCACAAAAGCTGCATTCTTTTCCAAGGCAGGCAAGCATAGTGGACTCTAAGACAGGGTCTTGCTGTGTAGTCCAGGCTGGCCTTCAACTCACTGAAATCCTCCTGCTTCAACTTCCCAAGGACTGGGATTACAGGCCTGTGTCAACACATCCAGCAATCCCCTCTTCTACTCATAGTCCTGTCTTATCTGTACCTTTTTCTGCTTCTTGCTTGTTCCTTATTATCCTACTTTCAGTGAGCTTCCTTTCAAAAAGACCAAAACAATACATTCTCTTAATGAATAGAGGGATTTGTTCTAATGGTGTTTGTAAATAGGATATAAAGTCCGCCTCTTGTACAGCAATTAACCACTAGGAAGAATGTATGCAATGTGTTAATTATTGAAACTGTCCTACCAATTTGGTTTGAAACTGTCTCATTGCTATTTGTTTCTCAATAAAATTATGGAAAAAAAAAAGACCAAAACAAGCCAGGCTGGTATTATACACCTGTAGAACTATAATCCCAGCAGTCTGGGGAGGCTGAGGCAGGAGGATCAGTATGAGTTCAAGGCCATAGTGAGAGCCTGTCACAAAAACTAATGAAGCAAAGTAAAACAAAAACTGAAAACAAGGGGCCAGGGAGATAGCTCAGTAGAATAAGTGCTTCCCTGGCAAGTGCAAGGGCCTCAGTTCAATCCCCAGTTCTGCAAAACAAAACAAAACAAATGAAAAAACAATCTTACCTGATGCTCCCCTGCCCAACATCTAGTTTTGGCCCTATTTCTTTCTCTCCTTTGTACTATCAAGTTTTCTAACATCCACAGTCCTCTTTCAAGCTTTTTCTTTTTTTGTCTTTTGAGACAGCTATATAGTTTAGGCTGAGTTTGAGCTTACTTTGTAGCCCAGACTGGTTTCAAACTCACAAAGATCTTCCTGTCTCAGCCTCCTGAGTGCTGGGATTACAGGCATGCATCATCACATTTCTCTCCAAGCTCACCTCATCTGTTGATATCATCCTCCCCTGTATTCCTTTGGTCTTTATTTTTTTATTTTTTTGGTGGAACCGGGGATTGAACTCAGCCCCTGGCACTTGCCAGGCAAGTACTTATTCTGCTGAGTTATCTCCCCAGCCCCCAGGTTGTTTGACTTAGTGAGATTCTGTCTTAAAATTTACAGTTTAAAACAACAACAAAAAAAGGCTGCAGATGGAGCTCTGTACAAAGGCCTTGGGTTCAATGCCTATACCAAAAACCAAAACCAAAACCAAAACCAAAAAACCTCCCAAATTTAGAATTCTGCTTGAATATATAGCTTATAAATAAGGAGATCAAAACAACATACATGTAATTCATAAATAAACATGTAATAAGCACATATTCTAAACTTGGCATTACAAGTCTAACCTTTTCAGAAAATGTCTGGAGACTACTGGCTTTCAGGATAAAACTCAAGCCCCTTCTCTCTCTCCATGTGGTAGTGGGTATGGAAGCCAGGGCCTTCATACTGAGGTACATTCCCAGCACCCCCTCTTTTTTTGTTACTGGGAGTTGAACTCAGGACCTTGCGCTTGACAGGCCGGCATTTGTGCTGCTGCCAGCCCCTTTGAAATTAAAAAAAAAAAATAAATAAATAAAATTTATTTTTTGCTGTATGAACTGTATTTTCCATTTTATGACTTCTTCCCCAGGAGATGGTTTATCTTCATCCACGAAGACGAGGGTGCTCAGGGGCTTTGGTGGGTTGTGGGGCAGCGCCCGCAGGCGGCCTCTAAGTCTGGGTCTCGGGAGAGCCCCATTCCTGACATTGCAGCAGACAGTGCCGCCACCCAGCAATGCAGCACCTGGGAGGCGCATACTGCCAAAGGCCGTTCCACTCCGAAAAATGTCCCTGATGGTGGTTTCTACACTACTCATTTTCAAATGATGAATTTAAGCCTATCCATGGGATAAGGCTTGGTTCACATAGCAGATAGGCGGCACATGCCACTGCCCTTTTTGCCATGATTATTGTTCCTGCTTTTCTTGCTTGTCATTTTGGAAGCAAGGACCCAAGATTTGATTTTTTTTTTTTTTTGTGGAACTGGGGATTGAACTCAGGCCCTTGTGCTTGCCAAGCAAGCGCGTATTCTACTGAGTCATCTCCCTGGCTCAAGGAGCCACGATTTAAAGTTATTTTAGCGCCCGGCATGGTGGCGCACTCCCGTAATCCCAGCACTCAGGAGGCTGAGGCAAAAGGATCACCTGAAGTTTGAGACCAGCCTGGGCTACATCCACAGTGAGTTTTGGCCAGGCTGAATTATAGACTGTCTCAGAACAAAACAAACGATTCAAAAGATTATCATCACTTCATCAGCTTTGAACCGTTTCTCCCTCTTTCACTCAAGGGCACTATTCTTAAGTCATTATTCCAGTTTTTCCTCTACTGCTTCCACTGTTCGTTTTGTTTTCTTCACTGGCTGCTTTTTCCACAGTCATTCTATAATTTTATTTTCTTTTTTTTTTTTCTTTTTACTATTCAGTTCAGACTAGCCTTGAACTCAATTGAAAGCCCAGGCTGGCCTTTAATTTGCATATTCTCCTGTCTCAGCCTCCTGAGGGATGGGATCACAGGCATGTACCACCATGCCCAGGGTTTATTTTTAAATTTAAATAACTTTAATTTGATTTTGTGGTGGTGGAGATTCAACTCAGGCCCCTGTGCATGCCAGGCAGTCACTCTGCCACCAAACTAAACTCTAATCCCATGAGTGTCAGCCCCTTTGAGCCCTTGCTGGCCATGTGGGGTGATAGGACAAGTAGCTCCCTCCCTCCAGACTCAGTAACTAGCCCTTTCCCTTGTTTGCCGGTCTGTATGTAGTTTCCTGGCTTCCTATTCAGTGGGCAGCGTTTCTGCCTGCATACGCTTCCAGCCTGCTTGGATTCACTGCACCTCCTCCTTCCCATCCTCTTTAGCTGCATACCCAGCTTCAGCCTTTCTGGCCTTGACTGGGCTGTTTCCACGCACTCCTATTGTTACCACTTGCCTGCCTGTGTTAGAACTGGTTTATTCTGGGTGTGGTGACACAGGCATGTAATCCCAGCACTCCTGAGGCAGGAGGATCAACACAAGTTCAAGGCCAGCCTGGGCTACATAGCAAGTTTAAGGCCAGCAGAATGAGAGACTGTCAAAAAACCAGAAACACTGCTTCTTTGTTGAGGCAGTTTTCCAACTGCTCTTAGTACCTTTTGTCTCTCTGTGGTATAATTCAATTTATGCCTGGCTGCCCAATTTACAACTTGCCAGTTTTTCCCCATTGAAGGATACAGTGGGGAGAAATGTGAAGAAAGTTGAGTACTTTCACCTGTGTGTGAACTACTTCACCTGGTAAGCTTCAGGACATTATTCAGCACGGCAGGTGAAGGTTTATTACACACTTGCCTGCTTTGTGCTCATTGTAGAAGATACCGTGCCACCCCTGGGTCTTTACCAGCGTCCCCTCCGTCACCCCTTAGCCTCTCAGCAGCTCATGCAGTAGACACTTTGCTTCCTTTCCTACTTCTCCTCCCACCCCTCTGTACTGAGATTGAACTCAGGACCTTTTGCACTAAGCTGGATCTCCAGCCTTATCTTTTTAGTATCAAACCTAAGTTGCCCAGGGTGGGCTTGAACTTTGGGGCCTTCTGCCTCAGCCTCCAAGCGCTGGGATCACAGGCATGTGCCAGCCACCAGCCAGGCCTGCCTGCCCCTTTTTCATAGCCTTCTCTGTTTGGATGAAATTCTAGGCAACTCCTAGACAGAGGTCTTTTGTAATCTAAAGTTTATTAAGTTTACCATGTTCTAAACACTGTTCAGCTTTAACTACATGTTCCCACTATTTTCTCTGGTGTGTATACCTTCAACACTTTGAGGTTAATTTGTGCAGGGCCCTGTGGCAGAACCCAAATGTGAAAGCAGGTCCATCTCCAGAACTGAGCGCCTTTCACTGTGGGCATGTGTGACCCCCAGCTGAAATGCATGGCCATCTTACCTGAAGGGACTCTCACAGCCCAGCCTTAGCCCCCAGAAGCGATGTTTTGTAGAGAAATCTTCAACCCGTGTACATCGTGGTTCATTCTCCAACACTCAACTTCTTTGACTCCTGCCCAATCCAATTTCCCTTCTCTGGTTCAGTCTAGTTCCTGCAGCTGATGTGCATGTGATGAGAGAGGCGTTACCACTAATCTTTCTCACTTGAGAAAGTGTGGCACTCAAGACTTTTGGAGGTGGTTTGCTAAAGATGCAGTTTTCTGATAATTCTCAGGTTAGAAGCAGAAATCTGCATTAACACTCCGGATATCCCCAGGCTGGGGCCAATGGATATTGCCTTCAAGGACTCCCCGTGTAGGTGGGGTTATTTCCTGGTAGGAGACCCCCTAAGCACTGCACTCAGGTGAAAGTGGAAGCAACTGGGCCTTTTGTTTCTGGATACACTGCCTGACAGGTGTAATAACATCTTCTGACAGGCTGCCTGCCACAGGTGCGTGCTTGCCACGTGCGTCGCCGGTGGGTACCATCCCCCACCCCTCCATCCCCACCGCCACCCTGCAGCTGTTGTCCTCCTACCCACCCCTCGCCCTCATCCCCTGCCCCCTCCCAAGGGTCCTCCCCCCTCCTAATATTTCATTGTCCCTGGCTAAGTTTTTTCTTGTGGGATGGGGCAGAGAGGCCTGGTTAGGTGGAGAAGGCTCTCCATTCATTAGATCCTACGAATGGGTAACTTTTTCCCACCTGAGAAAGCCTTTCGCTTCTTACCAGACTTGGGCAGAGGCCCCTCTCCGGAACTTGGGTGGAGCTCATTCCCGAAGAGGCCCTACACCTCCAAACCTCCCAAAGCAGGCTGCCGTGTTCCTTTGTTGGGGGCAGGAGGAATGGATTCTGACCGATAAGGTGGCAAGGCGCGTCAGAGAATACCACAGGCCCACCCTTCTCCCTCTACCCCGCGGGGACTTGACGCTAAAAGGGAAGGAGAAAAAAAGGCACCAACAAAGAATTTAAGATAGTAATTCCCAGCTTTTTCAAATATGAAGCATTTTTTAACCAATCCATTTTTTAATTCTTAAATTCTTGACATTACAGAACTAAACTGAAATTAACATTCCACTCTTACATTTCTTATCGACAAACAGAAAATCCATGAGCCA
>NW_004524634.1:1272741-1276564 GCF_000260255.1 Octodon degus | reverse complement strand
GGGCGGGCGGGTGGGCGAGGGCGCGGCGGTGGCGACTCCGGCGGCAGCCTCGGCGGTCTGGGCGGGGCGGGAAGCCCGCTTTCAACCCCGCGTACCCTCTGACCCCGGAAGTGCTTGCTGCGCAGGACCCCTTGAAAAAAAAATGAGGACCCGTCTGTTTTAGGTCACAAGATTGCGCCAATCCCCAAACAGCACTTAAAAAAAAAGCCTTTTCATACTGCAGTGGTGAAGATAATGCACATGATAGGTGGAAGCTCTGAGTCCGGCAAAGTTTTAAAGTTTTAATGTATTTTGTTAACTATAACGGCGCCGGCGGGTGACTGAAAATATTAGTGCTTTATACGGAAGACACACATCATTTTTCTGCTTTATCAAAAGGATTTGTATGCAGAAGGACACGGGCAACCCTAGCGGTCACTGCAGGCGGCCTTTGGGACGCCGCGGATTTTAAAACGTGCGCGTGAGGTAGTCAAGGCGCATGCGCCAGGGTGTGGGCGATTCGGGAGGGGCCGCTGCCGTCTTCCGGGGGGGAGGGGCGGCGAGGCGCGGCCTGGCGGGCGGGTGCGCGCGCGGGCGGGCACGTGGGGCCCCTTTCGTCCCCACCGTCCGGGCGCCCCGCACCAGCCCCCACCCCTGCCCCGGCCCCGCGCGGGAGGCCGCTGAGCTCGAAGACCCAGTCCCACCCCGACCCCGCCACTGCCGGAGTCTCGGCCTGGCTGTTTTTACTTAGTGTTGGAAACACCGCCATAAAAAGAATGGCGTCCATTTACATAATGCTTTGTTTGCATTCTGCGGGTTTCTTTTCGGTGAAACCTACAGAAACCCCGCCTCCTGCCCTCAATGTTGTTTCAACCGCCCTAGTCTCGTCAGACTCTTCTGTGGAGACTGCTTGTCCATGGGGAGCCGAGCGGGGTTTTGAGGGGTTACTGCAGGCTTTCCCGCGCGGCCCGCTCTCGCTCCCGCAGCTGCCTTTCGGGCCTACTCGCGCCTGACGCAGCCGCCGCACCCCGCTCTCCGGGGGCGGCCCCGCCATCTTGGGCATCCTTTCCTGCCGCGTTCCTCGCGCTAGGAAATGCCGCTCGGGACGCTGCCGAGGAAGTTGGAATTTTCCCCCTTACTCGTTGGGCTAAACCAGACCGGAGAAGGTCGTGCGAGCACGGTGTATTACAGTCCCGCGGAGAGCGGCTAACGTGGCGCTCCTCCGCCTACCCCCTTCCTTCCCCGCGGTGGTGGCCGCCATGTTTATTGAACACAAAATGGCGACACGTGGCCTGAATACGTTGCTGACGAGAAATTGGGGTCGCCCCGAAAACTCTAGAACGCGCCCCTTCTCGTTTATTCCCGCGCCCCGTATTTCTTTTTTTTTTTATTTTTTATTTTTTTCTTCCCCCCCCCCCCGTATTTCTTGATCCCTCCAAGATAAAAGCCCGCATCCTGGACCGAAGCTAGCCCTGAGAAGCTTAGTGCTTTTTCCTGCTCTCCTTAATTTGTAATGGAAGTGGAATAAATGTAAAATACAGGCACAATACTGACCCTCTTGCTCATTTTAAATTTAGTAATGGATAGTGGGGGACAGTACTAAGGAAAAATTTTACCACCCTCCCCCGCCCCCAATACCAAAGCACTTAGTTTTAAGGAATGAGGTGGGAAATTCTCTTTCCTAGACCTCAGGTATGGGCTCTTATGCTGGAGATAGCAAGATATTGGTTTTATATAGTCTAAAAGAATTTTGCTAAAAAGACACTAAGACTGGTGACTTTCATAGGCCCGCTGGCTAGTGACCTACAGTTTGCCAAAACTAATGCTTACTTTTATAGTCTAGA
This sequence comes from Octodon degus, assembly GCF_000260255.1. Classification (NCBI taxonomy): domain Eukaryota; kingdom Metazoa; phylum Chordata; class Mammalia; order Rodentia; family Octodontidae; genus Octodon; species Octodon degus. The sequence goes on along the minus strand of NW_004524634.1, from coordinate 1,274,741 downwards.
AGAGACATTCTATGCTAGGTGTTATGCTGTGCAGTATCTTTAATTTTTCACGAGATCCTCAGAGGAGGTATCGCCATATCTGACTGTTCTTCTTTTTAATTTAACAGAAGACGACCTAAACCTTAAACCTAGAGAGATGGGGTGACTAATTCAAGGTCACACACGTTGGGAGTGGAACCCAGACCTTCTGATTTCCTTGCTGGTGAGCATGTTTTTCAGGCTATCCTGTAATTCACACTATTCTGTAATTTTGGAATTTAAATGCTGTTTTCGAGAGGTAGATGAGCCCTTTCTCTGGGGTTAAAGGAACCCTCGGGTAACCCTTTGTTGTGTGGTCATTCCCATTTGTATCTGGAAACCTCAATTTTTTTGTTGCGTGGGACACCTGTATGAGCTGAAATACTGTTTTATAGGGTGTCTGGGTGAGAATAAGGAGGCGGAAATGACTCAGCCCTGCCCAATCAGGTATCTGTCATTCTGTCCTTGTCTGTGGCTCATTTAAGTCTACCTGGCTCTGTTTGGACGGAGTGAACAGTTGTCTGTATGACTCATGGCTTCCTGCAACTATTTGTTTGCTTGATTCCTGTCTTCCATATCTCAGTCCCTTAACCAGGAAAAAATAAATTATTTTACTTTGGCGAGGCTCCATTTCTCTGTAAATATTGACAGAGTATGACAAGAGTGTTAGATCAGTCATAGTCTGTGGACTCTTCAGTGTAACACATAACTAGTGGGCTTGGTGACAGATACATACCTTAACAGAGCTCTGCCTGTGTGGGTAGTATCAGGTAGAGGGAGAGAGGGGCTTTTTGCTCCTGGCGTTTATACCATATATCAAATTTCGCACCGTGCTTTCACATTTTTTTTTTTTTTTTTTTTTTTTTGCGGAACCATGGAGTGCTTTCACATTTTATAAAACTCTGCAAACGATTTTTTTTCCTGCAAACGATTTTAATAGATATGTATGTAACAGTAAGGTTGGCAATAATAACATTGAGGGCTTAAAGCATAGTAGGACTGTTAGTTAGAAGTTATTATTTTTTATGTATTTGGTACAGGGCCTCGCTATGCAGCCAGCTAGGACTCATAGTGATCCTCCTGTCTCAGCCTCCCCAGTGCTGGATTGCAAGGCATGCACTACCACGCCTGGCCAAAGGGGCCTATTTGTTTATTTTCCATGTGGAAAAATTGAGCTTTATTTGAAAAATGCAGACATGGTGCTCTCCTGCCTAGCAATGTCTGCCTTGGGGTAACCTGGAGTCCTGGTAAAGATAAAATCACACAGTGCCAGAGGAAGTTGAAAGACAAGGGGACCATTGAACTATTGTAGGTTGTGACAAATGTGTACATTTAATCCTCACAATCTCCTGAAATGATTGGTGATATTATTTCCATTTTTATGTAAGTACAGCTAGGTGAAGAAATTTTTTTTCCCAGCCAGGTCTCTCTGTAGTTCAGGCTAGTTTCGAACTCACTTTGTAACCCAGGTTGGCTTGGATTCGTGGCAGTCCTCGTAAGTGCTGAGATTACAGGCATGTGCCACCATGCCCAGCTCAAGTGAAGGAATTTGTTTGAGATCACATAAAATGGTAAAGTAAGCACTTGAATGTAGACAGTCTGAATCCAGAGACTGCATGTTTAACCACTAAGGTAGATGTGGTCTTTGCAGAGGCCCTTGTCATATAGAGAGATAGAGGAAAATAGAGACTTTCAAAAAAATTTATTTGGTACAGGGTCTTTGCTGTGCAGCTCAGACTCCAGTGATCCTCCTGTCTCAGCTTCCCCAATGTTGGGATTATGGGCATGTGCCACCTTGTGGTTTTTTTTTTTTTTTTTAATATATTTATTTACTTAATGTCTGTGTGTGGCCAGCTCAGCCCACCAGGGGGTGGGGCTGGCTAGCATGTGGTGCTGGGGATTGAACCGCGGTCCCTGTGCTTTGCTGAGCTTAGCTTGTTCTAAGTAGGTGCTTTAGACCACTGAGCCATCTCACCAGCCCA
>NW_004524634.1:1270751-1272521 GCF_000260255.1 Octodon degus | reverse complement strand
CCCTCCCCCCCGCCAAAAAAAAAATCAGGAGACAGGAGGACTCAGTTGTCTATAATTGAGAGTATCCTGATTCAGAGTGCTCTGATTCTCTAAATCTGTTTCATTTTTACATTCCTTAAAAAAAAATTGTAACCATCAAATCTATTTTAATTGCTTTCTGGCTATTATTTCTTTGATTTCCTCTTAACTGAGTACCTCTAGACCTTAGTACAGTTCTGTAGTGAAGTCTTCCCTTTCCCAGCTTCTCCAGTTTTCTGCCTTTCTTCTTATCTTAGAATCCTTTTTTTTTTTTTTTTTTCCTGTAGTGGTCCACATTTTACTGCTGATTAATTTGTATAGTGATATTTCTTGTTGTTAAAATATGCTGTACAGATCACAAGTGCCTGGCAAAGAAGGCTCTAGACTTTGGAATTCTAGTCCCTAATCCCAGCTCTGTGCCTAGGTCTAAGATATCTATAATTTAACTATCTGTGCCTCAGTTTTTCCATCGTTAAAACAAAAGATGATGTGATCCTTCAGTCCTTCTCTAATTCTATTTAGAGAGTAATTTTTTTTTTTTTTTTTTTCATTTTATGTATTTGGTACAGGGTCTCACTACACAGCTCGGACTTGTAGTGATCCTCCTTTTTCCAGCCTCATCAGTGCTGGGATTACAGGCGTGTGCCACCACAACCAGACGGGATTGCAGGCTCAGCGTGCCTGGGGCTGGGGCCAACATGGCATATGGACTGGAGACCAAACCCTGGTCCCTGCGCTTGCCTAAGCAGGTGATGTAGTCTGCTGAGCTATCTCAACAGCCCTTAGAGAGTAATAGTGTTTAATGACTTTGGTTATTTATTCCTGGAGAGTGGGGTCATGTTAACATTTTAATCACTTTCGGCAAATTCTCTACTCCCTTCTTCAGACTGCATTGTCTTGTGAATTACACGCCACTCATTTGTGGATACATCCCCTGAGATGTGGAACAACAACTCAATAGTCACCATCCCAGCCCTGAAGCCTCACACATGACTCTTCTCTCATTCAAGTGACCACAGGTTGGTGAAGGGGTTTAACAAGACTGGGAAGATGAGTCAGGCTTTGACTTTGGAAATTGAACCACTGGATTCATACTCCATTCAGAGGAACTTTTGTTTCCTGTTACATTACGGTGGTATGTTATGTAAAACCTTTCAAAGGGATTTTACATTCCTTGTTTAATCATCTCAATTTTGCCAGTAAGTTATTATCATCAGTTTACAGAAGGACCATCTTTGGATGAGAGGAATGATATGAGTTGCCCAAGGTTACACAATTTGTCAGCATCTGGGCTTTTTTTTAAAAATGAATTTGGTATAGGGTCTCACTATGCAGCTCGCACTCATAGTGATCCTCCTGTTTTCAGCCTCCCCAGTGTTGTGATTACGGGTGTGTGCCACCCCACACCTGGCCTCGGTGGCTACCTGAGAGAGCCTGGGTGTGGAGCTGGTGCAGCTTGTGAGCTAAGACTTTTTTTTTTTTTTTTTTTGGCAGAACCGGGGATTGAACTCAGATCCTTGCATTTGCCAGTCAAGCGCTTATCCTACTAAGCCATCTCCCTGGCCCCGAGCTAACACTTTTGATACTTGGTTGTGGATTGTTTCTTTCTTGTACTTCTGATTCCTGTGGCATGGATTTTGACATGTGGAATGATAGAATAAGCACTTGCCTGGCAAGCACAAGGGCCTGAGTTCAATCTCTGGTTCTGGAGAAAAAAAAAATTGCCCTACTAGTGTGCATTATTATTATTAT
>NW_004524634.1:1268695-1270202 GCF_000260255.1 Octodon degus | reverse complement strand
GAGATGGCTCAGTGGTCTAAAGCACCTACTTGGAACAAGCTTGGTCAAAGCACAGGGACCATGGTTCGATCCCCCAGCACCACATGCCAGCCAGCTGCGCCCCCTGGTGGGCTGAGCTGCCCCCCCCAATAAATAAATGTTAAAAAAAATTTTTTTTTTAAATAATAGGGGCCGGGGAGATAGCTCAGTAGAATAAGTGCTTGCCTGGAAAGCTCAAGGGTCTGAGTTCAATCCCCGGTTCCGCCAAAAAAAAAAAAGAGGCCAGCGAGATAGCGCAGCAGACTGAAGCACCTGCTTAGGCAAGCAAACTACAGTTTGATCCCTGGCACCACATGCCTTGCCAGCCCCAGTCTGGGCATGGTGGCGCATGCCTATAATCCCAGCACTGGGGAGGCTGAAAATAGGAAGATCACTATGAGTCTGAGCTGCATAGTAAGACCCTGTAACAACCAAATACATTAAAATAAAGTAAATTGAGAGGACCTTTTTCCTTTAACATTCTAGGAGACTAGGGGCTGGTGAGATGGCTCAGTGGTCTAAAGCACCTATTTAGAACAAGCTTAGCAAAGCACAGGGACCGCGGTTCAATACCCTAGCACCACATGCCAGCCAGGCCTACTCCCTGGTAGGCTGAGCTGGCCACATACACACACACACACACGCACACACACACACACACACACACACATAAATAAATAAAAAAATTTAAAAAAAAATCTAGGAGACTATATTCTTGAAACATACTTTAACTATTTTGGAGATAGTAACAAGTTGTCCTCATGTCCTGGTAACTCTGCACTGCTGTTAGAAGTTCACTTATTAGCTTCCTGAGAAACAAAAGGAATACTTTGGTGTAGTTTCAGAAGTAACCAGGAGATTAAAACGACATCCTTCTTGGCTATTGAACAAAGCAATATCTACAGCCCCATGGTACTTCTGCCTGCAATAAAGTGGGCAAAAGATGGCAAAGCAAAGTTAAAAAAAAAAAATGAGCAGAGTGCAAATTAAAAGTATAGAAAATGAGGAAGGGAAAAACAATAAGAAAAAGAATGAGGTAAAATTAAGGTAGAGAGGAGAATACAGGATTGGTGGGAAGGATGTTAAGAGAACAATGTAGGCATCCTGCCCATTAGCTCAGTTGTTTAAGTTCCTGCTGAAACGAAGCAGTCAGGCCCAGGATGCTGTGGTTCGAATCCCAGATACTCATGCCAAACCAGAAATGCTGCATCCTGAGGCTGCCACAAAACAATGTAGAAGTCCATTATCTTCTCTCCTTGCCATGGTTTGAGAAGCATAGGCTTCTTTCTTGTCTCAAAGAGCAGCTGGTGTGATGATGCCTCCTGATTTGATTTTTTAAAAAATTATTTATGTGTGTGTGTGTGTGTGTGTGTGTGGCCAGCTCAGCCCACCAGGGGGCGGGACTGGCTGGCATGTGGTGCTGGGGGATTGAACCGCGGTCTCTGTGCTTTGCTAAGCTTGTCCTGATTTGATTTTGAGTAACATGTGC
>NW_004524634.1:1265560-1267071 GCF_000260255.1 Octodon degus | reverse complement strand
GCTTATTCTACTGGACTACCTCCCCAGCCCCTTCATCTAGAGATTCTAACAAGAAAACATAAATGAAACATGCATGGCCTTTGAATTAACAAACAAATGGTAATCCATTGTTCAGTAAGAAAGAAGATATGGGAAGGTGAGATGGTGTACACTTGTAATTCCAGCTGCTTGGGAGGTAGAGGCAGATCATTTGAAAGTCTGAGACCGAACAGAGCAAGACACTATCAAAATTAAATAAATAAATAGAAAGAAGGAAAAAAAATGGCAGTGTATATCCCTTTCTCATCCAACCTTTGAATCTGATTGTTTTTGTTTTTTGAGACAGGGTCTCATTGTGTAGTTCAGGCTGGCCTTAAATTCATAGTGATCCTCCTGCCTCAGCACCACCACACCTGGCCTGAATCTGGTTATGTTTTGCAGGTGTGTATGTGTGATGTGGATATTTAGGGTCTTTGTTTCACTGGTTAGGATGTATGAGTTAGGAGGAAAAAGAGTTGAAGAATAATTGCTACTCTAGCAGAACAAAAGAAATGACACTTAAATAGCTCATTTCTCTGATCCCCCCTACTGAGCACAAATAAGACATAATCAGGGATGTGGATTCAGAGAGATTCAGAGAGACAGTTGCTTCAATCAGACAAAGCATTTGTTCAACATTATTCACTGTGTAAAACCTGCTATACCCAGATTAAGAGCATTGATTTTTGTTTTTCTATTTTGAGACATGGATATAGCTGTATTAAATAGGAACCCTAGTGTATTCATTTGACAATACTGGGATTTTACCTAGATTAAAAGAGAAAAAAAAAAAGTGGTAAGTGTGAAATAGAGAACAAGCTTACAAAATAGCACATAGATTAAGTGATGGTTTCTGGGCCATCATCTATAGTGACCTCTCAGTAGCATTTGATGTTGTCCTCTTGTACCTGATCTCCACTTGGCCTTTAGGAAGTGACTCCCTTGATTCTCTGTTTATCTCCCTCTTACTGTTTCTCCTTTTCATTGAAAGAGTACTCAGAGCAATCGTTGGATCCTTCTGTCTCCATTTATTTCCTGGGTGATGTTTATTTTATTTTCTTTCTCTCTCTCTCTCTCTTTTTTTTTTTTTTTTTTTTTTTTTTGTCTTTTTGAGGCAGGGTCTTGCTATGCAGTTCAGACTGTCCTTGAGCTGACTTTGTAGCCAGGTTGGTCTTGAACTTGCAATGATCCTCCTGCCTCAGGCTCCTGAGTGCTGAGATTATGGGTGTGTGCCACCATGCCCATCCCTGGGTGGTGGTTTTCAACTGTTTAAACCCCATATATAACCTGATGATTCTTGAGTTTTTCATACTGGCTTCGATGTCTTCCCCAGAAGTTAACTCATTTTTTCCCCTCTGTGCTGGGAATCTGTCACTGTGATACTTCCTAGCCCAGGTCACTGCTTTGATCATTACTTTATCCTTATCTCCTAGAACAGTACTTAGAACATGGGAGTTGAATTAATACATTTATTCAGGTTTTTTTTTTTTTTT
>NW_004524634.1:1259023-1264365 GCF_000260255.1 Octodon degus | reverse complement strand
AACCAGGGATTGAACTCAGGCCCTTGCGCTTGCCAGGGAAGCGCTTATTCCACTGAGCCATCTCCCTGGCCCTCAACTTTTTTTTTTGTGGAACCGGGGATTGAACTCAGGCCCTTGTGCTTGCCAGGGAAGTGCTTATTTCACTGAGCCATCTCCCTGGCCCTCTGCCTGTTTTTTTAAAAAAAAGCTATATTAAGTGTATGTTTTCTTCTCCAATTGAATAACAAATACTGCATTTTATTTTTATTTATTTTTTGATATAGAGTCTCCATTTGAACTTGTAGGGATCTTCCTGTCTTAGCCTCCCTAGCTGATTATAGTTCTGTACTACTATGCCCAGTTTTGGTGGCCAGCACAGTTTGCCTGGGTTCTGGGGCTGGCACAGTGTGCAGTACCAGGGATTGAACTTGAGTTGCCAGGCAGGCACTTAGACCGCTGAGTTACCTCCCTGGCTAAAATACTACATTTTATTTTATTTAAAATTTTTTGGGGGCTGGTGAGATGGCTCAGTGGTCTAAAGCACCTGCTTGGAACAGGCTTAGCAGAGCACGGGGACCGTGGTTCAATCCCCCAGCACCACATGCCAGCCAGCCCTGCCCCCTGGTGGGCTGAGCTGGCCACACACACACACACACACACACATACACACACATAAATAAATAAAAAAAATAAAATTTTTTTGGCGGAACCGGGGATTGAACTCATACCCTTGCACTTGCCAGGGAAGCACTTATTCTACTGAGCCATCTCTCTGGCCCCAGCGAAAATCTCTTTGAGTCCTGGAGTTTGAGACCAGCCTGGGCAACACAGCAAGTTGGGCTTGGTTTCCAAAATGTTTGGCACATGCAAAGCGTCATAGCCAGGAGCCAGTAGAACCTATGCCTTCTTTTCTCCATCAGCCCTGATCAGCCTACCAGCTTTGGTCACATCAGTGTCCTAGAGCTTCTCTGTAATCTGTCAAATCTGGTACTTCTTGGCTTTGACAGCCACTGTGAACACATAGGTATCGCCTTTTTTCTTTTTTTTAAAATTTATTTTATTTATTTATTTTACATTTAGTGTGTGTGTGTGTGTGTGTGTGTGGCCAGCTCAGCCCACCAGGGGGTGGGGCTGGCTGGCATGTGGTGCTGGGGGATTGAACCGCGGTCCCTGTGCTTTAGCTAAGCTTGTTCTAAGTAGGTGCTTTAGACCACTGAGCCATCTCACCAGCCCTCGCCTTTTTTCTTCATAGTTGACTCTGTAATCAAAGGGAAGCTGCTAGCTTATGAAGCTTGTTTCTCCTGGGGTTGCTCTTCTGAGGGTAATTGGGTTGCCTCGGAGCAGCTGTGTCTTGGGCTGCTGGAAATTGGATGGTAGGCCTATCTTTTGGGGTCTGTGGAAACTTCAGCAGTGCCTGCTTGCCAGAGCCTTTGGTTTTTTTTTTTTTTCCTGTATTTAGGACAGGGTCTACAGGGACTCACTATGTAGATCGGATTCATAGTGATTGTTCTGTTTTTCGCCTCCCAAGTGCTGGGATTACAGGCATACCACCACACCCAGTCTCAATCAATGTCTCAGGGTGTCCCAAGGGCAGGGTGGTTTGATTTTTTGTTTTGGAAAGGAAAGAAATTTCCTTTGCTTTCAGTGTTGTCCTAGAGAAAAGACTGAATATTGCTTATTATAGCTTAGAGATTTCTCTACCCAAATTATTATCTGTATTACACAAGGAGGTTGAAATACTAGATCCTCACCCCAAGTCACCTGGTTAGCTGATAGCTAAGTAGGAAAACTTTTCCTTTGGGTGAAATTGGAACCCATGAAGGAGTAATCATTGGAAAAGTTCAGAGACATTTGCAATGATTATTGTGAAAACAATAATAGTAATGGCTAACTTAGATGAACCATGTACTGTGCTAAGCACTTTATGAGAATTGTCTTATTGTAACAACATAATAAACACAAGATGTTGACACTGAAGAGCAGAGCAGTGTAAGACGAGGTACATAGTCTTTTAGTGTTCTTTTTTTTTTTTCTTTAATCAATTTTTTTTAAAATTTTATTTTATTTATGTGTGTATGTGTGTGTGTGTGTGTGTGGCCAGCTCAGCCCACCAGGGGGCGGGGCTGGCTGGCATGCGGTGCTGGGGGATTGAACTGCGGTCCCTGTGCTTTGCTAAGCTTGTTCTAAGTAGGTGCTTTAGACCACTGAGCCATCTCACCAGCCCCAAGGTACATAGTCTTTTAAAGAAGACCTCTTACATTGGCATCTTAGCTCTGTCATTTTTTTGTTTTTCAAATTTTCTGGTATTAAAAATATAGACTGATGATCTTGCACTTAAATATCATTGTGGTTGTGTGCTGACTCCTAGTTAGCATAGCTATTTGTAAGGGATCCATCACAAATATGCTCTATACAGAAGTAAAAATGTAAATAGAGGGACCGGGGAGATGGCTTAGTAGAATAAGTACTTCCCTGGCACGCACAAGGGTCTGAGTTCAAGCCCCAGTTCTGCAAAAAAAAAAAAAAAAAAAAAAAAAAAAGTAAATAGAAATGACTGACAAGACAGTGACATTTTGGACATGACCACCTTACAATAGAAAATGGAGTTTAACATTATTTACAACTACACCAACCCTTGCAGAGGCCGAGTATTACTGGCATAAGAGCATACTAGGACCATAAGACATCTTTGCATACTTCCCAATAGTTTTATAGTTTAGCTATATGAAGTTTTACATTTTAGCTTAACTTGCTCTTGACAAATAGAATTTTTATGTCCATTTGATCAAAGAGTCTCTTATACCTTTCTGGGCCTATTCATTTGCAGGTAGGCAGGAGAAACTGTAGCCAGGTTCTTCTGTCATATGTTTACATACGATGCCCCATCTTCATATACTATCCAATTTCTTCAAGATAAATGGAGTGACTTGTAGCAAGGCTGTGTAGATGAGGAAGTTCCATACGGAGGAAATCACATCCTCGTGCATCTTCTGTTTTGTCTCTTTTAGGGTCCAGCTTTGCTTCCTGATCTTTAGGGATCTGTCATTATTATTATTATTGTTATTATTATTTGTATTTACCATAGTGTCTACAGGGTCTCACTACACAGATCAGACTCAGTGATTCTCATGTTTTCAGCCTCCCAAGCGCTGGGATTACAGGCATGCGCCACTGTGCCCAGTCTCAATTGCCACCTCAGCGCACCTTGGGGGCGGGACCAGCATGGCACTCTGGGGATCGAATCCTGACCCTTGCCCCTGCCTAAGCAGGTGCTCTAATCCTCTCTCTGCCATTATTGACTGTATAACCTTGAACAGAAAGCTCTACCTCATTTTCCTCATCTGTATGTGTAAAACAAAGATAATGGTAAGTACCTGCCTTGTAAGGTTCTGTGATGTTTAAATGACAAATAGTCTTTAACTTGGCATGAAGAAAATTCTTCCTAAATATCAACTGTTATAACTAAAATAGTTGTCCTCATTTAACAGATGGAAAAACAAAGGCTTAGAGAGAGGTAATTCACCTAAGTCACACAGCATGTAAGTGATGCAGCCATCGTTTTTGAAGAAACTTCAGAGGTTTTACTCTTGGATGTTATACTGCATCACTTAGTTTGAAGGAAAAAGACTGGACAAGAATTCCATCTTGTTGGATTTGAGGTGGGTGTTGGTATAAAGGACAACTTTGGGGGTTGGGGAGATGGCTCAGTAGAATAAGTGCAAGGGCCTGAGTTCAATCCCTGGTTCTGAAAAAAAAAAAAAAAAAAAAAAAAAAAGGACAACTTTGCTGGGCATGGTGGCACATGCCTGGAATCCTAGCTGTCTGGTAGGCTGAGGAAGGAGAATTGTGAGTTGGAGCCCAGCCCAGATGACTTAGCAAGACCCTATCTCAATTTAAAAAATTAGAAAAGGAGTTGGGAATATAGCTCAGTTAGAAGGACCTGGGTTCAGTCCCTAGTACCATACACACATACACAGAAGAAGTCTTAGGTTCTGACCTTCTTAACTTCATTTGTGGTCATATCACCAAAGCACATACCTTGATCCTCTGAATTGATTCTTTCCTAGATTTCAAATAAATTAATAAATGATATATTAGTTATAGTCTTATTCTGCTGAGTGATTGCATGTTTCCTGGGCCAGGAAGTAAGTGAACACATGCACCTTAGTACTCTTTGAACTAGAAATAGGAATTTGTCTTTGTTGTTGTTATTGTTACCTTGCTTCTCTCTCTTTTTTTTGCAGAACCAGGGTTTGAACTTAGGCCCTTGTACTTGGCAGGCAAGTGCATATTCTACTGAGCTCCCCGGCCCTTATGTCTCTTCTTAATACAACTAGTAATATTGAGAAGCAGAGTAATGTACTCATGTTTTGTACTTTAGTGGATTATGTAATTTATGTATTTATTTTTTTGTATCAAGGATTGAACTCAGGACTTGAGGTTGCCAGGCAGGCACTTATATTGCTGAACTATCTTCCCATCCCTTGGATTATGTAATTTAATCCTTTTTATTTTCTCTTTTTTTTTCCTTTGAGACAGGGTCTCTCTGTGTATCTCTGGCTGGCCTCTAACTCAAGATCCTCCTGCCTCAGGCTTCAAGTAGCTTGGATTACCGGTGTGTGCCACCATTCCTGGGTTCATTTAATTCTTAAAATAACCTAATAGTTGCTAGTACTCTTGTTTTATAGAGCCAGAGAGGAAGCAGACTTGATAAAGCCACACGGTAAATGGTAGAACTGGGATTTGAATGAGTTGGCCTGGTTCTAGAGTTCATGTTCTCTGGAGTTTCTGATTTTCTTTAACCTGTGTAAAGTACAGTTTGAGTCTCCCTTAATTAAAATGTGTGAGACCAGAAATGTTTGAAATTTTGAATTTAAATTTTTTTAAAATTTATTTCTTGTTATTAGGTAGGGTCTTACTGTGTAGTGCAGGCTGGCTTATGTAGGCCAGGCTGGCTTCTGCCTCTGGAGTATTGGAACTACAGGTGTGCACCACCAAGCCCACCTGTGGTATTCTAGATTTTGGAATATTTGCATAGATTTTTACCAGGTAATCATGCCTAATCTGAGAATCCAAACCCCAAAACCTGAAACTCAAAAGTTGCTCGATCTAGTGGGAGCATGATTGAACATGCCTGAAATCTCAACATTTTGGGAGGCTGAGGAAGGAGATTGCAAGTTCAATCTCAGCCTGGGCAACCTATTAACTTAGACCCATCTCAAAATAAATAAATAAATGTAAAAATAGATGGGGATATAACTTAGTGTGAAGATTCGGTATTCAATCACTGTACCACAAATAAAGGCACCATCTAAACACAGTACCCAACACAGGTTGAGGTATTTGTTTTTTTTTTTTTTTTT
>NW_004524634.1:1253835-1258923 GCF_000260255.1 Octodon degus | reverse complement strand
GTTGTTGTTTTGTCTTTTAAATCATAGCCTTAAGTTTGTGGGCAGTGTCCTGCTTCCACTCACAGCCAAGTGGCCCCATTGTGTTGGGCTTATAGTGGCACATTATGGCAGGGAGCCGACAGAATGAAAGGAAGACCCAGAGCCCCACAGTCCCCTTTGAGGGCATGCCCCCATGCCCTAGAACCTCCCAGTTCTCAAAAAAAAATTTTTTTTTTTAATATATATTTAGTATTGGGTCTACAGGGTCTCACTACACAGATCAGACTCATAGTACTTCTTTTGCTTTTCAGCCTCCCAAACACTGGGATTACGGCAGCACACCACTATGCCCAGTCTCAGTCACTGTCTCATTGCGCCCCAGGGCTGGGGTGGGGCGGCAAGGCAGGCTGGGGATTGAACCGGGTGCCTGTGTGCGCCTAAGCAGGCGCTTTAATCCGCTGAGCTATCTGGCCGGCCCTTTCTCCCACTTCTTACACGTTACGTTCCTCAGACACCGCCAACCTGGAAACCAATCCTGTGACGCGTGGACCTTTGGAAGGCAGTCCCGCGCAATACCAGAGCCTCTCCGCGGATCTGTCCACCACAGACCCTGGGCCGCTACACAGAATGAATCAATTGCGACCTCATGTGACAACACAAGAAGCCTCACCAGCGTGACTTTGAGGAAAAGCAGCTGGGGACAGGGCTCCCACTCAGGAGCATCCCGGCGGTGATTACCTCCCGAAGGCGGCCGGGAAGGGCTGGAACAGCTAGCTGCAGAGGTCTTCTCTGGATCCCGGGACAGGAGTGTTCGGTTTGCGGAAACTCACGGAGCTGTTCTTGTGGTTGGTCGCAGCTCCCGTGAGCGTGCTGCAGCGAAGTGGAACACTGAAACCTGGAAAACTCAGAAGGCAAAAGAAACTTAGCTCCGACTTCATGTCCTGGAGAGGGGAAGCTCCTTTAGTAAGCTGTTGGCTTCTTGGTAACTTTCACTTTGCCATAAATAAGTGGGTTTTGGATTGCAGTTTGGGCGCTCAGTCTCAGAAAGTTTTGCCATCGCTGCCAAGGGCTGCAGGACCCTTGTTGGCTGTCCTCCGGGGAGAAGCAGTCCCAGGCTACGGGCAAGGGAAATGCTCACTCCTGGCCCTCATCCTGCAGGTGGCTGAAGTGCCAGTGTGCCCGTGGAAGTTCTTTTTTTTATTATTATTAATCTTATTGATAAAGAAATAGCAATGAGACAGTTTCAAAATAAGTTAGTAGGACAGCTACAATAATTAATATATTACATATTGTCTTTTTTTAAAAAGGCTTTCTTTCTTTCTTTCTTTCTGTGTGTCCACCTCAGCCCACCAGGGGGCACGGCTGGCTGGCATGTGGTGCTGGGGGATTGAACCGCCGTCCCTGTACTTTGCTAAGCTTGTTCTAAGTAGGTGCTTTAGACCACTGAGCCATCTCACCAGCCCCAGGTATTTGTTTTTATTTTTGTTTTATAGTACTAGAGATTGAACCCAGGGCCTTCACACTGAGTTACATCCTACCTTTCTTTTTTATTTTGAGGCAGTGTCTAGCCAAGTTGTCCAGGCTAGGCTCAAACTTGGGATCTTTCTGCCTCAGGTTTTCAGAGTACTGGGGTTGTAAAGCATGTGCCACCATACTTGGCTAGGCTGTGTGATTTAGGAGCTAGTAGGATCATTTTGTTTTTACCACTACAAAAAGAAAAACTTTGACCACTGAATTGGAATAAGGGGCTCTGTGATGTTGTCTTGACCTTACCATCAACTTATGTCCAGGTCTTCATATTTCTTAGCCTTGTTGTCCTTACTTATTTTTAAAATCTTTTTTTTTTTTCTTTCTTTATTTGTGTGTGTGTGTGTGTGTGTGTGTGTGTGTGGCCAGCTCAGCCCACCAGGGGGCGGGGCTGGCTGGCATGTGGTGCTGGGGATTGAACCGCGGTCCCTGTGCTTTGTTAAGCTTGTTCTAAATAGGTGCTTTAGACCACTGAGCCATCTCCCCAGCCCTGTCCTTACTTATTAAAGGAATTCTCTAGACGGTCTTAGGGGTCTCTTTTGAACTCTGATGATCTGTGATCATAGTAAGAACACTTTAGCTCCTTGAGTTTGGAGTGGTTATATTTGTGAAGCCTTTAGAGTATCTTCTTCATACAGGGAAAATGCCAATTTCTAGGGCAAGAGATGAGCCGCCTTTCTGAAGAAGGTAGGGCTAAACTCTTCTTTTTTTTGAGGCTGGTTGCCAAGGGAACTTAGTCTGTGGTCAGCAACAGCCTGGAATGCTCTGGGGGAAGCTTGAGTACAGATAACTAAAACAATCAGGTTTCAGTCCCTGTTTCCCTCTAACCCTTCAACTACCTTTTCATTTTCAGGCTGCTAATTTTGAATATTTTCAAGTGTAGGGCACTATTTTAAGTGAAATACATCATTTAATCTTTTTTTTTTCTTTTCTTTTTTTGTGGAACTGGGAACTGGGGATTGAACTCAGGTCCTTGCCAGGCAAGTGCTTATTCCACTGAGCCATCTCCCTGGCCCCTGTCATTTAATCTTTGTAGCGCTCTTATGAAAGTAGGACCTCTTTATTCAAATTTACAGATAATGGAACTAAAGTGAATAGAGTTAATTTGTACACATTTACCAAAGTAAAAATTAGATCTATGCTTTCAGCCGCTATATTATATTGCCTAAGTAAATCTTAAATAAGGACTTTTGAATAAGTTATTGGTGTTTGCTTGCTTGTTTTATTAATTGTTTTGAGCTCTTTGGTCTTGGTGGCACAAGTGAGATGATGAAGGGAGCATCATCCTTTGGAAAGCGTCGTAATAAGACATACATGTTGTGTTGCCACTGTGGCTCTAAGGCCTACCACCTTCAGAAGTCGACTTGTGGCAAATGTGGCTACCCCACCAAGTGCAAGAGAAAGTATAACGAGCGGGCCTGCCCCTTAGCTCAGAAAAAAAAAAAAAAAAAGAAAAGAAAGTATAACTGGAGTGTAAAGGCTAAAAGGCGAAATATCACTGGAACTGGTTGAATGAGGGACCTAAAAATTGTATATTGCAGATTCAGGCATGGCTTCCTTGAAGGAACGACACCTAAACCCAGGAGAGTGGCAGTTGCAGCATCCATTTCATCTTGAGAATTGCAGCAATCACTCAAAATAAATGCTTTGGTTTTAAAAGATAAAAAGAAAAATTGTTTTGAGTGGTAGACTCTTGGAGTTGGAAAAAGCCTTTGAGGTAATTTAATATAATCTTTTATCTAGAAATGTTTTCTGTTGTCCCCCTGACAGATGACCACCCAAATTCTGTTAGAATGTCTCCACTAATTGGGGAGTGCATTACTTCTTTCTTTCTTTCTTTTTTTTTTTTTTTAATATGGAACGCTTGAAGCGTGTCATCCTTGCGCAGGGGCCATGCCAATCTTCTCTGTATCGTTCCAATTTTAGTATATGTGCTGCTGAAGCAAGCACATGCATTATTTCCTGAAGATGTTACTATATTGTTGAACAGCTCTGATTGGCAGAAAATTATTCTTTAGAATTGATATCTGAAAAGATATGGCTCATGAATTTTGGGTCTATTCCTTGGAACCATACAGGATAAATATACTTTGTCTTTTGCATACCAGTCTTGTGAACTTTTGAAAATAGTCTTTCTATTGATAAGGCATATTTGCAGTTTCCTTAAAGTTGCTTTCAAATGAGATCAGTTCAAAATTCACAAAAGCAAATTTTACATGCTACTACTTTGCAAATGCAGCCTTAACAAAGCAGTGCTTTACTTACTGTGATTTTTTTTTTTTTTTTTTTTTTTTTTTTTTTTTTTTTAGGTACAGAGAGGGCCTGGAGGGTTTGTAGTCTCCTACTCTTGTAATTTCTAGGATGGCAGGCTGCAGTTCTGCATAGTACTTTTGTTGGAACTCACAAAATGGCTGGAAGTTTATCCGGGCACTTGATGAGCTGCATTACTCCATCAGGCCACTAGGTGATGAACCGCACACAAACCCAGGCTGTCAGGGACTGTTTTGTCCAGGAGAATTTGTAACTGAAAATGCCATCTTGGACCACTACAAGTCTGATCTAGTAATGAGACCCTGAACACTCTGTAGACCCTTCCCTAAAATCATAACAAACCAAAAAGAATCATTATGAGTCTGAACTGCATAGTGAGACCCTGTATCCAGTAAAAATAAACAAATGTATATTTTTTGCTTTGTAAAAAAGAAAAAGAAAATGCCATCGGAAGTTATCTGGTATAACATAATTGAAAGTATTTTGGAGGGGGTGGAGGAGAAGAGAAACATATTTCTAGTACCCTTTGTCTTTCCTGGCTTTGCTTGATTTCTTAAGTATTAATTTGGGGGAGATATTTCTTTGATTTTCATAGAAGCTAGAACAGAGTTTGTATGTCCAATTTTTTAAAAAGTTTAAATTAATTTTTGCAGTACTAAGGATTGAGCTCAGGACTTTTGCATGGAGCTATGCCTCCTGCAGCATCCGTTTTCTTTTTAAATTTTTTTTTTTTTTTTTTTTTTTTCTTTTTAAATTTGAGATAGAGTATCACTAGTTATTGCCCAGGGTGGGCTTGAACTTGCCATCCTCCTACCTCAGCCTCCCAGAGTTTAGGGACTTTCGGTATGGGCCACCATAGCCACCTAAACTTGTTTTTTAATTGGTACATAAACATATAAAAATTAGGGATTGCAGGTGTGAGCCCAACCTGGGCAATTTAGGGAGACTTGCCCTGTCCTTAGACGGAGAGCTTATAGGTAGAAAACTAAAAAAGTATCAGACCCTGCCAAAAATAAAAGACACAGTAAAAAAAATGGCGAAGTGAGATGAACAGACACTTCTCAGAAGTGCACATGGCCAATAAATACAGGAAAAAATGCAAAAATTATACCTGTTTATGGTGTGTCATTCAGTGTATCAATAGATGTGTGTGTTGTATAATATTTTAATCAATTTATGTGTGTTGTATGTTTGAATCAATTTAAATAATTTAAAAGTATAATTTATGTTTATATATAAGTGTAATCAATTTAAATATATAAATAAATATATGTCCTCTTGAACATCTATCACATCTTTTTTTTTTTTTTT
>NW_004524634.1:1251023-1253594 GCF_000260255.1 Octodon degus | reverse complement strand
GAAGCGCTTATTCTACAGAGCTGACTCCCTGGCCCCTGTCATATCTTTATGATGAAAATAGTCAAATTTTATCCCGGTAGCTTTTTGAAGTATATAGTACATTATTGCTAGCTATAATTACCCTATTGTGTAAGTACAACAGTGGAACTTTGTGTGTGCATGCGTGTGTGTGTATGTATGTGTGATAGTGGAAATTGAACCCAGGGATTTGCTCATGCTACACTAGCATTCTATCACTGAGTTATATCCCCAGCCCTCTAAAAAAAAAAAAAAAATGCTATTTTATTTTGAGATAGAATCTGCTAAATTGTCTAGTCTGGCCTTGAACTTGTGATCCTCTTACCTCAACCTCCTGAGTAGCTGGAATTAGGGTGTGTTCCACTATTCTTGGCTTGGACAGAACTTCTCCTATTTAGGTACTATAATTTGGTACCGGTTTATTAGCTTCTCTCCATCTACCACTCTTTTTGCTCTCCCAACCCCTGACCCCATCATTCTATTTACTACTTCCATGAGATCAGCTTTTTTACTTTTCAATTCCATAAGAGTAACTTCATGTAGTATTTTTCTTTCTGACCTGTGGTTTTGTCTGCTAAGGTGCATCCATATCATTGCAAATGGCAGGATTTTAAAAAAGGTTTTTTAATGACTGATCAGTATTCCATTGAATATATGATCTACACCTTATCCTTTCAATAGTTGATGAGTACTTAAGTTGTTCCCATTTCTTGTTTTTTTTGGTGGTATCACGGATCAAACTCAGGACCTGGCGCTTGCCAGGCAAGTACTTACTCCACTGAGCTATCTCCCTGGCCCTCCCATTTCTTGATTATTGTGAATAGTAATCAAAAGTGAAGACGTACATGTATCTTCTGTGTCTGACTTTTTTTATTTTTAATTGGTATATGATTGTAACATATTTATATTCATTTTGGGAAATTGATATGTATATATTTATATATAAAACATCTTTTTTATAGTCTGTAACATACCTTGATCTTTCAAAAAATTGTTTTAGTTTTAGTTTTGGGGGACAGGGTCTTGCTATGCAGCTCAGGCTGGCCTTAAACTCACTAGGTAGCTCAGGCTGGCCTTGAACTTGCAACCCTTCTTTCTCAGCCTCCTCAGTGCTAGGTATTTTTTTGTTTTTTGAGAGAGGGTCTCATTTTGTAATCTAGACTGACTTTGGACAAATGATCCTCCTAGTTTACCTCCTTAGTCCAGTTTTTTTAAACTTTTGTGTATGGCATGAGTGGATACCTTGATTTTGTTTAGGATTTTGTTTAAGTTCAGTCTACTATGTAGTTCAGACTGGCCTTGAACTTGAGGTGATCTTCCTGCCTTAGCCTCATAAGTTCTGGGATTATAGGTATGGGTTACTGTGCCTGGCTGAATTGGGTTTACGATTTTTAGTATTAGTTCTTGATAGAAGTAAGTGCTTTGTACTGTCTTCAGTTTTGGGGGATATAGATATGAATTCCAATCTCAATTGAGCTCTTTCCTTTTATAAAGTAATAACTCATTCTCTGGATTTTTTTTTTTTTTTTTTTTTTTTTGGTGGAACTGGGGATTGAATTCAGGCCCTTGCGCTTGCCAGTGAAGCGCTTATTCTGCTGAGCCATCTCCCCAGTCCCTACTCTCTGGATATTTGTGAATTTTTTATTCATGGCTAAAACTTCATTATAGAATGATAAGGTGTGTGTCTTTTTTTTTTTTTTTTGGCAGAACCGGGGATTGAACTCAGATCCTTGCGTTTGCCAGTCAAGCGCTTATCCTACTGAGCCATCTCCCCGGCCCCTAAGGTGTGTGTCTTTTAAAATAACCTTCAGCCGGGGAGATGGCTCAGTGGAATAAGTGCTTCCCTGGCAAGCGCAAGGGCCTGAGTTCAATCCCCAGTTCCGCAAAAAAAAAAAAAAAAAGTAACCTTTCTGAGTAGGGATCAGTGGCATACTCTTGCAATGCCAGCACTCAGGAGGTGTGGTAGGAGGATTTTGGGGAGTTCGAGGCCAGCCTGAAGTGCACAGTGAAACCCTGTCTCAGAAAGACAAAACGGAACAAAACAACATCTAGAAACTTGCTGAACCTTTCCACTTAAAAATCTAAGACTTTTCTCAACTCAACGGTGTTTTATTGTTTTTCTTCTATTTCCAGCCTCCTCAATTTGTAGGCCAGGAAACTGAAACTGAAAAGTGGAAGTGCCTTACCCAGAGTCACATAGCTGCAAGTGAGCCTCAGGCAAATAATCTGACTCCTTTGATGAGCTAGACTTTTATGATATTAATATTGTTTCAGTGACCTGTGAAGGCAATTGTAAATAACTGGGAAAATTTTTAGTGAGACAGGAACTTTGCCAAGTATTCCTGAGATGAAAAAGGATGAAGAGATGATAAAATTCATTACAATTGAAATGTGGTCTATTTGAAGCATTGAAGAATTCATAATTCTCCTCGTATCCCAGTTATTGGAGCTACCACAAAGCTCTAAAACTTGGGGCCGGGGAGATGGCTCAGTAAGATAAGTGCTTGACTGGCAAACACAAGGATCTGAGTTCACTCCCCGGTTCCGCAAAAA
>NW_004524634.1:1236292-1250923 GCF_000260255.1 Octodon degus | reverse complement strand
TATGAATGATTGGGTAAGTGTTGTCATGCCCTGTTGTAAATATTGGAAAACATAAATATGCCATCTGAAGGCTTGGAGACAGGCATCATAAACCATGCCTTATCAGTGGTCTGGTTTCTGTTTTGAATTCTGACCTGGGACCCTTTCCTGATGGGAACCACCTGTTCCTGGCTCTGTTGATCTTTGGATTTCCCCAGCCCTTCAGTCCTTTCAGTTTTGAATGAAACTTACCCCAAAGGGTGAGGTCAGGTCCTGAGAGGACTTTGACAGCTCACACCCGGTTGTTGACTTTTTTTTTTCTCCCCTTTTTCTTTTCAGGGTTCTCTGGTATGTGACTGCATGAGGTGTGAGGCTCAGCAGGCTGTGATACAGACTAATTGATGGTGATTCAGCTGTTGTGTAAGTCCTGGGCTGTGTCATTTCTTTGGGTAACCAGGAAAACATGACCAAAGACATTGTGTTTCATTCACAGACAGTTTAAAGAGCGTAGCTGGGTGTGTGGCTCATGACTGTGATCCCAGCATTTGAGAGGCTGAGGCAGGAGGAGTGCTATGAGTTGAAGAGGCCTGAGTTACATAATGAGTTCAGAGGCATTCTGAACTATACACTGAGACTCTGTTTCAAAAAAAGAAAAAAGAAAGAAACAAAAAGAAAAGTTAAGTGCATGGTCACCAGAGAGGTGATTACATTTTCTTTTCCCTGGACTTGATGAAGAAAGAAAGGCTTATCTTAGCTTTGTTTACCATTTGTAGATTTACTTCTTTTTATTCATGTCTTTAGTCTCCTGATGCTGCAGTAGCTACTAAACCTTGATGATGTGTCTCCTAGGATTGCTGCTTTGTGAACTGACTCGTATCTCCCCTCGGTACCATCCTCTTCAACAAGGCTTTTTACGAAAAAGCAGCTGTTCCCTTTTTGTAAGCCTGGTTTCCACTTAGATTACAGTATTTCATGTAGAATCTTTACAAATAGAGCTGTCTTGTCCTTTAGTTCATTTATTGCTCCCCCATGACTTTGCTACATTCCCTGGGATTCTAGAGCTGCTTTTAGACCTTCAAATACTTTCCCCCTATTTAACACTTCTGCTAGCTAGCAAGACCACCTGATCATTCTTCTTGAAACTTGCATTATACTCATTTCTCCTGTGTTGAAGACTTCTGGTGTCTAACCTTCTCTTCTGGGCCTGTGACTGCAGTTGGGAGATTGGTAAGTCTGTAGCCACAGATTCAAAACAAAGTGTGGAATTAAAAGGGTTAGTATTAACATTTTCAGATATGGGCAAATGAAAAGCCAGTGGGCATCAAAGCCAGTGTTAAGTATGAGGGACAGAGAAAGTTTGGTATCTGAATAGGAAAACAGCAAAGTACAACATAATACTAGCCATTCTGTAAAATACTATACAACAGCCAAAAAGAATGAGTTACATCTTTATGTACTAACCCAATATACTGTCAAGGCAGATTTCCCCTACTTCAAGGCCTTTACACTGAGCTATACCCCCAACCCTTATTTATTTTGAGTCAGTGTGTTAGGATTTAGCTGATTACTCCTGGGGGTTGAACCCCTAGCTTCATGATTGCTGGGCAAGTGCTCTATCTCTGGATTATACTTATAAATGATTCATTCTTTTTATAATTTGAATTATGGAGGTTCCTCCCCCTATTCTTTGCCTCATAATTCCTTAGGAGATCTGGGCCTCTTAAGAGCTTCAGTAGCTGCCATCTACACATGGTTGATTCCTACATATTCAGCCCCAAACATTCTTTTTTTTTTTTTTAAAGTAACATTTATTTGATTTATTTATTTATTTGTGTGGGGGGGGGCCAGCTCAGCCCACCAGGGGGCAGGGCTGGCTGGCATGTGGTGCTGGGGGATTGAACCATGGTCCCTGTGCTTTGCTTAGCTTGTTCTAAGTAGGTGCTTTAGACCACTGAGCCATCTCACCAGCCCCCCAAACATTCTTGAGACTAGAATATACAACTACATATATGGCCAACCCTACTGGGATGTTTTATATTCTTGACAAAACAGAGTCCCTTGGATTTTCCTACTTGTTCCTTCATTTAGGTCTTATCATATACATTGTGAACAGTATGTAATGGATAAAATTCAAAACCTTGTAATGATTAGAAGTTCTTCCCTTTCTATATCTGACAACTAGTCAGTCACTGAGACTTGTCCTCCCTACCTCCTCAGTATTTCTTGAGTCTAATCACTTTCTGTCTTAATACTATTTTATACCTTAGTTTCCTAATTAAGAAGAGTATTTTTTTTTAATTTCTGTATTTATTTTTTATTTTTTGGTCTGTTTGAGATGGAGTCTCACTATGCAGTTCAGCTGGCCTTGAGTTCACTTTGTAGCCCAGGCTGGTCTCAAACTTGCAGTGACCCTTCTGCTTCGGCCTCCTGAGTGCTGGGATTACAGATGTGAGCCAGTACACCCAGCTAGAAAGTAAAGAGTATTTGTATGAGTTAAATGTATTAATTGATGTAAAATGCTTAGAACAGATTGATACCTACTATGTACTGTATGAATGTTACTTTCTTTATCTTAGTCTGTATAACCCGCTTTCTCCTTTGCCTCCAGGTTTTTTTCTTTTTTTTTCTTTTCTGAACTGGGGGTTGAACTCAGGCCCTTGTGCTTGCCAGGCAAGCACTTATTCTACTGAGCCATCTCCCCAGCCCTGTCTCCAGTTTTGATTTTATCCCAACTCACCTCCATTCCGTTTTCCACACTACAACCAGAGTGGTCTTTTTAAAATGTATTCCTCTGCTTAATAGTACTTCAGTGATACTTCCATTGAGCCTTCACACATGTTGTTATACTTAGAATGCTTCTCTCTCTCCCTCACTTCCCCTTCCCCCCTCCTTATTTCTCCCACCTCTCTCTTCCCTCCCCCTCCCCTGTGCCTTCCCCTACCTCCTTCCTTCCCTTCTCTCTTGGTGGTAGTTTTATTGGGACTTGAACCAGAGTCTCACTCACATGCTAGGCAAGTGTTCTACCACTGTGCTGAATCCCTAGTCTTTTTAATGTTTTTTTTCCTGCGCTTGCCAGGGAGGCCCTTATTCCACTGAGCTATCTCCCCAGCCCCAAGCCCTTTTAATGTTATTGTGAGATAGGGTATCATAAATTTCTTAGGATAGCCTTGAACTCTAGATCCTCCTGCCTCAACCTTTCAAGTGGCTGGAATTATATGCATGTGCCACAGTCCCTGGTTTTTATTGAGATGCCAGTTTTTAGTTGTCATCATCCAGAAAAGCCTTTCTTTGTGTAATGATCCTGAAGTTACCACCCATGTACTTTCTATCCCATTACCTTATTTTATCTAACATTACTATCTGATGTTTTTCTAGTTTATTTGCATATTTATTAGTAATCTTCCAATTAGAGTTTGGTCCTTGGCTTATTATTATTTTTCTCATGTGACCACCTTTGGAGAGCTCAGTGTTTGCTGAGATGAACCATCTAACATGCTTGAGATGAGCTAACTAATGTGCTTGTTCTCTGTCTGTATCATACTCATGAAACCAGAGTAAGCCTATCGTGACTTTCCTAAGACTAGAGCACTTTTGCTGAAGATCCAGGTGGTGGATCAGATTGTTTACTCAGGGGGCTGCAAGCAAAATAATTTAAGAGTGGAGTGAAGTATTAAGTGAGATGGGGAAGAAGGGAGGGGGAGAGGAAGAAGTAAAAAGGATTAAGATGGTTATGTATGTGTACCAATCCCTTACATATGCTAATAGAATAAAAAAGGTAGAAAGCAAAAGGTCTGATTTGAGGGTAAAATGAAGCAAAGCTAAAGCAGGAAGCTAAATCATTAGGTCAAAAATCTAGAGAATCAGGGCCAGGCATATAGCTCAGTGGCATAAGTGCCTGCCTGGCAAGCATAAGGTCCTGAGTTCAATCTCTGGTACTGCCAAAAACAAAGCAATCAAAAAAAATCACACCAGAGAATCAGTGAGCTAGGCCTCCTGGTATACCCTGTAATCCCAGCACCTGGGAAACTGAGGCAGGAGACTAGCTGTGGGTTAGACACCTGGGCTACATAGTGAGATCCTGTCTCATAAACAGAACCAAAAAAATCATCCTACCCCCAAAGCCCCCAGACCAAACTAACAAAAAAGCAGACCTAGAGGATCAGGATAGTAGGTGGAATGTAAGAAGGGACAGACAGAGCAATTCAGTATTAGGGTTAAATTGTGATCGTGGAGATTACTTAAATTATCTTTTAACATTCTTCCCTCTAGTTTGAGACTAGCTTTTGGATTATAGAAAAGTAGCTGACATAATAGGTTTTGAGTGAGATTATGTATTATTTTTACTATTATGTTCTATTTACTTTAAAATTACATCCTCAGAAATCCTCACCGTTCTCCTCCTCAGTTTCTATGGTGAAGAGAGTATCTTCCATTCTTTTAAATTTAACAGGTTCAGTGCTGGGGATTTCATTCAGTGGTGCAGTGCCTGCCTGGCAAGCATGAGATCCTGAGTTTGATTCCTGGTACCAATTTGTGTGTGTGTGTGTGTGTGTGTGTGTGTGTGTGTGTATCAGGTTCAACTAGCTTTTTTTTTTTTTGTACTGGAGGTCAAACTCAGGACCTTGTGCTTGCCACACAGGTGCTTGTGCCACTGAGCTATCTTCCCCCGCTCCAACTAGCTTATTTTTGAAACAGATTTTCTACCCAGAAGCCTGCAGCAGTCTTGGAGCCTCCTTCAGGCAGGGAGAAGGGAGTGAGTGAGTGCTCCTTGGATGCCTCTTCTCACTGAGCCAGGTCTCAGAGCTGGCTGCAGCAGCCTCAGGAATTGAGGACTCTGCTGAGCCCAAACATGGGATTTCTCTACGAATTTTTGGAAGGATCTGAGAATATAGACTCTAGGTAGGACTCTATCAGTGAGACATAATAAGAAGTATTAGGGGGCCAGGGAGATAGCTCAGTAGAATAAGTGCTTGCCTGGCAAATGCAAGGGCCTGAGTTCAATCCCTGGTTCTGCCAAAGGAAAAAAAAAAGCATTAGAAGTCTGCTGGGGAGATAGCTCAGTAGAATAAGCACTTGCAAGGTCCTGAATTCAATCCCTGGTGCAACTAAATAAATAAATAAAAATAAAGGAAACTTTGAGCCTGCTGGTTAGCTCAGTTGTTTAAGTGCCTGCTTATGCAAACACAGTCAGGTGCAAGATACCGTGGTTTGATCCCCAACTCCACACACCTTACCAGACCCGCCATTAAGGCAGGCTGAGCCAGCCAAAAAAAAGGAAGTCTGGCTGGCTGTGCATAGATGGTGGGATCTAAGGGAGTGGCGTCAAGCTTTCTTTCTTTTTGGCTCCGAATGCCTTCAGGGCAGGTTTGGCTGGCTTGAGTTGTGGGGATCAACCACAGCAACCTGAGCCTGACTGCTTTGTTGAAGCAGCCACTTAAAGAACTGAGCTAAGGGGTAGGCCCCTTAGATTCCATTTTCTACTCAGATTTTTTCTTGTATTACTTCATGCTGCTCTTGACTTTTTGATTCTACAGAATTGACATTGCTAGCCAGCTCTGAGTAATGGCGTTCTTTACTGGTTGCTTATGGTTTTGAAGCTTTAATCTCTTGGAATTACCTATGGGGGTAAGGGTAGGGCTAGATACTTGTTTAAAATAGCGATCTTTCTAGGTATATATTCTCAGGTATATAGAATAGTGATCAGGAATCTGTAGTTGGATCATCCTTGCAGGTGATTCTGACACCAATCACCAATAGATCGTATCTGGAAAAACTCCTAACTTGAGGTCCGTGCCACATACTTCTCTTTTTCAGGATCAGGAAGGAGATTTGAATACTTTACTTAGGTCCTAAGACTGTAGGAGCTTTGTTGCCTGTTGTGCAGTAGAGGCTGAGGCTCCATTTCCTTGTTGCCACAGAAGGAGCAGAGAGCACCCAGAAGAGGCTGAGAGCCTTAGTGTTCTGCTGTCACAGATCAATACCTTTGGGATTTAGGGGAGGCTTTGGACTCAGCAATTTAGGACTTCAGATTTGCCTCTCATCTTGTGTACATTGATCCTGCCCTAACATAGGCCTTCTTCATCTAGTGTCCGTCTGCTTTTTTTCCTCATTGTGGCCACATTCTGTTCTCCCATTCATCTTCTGTAAATAACTTGATTTCTTCTTTCTTCTTTAAAGATCCTCTTTTTTATTTATTTATTTATTTTATTTATTTATTTTGTGTGTGTGTGTGTGGCCAGCTCAGCCCACCAGGGGGGCTGGCTGACATGTGCTGCTGGGGGATTGAACCGTGGTCTCTGTGCTTTGCTAAGCTTGTTCTAAGTAGGTGCTTTAGACCACTGAGCCATCTCGCCAGCCCTTTAAAGATCCTCTTAAATCCCTTTTACCTACATAATCAAGTTTAAATGTCTCTGGTTGGAATACAGTTACATAACTTGGCCAAATTGTAGTCTGTGAGGCTTTACAGGATCTGGTTCCTGTGTATTTTACAAATCTCATTCCACCCATGTTTCTTCTCTCCTGCTGTAGGCACCCTCACTTGCGCACAGTTCCTTGACCTCTTCTCCAGCTGTCTAGGACCTCAGGACTTTTGTAATACCATATGGCCTCCGTCTGGATTACTGTATCCTATTTTTCATCTCATTAACTAGTCTTTGCCTTTGAAGTATAAACTAAGCATTATCTCTTAGAGGTCTTTTTTAAAACAATTATTTTGGTACCCTACTTCAAGTATACTGCTTAATGCTTTTTACCTGTTTGTTTTTCTCTTTTAGTAGATTCTTTTTTTTTTAGACAAGGTCTTACTATGTGGCTCCCTTAGGCTGGCCTCAAACTCCTCTTCCTCAGAGCTTTTCAAGTGCTGGGATTACAGGTGTGTGCCACCATGTCCCATACTCTGCTAGTACGTTATAAACTCCATAAGGGCAGGGCTCTTCTTGTTTGTGGTTGCATTTTCAGTTCCTGGTGTGTAGAGATAGTGAGCACTTGTTGACTAATCCACAGTTTTATCCTCTTAGTATCTATTTTGCTACATTGTGGCTTTGTACAATTCTTGGCCTTTGTATGACATATTGCCTCTGCTAGTAACATACTTTCTTTTGTCAATTTACCAGGTTTGCTTTTTTTTTTTTTTTTTTGTCTTTTTGAGACAGCGTCTCACTATGCAGTTCAGGCTGATCTTGAGCTCCTTTTTTAGCCTAGGCTGGTCTTGAACTCCCAATGATCCTCCTACCTCAGCCTCCCAAGTGCTGGGATTATAGGTATGCACTACTATGCACCGCTCAGCTTGTCAGGTTTTTTTTTTTTTTTTTTTTTTTTTTTTTTTTTTTTTTTTTCCCAGTGCTAGGGATTGAACTCAGGATTTTCAGTTTTATAGAAAAATAGCAAAACTGATACTTGGTGAATCCTCCTACATATGAGGATCTCTCCTTCTGCCAATGTTTCCTCCAACAAAATAAAACAAGCAAGTTAACAACCCCAGAGACCCTGAGGAGAAAGGGAATAAGGATAACAGAAAAAGAGGGTGACCATAGTACTTAAAAGATCATGTGGAGTTTTTCCCTTGATCATATTTTGATTTTTTGTGGCACTAGCAAAGCCAGTGTAAAATTTAATAGCTATGAGTTGAGATAAAGCACTATTAAACGTAAACTAAAGCAAGTATGAAAAAAAATTATAGTTTTTTTTGAAAATATAAAAAAAGTAACAAAGTGAGATTTGAACATTTTTATTGTGGGGAACAAAATGCAGAATTGATATGAAAGTATATTTTACTTAAAAATATGTTTTATAGTAGCTAATCATGGTACACAGGCCTATAAATTCCTGCACCCCAGGGGCTGATGTAGGAGGTATTGCCATAAGTTCATAGCAAGATTCTGTCTCAAAATCACCCTCCGCTCCCTAAGCAAACAAAAAGTCTTAGGGGTTAGATGGGTAGCATGCTTGTGTAGCATACGTGCACACAAGACCCTGGGTTCGAGTCCCAGCACTACCACAATAAAACAAAACAAACCCAGAGCAGTTGAGTAACTTATATTGGGTATTGCCATATTCAGTTATTCAGAAGAATGATATAGACATACCTGTGTGTGTGTGGAGAGATGAGCTCATGTGAAACAATTTTCAAAATCTATTAAGACATCTGAGCATGATGGCATATGCCTAGCACTTGGGAAGCTGAGGCAAAAGTATTGCTGTGAGTTCCAGGTCAGTCTAGGTTCCATAGTGAGTTCAAGGCCAGGCTGAACTATATAGCAAGACCCTTTCTCAAAAACAAAACAAGGGGCCCAGGGAGATAGCTCAGTGGAATAAGTGCTTGCCTGTCAAGCATAAGGTCCTGCGTTCAATCCTTGGTACTACCAAAAACCAAAAAACAGCACTCTAGAGGCTGAGGCAGGAGGATCATTGCAAGTTTGAGACACCAGCCTGGGCTACAAAATGAGCTCAAGGCCATCCTGAACTACATAGTGAAACCCAGTGTGTGGAGCAGGGCCGAGGAGATGGCTCAGTGGAATAAGCACTTCCCTGACAAGTGCAAGGGCCTGAGTTCAATCCCTGGTTCCACTAAAAAAAAAAAAAAAAAAAAAAAAAAAAAAAAGGAAACCCAGTGTGTGTGTGGGGGGGAGGGGGGGGTAACGGACTAACAACAGAAAAATGAAAAATGAACTCTCTATACTTGCTCTCTATACTTGTTGAATACTGAGACAAAAGAAGATTTGGTTGTATTTGAAATGAGAAATACCTGTATATATTATCTTTATCTTAATTTACCCACCCTCTATTTGTTTTACTGGCATCTACTTGCTGTTACATGCACTGGGAATCTGGGAGTTCTCCCACCTTTTGAGATATTGGAGGTTGAACTCAGGACCTTTATACTGCATACCTCTCTTTTTTTGAAACAGGATCTTACTATATAGTCTAGACTGGTCTCAAACTTGCTATGCAGTACAGGGCAGCCTCAAACTCATGGCAGTCCTCTTGCTTCCCAAGCTGGGATTATATACCACACTTGGCCCCAGATCTTATTAATTAAGTTTATTGGTACATTTTAAGTATACATAATGATCATGTTCATTATTGAGAATTTGTACCTGTACATGATACTTTTTTTTCAATCTCAACATGTTTATTTTCTCTCTTAGAATTTAAACTTAAAAATGGAAAACAGTGTATATTACAGTAAGCATAGACATGATATAACTTGATTCTTGTCTTATTTTTGTTTTTTGAGACAGGATCTCGATGCGTAGCTCAGGGTTTCTTTGAACGCACTGTGTAGCCCAGGTTGGCCTCACACTCAGCAATCCTTCTTCTTCTTCTTTTTTTTTTTTTTTTTTTGCAGAACTGGGGATTGAACTCACACCCTTGCCCTTGCCAGGGAAGCACTTATTCTACTGAGCCATCTCCCCAGCCCCTAGCAATCCTTCTAAGTGCTAGGATTACAGGTGTGTGCCACCATGCCTAGCTAACTTGATTCTTTTTACTTTTCTATTCCCCTACTCGCCCTGAATCCCTCTTCCTCCTTATTTACAAAAGCTTTGTTTCCATTTTTGCTTTTTTCTTTCCTCATTTTTTCTTTTCTGTTCTTTCCTTTCTCCTTCCCCTTCACTCCTCCCTAATTTTCCTTTCTGAACATTTTCTTCCTATTTCTCAATGTTTATAATACATTTTGATCCTTACTTATTCTTGCACAAACCAGAGAAACAATGTGTGTCTGATTTATTTCACTTAAGAGTATGGCTCCAAGGTGCATCCATTTAGTTAGAAATGTCTCAAGCTTATCCTTCTTTATTGCAGAGTAGTTCTGTCTTGTATAAAAAAATCTTGATCCATTCATCAGTTAATGAGTGTTTGGGTTGTTTCCAAGATTTAGCTGTTACAGATTGCTGCTGTAGGCATGGGTATGCATATATCACTGTGGTATGATGCTTTGCATTCTTTCAGGAAGATACCAAGATGGGGGATAGCTGGGTTGAATGGAATGTCTAGTCCTAGTTTTTTGAGGAATCTCCACACAGATTTCTACAGTGGTTGTACCAGTCTATACTTCCACCAACAGTAGAGAAGGGTTCCTTTTTCCTGCAGCCCTGCCAGCATTTGTTACTGATTGATTTCTTGATAAGAGCCTTTCTTTATTCTTTCATTTTCTTTTTTAAGGGCCCTGCTCCTTAGCTCAGTTGTTTAAGTGCCTACTTAAACAAAGCAATCAGGCTCAGGATGCTGTGATTTGATCCCCAGATCCTCAAGCCAAAGCACACGGGCCCTGAAGGCAGACTGAGCCCCCCCAAAAAAAAACTTTTTAAAAATTAATTAATTAATTAATTTTCTGTGTTTTAGGGAAGGGTCTGTAGGGAACGGTCTGTAGGGTGTTCAGGGTCTCACTACTAGATTTGGCTTATAGTGTTTCTCCTGTTTGCAGCCTCCCAAGTGCTGGGATTAGAGGTGCGCACCACCACGCCCAGTCTCAATTGCCATCTGTGTGCCCTGGGGGCGGGGCTGGTACAGCACACCAGGGATGAACCCCGGTTGCTGCCTCTGCCTAAATGGGTGCTTTAATCCACTGAGCTATCTGGCTGACCCTGAGCCTTTCTTTCTTGAGCAACATGGAATCACAGTGTTGTTTTAATCTCCATATCTGAAATGACCAGTGACATTGAATATTTTTTCATATATTTATTTGTTGTATATACTTCTTTATCTGAGAAGTGTCTGTTTGTTTCAGATGCTCATCTTTGGATTGGGTCTTTTTTTTTTTTTGCTGGAACGGGGATTGAACTCAGGCTCTTGGGCTTGCCAGGCACGTACTTATTCAACTGAGCTATCTTCCCGGCCCATGGATTGG
The DNA here is from genome assembly GCF_000260255.1 of Octodon degus. Lineage (NCBI taxonomy): Eukaryota > Metazoa > Chordata > Mammalia > Rodentia > Octodontidae > Octodon > Octodon degus. The sequence continues at coordinate 1,240,098 of NW_004524634.1, read as the reverse complement.
ATCTTTCAATTTGGGGGTCTGATTTTTTTTTTTGAGTTTTTTAATATATTGTAGATATTAGTCCTTTGAGAAACAGGGGGCTAATTTTTTTCCCCACACTACAGGTTGTCTATGCTCTATTGGTGGTTTCTCTTGCTGTGAAAAAGCTTTTTTTTTTTTTTTTTTTTTTGTGGAACCAGGGATTGAACTCAGGCCCTTGTGCTTGCCAGGCAAGCACTTATTCTACTGAGCCATCTCCCCTGGCCCCCCTGAAAAAGCTTTTTAATGAGATACCCAGTTCTTGATTCTTTGTGATCTTTTCTGGGTTCATAAGGTCTGTCTGCACCAGTGTCTTCAAGAGTCCTATCTATTCTATTTTTCAGCAGTTAGTTAGTTAGTTAGTTTCTTTCTTTCTTTTGAATTTAGTACAGGGACTACAGGGTCTCATTACACAGATAGGACTCGTAGTGATCCTGATGTTTTCAGCCTCTCAAATCCTGGGATTACAAGCATGCACCATCCTGCCTGGTCTCATTCATAGTCTCAGGGCACCCCGAGGGTGGGGCCAGCACAGCATGCCCGGGATCCCCCAGTCCCTGCAGCCAGTGCTTTATTTTATTTTATTTTATTTGTTTTAATGGAGAGAGTCGCTCTTTTAATTTTTCTTTTATTTATTTATTTGTGTGTGTGTGTATGTGGCCAGCTCAGCCTACCAGGGGGTGGGGCTGGCTGGCATGTGGTGCTGGGGGATTGAACCGCGGTCCACATGCTTTGCTAAGCTTGTTCTGAGTAGATGCTTTAGACCACTGAGCCATCTCACCAGCCCAAGCCAGTGCTTTAGTCTGTTGAGCTATCTGTTCATCCCTAATGTTTCTCTTTTAACATTTAGATCTTTTATCCATTTCAATTTTAGTTTAGTGCATGGTGAAAGATACGAGTCTAGTTTTAATCTTTGGTATGTAGAAAGCCAGTTTTTCCAGTACCATTTAATAAAGAGGCTATCTTTCTTTCAGTAAGTGTGTTTAGCTTCTTTGTCAAAGATAAGGTGGCTAAATGTGTCTGGAGTTGTTTCTGCATCTTCTAATCTGTTTTATTTATTTATTTTTTTTAATTTTAATTTTTATTTTTTTTAAAAAATTTATTTATTTGTTTGTTTATTTATTTATTTTGCGTGTGTGTGTGGCCAGCTCAGCCCACCAGTGGGTGGGGCTGGCTGGCATGTGGTGCTGGGGGATTGAACCGCGGTCCCTGTGCTTTGCTTAGCTTAGCTTGTTCTAAGTAGGTGCTTTAGACCACTGAGCCATTTCACCAGCCCCTTCTAATCTGTTTTATTGATTCTCGAGTCTTTTCCTTTTTTTTTTTTTTCCCCATTACTATGCTGTTTCTATCACAATAGCTTTGAATATTATTTCAGGTCTGAGATTGTTATGCCCCCTGCCTTGCCTTTGTTGCCCAGAGTTACCTTTGTTATTCTAGCTCTCTTCTGGTTATAGATGAACTTTAGGGTTGTTTTCTCTGAATTGTGTGAGATACGCTGTTGAAATATTTATTTATTTATTTATTTATTTATTTATTTATTTATTGGCAGAACCAGGGATTGAACTCAGGCCCTTGTGCTTGCCAGGGAAGCGCTTATTCTGCTGAGCTATATCTCCCTGGCCCTGTATTTTTTTTCCCTGTATTTTTTAATATCCTTTTAATCTCCTTTTTTAGAGTAGTGTAGTTTTCAGTATAGAGGTCTTTTACTTCTTTTGTAAGATCGACTCCTAGATACTTCATTTTTTGGATGCTATTGTGAAAGGTGTTTCTCTAATTTCTGAGTTTGTTATTTGTGTACAGAAAGACTGTTGATTTTTCTTTTTTTTTTTTTTGGGCCAGCTCAGCCCACCCTGAGGGCAGGGCTGGCACAGCATGTGGTGCCAGGGATCGAACTGTGGTCCTCTGTACTTGCCTGAGCTTGCCTAAGCAGGCGCTTTAGACAACTGAGCTATCATACCGGCCCAAACTGTTGATTTTGAGTATTGACTTTATATTCAACTACACTACTGAATTTATTAAATCTAAAGCCTTTTGGTAGTTTTTGGAATCTTCTATGTAGAGTATCATTATTCTACATAGTATCTACATGGTATCATTATTCATTCGTGAACAATGATAATTTTTCTTTGTTTCCTATCTTTATTCCTTTCATTTTTTTTTTTTCTCTTGCCTAATTGTTCTGGCTTAAGTTTCAAGAACTATGTTCAATAAGAGTAGTGAGAGTGACTATCCTTTTCTTGTTCCTCATTTTATTTCATGTATTTATTTTTTGTCTTTTTTTTAGACAGGGTTTCACTATACAGTTCAGAATTGGCCTCAGATTAATGGTAATCCTCCTGCCTCAGCCTCCTGAGTGTTGGGATTATAGGCCTGAACTTCCATGCTCAGCTTTTTGTTCCAGATTTTAGAGTGAAAGCTTTTAGTTTGTGTCTATTTTACTTTACTTTTAACTCTATGTATTTGGGGGCTGGGGAGATAGCTCAGTGTAATAAGCACTTGCCTGGCAAGCAAAAGGACCTGAGTTCAATCCCTGGTTCTGCAAAAAAAACCCAAAACCAAAAACAGAAAAACAACAATAAAACCACAAAACAAAACAAAAACCGTGTATGTATTTGATACAGACTCTTGCTATGCAGTTCAGACTCATAGTGATCCTGATATTTTAGCTTCCCCCGAGCTGGGATTGTATGCATGCACCACCATGCCCAGTCTCAGTGGTGGGCTCAGCACACCTGGTGCGGGGCTGGTACCACATGCAGTACCAGGGATCAAACCCAGCTCCTTGTGCTTGCCATACAGGTACTTAAACCACTGAGCTATCTCTCTGGCCTTGTGTCCATTGTAGTATAATGTTGGCTATTGGTTTTTCATAGATGGTTTTTCATCAGACTGAAATCAAGACCATCTGTTCCAGTTTTCCATGAGTTTTTTTTTTTTTCTAATCCGTAGGATTTTTATCATGAATGGGTGTTGGACTTTGTTATACAGTGTTTTTGTTTTTGTTTTTGTTTTTTTTTGTATCTATGAAGATGATCAGATGGTTTTCGTTCTTAGCTCTGTTAATATGGCATATAACATTGATTAAGACATGTGTGGTGATGTATGCCTGTAATCCCAGTATTTGGGAAGCTGAGGTAGGAGGATTGTTCTGAGTTATAGACCAGCCTGGGCTACAAAAGTGAGCTCAAGGCCAGCCAGAGCTGTAGAGCAAGACCCTGTCTAAAAAAGACAGAAAAAAAAATATTGATTTGTGTGTGGTGAACCACCCTTTCATTCCTTGGATGAATCCTGCTTGATCATGATATATAATCTTCTCAATGATTTGCTGCATTGTTCGCCAGCATCTTACTGAGGATTATATATTTGTGTTCACTAGGGAGATTTCTCTTTCTTGGTTGGATCTTTCCCTGGTTTTTGTATCAGGATAATGCTTCCAGGAATGAATTTGGGAATGTTACTTCCCTTTCAGTTTCATTAAAGACTTTGAGAAGTAGCAACATAGGTTTTCTTTTAATTTCTTGTAGAATTTAGCAGTGAATCTGTCGGGGCCTGGGCTTTTATTTGTTGGTAAATTTTAAATTAAATATTCAATTTTATTGATTGATATTGGTTTAGATTTTTTTGCAATACTGGGGATCAAACTTGGGTCCTTGCACTTGGTATTTATATATATTTAGGAATCTGTCCACTTCTTTTTTCCATATGATTAGAACACAGGTTTTTAAGTAGATATGTGTTTAAAAAAGTGTGTATATCTGTATGTATATATTCATACATAAATTATAAGT
>NW_004524634.1:1234245-1236192 GCF_000260255.1 Octodon degus | reverse complement strand
ATATAAAAGATATATATATCTACTTCCCTGGTCCTTTCAAATAGGTTTAGATGATGTTCTGGATTTCTGCAAGATCTGTTGTGATTTCACCCTTTTCATTTTTTTCTTTTTGTGTGTGTGTGTGCCAGGAATCAAAAGGACTATCTGCTTGCCAGGTAGGCACTGTACTGCTGAGCTGTAGCCTTGGCCCCCACCCTTCTCATTCTTTTTTATTTATTTTCTTTTTGGGTGGAACTAGGGATTGAACTCAGACCCTTGCACTTGCCAGGCAAGCGCTTATTCTACTGAGCTGTCTCCCTGGCCTCCTTTTACGCGTGGATTTGACTCTTCCTTGTTAGAGTTTATCAATTATATTTAGTGTCTCAAAGAACCAACTCTTTGATTCATTGATTCTTTGTATTGTTTTCTTCATCTCCATTATATTAATTTCTGCTCTGATTTTTCTTTTTTCGTTTTTCTTTTTGTATGGGAATTGAACTGAGGACCTGTGCTTGTCAGGTAGGCGTCATGCCCTGAACTATATTACTGACCCTTGTTCTGATCTTTATAATTCCCTCCCTAATATGAACTTTGACTACTTCTTTTCACAGAAGCTTGAGCTTCAACATTACATTGTTTATTTGAACTTGGTTTGTTTTCCTGATATGGGTATTCACCATTGTAAATTTTGCTCCTAGGACTGCTTTCATTGTGTCCTATAAGTTCCTGTATGCTGTGTTGGCATTAATTATAGAGACTGTCCTATTTCTTCTTTAGCTTATCTGTGACCCATTGGTAATTCAAGAGAGTGTTAATTAATTTTCATGTGCTTATGAGCTCTCTTTGGTTTATTTTTGCGTTTTTGAGACAAAATCACACTATACAGTTCAGGTTGGCTTTGAATTCACTTTGTACCCCAGGCTGGCCTTGAACTCCAGTGATCCTCCTGCCACAGCCTCCCCAGTGCTGGGATTATAGGTATGTTGCTACCATGCCTGGCTCTTGTGGTTTCTTTTTTTTTTTTTAATTTTATTTATTTATTTATTTATTTATTTATTTATTTATTATGTGTGTGGCCAGCTCAGCCCCACCAGGGGGCGAGGCTGGCTGGCATGTGGTGCTGGGGGATTGAACTGCCGTCCCTGCTTAGCTTAGCTGGTTCTAAAGTAGGTGCTTTAGACCACTGAGCCATCTCACCAGCCCCTCTTGTGGTTTCTTTTGCCATTGATTTCTTCTTTCATTGCACTATGATCTGATCGTATATGTGGGATAATTTTAATTCCTTTGCATTTACTTAAGCATGTTGTATGAGCTAGTAAGTGATCTATTTTGGAGAACATCCTGTATGCAGCTGAGAAAGATGTGTATTCTGATGTTGTGGGGTGGAACAATCTGTAGTCATCTCATAAGTCCATTTCTTCAAAAGTTTGGTTCAGTTCTAATATTTCATTGTTGATATTTCATCTAGTTGATCTTTCTTTTTGTGACAGTGTTCTCCCATTACAGTTGTATTAATGCTTATTTCATTTTTCATGTCTTGTTAATTTTTTTTTTTCTTTTTTGCAGAACCAGGGATTGAACTCAGGCCCTTGCGCTTGCCAGGCAAGCACTTATTCTACTGAGCCATCTCCCTGGCCTCAATATTTGTTTTATATAGTTGAGTGCACTGATATTTGGTGCATACGTATTTATGATTGTTATCTCTTCTTAGATTATTCCTTTTCCAAGGATATAGTGATTTTCTTTTCCTTTTTTCTTTTTCTTTTTTTTATTATTTTTTTGACAACTCATACAGAATTTTACTTAACAAAGTAATATGAATTTCACAGTATTTGTTGTAATACATGGTATTGTCTTACAAGCAGCTATTCATATTACCAGATATTGGAAGAAGAAAAAACTGGAGCAATGTATAAGAAATTAAGAAAAGAAAAAGTACAAAGAATTGAAAAAAAGGAGACGAAGCTA
>NW_004524634.1:1231484-1233690 GCF_000260255.1 Octodon degus | reverse complement strand
ACTGTCTAGCAGTCTATAATATTAGTGGGTCATCCTCAGAAGTTATTGACTTGAGCCTTTTACAGCTCATCGTATTAACATGGATTTACTTTATGTACCTCATTTTTATACTTTTCTACTGATGGTTAAGACCAAGATATAGCAAGACCTATATACCCAGAATTGTAACTTTTGTATCTGATAAGGTCAACCAAGTACTCTCAGGATTTATCCTGTAGCCCTGTACCACCTTTTGTACATTCTTTTGTCAGTGTCTGATCTCTTTTCTTTTTCTGTTTTTATTTTTACAAACCCTTGTGTCAAGGGTTGACTTTCAGTAGATCACAGCTCCCTGGCTCCGCCCCTGGGGTGCACTGAGACCGGGTGTGGTGGTGTGCACCTGTAATCTCAGCTCTTTGGGAGGCTGAACACAGGCAGATCACTATGAGTTCTGTCTATGTAGTGTGACCCTGTAGACCCTTATAAAAATAAAAATTAAAAAATTAGTGGTTTGAATTCACTAATCAAAAGAAACACAGTGGCAGAACAGATCAAGAACCAACCATATGCTGCACACAAGAACCTGAGGAACTGTGTGGTTTTGCTGTCCTTAAAGTCTTTCTGGAACAAAGTGTAGGTGTGAGGAAGAGGATAAGTGTGTGAGAACACACTGCTTGTATCACTTGCCTAGCATTCAGCCTTTACTCAAGCTTAGTGTTACTAGTCTGTTCATGGTTGTTCCTTTCTCCCAGTTGGAGTTTAGCTTGTACAGTGTAATTTTATATCAGTGAATCATATCTTCATTTTTCCTCTTTAATACTGTTTAGCAATTAAAAAAAAACTTGATTGAATGTTGGGAACATCTTTTCATGTCAGTAAATACAGAATAAGCCAAGTGTGGTGGTATATGCCTGTAAGTAATCCCAGGACCCAGGTTACAGAGGCAGGAGGAACTGTAAGTTCAAGCTAGAATAGCAAATTCAGGACTCCATAGTAAGTTTGAGACTAGAATAATTGTCTGAATTATGTTTCAGTGAGTGACTAGATCATGCTTTTTATTCTCTAACATTTAATGTACTTATTTTATGTATAATCAATGGAATTGTCTCTAAACCTCTTACTTAAAATTATAATACCTCTTCCTTTCTTATCTCTCTTCTGTTGTTGTTTATTTATTTATTTTTATGTATTTGGTACAGAGTCTACAGGGTCTCACTACACTGATCAGACTCATAGTGATTCTCCTGTTTTTAGCCTCCCAAATGCTGGAATTACAGGCACTCATCACCACACTCAGTCTCAAGAGCAGTCTCAGCACATCCTAGGGGTGGGGACGGGCCTGGCGCAGCATACTGGGGATCAAACCCCAGGCCCCTGTGTCTGCCTAAGCAGATGCTATAATTCTTTGAGCTGTGTGGCCAGCCCTACTTATTTATTTGTTGACACAGGGTTTCATTGTGTAATTCAGGATGGCCTTGAGTTCATTATGTATCCCAGGCTAACCTGGATCTCACAGTGATCCTCCTGCCTCAGCCTCCTCCTCCTCCTCCTCCTCCTCTTCCTCTTCCTCCTCCTTCTTCTTTTTTTGTATTTTATTTTTTAAAATTATTTTTTAATTTTTTAATTCTTTAGAGAAATTACAAATTGGAATTAAAACAAAAAAATTAGAAGTGATAGAGAATTTCACTTAACACAGTAATATGAATTTCATAGTATTTGTTGTAATACATAATGTTGTCTTCCAATCAGTTACTCAAATTACCAGATATAGGCATGTAAAATTGTTTATTTTTTTGCAGAACCAGGGATTGAACTCAGGCCCTTGTGCTTGCCAGGCACACATTTATTCTACTGAGCCATCTCCCTGGCCCTAGGCATGTAAAATTGGAAAAAGAAAGAAATGTTAAGAAATTAAGAGGAGAAAAAGTAAAAACAATTGAAAAAAGGAGATGAAACAAAACATTAACTGCTCCTTTCCATAGACCAGCAGAAATTTTTTTTGTATTTTAGGGAAGGGTCTACATAGGGTCTCACTGCTAGATTGGACTCATAGTGATCTGCCTGTTTACAGCCTCCCAAGAGCTGGGATTACAGGCCAGTGCCACCATGTTGTCTCAGTTGGTCTCTCAGCATGCCCCAGGGATGGGGCCAGCATGCCTCAGCCTTCTTTTTTTTTTTTAAATTTTATTTATTTATTTATTTGAGAGAGAGAGAGAGAGAGAGAGAG
>NW_004524634.1:1227255-1231384 GCF_000260255.1 Octodon degus | reverse complement strand
TTGGATCTGGCTGCTGTGCTCCACTTCTTTCTGCTGCAGGCGTTAGAGTTGAACCCTTTGTGTCTCTCTGGCAAGATGTTCTGCTCCTGAATCAGCTGGATGGGTCTTGCCTCTAGCCTCTTTGCAGGGAGTTCTGCTGAAGGGTTCTGTGCTGGGCCTGCACTCTGGGTCGAAAGAGGATCCGCGGGCCCTGGGTCGTCTCACTCATTTGGCTGGCCAGGGTTGTGGGTCTGTTCAGGATCCCGCCGGGCCTCGGGTCATCTCTCTCACTCGCCGGGCCTGTGATTCCGGGTCTATTCAGGATCTAGTGGCCCCAAGTCGTCTCGCTCACTCCCCGGGCCTGCGCTTTGGGTCTATTCAGGATCCGGCAACTCTTCGTCTCACTCGTGGGGTCTGCTCTCTGGGTCTCGCTCTAATTCAGGCTTGGCTTGAACTCACTATGTAGCCCAGTCTGCCTTTGAATTTGTAGCAAACCTTTTCCCTCAGCCTCCCAAATGCTGGGTTTATAGGCATGGACCACCATGAATAAGTTTGTGAGATTGATTTCTGAAAATTGGACTAAGGAAGAAGGGGTAAAGAGGACAGAGTGACAAAACAGATAAGTGAAAAAGCCTTGAAAAGAGTAGTTGGGTCCCTAAAGAAACTCTTTGTTTCCTTCATAGTTTTGCTTATAAAAAGACAGACAGCTAAGTATGGTGGTGCACACCTATAATCCCAACACTGAGTAGGCTGAGGCAGGAAGATCACAAGTTTGAGGCCAGCCTTGGCTACATAATGAGACTCTTTTGTCTCAAAAAAAAAAAAAAAAAAAGTAGATAGCAGATGGAAGCGCTCGCGCTCTCTCTCTCTCTCTCTCTCTCTCTCTCTCTCTCTCTCTCTCTCTCTCTCTCTCTCTCTCTTTTTGCGGTACCAGGGATTGAACTCATGGCCTTGCACTTGGCAGGCAAGCAGATGGAAGCTCTTGACCCTGAAAGGGGTAGAGAGATTTCTACCAGCATACTGAATTACCGGCAGTCTTGTCTGGAGAGCACAACCTTCTTAGTTGTGTGGTTTGGTGTGATGTCCTCAGAGAGGACGTCACAGATCTTAGGAAGGGGGTGATGCAGCTTCCCAGAAATGAGGCAAAATTGTGTTGAAAAAGAAGCCACCAGTGACAACAAGGGCAGGGTACTTCCTCAGTGGCTGCTGGTCACAGATGACTTTTGGTCTCCATTTCCCCATAAGTTGTGCTGAGATCAAGCTTTTTCAGAACACAAAATAAGCCATGCTATAAGTAGTGACAAAAAAAAAAAAAGTAGTGACACAGCTCTTGGAGTGTCCAGACAGAGTTACATGTCCCTGTCTACTAATTTTGTGAAACCAAACTAGCAGATCCATAAGTTCCTGGGATAACCCCTGTGATTCAGACATAAAAAGATTCGGGCAACTGGACACGTTCCTCAGAAAAGAGAGCCTTCCTAGTGGACTGGGCATCATCTTTTATTCATCAGCTCTTCTAAACTCCATTTGGAAATTAACACAGCTCTTCCTTTCCCAGAAGCTCTGAGAGGAGTAACTCAGTTTGGTTCATGGCTGCCTTTCACTTGCAGGCTGCACTATGTACTCTGTCCACAGCTCAGAGCATTTATTTATTTATTTATTTATTTATTCATTTATTTGATCCAGACTTTGGTTTCACCGAGGCTTCTTTTTTTTTTTTTTTTAAGGGTCTCACTATGAGGCTCAAACTCGTAGTTATCCTCCTGTTTTCAGTGCTGTACAAAGGTACAAAGCTCAGACTTTGTACTAGTGATCCTACTGTTATCAGCCTCCCCAGTGCTAGGATTACAGGTGTGCAACACTATTCTCAGACTTGGTTGCCAGCTCAGTGAGCCCTGGGGCGGGGCCTGCATGGCGTGTGCTGCTAGGGATCAAATCCCGGTTCCTATACTTGCCTTAAGCAGTCGCTTAGTCCACTGAGCTATGTCACCAGCCCTAGAGGCCGCTTGGGTTTTAACCCCATGTCTTCGAGTAGATTTCCCTAGAAGGCTATCCTAGGAATGATCTCTATGTTTAATCCCCCAACCCCCAAAGTTTAACTAGGTCTTGTCCCTCCTTTCTCAATAGAATCATATGTTGCCATGGTCTAAGTGGATATACCACACCCTTTCCTTCCAACTCACACACCAGGGGTTGAGGATTTGGCTTAGTGGTAGAACTTGCCTAGCAAGCTGGAAGCCCTAGGTTTGGTCTTTGGCACCAAAAACAAAAAATAAAACTCCCCTAAAGATAATTCAACCAAAAAAAAAAAAAATACAGTAAATGAAAAAAACAAAGAACAAATAAGGCAACCAACTCCCACACCCTCATATAGTCTTTTTTTTTAAAAAAATTATTTATTTATTTTTATTTATTACATTTATTTATTGTGTGTGTGTGTGTGTGTGTGTGTGTGTGTGTGTGGCCAGCTCAGCCCACCAGGGGGCGGGGCTGGCTGGCATGTGGTGCTGGGGGATTGAACCGCGGTCCCTGTGCTTTGCCAAGCTTGTTTCAAGTAGGTGCTTTAGACCACTGAGCCATCTCTCCAGCCCCATATAGTCTTGATATAGCTGGATCAGCTTATCATTAGTAATTTAGAGCCAGCCCCCCCCCCCCCATTTCTAGGGTCCAGTGACAACTCTGTGCTCAGCAGTATCTGCTTCCCCTTCATCTTACTTTTTTTTTGGGCGGGGGTACTGGTAATTGAACTCAGGACCTCACACTTGCCAGGTGGGCACGGCAAATTTTACTTTATTTTGCCTCTCACGTGGTTGTACCAACCTGTGTCCAGTTGCCCTACCCTTAGACTGATCTCAAACATGGAATTTTCTTTACATAGCTTCCTGAGTAGCTGAGGTTACAGGTGTTTGCCACCAAACCCTTCTCAAAAAGAACTTTTTTTTTGTGCCAGGCATTGAACTCAGGACCTAGTGCTTGCTCGGCAGGTGCATTTGCTGCTGAGCTATCTACCTGGCTCCCTCAAAAAGAAGTTTTTAAGAATCATTGTAAAACTCCAAAAAGGCAATGAGGAACATAGCATTTTTGGAACTTAACTAGAGAACCATCTTTTTTTTTCCTAAAAATTATTTGTTAAAATCTCACAGAAGGGCTGGGGAGATAGCTTGGTGGTCTAATCGCCTGCCTGGCAAGCACAAGAACCCAGGTTCGATCTCTTATACCTCATGCTGTGCCGGCCACAGAAACCAGGCATGGTGGTGCCATGCCTGTAATCCCAGCACTGGGGAGTTCCAGCAGTGTGAGACCCTGTACCAAATAAATAAATAAATAAATAAATAAAATTTTTTAAAAAGTCTCACAGAATATGGTGTTTGGTGTCAGAAGACAGTTTTGGAAGTGTGAGGCTTTCTTGGGCGGCAAATGGAGTAATTCTGGGTGAAAGTAATGTGACAGCCAGTTAAAAAAAAATTCTTGGTGGGAATCCCTCATGGTACTCTGTGCAACTGATGCCCACTGGGCAGCTGTTATTTACTAGTCTCTGCTGGAGTCATGCCATGCATTCAACTGTCTCCTGTGCCAGTACATAAGACAGCTCTAAACATACTACATTTTTTCTCCCATTTTGAATTATTTTCTTGTTTCTTCCCAATTGAAATGAGAATCATTGTAAATGAATAGGATAATGCCATTATGACTGTACAAGTAGATGTTATCAGCTCTTGGATTCAAAGAAGGAAGCTTTCTTTGAGGTCCCAGTCCCCAGGATTGATATCTGGCTTTCTCTAGAGGATTTTGAGCACCTCTTCCTTCTGTTTTGGGACTTTTATTTATTTATTGTTTTGGAACTTTTAATCTCTGCATTAGTCTCAAGTTTCATTGCTAGTTCATGATTTTCGCTTAACACATAGGGAAGGATCAGTGCCAAGTAGGATGGAGCTCATTTTTATGTAATGGGTGTGACCTTCCAAAGTTTGTGCTTTTCCTACTTTTTCCTTTTCTGTAGCTCACAGACAGTTCAGACTGCAATAGTATTTTTTAAAAAAATATTTTATTTATTTATGTGTGTGTGTGTGTGTGTGTGTGTGTGTGTGTGTGGCCAGCTCAGCCCACCAGGGGGCGGGGCTGGCTGGCATGTGGTACTGGGGGATTGAAC
>NW_004524634.1:1219294-1227155 GCF_000260255.1 Octodon degus | reverse complement strand
TGGCTCTTCTGTATTTTGTTTTTTTTTTTTTTTGGCGGAACCGAGGATTGAACTTAGGCCCTTGTGTTTGCCAGGGAAGTGCTTATTCCACTGAGCCATCTCCCCAGCCCTTTTTCTGTATTTTTAACTTTAGCATTTGGCGCTACCTTATATACATAATACTTTTCTTATTTGTTTATTGCCTGATTCCCTCCTTTAGAATGTGAACTACCTGATGACAGGAATTTTTTTTTCTTTTTTACCAACTGCTCAATACCTGATGTTTAGAAGAACTCCCTGTACACAGTTAACATGTATTTGATATATTTTTATTTATTTATTTATTTATTTTTTGGCAGAACCGGGGATTGAACTCAGGCCCTTGCGCTTGCCAGGGAAATGCTTATTCCACTGAGCCATCTCCCTGGCCCTTCAACAAATACTTACATGTTAACTATAAGGGGCCATGGTCTGTAGTTAAGAATGTGTAGTGGGCGTGTTGGCACATGTATGTAATCCCAGCACTAGGGAGGCTGAGGCAGAAAGATCGCTGGGAGTCTCAGGCCAGCCTGGGCTACAAAGTGAGTTCAAAGCCAACCTGAACTACATAGTGAAACCCAGTCTCAAAAGGACAGAAAAAGAGAAGAGATCATAACTTTGGAGCTAGCTTCCAGGGAACTGAATTCTGATTTGATTGGTTTGTGGAAAGTTAGGTTAAGTCATTTACTTTCAGACTCTGCTTCAGTTTCATCTTTGGTAAAGAGGGATAATGATAGCACCTACTTTAAAGAATTACTGTGTAGGGCTGGTGAGATGGCTCAGTGGTCTAAAGCACCTACCTAGAACAAGCTAAGCAAAGCACAGGGACTGTGGTTCAATCCCCCAGCACCATATGCCAGCCAGCCCCACCCCCTGGTGGGCTGGGCTGAGCTGGCCACATGCACACACGCACACACATAAATAAAATAAAAAAATTTACTGTGTGAAAACATAAAATGCTTAAAGTAGTAACTGTGATGTAATAGTTGATAAGTATGATTTAATTTGCATTTGTGCAGAAAATGTTGAGCATCTTTACAAGCGTATTTTGCATTTTTCTAGTTTTCTGCTTGGATCATTTATCACCAGCTTTTTTTGTATTGTTTTGTTTTTTTCCATTGCTGGTAATCAAACCCAGAGCTTTGTGTACTGTAAAGAACATTATATCTTTGAACTGTTTCCCCAGTCCTCAGATATTTTCTTTAACTCGTAACAGTTAACATATTATATAATATCATATACAGAAATATAGAATGGTTCCCAGTTTGTCGTTTGCCTTGCTTTTCAACTTTATTTATGTAATTTTTTCTGTCTACACGTTTTATACTTTTTGTAGCCAAATTTATTCTTTCTTTCTTTCTTTCTTTCTTTCTTTCTTTCTTTCCAGAACCAGGGATTAAACTCAGGCCCTTGCACTTGCCAGGCAAGTGCTTATTCTACTGAGCTACTCCCCGGCCCCTTGTAGTCAAATTATCTTTTAGAGATTTTTCTGTTGATCAGTGTTTAGAAAAATATGTTTCTCTTCCTTAAGATTTTTTTTTTTTTTTTTGGTATCAGGGATCAAACTCAGGGCCTTGTGATTGCTAGGCAAGTACTTATTCCACTGAGCTATCTCCCTGGCCCTCTCTGCCTTAAGATTTTAAAAATATTTACTTGTTTTGTTTTTTTAATACTCTCTTTAAATTGAATCTTTAGGTACTTGATCATCTGGATTTTATTTTGATAAGTAGAGAGCAATTGGGATTTAGTCTGTTTCTTTTCATTTGGTAGCTGTCTTAAGCCTGTTTATTGGCAAAGAAGGAGCAAGAGCAGGAGTCTTTAACCTTTTTTCCCCTCCCTTTCTTTTGAACATCACATCTTCAGAATGGCAGATTTCTATTTCAGAGAATGCGTTTAATTTTGGTGCAGCAGAAAGTCATTTAATTTTTAAACTGTGAGGTAAATATGCCATTAAAGGACTTTGAGGGGCCAGGGATATAGCTCAGTGGCAGAAGTGCCTGCCTGGCAAGCACAAGGTCCTGAGTTTGATTCCTGGTCCAAAAAAAAAAAAAAAAGCACTTTGGAATCAGAACTCAGATTCTGACACTTAAGTAATGAGACTGCTGTCTCTATTGCAGCCTCTCAGCTGACTAGATACTCTTCCAAACTGGATTCTTTTTGGTTTTTTGGTGGTACTGGGGATTGAACTCAGGACCTTGTGCTTGCCAGGCAAGCGCTTATTCTACTGAGCTATCTCCCTGGCCCTCCAAACTGGATTCTAATGAGAGGCTGCTTTGATGGATTCATCACTTGTTTAAAATGAAAGATTATATATTCAAAAAACAAATGACTAGCAGATATTTCCTTACTCTAACCTAGGGGTGGTGAGATACTGATAAGAGATACTGGGTGGTAACAAATCTGTTGTGATCTAATTCTGTCCTCAAAAGCTATTTTTAGAACTCTAGTACTGTTCTTCTATTTTCTTGCCTCTAAATCAAGATAGAGAGGTGATTTTTATATAACATCACTCACGTATCTTATTGGTAGCTGCTGTCTGCCCAAAGTGAAGAATAAAGGTAGCTAATTTTTCCCCAGAACACATGTGTCAGACACAGTCTGGAGCACCGGGCATATATATTCCTCTTTATGAGGTAGGTACTTTGTGTTAGGTTGAGTAGCATCCCCTACAATTCATGTCCAGACCCAAAACCTGTAAATGTGATCTTAATTGGAAATGAGAGATTTTGCGGATGTAATCAAGTTAAAATGAAGTCCTAGCTGGATGTGGTGGTGCAAGCCCGTAATGCCAGCACCTGAGAGGCTAGGGAACGAGGATCACAAGTGTGAGGGCAGCCCAAGCTACTCAGGAAAAGTCTGTCTCACAGGGGAAGGGAGATGGACAACTTTATTTACTCATTTATTTATTTGATAGACAACTTTGAAGTTCTTAATTTTACTCTCATTTCAGGAAGAACCACCAAAACCTAAGAAATTGAAGGCTTAATGTCAATACTCATGTCTTCATTTAACAAACATTTCTAGTGGGGCTAATTTAAGTGCCAGGTCTTTGCTGAGTCGTGGGATACAGCAACAAACATAGTAGATGTTGTTCCTAAGCCTCTGGTGCTCACCATGTGGGGGTAGTTGCCGGGAACAAGCAGAGTCCAGAGCCAGAGGTCTGTACTGGAAAACAGGCACGATTCTGTAAGGCAGCAGTGGAGACCAGAAGAACCATGAGCAGGCTAGGATCCATGCAGGGAGATGAGCTGGTTCTGAGAATGCCCTCATTCCTTCCTTCCTTTGGCCATGGGGAGAGCCACTGCTGCTGGGTTGAGTCCATTAGTAATGTGATGACTGGTGCCCTCCTTGTGGCCAGTACAAGCCACTAGCCCCTTCTTTGCTTTTAGCCATAAATTGCTAGCTATGTGCAAAACCCTGAGAGCTCCAAAGAAGAACACAAGATTGAGTTGACAGGACAGGAATTCTAAAGGACACAGCAGGCTAGAAGTGGTAGGCATAGAAACACCTGTGTAAAGAAGGTGGGGAATCCCTACCCAGTCTCACAGTGTCACCACACCTCTCCGACATTGCATGGGAAACAAAAGAGGGGGTTGTGGAGAAGAGATTTACCTCAGTGATCAGGATACTATTAAATACTCTGCAGTATAAGGTGGTTAAGAATGGGGGAAAAATTAGGGCCCTAAACGCTAGAGGTATTCTTTAACTGTATGTTAGAGGAAGAACCCATTACAGTAGCTCAGCTCTAGCATTGCTAGAAGATGGTGGCCATAGTGTAGGGATGAGCTAATAAAAGCAACAGCAAGAGCCAGTCAGTACTCAGCAGAGCAGTGCCTGTAAAGATATCAAAGTATATGACCTCTTTGGGTCTCAGTTTTCTTTATTCACAAAGGTGGTGATCCAAGAGTGTGTATTAGATCCCACAGGTACTGCACAAATTACCTCAAACTAGATGGCTTAAAATAACAGGAATTTATTATGTTATAGTTTTGAAGGCTTGGGAGGTCAGCAGGGCCATGACCCTCATAAAGGTTCTAAGGAAGAATTTTTCCTTATACTCTGCTAGTATCTTGTGTTTGTTGGCTGTTCTTGGAGAGTCACAGAGAGCCTGCCTAATAGATTATGATGGCTGATTATTATGATACTTTCAGCCATCAGTATGTATTTCAAAACCAGTAGTAAGTGCAAAGCAAGTATAAGGAAATCAATCCAAAGTGTAAGAAAAGTGAACCAAAATTTTTTTAACTATAAATGATTACTTTTTTTTCCAAACTCTGGCAGGTTTTATTTATTTATTTTAAAAACATTTATTTATTTATTTATTGTGTATGTGGGGGGCCAGCTCAGCCCACCAGGGGGCGGGGCTGGCTGGCATGTAGTGCTGGGGGATCGAACCAAGGTCCCTGTGCTTTCCCAAGCTTGTTCCAAGTAGGTGCTTTAGACCACTGAGCCATCTCGCCAGCCCCTCTGGCAGGTTTTATTAATGAAAAATTCTGCTTGGTTTATTTTTCCCGGTCTGTTCTGGCATGCATCTAATGATATCAGAATCACCTGGATCAGTGATTGCCAGTGTGCATACTCTAGTATTTTCCACATGCTGTGCCCGGTTCAATATTATTGCCACTGTAGTGGTAGACACCAGTTTTGGCCAACATAGCATAGTACTCTCTTTCAGATTTCCTCAAGGCTGGGCAGTTGTCGGCAAGGATGACCAATTTCACTTTGCCCTGTTTGATTATCTTTAGTGTCTGCTTGTACCCCAGCATGTATTTTCCACTTTTCATAACAAGTTGGAGCCTAGAGTTGATGGACTCCAGAGATTTTTTTGTCTTCTTTATGGCCACCATCTTCCTGCCTTAGGTGTAGATGGCCCTCAACTAGGAGCAGCCCTGTAATGACTACTTTGATAAATATACAATTTAAAATATTTGTTGTTGTCTTTGCTGTCGTGGTTCCCTTATCATATGCTATTGGGTAATCCTGCATGGACAGCCTTCCCTCACCTAGACTTCTTTTTAGTTCCTCATACCTGTTGAAGCTGCTAGCCCCACCTAGCTCCTGAAACCCCAGCGTGGGTCAGTGCCCCCTGTACCCTCAAGGGTTGTCCATAAAATCAAGTAGAACATACATATTGCTAAAGAATACCTCATAATGAGAACTCCTATGAGTTGGGAATTGTGAATTGTCAGCATAGCATATTGTGCCAGGGGATGATACTTAGGCTGATTTCAGCTATAATCGGCTTCTGTGATCCTGTGCGTGGAAAGCCTAGAAATATTTTTGAGGTCTTTCTTCCTGGATCACTGAAAGAAATCAAGATGTAGTCCCATCCTTCTTCCTATATTAATTTTGGCCTTCTTGAGACTATTTTGAAAAGAAAGATATGATTGAAATGAGGTCCAGACCTTCTGCACTGTTGTAAGGCTCTGATCATAGTCAAATCCTGTTGCTTGGTTCCAAAGAGTTTAAAATAGTATTGGAAACCTCCTAGGAAAAAAGCACCATGGTAACTTCCTGGCTAAGGAAGTTGTGTGTGCTGATTAGAGCAAGAGGGGGAGCCAAGGCTCCCAAGTTCTATTCTGGACCTGTTGCTGACATTCAGCAATCTCAGAGAGCAGTGGAGGAGGCTGTGGTCACAGGGAAAGAGATGATACTCTGTTCTTTATCCTCTAGGAGAGCCTCAACTTGAAACACACTTTCTTTCAGACTCCTTTTTAAAATACAGAAACTTTCCCACAGAGTTAACATAGGAGTCCAGCAATATTGTTCTCATTGTTCTTTATCAGACTTGCTTTCCTTTATTTTATTTATTTTTTGGCGGAACTGGGGGTTGAACTCAGACCCTTGCGCTTGGTAGGGAAGCGCTTATTCCACTGAGCCATCTCCCCGGCCCCTTGCTTTCCTTTAATCAGCATGATCTTAATAGCTTCTGTAAGGGATGGGAACTCTGGATGGCTAGAGCATAACTTGAGGGCACAGAACGGAAGCTCACATCTCTTGAGAGCTAAGCATGTATTAGATGCTTTCTCATATTTATATGAATGTATATATTACTCAGAACCTTATCTTACTTTATTATTCTTATTTTTCTTATATAATACAAACCAATAAAATTTTTATACATGGGTAAGCTGCAAGTCAAATAAATTACATAATTTGCTCAAGGTCACAGTTAATAAAGGGACAAGCTAGAATTTATTCCTCCAGTCTGTCCAACACCAGATCCTATGCTATTTTCCAGAGCTTTTCTGTCTCTGGTAAGATTTAGGAAAGGAGGGTGGGGAAAGGCAGGAAGATACCATCTTTCTCAACCTTACAATTTTGCTTGTAGTGACCTGTTTAGCCAGAGCATCCTGTTTATAGAATGCTAGGTTTTATTTATAGAGACATAGCAACAACATATGTGGGAATGATACCAGTTGGTTCTATGATTTGTTCTTTACGTCTAGGTCTTTAGTGTAGCCCACAAGTGTCAGAAATATCTCAGGTAACTGGTTTACTGCTTATGTGGCTCTGCCCTGTCCTCCACATGAAATTTGATGTCTTCCACGCTGTGATGGGGCAGAGGTGAGGGTGTGGAATGCTCACACTGCATGTTCTGGAGCTGGTGACACCACTGTTGTGTGACTGTTACAGTGATTGTTACTGAGTAAGCAAGAGATAATCTCTCTTTTCCTTTCTTTTTTTCCCCCTGAGGAAAGCAGTTTGAGACTATAGTCCAGACTAGCTTCAGACTCACAACCATCCTCCTGCCTACGCCTCCCAAATTCTGGGATTACAGGCATGCATCACCATGCCTGGCTCTTCCTTGCTTTTCTAAGTGTGACAGCAGTGAGTACTGATGCACATCCAGGGATCCTAGCCTCTAAGCTAGCAGAGTGAGATGGCTTGAGGGTGTCAGGTGGTGGACAAGAGTCTGGTCTGGTATAATTTCAGGGGAACCAAGAATATGTCTAGTCCTTCAATAGCAAGCACCAGCTCCTTGCTATTGCTTGGGATGCCACAGCTGGAATTTCTTTCCATTGATTTAAATCTTTGAGAGAAAAATAAAGCCTAGGTATAGTGGTATAGGTTTGTAGTCCCGCTATTCAGGACTCTCAGGAATATTTTGAGGCCAGCCAGGGCAATTTAGCTAGACTTTGTTTCAAAATAAAAAAATAACAGAAGGGTGAGGAATATAGCTCAGTGGCTGAGCACTTGCCTAGCATGCCTTAGGCCCTGCATTTAGTTTCCAGGAGCACAAAACAAAGTTAAAATAAAAACAGCTGAGAGGGGGCCAGGAATATGGCTCAGTAGAATAAGTGTTTGCCTGGCAAGCACAAGGGTCTGAGTTCAATCCCTGGTTCCGCCAAAAAAACCAACCAACCAACCAAACAAACAAAAAAAAAACAGCTGAGAGGGGCCAGGAAGATGGCTCAGTAGAATAAGCGCTTGCCTGGAAAGCGCAAGGGCCTGAGTTCAATCCCTGGTTCCGCCAAAAAAACCAACCAACCAACCAAACAAACAAAAAAAAAACAGCTGAGAGGGGCCAGGAAGATGGCTCAGTAGAATAAGCGCTTGCCTGGTAAGCTTAAGGGCCTGAGTTCAGTCAGGCCCTTTAAAAAACAAAAAACGGCTGAGGGTGTAGCTTAATGGAGTGTATGGTTAGAATGTACAAGGCCCTGAGTTCAATCTCCAGTAGTACACACACGCACACATGTGCAATTTTTATAGAATTTGATTGTAAAGCATCTCAGTTGAAATGCAAATTAGTTTGCTTATTTATTGAAATAAGATCTTGCTCTAATTTTTTCTTTTTTCTTGTTTATTTTTGTTTTCTTTTTTATTTTTCTTATTTTATTTT
>NW_004524634.1:1206369-1211288 GCF_000260255.1 Octodon degus | reverse complement strand
CATGTGGTACTGGGGGATTGAACTGCGGTCCCTGTGCTTTGCTAAGCTTGTTCTAAGTAGGTGCTTTAGACCACTGAGCCATCTCACCAGCCCCTGCAATAGTATTTTCAGCCCTTGACTTGAGATGAACTCCCACTGTGTGGCCAGGGCAGTGTCGCAGGTGGGTGTCCATTTAAATCTGAGATGGGCGAGCAAGGTAGGAGTGGTAGATGGTATAGCTGGTAACCAAAGAGGAAGCCAGTTACTACTTCTGAGTAATATTCATAGTAGACAGAGGTAGGAAAAGACATGAAATAGACATCTTTGGTATTGCTGATTAGGAAATTACTAGATCCTTTTGAGACTCTGACGTTTGTATCTTTACTGCCAATTGTTGGCTATTCTCAACTCAGCTGACTGAGTTAATCATAAAACAAACTAGATAGCAACAATTTTGACCCAAGCCTTAGGTATGATGTTTGAACATCTACCAGGCAGCATCTTCTACACAAAGGGGTAAAGAAGAGGCCTTGGGGCTTTGGCCTGTGGTGTTTTCCATTTCTGCCATTTTCTCTGGATGACCATGGTTTGGTTTTGTTTAATGAGAGACAAGACCTTATTGTGTGGTTTGGTTTTTTTGAGACAAAATCTCGTAGTTCAGGCTGGCCTTGAACTGCTATGTAGCCAAGGCTGGCCTCAAACTTCTGGTGATCTTCCAGCTTCAGCCTCTCTGGGATTATAGGCGTGTATCGTCATGCTCAGCTCTTCCTGTGTTTCTTAAGTGCCTCAAACATGAGGTCCTCCTGCTTCAGCCTCCCAAGTAACTGGCGCAACAAGTACGCACTACCATGCTTGTTTTAAGACCACAGTTTTAACTGTCAAGATCAGGGAGTAGCCTAACTCACAGGAAGGTAGAAAGAGAACTTGAACATTTAGAGATCTAAATAGAGCTCATTGGCTAGTTGGTCATTCTCCAGGTATTTACTGAGTTTCACCTGGTTTGTAACTACAGAAGACTTGTTTTCCCCTTTTTAGTCTTTCTGAATAAGGCTATTTCTAAGATCCTATTGTTGGCCCTGCCTCCGTTTCATCTCTTACTATCCCTGGGTTATGCCATTTGCTTATGACTTCATCTACCATTTATTTTTTATTTTTTATTTTTTTATTTTTTTCATCTACCATTAATATCTCAAATACTCTTTGGGGTTTTTTTTTTGCTTTTTTTTTTTTTTTTTTTTTTTTGAGACAGGGTCTTGCTATGTAGTTTAATCTGGCTTTGAACTCATTTTGTAATCTAGGCTAGCCTCAAAATCATGGAAGTCCTCCTGCCTCAGTCTCCCAAGTGCTGGGATTAGAGGAGTGCATCATCACATCCAACTTGTTGTTTGTATTCAGAGAGACAGGGTCTTAGTGTGTAGTTCAAGCTGGTTTTGAAGTCACTATGTACCCCAGGATGGTCTTCACTTGTGATCCTTCTCCCTCAGCCTCCTGAGTGATGGATTCACTTACAGATCTGTGCTCAGATAGTTTTTTTGTTGTTGTTTGTTTTTAGGGAAGGGTCTATAGAGTGTTTAGGATCTCACTACTAGATTGGACTTGTAGTGATCCACCTGTTTACAGCCTTCCAAGAGCTGGGATTACAGGCACGTGCCACCATGCCCGGTCTCAGTTGCCATCTCAGTGTGCCCCAAGGTCAGGGCCAACACAGCAGGCCTGGGGATTGAACCCCCGGCCCCTGCCTCAGCATGCTTGCAGGTGCTTTAATCTGCTGACTCTTTAATCTGCTGAGCTCTTTGGTCAGACCTTTCAGATAGTTTTTAAATTTATTTTTTTGTTATTTATTTGTATATTTATTTTGAGATAGGGTCTTGCTATTGTACTTCAGGCTGGCCTTGAACTCACTATACCCCTGACTGGCCTCAACTCATGACAATCCTCCTGCTTCAATCTCTCAAGTGCTAGGATTATAGGCATGTGCCACCACACCTGGCCTCAAATACTTTCAAATACATTTACTAGGCTTTTGTTGTTGTTGTTCCTTATAGTAGCAAAGGCTGGGATATAGCACAGTGGCACAGCACCTGCCTGGTGAGCACGAGGTCTTGGATTTGAGTGCTGGTACCAAAAATAGAAAATCCTTACGGTATCCAAGCACTATTTTGTCATTGGAACCTGGATGGCACTAAGGCATTTTATAGTCAACATGTCCCATGCCAATTTGTATTCCTTTATCAATCTATCTTCTTATGCATGTTCCAGACTAGATTAGGCATATTCAGAGTGATGTGGCCATAGACTTCTCCCTGTTCTAGACCTCCTCTTCCATCTTTGTTCCTTGACTTAAGAATGTCATCATTAGAATCATTTGTTAAGTTACTTTTGTATATCCAAATCTTTCCCTACCAGAAATTTTACAGTCTCTTATATAATGCAAGATGTTTAGGATGTGGTTCATTCCCATCCCCTCTTTTAAAGATCTGTAAGGAATTTATAATTGAATTCTACAATAAAGTTATTGGAAAAGAAAAAAAATTAAGGACAATAAGGGGGGCTGGGGAGATGGCTCAGTGAATAAGCGCTTCTCTGGCAAGTGCAGGGGCCTGAGTTCAATCCCCGGTTCCGCAAGAAAAAAAAAAAAAAAAAAAAAAAAAGAACAATGAAACGTTAAGCTGATACTCAGACTAAATAAAATGGAAGTCCTAGAAATGAAGTATCTGAAGGCTAAAACCTTGAAAGAAAATTTTCGTGAGAAAAAAATAAAGAGAAAATTTTCATGAAGAAGTGAGTCTATTCTTTAGGTGGAACAGGGGCCAGAAGACCCTTTTGGGAGCATGCAGGTGGAGAGGAAAGGGACATACAATCCTATGCTTGTTTTTTGAGCAAGCTGAGTAATTTTCTCCTCCCCTTGGGGCTGCTTTCCTAAGTCTGTTGAACTTCACAATCATTTTAAAATGTTTTAAGGGTTGAATATATTAACCCATTAGTAAGCGGGGATCCCTCTTTGAGTTTTGCTCAGTGTCATTCTACAGATTATAGAAAGTCAGATTTCTTCCCATTCCTGGGAACTCATGTATAACAATCAGTCTAGTTTAGAGCTCTTTCTCCTGTGTGTAGCTAACTTTTATTAAAGATTTAAAGTAATGAAGAGAAGTTTACATTTCAACAACATAGGTAGCATGTATTCTAACACTGGCTATTCTTCTTCTTTTTTTTTTTAACTGACATCTACTTAGTTTTTTTATTTAGTTAAGTATAAAGGTCCAGTTAATTCAATTCATTAGATTGGTCAAGGCAAGACACTTGAATTACACAATAGGATTTAAAATGCAGTTGGTTTTGTACTAGTTCTCTGATATCACACACACATACACACAAACTGGTAGAGTGCCCTGCATATTGCACCTACCCAATAATCTTAGATAATGCACTGTTCATAACCAGCAATATTTTAAAAACTGTAAATCGAACATGGCCAAATGAGAGATGTCTGATCAACTTTATAAAGTATTTGGGAACTTCAGCTTATTCCCCAAAAGATTGACTTTAAACTATTTTTAAAAATTAATTAATTTTAAAAAGCACAACAGTTTTGTTTTTTTTTTTGCGGAACTGGCGATTGAACTCAGATCCTGGCGTTTGCCCGTCAAGTGCTTATCCTACTGAGCTATCTCCCCAGCCCCCTAACAGTTTTTTTTTTTAAACTTTTTTTTTTAATTTTTAATTTTTTACATTTTATTATTTGTGTGTGTGTGTGTGTGTGTGTGTGTGTGTGACCAGCTCAGCCCACCAGGGGGCGGGGCTGGCTGGCATGTGGTGCTGGGGGATTGAACCCCGGTCCCTGTGCTTTGTTTAGCTTAGCTTGTTCTAAGTAGGTGCTTTAGACCACTGAGCCATCTCCCCAGCACCCCCCAAACAGTTTTAAAAGACATCTTGAGGAAAAAAATTTGTAACTCAATTTCTACTTTTTCAAATATGACTGAGAAAGATGTAAGTAGTAATAATGCCTACATTTAAAAAAAAATAATGAATTGGGGTGGGGAAGAGATGTACAGTGTTAGTGCACTCCACGAATGTGCAGAATTCCAAAGTGTGCAGCACTGAAAAGCTATCTTGCATTGAGGTTTTCCAAAAGGTATAGCGAGGCTATCAGAAAGCATCTGGTCTGTACTAACAGCTTGCTGTCTTCAGTACAGGCCTTAATAATGTCAGTCACACTGCTCTTGCAAAAATTCCTTCATGTAAAAGAGTTTTCAGTGCTGATAGATGGGCTACGATCGATGATGTGGGATTGAATCCATATGCACATTGAGCTTCAGTTTGTTGTCAAGAGTTTGAACAAGTTGTTGCGTGGACGGAAGATGACCAGACTCCAGCTTAGACCACACAGGTACATCATTTAAAGTTATCTCAAATGCACCTGTTGACATACACTGGGTCTCAATCATGTTGCTCAAGAAGAAAACCATCATACGGGCATAGACCTTATTTTCTTGGCCCCACTGCCAGATGCTAGGAGCTTGCATGCCAAAGAAAGCAAAGGGATCCTTGCCAATGATTATTAAGACTATTAATACTAGTTTGAAGATTGACAGGAAAGATGCTATGTGTCTATAAAGTGGTTAAAGGAGGTAATCTCTCCTT
This sequence comes from Octodon degus, assembly GCF_000260255.1. NCBI lineage: Eukaryota > Metazoa > Chordata > Mammalia > Rodentia > Octodontidae > Octodon > Octodon degus. The sequence continues at coordinate 1,206,668 of NW_004524634.1, read as the reverse complement.
CAACTTGTATGTCTGGGTACTGCTGGCTAATAACCCTCATGTACTCCTCAAACACCCGCCTATAACCTCAGGACACACAAATCTGGAACTTGAGCAGTGGCCCCGTGGAGTACTGCATCTTCAGTCTCTTGCTGGGCATGCTGCCCAGGTTGGCCGAAGCCTCACTGCGGAGTGCTGCGGATGCAGCCACCAGGAGCAGCAGCAGAAGCCTCATCTTAGCCAAGACAGCCAGCCCAGCTGCCTTCACACTGAGACTGCATCTATTCTTCTTCTTCTTCTTCTTCTTTTTTTTTTTTTTT
>NW_004524634.1:1205808-1206269 GCF_000260255.1 Octodon degus | reverse complement strand
ATATTTTAAAATCCCATCTGTATCATTTTTATTTGTGTGTGTGGGGGGGGCAGCTCAGCCCACCAGGGGGCGGGGCTGGTGGACATGTGGTGCTGGGGGATTGAACCCGGGTCCCTGTGCTTTGCTACAGCTTGTTCTAAGTAGGTGCTTTAGACCACTGAGCCCTCACATCTGTATAATTAATGAGCTTGTTATTCTAATTCCTTGTTTAGACTCCCTTATTATCTGAATGTCAGCTTTGCCACAGGCACAGTGGCTCAGGCCTTCAGTCCCAGGACATGGGAGGCTGAGGCAGGAGAGGAGTGCTGCAAGACCACCCTGGACTACATTGTGAGTTCAAGGCCAACCTGAACTACATACAGAGACCCTCTCTTAAATGTCAGCTTTATGTTTCAAAATTCTATGCAGGACACCACACTAGCTTTATTTTTATTTTATTTTATTTTTAAAGTTTCTAATAC
>NW_004524634.1:1171918-1205708 GCF_000260255.1 Octodon degus | reverse complement strand
TTTTTTTTTTTTTTTTTTTGTGGAACCGGGGATTGAACTCAGATCTTTGCATTTGCCAGTCAAGCGAGTCCCAGCACTTGGGAGCTGAGGCAGGAGGGGAGTTCAAGGCCAGCCTAGGCTACACAGTGAGTTTGAGACTAACTTGAACTACCTAGTGAGACTCTCCCACTCCCAAGTAAAAACAAGAAACAAAAATCCAAAAAAAATTTTGCCACCTCTCTATTAGGGATTTATCACTGTTCCTATCACCTGTGTATTTGCCCTTGGTCTCTTACAGTCTTTTTCTCTTTTACAAACCCTTCTTACTGTCTTGGTACTAAGAACTCCAAATTCCTTTCACGCTTTTTTGCAAAGCAGGTGAACTTTCACTGACTCCTCCTTGTGAGCTCAGTTCTGTCTGGTCTAAAACACACTACAGGACTCAGCTTGAAGCCATTCACTCCCTTCTTTAGCCACACAAAGGATCATATGTAGAACCTCAGAGATATTCTCTTCTATCATCTTCTTTCAGAGTTAGTTCTTTTTTCTTAAGATTTTGTTTTTAGGCTGGGGAGGTAGCTCAGTAGAAAAAGCACTTGCCTGGCAAAAGATTTTGTTTTGATTTTTTTTTTTTTGAGATGTCTGTGTAGTTCAGGGTGACCATGAACTCACTTTGTATCTGAGGCTGGTCTTGAACTTGTGATGATCTTCCTGTCTTATCCTCCTACATGCTTGGATTGTGGGCATGGACCACCACACCCTGTTTCAGTTTTTGTTTTGACAGAGTGTCACTAAGTCACCCAGACTGGGTTTGAATTTACTATCCTCTTCCCTAAGTCTCTTAGAGTGTTGAAATTGTAGGTATTTGTTACCATGGTGGGCTGCATTTCTTGTTTTAAATAGAATTTACTTCTAACCCGTATAGTGGTTTTGTATTGAAGGACCAATGGAGGAACAGTGAGAAGATTATCCAGATATGGACAATAATCTGGATACACAAAAGCAGCAAATGTCATAAAACTTGTATGGACAGTAAACAAAACAAAACAAAAAAATTAGTAAAACTAGAAAAGATTCTTGTTTGTAACAGAATTTAGAATAAAATCCAGAGACAGACTTATGTTTCAGTAGGAAAGGATAGACTTAGGACAAGTAACACTGGCTGACCATACAAAAACAACAAAAAAACCACTGTCATTGTTTAGCAAAATAAATTCTAGATGGAGAGGTATTTACATTAAAAAACACAGTAATAAATGTACTAGAAGATAATTAGAGTTTTTTAAATTGGGAATCAAATTTAGAACTTCATACTTGCCAGGCAGGTGTGTGCTGCTGAGCTATACTGCTCCCCCCCCATTAGGTTTTTTTTTTTTTTTCAAAGTTTTATTGATAAACAGGTAGCAATGACCCATTAGGTTTTAACAAAAATACATCTATAAGATGAACAAAACTCTTCGGATCAATAGGAAGAAGACAAGCACCACAGAAGAAAATGGCCAGCATCAGAAGAATCAATACCAGTAACCAGTAATACATACAGAACATTGTTTCACTTTTAAGCTAGAAAAGCAAGACCAGAAATAACCCCCCCCCCCACATACACTCACACCCTTTGTGGTGCCAGGGATCAAACTAAGGGTTTTGTGCATACTAGGCAAATGTGCTCTCATTGAGCTACATTCCCAGCCCAAGACATTGTATTTCAGTGTTAGAAAGACAGAGGTGAGAGGAGGTAGGGTGTAGTTCAAGAGGGGAGCTGGCTTTTGTGAAGATATTGGCTCAGTCTCAGCTCCCCAAAAAGTCAAGGAAATATTTCTTGTTGGTGAGGAACAGTAACTCATATTTTGTGCCTGGGAATATAAATTAACACATATTCTCAGAAGTTCAGCTTGATAGCATCTATCAAAATTTAAAGTGTCCACACTTGTAAACCATTAGGTCCACTTCTAGGTATTTTTTCCTGGGGCAGGTTTACAAAGAGATACAGATGAGCATATTCATTAGTATATAGTTTAGAAAACAATCAAAATGACCATTAATAAGAGATTGATCAAACTATAGTATGTCCATACATTGATAAATAATAGATCTATAGTAATTTGACATGGAGAGTGTGGGATGTCAGGCTTCTGAACTGAAACTTTCCTTGTAATGAGGGAAGAGCAGTGGCCACCCAGGGTGGAAGCTGCAGCAGGTTTAAAAATGGGTGATACTGAAAAACGCCAGAAAATTTTTGTACAGAAGTGTGCCCGGGGCTGGTGAGATGGCTCAGTGGTCTAAAGCACCTACTTAGAACAAGCTTAGCAAAGCACAAGGACCACGGTTCAATCCTCCAGCACCACATGCCAGCCAGCCCCGCCCCCTGGTGGACTGAGCTGGCCCCCCCCCCACACACACACATAAATAAAATTTTTAAAAAAGTGTGCCCAGTGCCACACTGTTGAGAAGGAAGGCAAGCACAAGACTGGGCTGAATCTCCATGGTCTCTTTGGGTGGAAGACAGGTCAGGCTGCTGGATTCTCTTACACAGATGCCAACAAGAAGAAAGTTATCATCTGGGGAGAGGATACATTGATGGAGTAATTTGGAGAATCCCAAGAAGTACATCCCTGGAACAAAAATGATCTTTGCTGGCGTCAAGGGAGAAAGGGCAGACTTAATAGCTTACCTCAAAAAGGCTACTAATGAGTAACAGTCACTGCCTTATTTATGACAGAACAGAAATATCTCATGGCTTTTGTATGTGTACCATAATTTAATCTTATACACCAGAATTCAGATCATGAGTGGCTGACAATATTTTTGTTGAACAGTCCTAATTGAAATAAAATTGGCTTGTATTTAAATGGATATCCTTTTTTTCAAGTTTTGATAGTAATTCCAGTTCAGTAAGTACTATCATTGTTTTCCTCTCTAAATATATGGTTGGATTTGATTAGGAATGTTCAACTTTTCATAAAGATTGAGAATGTTGGGCCAGCAAGATAGCTCACTGGTCTAAAGGACCTGCTTAGGCAAAACTTAGGCAGGCGTAGGGGACTGCAGTTTGATCCCTGGTACCACATACCATGCCAGCCCCACCCTCAGGGCAAGCTGATGGGGGGGGGGAATTGAGAATTTCATCTCAAAACTACTGAAGGTTGGTTTTATATTTAGATTTATATAACTGGTTATATGAATATGTTTAAATACTGGGAGAATCTTTCATTGTCTCAAAACCAAGCAAGATTCCCCTGTTTCAGTTTGTGTTTTATTAGCCTGTTAAAGGTAGTATTTGAAGATGAGAAAGCTATGTGTGTATTTTTGGTCTTGACTATGCCAAATTAATTAGAATTCCCTGTATCTAAAAAAGTGAGATGGCTCAGTGGAATAAGTGCTTCCCTGGCAAGCTTAAGGGCCTGAATTCAATCCCTGAGTTCAATAAAAAAACTAAAAGTTTTGTGGGGCCGGGGAGATGGCTCAGTAGAATAAGCGCTTCCCTGGCAAGCACAAGGACCTGAGTTCAATCCCTGGTTCTTAAATAAATAAGTGCTGCTTTTTACTTATTGAAAGACATTTTAGTGTGGTTTATGTATAATGCCAAATAAAGAATATTTAACATTTCTCACATTGTATAGTTCATCTATAAGTTCAGATCCTTTTAAAAGTTAGCATAATATTACAGCACATTAGACTTTTGAGTTCTTTAGGTCAGACTGAGTTACTGTTCTGGGCAGTATTTAAGACAGCTATTTATTTATTTATTTATTTATTTATTTTTAAGACAGCTATTTAAAACATAAGGGGCCGGGGAGATGGCTCACTAGAATAAGCATTTACCTGGCAAGCGCAAGGGCCTGAGTTCAATCCCCAGTTCCGGGAAAAAAACAAACAAAAAAAAAACAACCCACCATAAGACTAAAACTACTGTTATATGTGTGATTGGTAGTGGTGCTTTCTGTCAGGTCATTGGAAGGATTAAAGTGAGGAAGATACAGTGTGATCATAAAATTTGTGTGTGACCATAATACTTAATTTAAAACAAATCAGATTGATTAACAAAAATAATTGACATGGAAAGATGTCATATATATGACATATATGGGGGGGCACTTGTCTTCTTCCTATTGATCTAAAGAGTTTTGTGCATCTTATAGATAGATTTTTCTTAAAACCTAATTATGGGGGGGAGCAGTATAGCTCAGCAGCACACACCTGCCTGGCAAATATGAGGTTCTGAGTTTGATTCTTAGTTCAAAAAAATCTATCTTCTATTACTACTACTACTACTACTACTACTCACACACACACACACACACACACACACACACACACACCCCTATGTATAAAATATATAACTAGCTCTTTCACTTGAAATAAATACAGTCATAATTTTTATGTATTGAAAAGATCTTGGGCCAGCAAGATGGCTCAGTGATCTAAAGTGGCAGCTTAGGCAAGCTTAGGCAGGTGCAGGGGACTTTGGTTTGATCCCCAGCACCACATGCTGCACCAGCTCCGCCTCTAGGCCAGCCAAAAAAAAAAAAGAAAAGGAAAAAGAAAAAAATCATTTAAAAAATAAAAATCTTAGGGCTGGCGAGATAGCTCAGTGGACTAAGTGCCTTCTTAGGCAAGTGCAGGGGTCGGGTTTCGATCCTCAGCACCATATGCAGCACAGGCCCTGCCTGTGGGCATGCTGAGCTGGCCACGGAGTCCTGGCATGGTGTGGTGTCCGTCTCTAATCCCAGTGCTAGGGAGGCTGGAAACAGGAGAATCACTACGAGTCCAAGCTGTGTAGTGAGACCCTGTACCAAATATATTAAAAACAAAACAAAACAAAACAAAAATAACAATGTTAACTGAAATTATCTCTTTTCTTTTTTGAAACAGGGTCTTGCTATACAGTTCAGGCTGGCCTTGAGCTCACTTTGTAGTCCAGGCTGATCTTGAATTTGCAACTATTCTCTTGCCTCATCCTTCTAAATGCAGGGATTACAAGCATGTGCCATAATGCCCAGCAGAAATTAGCTTTTTTTTTTTTTTTTTTAATTTTTTTACTTGTGGGGGGGCAGCTCAGCCCACCAGGAGGTGGGGCTGGCTGGCATGTGGTGCTGGGGGATTGAACCAGGGTCCCTGTGCTTTGCTAAGCTTGTTCTAAGTAGGTGCTTTAGGCCACTGAGCCATCTCACCAGCCCCAGAAATTAGCTTTTCTGACTTAGTTTTAAAATACAATTTAGGGACCAGGGGTATAACTTAGCAGCATGGTGCCTGGCTGGCAAGTATGAGGTCCTGGGTTTGATTCCTGGTTAACAAAAAAAAAAAAGCTACTTAAAAAATAGGATTGAGGGTGGTGGGTGGGTAATCACATAACCATGGTGCACTAGGTAGCAAAGAGCCATTGTAAGCTTTTGAGCAGATAGTGGTGATAAAACCAGTGATTAGGAAGAGTTTGTGATGTGGTGCATGAAATAAATGAAGCAGAAAATGAGGTTAGAGAAACTGATTAGGAAGTGGTAGTGAAAATACAGGTCTTCACATAGGGTAAATTAAGGGATTATAAGGGAAAAGATCAATCTTAAAGACACTTCATAGAAGAAACCATTGATCTAATAATCTGTTAGGAGAAAGAGAACAAAGAGTTGTGAATCACTCATACTGACACAGTTTTCTACCCTATGAAATTGTAAGTTTACCTATTGTGAAAGAAATGAGTGTAATTGGAAAGGGGGGGCATCTTCTAGAAGGGGAGATGAATTTGTTTCACAGGGTGCAAGTTAAAGGGCTCAAGATACATCTAAGAGGAAATACTCTGTAGGCCGTGAATTGCCATTTAGAGAAAAAATTACTTCTAAAGTAGAGACAACAAATGGCAGTAGAGACTACCTGGATTTGGCACTTTTGACAGACTTCAGGGAGACATTGTGGTATTTTGGGTCTTCCTTTTCTTCTGTATGTCTTTAGAGATAGTTGGAAAGGAATGGTCTAAAGTAGGGCCTGAGGTTTAGACTTGGGGGAAAAATAGGGATGAGAAATAATCATGCTAACTAGTGACTACAACAACATACAAAAAAAAAAAAAAATCACTTTGTCATTTACCAAGTGCCATCATATTGCAGCAACTTAGCTAATACAAACTTGTATGCTTTCCATTATTACTGTTTCTTTTAAGGCTCATTAGAAAGTAGACTTAGAGCTGGAGAGATAGCTCAGTGGCTTAAGCACTTGGCAGGCAAGTGTAAGGTCCTGAGTTCAATCCCCAAAAAGCAAACAAACAAACAAAAAAAAAGAATTAGGACTCAAACTTTGGTATTCAACTTCAAATTCTATTTCTCATTTTTCCACTCCTGTCTTTTAGTGGTGAATTTTCCAAGGAGGAAAAGACTAAAGCAAAAGCTGCAGCCTGGAGCTGGGAACAATTATGAGATAGGCAGAAGGAGGACAGGGAAGATACCACATTATGGTCATGCACTGTTCTTTGGCCCTTTTAGCTCTGATATTCCCTGAAACTAGAGAACCTTGGCTGCTCCATCAGATTTGGAAGAGAAAAAAGGTCTCAACTTGTGTATAAATAGCGTGAAATATTTTGTAAGTGAGTGTCTAGTTTGGTTATGGTAGAGTTAGTGGTGACTTAGTGGCTTATTGAATTCTGGCTTTATTCCTTTGAAAGCAATACACTAATAGTGTTATTTATTATTTATTTATTTTGTGGTGCCGGGGATTGAACTCAGGATCCTGAGCTTGCCATATAGTGTATTGATATAGACCAATGAGAGAAAGACTTGTCTTGAGTTAGTTAAATGAAAACAAAATTTTACTTTTTTTTTTTTTTTTTTTTTTGGTGGAACCAGGGATTGAACTCAGGACCCTGCGCTTGCCAGGCAGGCGCTTATTCTACTGAGCTATCTCCCCAGCCCCCAGAATTTTATATGAAATCATAATTTTTATTTATTTTTGGAATACCATGTTACCTCTACTTGTGAATTGACTAGTTAGTAAAGATCCTAAAATCTGCTTTAATAAATAGAAAATCAAGAATATCTAAGTCACTTTAGTTTTCCAACTGGCGCTTATACTTACAGGATTAAATTATTCAACCTATTTCTGGCTGGGTGTGGTGACTAATGCCTGTGATCCCAGAACTCAGGAGGCTGAGACTGGAGGATTGCTACAAGTTCAAGGCCAGCCTGGAATTTGAACCTCATAGTAAGATTCTGTTTCAAACAAAGAAACAGAACACACAAAAACCAAATAAACACACACACAAATATTCCCATAGCATAAACAAGAGACAGTTATACCTTTTCAGAAGTTATAAATCTGCAAGGTCAATTTGAGAGGGCTTCTCTTGCAACCATTAGACTGATGTCTACCAAGACTCCTTCAAGGCGTCCTTGGAGCCTAATACTTGGAGCAAGCATAGTTGGCAGTCTGGACTAGGTGACTGAATGAATGAGTAAAGGACAAATGGAATCTCTCTTCCTGAGGCATGCTGATTTGTGTGGGACAGTTTTCCCACAACCTCACTACAGCTTGATGGATGGTTTTAGGACAAGTTCTATTGCTCAGACTTCATAGTGAGGAAGAGACAATGGAGGCATCATGGAACTGGTAAGTCCACAGGCATTTCTAAAAGGCATTTCTAATCTTGCTGAGCATGATGGTGCGTGCCTATAATCCCAGCACTTGGGAGGCTGAGGCAAGAGGATCACTATGAATTCAAAGCCAGCCTGGGTTATATAGTGAGACTCTGTCTCAAAAAGTCAAACAAACAAAAAAAGTGATAACCTGGTGTCACTTGGGGCTGAGTGACATGGTTTTTCCTCCTAAAAGATGAGGATCTTTTGAGCAACTGAGGAGGCTCACAGTGGTAGATTTCCTACTGGGAAACTGACTCTCACCCCAAGAGGCAGCCCTCAGCCCCGGGGGCGGGGGGGGGGGCGGGTAGAGGCAAGGAGGACCACTTTATAGGCCCTCTGTAGGAAGGTCACCACCCTTCCTCTTACTGCTTGGATGCTAAATCCGGAGCCTTTGTAGCTCATCACAGGCTTTGCTTACCTAGCCTGGCCTCGCCCTTTGGCTGAATGCCACTGGTGGTTTTTAGCCATTGCTGGAAATTACACCCTTTGTGAGGGTAAAGCAAATTTGGAAGGTGCCTGTTCTGGCTCCAGAGGGACAGGGGCTTGTCATCTGGTCCTGCACTGTCTTTTCTGCTGTGCATTCCAGGCTGCCATTTTGACCCTTGGTACACTTCTCCTAAGCACACAATTCTGCGTGGATAAGGGTTGTTACAGGCTAGCTTCTTTTTTTTTTTTTTTTCCATAATTTTATTGAGAAACAAATAGCAATGAGACAGTTTCAAACCAAATTGGTAGGACAGCTTCAATAATTAACACATTGCATACATTCTTCCTTTCTTTCTTTTTTTTTTTCGGTACCAGAGATTGAACTCAGGGTTTTGCGCTTGCCAGGCAAGCACTTACTCTACTGAGCTATCTCCTTGTCCCAGGCTAGCTTCTAGAGGGATTGTGGGGACAGACGTGTCAGTGCTGTAGAAAGAGCTCTTGACAGCAGTCTCCATGTCCTGCCTTGAAAGAATTACTGGTATCATGTAGATGATCAACAGTTAACTCGGTGGGGGAATACTGGAGGGGGTGTGGAGCTTATTCATAGCACAATATATTACTTCAAAATGTGATTTTCATGAGTTCAATCCCCAGTACCTCAAAAAAAAAAACCCCAAAAAACAAAAAAATGTGATTTTCAGAGCGTAAGTAATACACACTTATGTATAGAATATTATCATCATCATCATCATCATCATCATCATCATCATCATCATCATCATCATCATCTTTTTGAGAGGGTGTCTCGCTATGCAGTTCTGGCTGACTTTGAGCTCACTTTGTAGCCCAGGCTGGTCTCAAACTCACAGCAATTCTTCTGTCTCAGACTCCTGAGTATTGAGATTATACGCATTAGCCACCAAGCCCGACTACCTATAGAATATTAACATTAGAAAAAAAGTTTTGAGACTTACCTGGGTAGAAATCTTTGTTTTAGACATAAATAAACCTAGGGAAGTCCAGCAAAGGACAAAGGCATAGCTGTGCTAAGGAGCTGACACCCAGGTTTCATGAAAGGAATTGAAGCCTTTCCGGGATATTTTGGGGTGAGAGGAAATGCAATCCTTCCCAAGGAACGCCATGCTAATACCTTTCAACTCAGGTAATCCTGCCTCATTGCCTTACCCTACTCCTTCCAGACTGACCCCAAAAGGAAATAGTACTCTGAGGAAGGTACATTTAAATGAAAGAGTAGCCTGGTATGGTGGTGTACCCCTAAAATGCTAGCACTCAAGACTGAGGCAGGAGGATCATTGCTAGTCCAGACTAGCTGGGGCTACAAAGTAAGCTCAAGGCCAGCCTGAATTGTTTAGCGAGACCCTGTCTCAAAAAAAGATTTAAAAAAAAATTTACATTGCAACATGTGAATGACTACAACTTTACTAGATATAAAATGTAAGGAAAACTTTAGGGGACTTGATTTAAAGGCCAATAAGATTTATTTATAATTAAAATTATCCTTTCTATAATGAATGCCTATGAAGTTCATTCATTAATTTATGAAATATTTGTAAACTGCTGAAAGCCCTGTGATAATTTGAACTGAGCCTACTTTTGAGGAACTTCAGTTTAGTGCATAAATAAGCATAAAGTAATAGCGTCTGACAGATATGCACTAACTCTGTGGGAATTAAGAGGGAGGAGAGATTGTTTCTAACTTTTGGATTTAGAAAATTAGGAAAGTTTGTGAAAATAGGTGGGTGTATTGTTTAAAGAACTTGAACAGAACTAAACACTTGAACTGAACAGAAGGCAAGGTACACTAGATTGACATCACCACTACTACTGCTGCTTACTACATTCCTGTCTTTTCCCAATACTGCTTATTCCCTCCACCCTTTTTCTTTCTGAGATATTAGGCTGATCTTGATCTCTAGGCTCAAGTCAGCCTCCTGCCTTAACCTTCTGAATAACTGAGACCACAGGCATCTTCTGAGTACCTCTATATTTCATTTCATAGGGACAGAGCAATTTGGTAAGGTTTGGAGGCAGACAGTGTTTTCTTCTGGTCTTTGTACTGGGCAGAAATTGAAATCATATACTACAAGAAAATAGAATAGTCGGGGGAGTTAGTATTGTTTTGAAAATTTCTCAGGCCAGTGGTAGCAGTCTGAGTGACATGCAAGAAGATAATTGAGCAGTGCTGAAGACCCACTTGGTGTTAGAGACAGTGCATTTTAGAGAAAGAAGGCCTCGTGATGTAACAGTTGCTGTAGCACTGGGAGAGTTGAAGCAGAGGATGTCTGACTTCACACAGGAGCTGTGTGTTAGGAAAATGAAAAGGGGGACATAGAATATTGTTAGGAGACTTGTGTTCTAGTTGGCTAGAGAAAGAAATAAATCCAGGAGAAGCCTGATTTGTGTCAAAGTAATAGGGAATGTGTGGCCAGGCTGGAAATCATAATGAAGTTAAAGAATAGAAGGTGTAGAAGTAAAGACTGAGATGTAGACATGTGGGAAGTCATAACCAGGCAGTGTTTGCCTTGAGGTGGAAAGGCAGAGTTATCGTATGGTAATAACAATAAGCTTCTCTTCTGGAGGGTTAACAACCTAAGTTTGCAGACCGAAATTAGAGAAAAAAGAGGGCCGCAAGGAAAGCCAACATTTTGGCCCTAGCCTTCCAAGGTCAATTAAGACTCAGGACATATGAGAACTTGTACTGTAACGTCATGTAACTCAGTAATGTCCCAAATTTTCGGATTAAGGAGATTATGGGACCAAAGAGGAAAGTGATCAATGATGTAGAGTGTGCCTAAGGAGAGTCACATGGAGAGAAAACATTTTCTCAGGCTTTCACAGAGAGCACATTGGCCAAGCAATGGCCATGACTCATACACATGGCTGACACTGACAAAGGATCTACAATCTGAGGTACAGGATCTCAGGAAAAATCCTGAGGGGATTTGACTGACCTTATCAGATCCAAAAGCTACAACTCTTGTTACATAGGTCCTGCTTTACCTTGATCTTAACCATCTAACAGAAAAGTATAAAAACGAAGTATAAGATATAAAGCCATGGTGTTATGTTGAGCTGTAGGGGACTCAGGTCAACAATTTCTGACATTTCCAGCCAAGTGGAAGACCCAATACTATTATGGACTACTGGACTCTTTTAGAGTATTTTGCTGAGTTAACACACCTATAATATTCAAATGATGGAACTAAACAGAAAAGGGGATACAGATGAATGTCCATTTTGTACCTGTGTATTCAAAATTGTTAGGATAGATATATATTTACATTCTCTTAATGAATAGAGGGATTTGTTCTAATGGTGTTTGTAAATAGGATATCATGTCTGCAGCTTGTACAGCAAATAACCACTGGGAAAAGAGTATGCAATGTGTTAATTATTGAAACTGTTCTACCAATTTGATTTGAAACTGTCTCATTGCTATTTATTTCTCAATAAAATTATGGAAAAAAAGGAAAAACAGTGATTAAGTCTTTGATCGGGAGTAGAGCACATGATAGCACTGAGGAGCCATATAGGTGTCCAGCACAAATTTTGGCAAAGGAAGTTTTTTTTTTTTCTTGTGGGGTTGTAAAAACAATGGTTTAGCATCAACATCAAGATAGAATGTCTGTTTTCCCTCTTAGTACCACTGGGGACTGAAGAACACTTTTATGGCAGAACCTTCATTGTGTAGGAAGCAAGTTTCTAAAGGGGCATCAAGTTTCAGCTAGAAGGAAGACAGCCAGGGCTATATTTTATGCTTGCTTTCTACACTGCTCACCTAAATAATGTGGAAGTTTAATGGGGCCACTGGGCTGTGTCCTGGCCAAGAAGGACGACCTCCACAAAGTCCTGGCCTTTGCTTGCAGATACAGGAGCCAAGGGCTCCTGGGGTGAGAGGCTATAGCCATCTGGTAGGCAAATCCCATTTGGCTAAAAGGGCTTTTTTTTTTGGAGAGGGGGAACTGTTTGGGATCAGGCTGGGCCAGTGTTAATCTTCTGTGAGAGGCTGACCACAAGTTTTTAAATGTTTCATGCATAAAAATCAGTGGACTCACTTGAGCACTTTAATTCATTTGAGATCTGAAGTTAATTTTTCCTGGGCTGTCTTCAGTCATCCACTTTATGACAGCAATAGTGCCCTAAAGCCTCCATAGTTTGAAAATTTGGAAATGCTGAGGTCATTGTCCATAAAGATGTTTTTTGGATTTTCAGTGGTTACAAATTCCTTCAACACTGTTGTCCATAACTCCAAACATGTAGAAAAGAAACTTCCAAGTAGCTCAAATAAACACAAAGTTCTTAAAATTCTTTTTTGCTCTTTCTTAACTTGTTCCATTTTCACCACTATCTTGGCAGTAAAACCTCATTTGAATGAGTAGCTCAGAAAATAACTGCCTACCTAGCCATTTTCACATAGGAATCTAAGCAAAAGAGGCTGTGTAGTTCAGAGCTTGCAGTGAGGATGTACTGTACCTTTTTTGTAATAGTTTGTCTAGTTTGTAATTGGTTATGCCTTGTAACATGAGAAATTTCTATCTGGCAAGTCACTATACAAGGTGTGATCAAAGTGGGGTTGGGGAGATAGCTCAGGGGCATAAGTGCCTGCTTGGCAAGTACAAGGTCCTGAGTTTGATCCCCAGTACCGCAAAAACACAAAAGACAACAAAACAAAGCAAGGTGTGATCAAAATATATGGTGAATGAATAAATTAAAAAAAAAACTTATTAAAAAACATTGACATTAATCTCCCTCAAAGTATCTTTCCTCATTTTGCACATTTATCCTGTGGAGAGCTGCGAAGGACCGCTCCTACAAGATGGCGCTGGTTTCCGCCTTCCACCCCCCGTGGGTGAGTGCTCTCTGTGCACAACAACTCCTTATATGGCCAGGGCTGCAGTCATGATTCGCTTCCGCATATGCTGGACCCATGGGCGATCCCCACGTGGTGCACTGGGATTGGGCTCGGGAGTATATATTAGCCAAGGGCTGGGGGATTGAAGAAGCAGCAGCTTGCAGTAAGGGGCCTGAATAAACCGCTGAAGGAAGAGCTGTGTGTTGCGTCTTCCTTGCTGGCGAGGTCGTGCGCAACATTATCCCATCATTCTTGCCACTTTCTGAAGCAGTTCTAGAAGTCCTCTTTCCTGTCTTTATAAAAGACATGATAAAAAATACAGTGAATGTTGAGCCAAGTGCCACCCAGCAGAAAGCCAGGCTCATAAAAAACATTGTGATGTGTTCTCACATATCCTGTTCACCAGATTTGGCCCTGTGCAACCTCTGCCTCTTCCCCAAATTCAGAATGACTGTGAAGCCAGGTGTAGTGGTACATACCTGTAATCCTGCACTTGGGAGGTTGAGGCAGGAGGATCTTCAAGAGTTTGAAATCATCTTGGGCCATATGAGTTCAAAACCAGAGGGTCCAGGGAGATGGCTCAGTAGAATAGGTGCTTGCCTGGCAAGCACAAGGGTCTGAGTTCAAATCTCTGGTTCTGGAAAAAAAAAAAAAAGTTCAAAACCGGCCTGAGCTCTATAGTGAGACCCTGTCTCAAAACAAAACAGATTATGAAAAGTAAACATTTTGAATTGATTCAGGATATTGAGGCAGTTGTGACAGTACAACTAAAGACACAAAAGAGGGCTTCTCCAACTGCTTCAGAAAATGGCAAGAACTATTACAGTGTGATTGGAGCAGGGGGATTATTTTGAAGTGAGTTAGTGGCAGTAATTCTTAGTCATTCTTCTCTTATTGCTAGGACAAATACCTGACACCCAGAATGAGGGAAGGAAAGGTTTATTTAGCGCACAGTTACTGGGGGGTTTCATAGTTTAAAACAGCCAGAATTACATAGCAAGACCTCAGAGCCTTATTTGCTGAGGAGAGAAGGTCAGTGCCTCTGTCTTCTCCAAACATCTCTGCCCGAGGCAGCCTCAATCACAGACACTGCTGCCTCGCTCTACAGGGAGGAGAAGAGGCTGAAGAGCCACTATGTCCAGGATGACCCTCTCCACACCTCTAAGAGACCACTGGCCTGGCCGGGTGGGGCGGGGGGAGAAGGGGACTAAGTGTGCTGCTAGTTGAATGGTTTGCACCTCTCTGGCTCTGCCCCTTGAGCCTTGACTGCTCCTCTAGTCACGCCTACCCCATGACTTACATGAGACTTTTGGGGGACAACTAGACACAAACTATAAGTGTCTTTTTTTTTTTTTTTTCCATGTATTTAAGACTTTATGTTCATCAGACAGGCTTTGTGCCTCTCAACTACAGGGCACTTCCTTTTTCAAGTATTTAGTACAGGGTCTACAAGGTCTCATCATGTAGCTCGGACTCCTAGTGATCCTCCTGTTTTTAGCCTCCCAAGTGCTGGGATTAGGTGCATGCCACCAAACCCAGTCTCATTCACCCTCTCAGTTTGCCCCAGGGGTGGGGTGGTATAGCACTAGGCTTCTGTGCTCTGTCTAAGCAGGCGCTTTAAGCAGGTGCTTCAGCACACTGAGGTGTCTGACCAGCCCCATAACAGTGTCCTTTACTGTTTTGTTTTTGTTGTTGGTTTTTTTTGTTTGTTTGTTTGTTTTTTGGTTTTTTTGTTCCTCGAATGCCTTCAGGGCACTTTTGGCCAGCTGGAGAGGTGTGAGGTTCGAACTCCAGCAACCTGAGACTGACAGCTTTGTGGAAGCAGCCACTTAAAGGCCTGAGCTACGGCCAGGCCCCCTGTTGTTTTTTAATCTTTTTTGAGACAGAGTCTGCTATGAAGTTCAGACTGGTTTTTAGCTCACTTTGTATCCCAGACTGGCCTCAAACTTTTGGACAACCATCCTCCTGTCTTAGCCTCCCAAGTGCTAGGATTACAGATGTGCACTACCGTGCCTGGCTTACTGAATATACATTAAATAGAGACTTCACGCTTGTCAGGCAGGTGCTATATAATGTATTTTTATTTTTAATTTTTTTCATTTATGTATTTGGTACAGGATCCCACTACGCAGCTCAGACTTGCAGTGATTCTCCTGTTTTCAGCCTTGCCTCCTTTGCACTGGGATTACAGGTGTGGGCTACCACACCAGGACTCAGTTGTTGGCAGGGCCGGCATGGCATGCAGGCCAGGGATCAAACGCCGGTCCTTTCATTTGCCAAAGCAGGTACTTAGTCCACTGAGCTATCTCACTGGCCCTAATGTATTTTTATTTTTATTTTTTTAAAACATTTATTTAGTGTGTGTGTGTGTGTGTGTGTGTGTGGGTGGGTGTGTGTGGGTGGCCAGCTCAGCCCACCAGGGGGTGCGGCTGGCTGGCATGTGGTGCTGGGGGATTGAACCGCGATCCCTGTGCTTTAGACAAGCTTGTTCCAAGTAGGTGCTTTAGACCACTGAGCCATCTCTCCAGCCCCTCTAATGTATTTTTAGATTTAAGCAGTCACATACTTTTTTATATATTACATTTCATAAATACAATTAGCAGACAGGCAACAAGTTAGAAAAATTTTTTGCAATATATGTGACAGAAATATGTGTCATATTTGTAACCTATAGATATATAGAGTTCTTATAAATCACTAATAAAAAGAGAATAAACCTCATAGAAAATGGGCAAAGAAAGCTGGGTGTGGTGGTGCACACCTGCAATCCCAGTACTCAGGAGGCAGAGGCAGGAGGATCATTGCAAGTTCGAGACCAACTTGGGCAACAAAGTGAGCTCAAGGCTAGCCTGAACTACGTAGTGCGACCCTGTCTCAAACACACACGCACGTCTCAAACACATAGGCACGCGCGCACATACACACAGAGACAAAAATGGGCAAAGAATACAAATAGCAAGTTATAGCATAGCAAATAAATTTCATCTAAGAAAATACTCTTACACATAGATTTATCTAGGCAGTGATGTTCACTGTGGTGATAAATATCTGAGAAGGCTACAATGTGAAGTTCTGTGTGATCATTAAAGCATTCAAGCAAGATCTTATGTCAGTGAAAATAGCAAGTATATAGCAATATGGACACTGGTAGAAGGTTTCCAATTGTGTTTTAAAGAATTATTTGACTTAGAATGCATATATCCTGTTATAAAAAATGTATATATCCTGTTATAAAGTTTATTTTTGGATACCTTTGTGTTAAAAAAATAGCTGGGCATAGTGACTCAACTGTAATCCCAGCACTTAGGAGGCTGAGGCAGGAAGATTGCTGTGAGTTCATGGCCCACCTGGGCTACATAGTGAGCACAAACCCAGCCTGACTACATAGGGAAAACTTATCTCAAAAAACAAAGTACTGGAGAGGCTGACAGGAGGATCACCATGAATCCAAGCTATATAGTGAGACCCAGTAGCAAAACAAATAAATAAATGATTTTTTTGAATACCAAAAAACAAAAATCTAAGGTTATGTTTGTATTTTGCTTTTCTTTCTTTCTTTGAAGGAAGGAAGGAAAGGTTTATTTATTTTTTTGGTGGAACCGGGGATTGAACTCAGGGCCTTGGTGCGCTTATTCTACTGAGCCATCTCTCCAGCCCAGGAAAGGTTTATTTAGTTCACAGTTACTAGAGGTTTCAGTCCATGCTTAGCTGGCTCTAAGGCAGGGTGGCACATGGCACACAGCAACCTTTCATGGTGGCGGCAGAGAGCAAAGGGAGTGGTAGCAGCAACAATGGCCTCTTTTTCTTCTCTTTTTGTCCTTTCTTTCATTGTTTTTTGTTTTGTTTTTTGAGAAATGATCTTGCTATGTAGTCCAGGGAGATCTTCAACTTACTTTATAGCTCAGGCTGGCCTACCTCAGCCTCTTAAATGCTAGGATTACAGGCATACACCGCTGTACCCAGTTTAAGGCTGTATTTTTTCTTTCTTTCCTTTTTTTTTTTTTTTTTTTTTTTGTACTGGGTCTCCCCACACAGGTTGGACTTGTAGTGATCCTCCTGTTTTCAGCCTCCCCAGCTCTGGGATTACAGGCATGTGTCACCATGCCCAGAGTCAGTTGCTGGCTCAGGGTGCCTGGGGGTAGGGCCAGCGTGGCATGCAGTGCCAGGGATTGAACCCTGGTCTCTGTGCTTGCCTAAGATGCTTAGTCCTCTGAGCTATCTTGCTGGCCCTAAGGCTGTATTTTTCTAACAAGGTCATTAATGAATGAAATGTTAACTTTTGCCTTTCTCTTATGGAAGATAGAAAACTGTTTATCAGTACCTGCCCCCTCTCTTTTTCAGCTTATCTAGTATTACAAATTTTACCCTCTAGAAAAAACTATAGGGAGCTCTCACTACTTTCTTCACAGGAACTAGAAGGATTCTGAATGGAGGCTGTGTAGCCAGGTTGCCTGCTGTTACACCTTTTCTTGTGATGAACAAAGGAACTCAAAGCTCAAGATTCTGCTTTGTTGGGATTTGCCTGTTTTTGGAGCCCATTGACTTTGTGGAGCCTCTTGCCCTACCTTTGCTGCAGGGGTCCCCCTGTGGGAGGCCTTGCTTGCTTCATCCTCTCAGAAAGGGAAGGGAAACCTGAATGGCCCAGGAGGTCCAGGCTCAGAGCTGGCCTAGGTCATGGGAGAAACTTGCTCCTTGCATTTTCCTTGTCACTCTTTTGAGAGGCTTCCTAAACTGGTTTTAATCTTATTCTCAGATCTCTACCAACCTAGGAGAAAGGAATACTTGAAACTCATTCTCGTTTTATTTACCCTGGTTACTGGAATTTGAAGCTCTCGAGTGCCAGCCTAGAAACAGGAATTCCATCATAGTAAGTGGCATGGAGATTTGAACTTGTCTTTTAGAAAATAGGCAGTGCCTTTGGGACAGGAGAGTTGTTTTCCTTCCTTAATCACATTCTTTGTGTCAGTAGACATACAAGAATTGTTTTAGATTTGTTACATACTTTTTTTCTGAGCTGGTGAGTTTATGTAGAGTGGTGGAATAGAAATTTATTTAAAACAAAGACTGACTTGGCTAGTTCTACAGGGATAAATCCATATGCAGAGTGAAAAATCATTATAATCCATTTACCACTACAGAATAGTGGTGAAAAAGAACAAAATTTTTTGTTCCCTTATGGAACCTGGAGTATATGGTTCCTAGTGCACCTGATTCCAGCTCTAGAAAGGGACTGGGGAGCTAAGTTATTTAAGTGATAGAGAATTTGGTTTCCTTAGAGAAAGGGAGGTCTCCCTTCTCCCACACCACCAATGTTAGGAACATGTTGAGAAGGTGAAGGAACTAGGTGGCGCGGTAATATAAGATCTCTCCATACCTTCAGGAAGGTCTGATGAGCACAGTGTTTGGAGTATGTATACATGTACTTTTCCTTTTTAGTAAAGCATGGAAAAAGAAAGCTGGGTTTCATATCTGAGACAATTTAGAGTACAGGGGAAAAACCAGCTTCAGGAGGTGAGATGTTAGTGGGAGCTGGAGTCAGAGCCAAAGGGATTATTAAGAGCATTAGCTGCTGGGAATTTGCAGATTCTGGGAAAGCCATTGGAGTTCTCGTAGAACTTGGGATAGGGATCCCTGGGGCTTTTAAAGCATGCCCAAGGTCAAGGTGGTTGCAGCTGGCATTTAATAGTTGTTGTATGTAACTCAGAATGTTCACCAGTGATCCCCGAAGATTCTGCTCTGTGGGTGCTCCAATAACTGTCATGTTACAGAGTTCCTTTTCCCCAGCAGAATCCATTTTTAGTTCAGACTTCTAAAGGGAAGCAAAAACTTTCCAACAAAGAACTTGCTACACTCTGCTCTCCTCGTTAGTTATGAAGAATCTGAAGATGCTAAAGAACTGAAGAGCTGCAGCTTCCCCAGCTATGCCATTGTTGAGTTTAACAGGTTTTGGAGTAAGTCTCTGGAAAAATCTTGGCACTTTAAGACTGCTGAGTAAGGACCTAAACAAATAGCAACACTCCAGGAGGGCCAGCAAGATTGCGGACTAAGCCCTTGCTTAGGCAAGCACAGGGACCAGGGTTTGATCTCAGGGACCGCATGTTGTGCTGGCCCCACCCCAGGGCACACTACCTGGCCACCGAGACCAGGCATGGTGGCGCATACCTGCTGCATAGCGAGGCCCTGTACCAAATACATTAAAAAACAAAACAAGGGCCGGGGAGATGGCTCAGTAGGATAAGTGCTTGACTGGCAAACGCAAGGATCTGAGTTCAATCCCTGGTTCTGCCAAAAAAAACAAAAACAAAAACAAAACAAAAAAACCCTCCAGAAAATATCCTAAATCAAGACACCAAGGTCTCTGAGCAGCTGGAATAGGGACCAGTGAGAATGTAGCCAGTGCTGCAGTAAACAGATATTCTTGCTCATTCTTCTGGAGATGAGAACCTGATTGATGGAAGAACCTATAGTAGTTTTTTTAAAGTGTGTGTGTGTGTGTGTGTGTGTGTGTGTGTGTGTGTGTGTTTTGTAAGAAAAGGGTTTCACTGTGTAGACCCAGTTGGCCCTGAACTCATGATGATCCTCCTGCCTCAGCCTCCAAAGTGCTGGGATTATAGATGTGTGCTCACTACAATTGGCTATCTTTCTTTTAGACAGGGTTACATTATATAGTGTAGGCTGGCCTTGAACTTGCTCTTGTAGCCCAAGCTGGCCTCAAGTATACAGTGTCCTCCTGTATCAGCCTCCTGGGATTACAAGTATGCACTACCACACCTGG
This sequence comes from Octodon degus, assembly GCF_000260255.1. NCBI lineage: Eukaryota > Metazoa > Chordata > Mammalia > Rodentia > Octodontidae > Octodon > Octodon degus. Next base: position 1,186,036 of record NW_004524634.1, on the reverse strand, counting down.
CAGTAGTGTGTGTTTGCAGTACATAATGTTTGTGTTCCTTGTGTAGAGTTAACTGGCAAATGTACACATAAGAGATCTTTTTTTTTTTTTTTTTGGTGGTACCAGGGATTGGACTCAGGACCTTATGCTTGTCAGGAAAGCACTTATTCCACTGAGCTATCTCCCCAGCCCCTCACATAAGAGATCTTAATTCCTTTTTTCACTCCTTTCTCCCCATCTCTTGACCCCCTTCCCATTTGAGAAATATCTATTTTCCTATTAGCTATCATCTAGTCTGAATTTTAGTCTTTATTTGTAATTTGGGTTAGTCTTAATATCTACTGTTTTTATTAACTTGAGGGCAGTAGAGGTCACTGGGCTTTGACTGTGCAGCATGCATCCTCCTTTTTGAATAAAAACACTTCAGTTTTCTTTGGGAGGACCACTGCCTTACTTAGTCTGAGACAGGGTTCTGGTGGGATAAGTCCATCTCTTGGAGGACACAGGACTATGTCAGTCAGAGAACTACAGGTGACCTGGGCATGGGCTCAGGCCCAAATCCACACTAATCAGGGCTTCCTGGGTTTTCACTGGAACTACTCTATTAAGAGGTACATTTGTGTTTCTCTTCCAGCTGGACTGCCACGCTTGTAGAGCGTAAGTGTCATTCATGTTGCCAGAGGACTGTTTTGCCACCCACTCACCAACACAGATGGAAGCTGTGCTGCAGGACAGAGCTGGAGACCATATGATGTCTTCTAAGTGCCCGGATCTCACCAGGCCTTCAACTTGTGAAGCCTGGAGGTTTCCTTTGCAGGGCTCTGCATTTCTTTTTCATTCTCCATCCTTTAATGAGAATTTGATTTGGGTTTTTATCATTTTTAACTAGAAGTACCTTAACTAATCAATGCTATAAGTTATATATACTCCTCATGACAGAATACAGTTCAACTGATTTCAAAAGGTCCTTGTATTTTAAGACTAAACAGCAAGCCCTGTCTCAAAAAAAAAAAAAAATAAATAAAAATAAAAAAGTATTAGTGAGGTGATAAAGGGATTTGTAATCAAATAGAAATTAGCTGTCTCCTTGAGACAAAATTCTCTGTATGCACTAGGAGTATGGGTAGTACAGGAGATGCAGAGGGCAAGGTTTCCTTCCCTGCTTTTGTCAATCCTGCCATGGCCCTTTCCCCATGAATGAAGATAGCAGTAAACTCTTGGTCAACTTACATGAGGTGTGCTAATAGAATATGATGAAATTTTAATTTTTAAAAATGTATCGTGCCCAGGGAGATAGCTTGGTAGAATAAGCACTTGCCTGTCCTGAGTTCAGTCCCCGGTACCGCAAAAAAAAAAAAAAAAAAAAAAAGTATTAAAGTGTCTGGGAAGATAGCTCAGCAGTCTAAGTGCTTACCTGGCCCCAAACTCCGGGCACACCAGGCTGCTGAGTCCAGATCTGGTCATGCATGTCTGTAATCCCAGCACTGGGGAGGTAGGAACAGGAAGATCACTGTGAGCCCAAGCTGTGTAGTGAGACTCTGTACCAAATAAATGAAAGATTAAAAACATAGAATAAAATGTATTAAAGGACACAATGAAGTAATTCCTCTCAAAATATTCCCACCTGTGAACACACTTATCCCATCATTCTTGCCACTTTTTTGTTGTTGTCTTTTTCCAGACAGGATTTCACTATGTAGTTCACTTAGTAGCCCAGGCTGGCCTTGAACATGCAACAGCTTTCCTGCTTTAGCTCCCCAAGTGCTGGGATTAACAGGCATGCATCACAATGCCTAGACCCGCTTGGCACTTTCTGAAGCAATTCTGAAAGTCCTCTAATTTTGTGCTGTCTTGGCTGCCTCAATGGCCTGAATCAACTCAAAACATTTACCTCTGATGGTCATTTTAACTTTGGAAAAGACCCAGAAGTCACACAGTAACAGATCCAGTGAATAAGGTGGATGGGACACACTGTAATGTTTTTTACAAACCTATCTTTTATTGGTTGGCACTTGGCAGTGGCATTCACTGTATTTTTAATCAGACCTTGTAAAGACACAAAAGAGGACTTTAAGAACTACTCCAAGAAGCAGGACCAGGGTTCCATCCCCAGCATGCTGTGCCTGCCTGGCCCCTCGGGCACACTGAGATGGTGACTGAGATGTGGCATGGTGGCCCGTGCCTGTAATCCCAGCTCTTGGAAGGCTAAAAACTGATCACTATGAGTCTAGTCTATGTAATGAAACCCTATAGACCCTGTACTAAATAGATTTTTAAAAAATTGCTCCAAAAAGTGGCATGAATACTGTGTTAAGTATTTGAAGTGTCAGGTGTAGTGGTACACACACTCCTGTAATCCCAGCGCTCAGGAGGCTGAGGCAAGAGGATCACCACAAATTCAAGGCCATTCAGCGGTAGGTAGTGAATTGAAGGTTAGCCTGAACTACATATCAAGACCTTGTCTCAATTCCCCCTCCAAAAAAGTGTGATTGAAATAAAGGCAAGTATTTTGAAGTATAGTAATGCAAAAGTGTCTTTCACTGTAAAATTTTTTTTTTTGTCTGTTTAAGACAGGGTTTCACCACGCAGTTCAGTCTGGCCTTGAATTAACTTTATAGCCCAGGCTGGTCCTGAGTTCCTAGCAATTATTTTGCTTCAGCCTCCTGAGTACTAGGATTATAGACATGCATCACCTTGCCTGGCTGTAATAAATCTTAAAAAATCTAAACGTTCACCAAATTATTAAAAATCACACATATGTGACAACTCATTCAATAAACATCAAATTACACTATAAGCAATAATTTAATTGCATAATAAAAATAAGCAAGTGCCTACACCTAAGTTCAGAGTCATTACCTTAACAGGCAAAATGTTTGCTGTTATGTGGGAGATTCCTGTTTTTGAAACTGCTATAAAACTGAAGATGTCCTCAGTTAAAAAAAACATTTGCCAAATGTCACACACTAGACTAAATTCTGGAGATAGATTGGTGAGCAAAATCACAGCCATGGAAGAACTCCAGGTTATAGGGGCCAGGGAGATAGTTCAGTAGAGTAAGTGCTTGCCTGACAAGTGCAAGGGCCTGACTTCAATCCCTGGTTCCGCCAAACAAAACAAAACAAAAACCTCCAGGTTATTGAGGAAGGCACACATTCATCAAAATACATAAACAAACATATTGTAACTATGATGAACACCTGTGAGGGGGAACGTAGAGGATGCCTGGAGCATTTGGAACGAGGGGACTAGATAGGGTTCAAGGCTTCTTAGAAGATAAAGACTTCATTGTTCTTTAAATTCACCACCTTCACTTCCTTTCTCTTTTATTAATACCATAGTTAATACGTACTGAGTTTTTACTATGCAGAGGATAATGTTCTTTACATGTATGGCTTCATTTGATTCTATAAACTATTCAAAGTTAGCACTTGCAGAGACAGGATCCTTTGGGGTTTGTTATGTTTTGAGATAGGGTCTTGTTCTGTAGTTCAGGCCAGCCTTAAACTCACTGTGTACCCAGGCTGGCCTTGAACTCCAGGCAGTCTTCCTGCCTCAGCCTCCTGAGGTGCTGGGATTACAAGTATGTGCAGCCACACACACATCACTAGTTCTTGTATTTTAATTTTTTTAAAATTTCCTTCTTATTTATGTATTGGATACAGAGTTTCACTTCCCAGTTCAGACTCATAGTGATACTCTTGTCTCAGCCTCCCCAGTGCTGGGAATGGCACCCCCAGAGCTTCTGGGGCAGCGCCAGCATGGCATTTGGTATTGGGGGTTGAACTAAGGTCCTTGCATTTGCCAAGCAGGTGATTAGACCACTGAGCTATCTACCCAGCCCCTGGAGCATTTTATTAAAACATGGAGTAGTGTAGTCCTGGCCTAATATTTGGAAAGCCTTGCAAAGAAGACTTTGTACCCAACAAGCAACTTCATTGCTCCTGTGTCTTTATAAAACCACTTGTTTTCAGCCCACACCTGTAATCCCAACACTTGGGAGGTTGACGTAGGAGGATTGTTGTGAATTCAAGACCAACCGGGGCTATAGAATAAGTTCAAGGCCAGCCTGAACTGCAGAGCAAGACCCTGTCTCAAAATTTAAAAAAACAACATAAAATCCCCACCTGTTTCCCTGGGGTAGTCCACCCTCCCACAGGTTCATGCAGGAAAATGTTGGAAGCTGTAGGGAAGCCAAGATTGGCTGACAGAGACTTTGCTCCCTAGCCTGAAGCACAGGTACTGCAGTGTGAGGTTCCTCAGGTGGCTGGGGCTCACTCCTCAGCACTCTCTGCTGGAGCAGTCTTCAGCCCCCCATCCCCCACCCCCGCACAAACACAGCACCACCAGAAATGACTTCTATCTTGTCCCTTTGCCTGCTTTCCCTAAGGTAAGGGGGAGTGTTTTCCAGGGTACATGTGACTTTCACTGGCAGTTGAGGGTTACAGACAGTTTACCAGCCAGTAAAGCTGCCAAAGGCTTTTGTGCTGTAATAATCCTTTTCCTGTTTAAAACTCCAGGGATTTTTTACTGTTGCCAGTAGTTTTTCAAGTCAGCAATTACGATGTAGATTATGTAATGGCTGGGTATTAAAAATAGAAAAGACCAGGGTTTGCATCTATTTTAACCAACTCAAAACAGAGGAAAGGGAGGAGAGGGAGAATCTAGAGGAGGAGGGGGTAAAAGGTCATGTGATGAGAAGCACTGCGACTGCATCGTGTGGCTGGGCAACACAGGCACAGTTTACAGGCCTGTTTCTGCTGTGGCTGAAGGGGCTGTACTCCTTTCCTCAGCCTGTCTCTGGGAGTGGGGTCCTGCCAGGAATTAGTGTTGAGGACACAGGATGTCTGTGGATACTCATTCGCTCAGACTTGGTGTGTTTACCTGCTTCTATCAAGCAAAGGGAGTAGAGAAGGCAAGAACTGAATTTGATAGCCTCTCAAGTCTGGATCCTTGTTTTCAAGATATCCACAGTCAGCTTGTTTTTCTTGTTGCAGTGGTGGAATGAAGGGGTGGCTCATGTAGAGAGTCTTTTGCATCTCAATTTTTTTAGTCCCTTGGCCCAAATCACCCCAAGTAAATATTCAGTGTAATATAAAACCATGCATTATCTATGAAAACACAGCTTCAAGATAGATCCTCCGATTCTTTTACTTCCCTCCCCTACTCATCTGCTTCCTGAATTGGCCCCCTAAGCCTCCAATACAAGAATTCCAGCACTACTCCTAGTTCTCATGTAACTCTATATCACTCTGTAGTTCCCTAGCCCTTACCCTGAGTTAAGGGATATTTGCATTTTTCTAGAGACTTTGAATAACTCTTAAGGGCTTTTTTCTTGTTTTTCTTTTTTTCTTTTTCAGACTTGCTATGCAGTTCAGGCTGGCCTCAAGCTCACTTTGTAATCCAGGCTGGTTTCAAACTCACAACGATCCTCCTACCTCAGCCTCCCAAGTGCTGGGATTGCAGGCATGTGCCACCACATCTGGCTTCTAAGGGCTTAAAATGGTAAAATTTTAGGTGGCAGATGGGTCCAAAGCTGGAAGGAACATCTAAAAGCCTGAGAGATCACACCCAAACACACCAGGCTTCCTACAATGTTTCTGGAAGCACTCTTAGAGAGGGAGGTTTTGAATTAACCATGTGGTAACTTATTCCTAGAGTCTGGATAGAGTCTGCAGAAAGAACTTTACCTTCTAGATAACTGGTGGCAGAGAGTGGTGGGTACTGTGAGAAAGTAATTCCAGAGAACCTAAAACTGATTGATTGGGTTAGAGAACTGAAAGCTTAGGTAATCAGTTGACTTATTTGCAGATAATACTAGAAAGTTGTATCCTCATCGTAACTTCTTCCATTCTTATGCTTACTCTATCACACTCCTTTTTCAGAAGCTTCATCTGTACTGGGGTGAAAGTGCCAACAGCTCAGAATAATACTGGTCCCAGGTCTACCCAACCTTGCCCGGCATCGCCCCACCTATTGGAACTGCAATGAAAGGAAGAAAGCTCCAATTGTGGGTCTTAGGCATCACTCCATGGTGGTGGTGGTGGTGGTGGGGAGTAGCGAGGGAAGATTTGGGGAGCTTTAATCACAGTACACTGGATTGTGAGGTGCCCATCTTACTCGAGCGGGATGTTAATTCTCTGACGCTGAATTCATATCCATGCTCACCAGAGGCTGGCTTTCATAAGGACCACCAAACATGTTGCCTGGTCCAGATTTTAATCTTTCCAACTCACTGTGTCCACTCAGACACTTGAATATGCTTGGTTGAAGGTCATGACCTTTGGTGTGGTCAGTGTCGTTGAAGCACTAGCTTTTCTGTATGTGGACATGGTGCCCACTCCAAACTATCCACATCAGCTGAAGTTGGAAGTCACTGAGAATGTCTGCTTTTTGAGTCCCACCCCATCTCCCAGTCCTTTGGGAAGGTAAGCAACACACACAAGCACACGCCTTAGTGGCTGTAGTCAGTTCAGTACTAAGTCGCTGGCAAGATCCACAAAAGAATCCTTTTGGCTGATATTTAGCTGTCTTGTGTCTTCCCACCTATACTATGGATAAATTAAAGAGACATCAGAATGTGACCAAGGCAGTGTCGGGTAGACTAGGCATCTATCCTTTTCCTGTAGGAGGTGGCTCTTATTTAAAATTTCTGTATTTTGTACAAGGCTTCACTATGCAGCTGAAACTTGTAGTGATCCTCCTGTTTTCAGCCTCCCCAGCACTGGGATTACAAGTGCACACCACCACATCTGGACTCAGTCACTGGCTCAGTGTGCCTGGGGGGTGGTCCAGCGCAGCATGCAGTACCAGGGATCAGACCCCTGTCCCTGCGCTTGTCTAAGCAGGCACTTAATCTGCTGAGCTATCTACCAGCCCAAGAGGTGGCTCTTTTTATCATTAAAATATTTACTAGCTTTCTGCCATACAACACACATGCATTCATGTGCCATAGTGGTGGGACTTCTAGTATCTATTGCTTAACATAATATAAGTGATTACAAAGCTGGAATGAAAGGGCCAGAGTGGTGGCATGATGGTGTGATGGCGCACGCCTATATTCCCAGTACTGGGGAGGCTAAAACAGGAGGATCACTATGAGTCCAAGCTGTGTAATGAGACCCTGTACAAGATACATAAAAAAAAATCTGGAATGGAAAGAATAATTTTAAATACATTTAATTTTTATTCAGCCACATTGACGATCTGAGACACAGTAGCGTTCATTTATGTGGGCCATTTGGATTAGAAAGGGCAAAGTCCAAATGGTGAATCTTTTGGGTTAACACCAGTATTGGGGTTTACAGCTAGACAACTATTATGCTTTAGGGGCCGGGGAGATGGCTCAGTGGAATAAGCGCTTTCCTGCCACCCGCAAAAAAAACTATTATGCTTTAGTGCATACCCCTTTATCCCTGTGGTCCCCTGCTCTGTTCAAAAAAGAGGTGAGTTTGAAGAATAGCACAAGATAGGCTGAAGGTTAGGCCATAGGATTCTGTTTGCTGCTCCTACAACCGCTTTGGCTGGAGGTGCCAGGAGGTGAGAGTGGGGAGAGGGCAGATGTGGGGCAGATAGCTTGGCACCTCTAGAGACACCTGGAGCTACTCCTTCCAACAGAGGATGGAGAGTAAGGAGGAGAGGAGGAAGAATTTGTTGCCAAAGGGATTGTAGACAGAGCAGTGAGTTAAGCGAGGTGCTACCTTTTGGAAAGGCAGACAGAGATTTCCTGGTAGCCTGGACCAGCCTTGGGGTAATCTGAGTCCAGGGCATGGTATCAGCACCTTCACTGTATTCTCAGCATCCTCTTTCCTTCCAGATTCCATCAACAGACTTCAAAGATCCATCGCTCTTCTCACAGAAGACCACAAGAGGAAATATACTAGTGTAATGAGTTGGCATTCTAAGAGGAGACTACAGAGTACTATTTCTATTACTGTATCACTAAAACCCTTACTGATTCAATTTTGAAAATTTTAATTTTAATTTTTCTCAAAAACCTTTGCCTTTTCTTTCTTTCTTTTTTTTTTTTTTTTTGCGGAACCGGGGATTGAACTCAGATCCTGGTGTTTGCCAGTCAGCACTTACCCTACTGAGCCATCCCCCTGGCCCCCTTAATTACGTGGTGGTTTGGGGTTTTTTTTTTGCCTTTTCTAATCCAAATGTCCCACATAAAAAGTCATTAGGATAGAGTTATTCGTAGTCTAATCTCTACTATATTTTGTCTTCCTTTTTTTCATTCTTAATATCACTTTTGATGCCTCAGTCTTTTTTCATGTTCAGTTTTGTTGCTGGTCTGTGTGTTTTCTGTAAGAATCAGCTTTTGTTTTCTCTGTTCTAACTTCATTTAGTTTCACTTTTAATCACTTGACAACTCATTTTGTAATTGAAAAGTAATACAGAGGATCACTTTCTCTTGTAAGATGTTTCCCAAAAGAATGGGAAAATGCCAAAAAAAAAAAAAAAAGCAACATGGCTTATATATAGACATAAGAAAATGATAGCAATTAAGGGTGTGTCTTGTAATGATAGACTTCTGGCTCAAAGGAGGCACATTGGAGAGGCATCTTAGCACAGTGCAGTGGAGAGACCCTGGACTGCGTGGAGAAAGCTATCCCACTCCACCCCTATCTTATTTATTAGTGTCTGTCACGGCACAGGCCTCTGTTTCCTTCCCTGTAAATCTTGACTAATAAGAAACAGCCTCGCCTGCTTACCTCCTTGCTGTATCACATCAGATACTGAATGGGAAGGAGATAAAGACGTCTGACCTACTCCAGCCCTCACCTGTCTTTCTCCTGCAGGTGTCAGCTGGGAGGGGCTGTCAATAAACCCAGTTTAGTCTACCAGAACTGCTTACTAGGCTCTGCCACTGAAGGAAAATGATTTTGAGGGTCTTACTCTCTCTTTAGTTACCTTACTCACCTCTTTAGTCATAAAGGTGTCTCTGTCTTGTCTCATCTTTAGCTATATTTTGTTTGTAGGATTTTATAATTCTGTATTCTGTGAGGAAGTAAGTGGGAGGGGCAAGTATTCTAAAAAGAGGGCCCAATAACAAATACAGGAATGGATGGTCTTCATCACTAGTTTGCAAACGATTTGGTCAAAGAATCCCTTTTGCACTCTTTTAAAAATAGCACACATTTAATGTATATATCTTGAGTTTGGATGCATGCATATATACCTGTGATAGTCTTCATAGCCAAGGTACTAAAGGTACTAGAGGTACTGTTGTCACCTCTGGACATCTCCATGTGTGTGTAAGAATTTAAGGTGACACCCTTTTAACGTTAACGTGCACAATATTGTTAATTACAAGTGCTATGTTGCACAGCAAATCTTTAGAATGTACTCTTTTGTGTATAGAATGGATAAAAATGTGGGATACCTGCAATAGAATATATACATATACGTATATGTATAATATTTAAGGTATATATATATGTATACAGATATAAGCCTTTACTATACCATATAGCCTTGTCAAACGAGAAAAATCGTGCTGCCTGCAACAACGTGGGTGGACCTAGAGGGCATCCTGCTAAGCAAAACCAGCCAGTCACAGAGGAAAAACATATCTCCGCCTATATGACATCTACTTCACATATATAGAGATCAAATGGTGGCCATCGGGGCAGGGAGGGAAGGGAAATAGGAAATCATTTTTCTTTCGGGGCTCAGGAGGCTCTAGTCTCCCCACTTGGTCCTCTTTTTTTTTTTTGAGTGTATTTAGTGCAGGGTCTACAGTGTCTCTCTACACAGATCGGACTCATAGTGATTCTCCTGTGCTCAGCCTCCCGAGCGCTGGGACTACAGGCACATGCCACCATGCCCAGTCTCAATCACTGTCTCAGGGCACCCCAGGGGCAGGGCTGCCACCGCTGGCCTGGGGATAGAATCCCCGGCCCCTGTGCCTGCTTGAAGGTGCTTTAATCTGCTGAGCTATTTGGCCAGCTCCTTTAATAAAGTATTTAAATCCATGAAGGTTTTAAATTTTATTTATGTTTTATAATTTTATTTTTTTTATTTTTATTTATTTGAGAGAGAGAGAGAGAGAGAGAGAGAGAGAGAGAGAGAGAGAGTGTGGTGTGTGTGTGTGGCCAGCTCAGCCCACCAGGGGGCGGGGCTGGCTGGCATGTGGTGCTGGGGGATTGAACCGCGGTCCCAGATGCTTTGCCAAGCTTGTTCCAAGTAGGTGCCTTAGACCACTGAGCCATCTCTCCAGCCCCTTTATTTATGTTTTAAATCAGATTTTATTGGTACATTTTAGATTATACATAATGATCACTTTCATCATAGAGAGTTTGTACCTGTGCATGATACAGCTTGCTTTTTTTCTCTTCTCCTCCATCCAACCCTTCTTCCCCTCCTTATTTACAAAAGCTTTGTTTCCATGTTTCCCGTCTATTCTTTTTCTTCTCCCTTCTTTCCCTTTGCCCACCCTCCTCCCTTGTTCCCTTTCTCATTTGAACATTTTCTTCCCTTTTTCCAATATCTAGTATATATTTCAGTCCTCATTTATACTTTCAGTTTCTACACCAGAGAAACAATCTGGTATTTATATATGTCTGATTCATTTTGCTTAAAAGTTCAGGCCCACTCATGTTAACTGTGTGTGTGTGTGTGTGTGTGTGTGTGTCCGTCCGTCCGTCCGTCTGTCTGTGTGTCTGTGTGGTGGAGATTGGAGCCAGGGCCTTACACTTACAATTGAAGCGCTCTGCCGCTGAGCTACAATCCCAGCCCCTATTAACCATTTTTAAGGTACAGAGCAGTGTGGTATTAGTGCACTTAGCTTGTGCAACCGTCACCACCATCCAGCTCTAGAACGTTTCATCTTTAATTTGCATTTCACGGATGGCTAGTGATGTGGAGCATTTTTCATATATTTATTCACTTATTTAATTTCGTCCTCTAAGAAGTGTGTGTTCATCTTGGAAGCCCATTTCTGGATTGGGTCTTTAAATTTATGGTGCCTAATGTTTTTTAGTTGTTTATAAATTCTAGAGAGCAGACCTTAGTTGGAGTGCTTATTAGTTAAATTTGTTTCCAAATTTGTGGGTTGTCTTTTCACTTTGTTGGTAATTTCTTTTGATGTGCAAAAACTTCTCAATAAGAGATGATCCCAGTTGTTAATTCTTTCAAGTGTTACCCGTGCGATTTGATTTTTATTCATGAACTCCTTGCCTACTCCTATGTCTTCAAGAGATCCTCCTACTTTCTCTTCCAGGAGATTTAGTGTTTCTGTTTAATGTTTAGATCTTTAATCCATTTTGACTTTACAGAACTTTTCATCTTAAAAAATTGAAACTAGCTGGGATAGAATTTGGTGGCATACACCTGAGATCCCGTCCCTCTGGGAACTGAAATAAAAGGATCACGGTTCAAGTCCAGCCTCAGCAATTTAGCAATCTAGCACGATCTTGTCTCCAAAAATAAGTAAATAAAAGTGAACTGTGATACAGCTCAGTGCAGAGAACCCTGGGCTTAATCCACAGTATTGCAAAACAGAAATAAATGAAACTAAGGTCAAAAAGAAATCCCAAACAAAACCCCTGAAACTAATGAGAGGAAGCCAGAAAGTAGACTTAAAGATTGGAAGAGGGCTGGTGAGGGCGGAGAGGAAAGGAGAGGGAAAGGTTGATAATGGGATGAAAATAATCGAAATATGTCGTCATGTACCCATAATTCCATAATGAACCTCATTATTCTGGATTTTTTCTTTGTTTTGTCTGCTCCCTGAGTTTTTTCTTTTTCTTTCTTTCTTTGAGTCATGGTCTTGCTGTGTAATTCAGGTTGACCTTGACCTTTGTGTGTAGCCCAAGCTGGCCTCAAATATCATACAGCAGTCCCCCTGCTTCAGCCTCCTGAGTGTTGGAATTACAGGTATGCACCATCAGGTTTGATTATCTTCTTTTTGTGTATTGCTGGGGATGGAACCCATGATCACACGCAAACAAGGGCTCCACACAAGCTCTGTTCTTTCTTATTTTAAAAGGAACTTAAGGCCAGGCTTAGTAGTACACAAGTGTAATCCCAGCACTTGGGGGGCTGAGGCAGGAGGATCATTGCAAGTTAAGAGACCACCTGGGCTACAAAGTGAGCTCAAGGTCAACCTTGAAACCCTGTCTAAAAAATCCAAATAAATAAATAAAATTTATATTAGTATACACTTGCAGCTCATAATGATTACATTCATAGAGGGAACATGGCACATTTACATAATACATCTTAATTCTTTAAATTTCCTCTTTCCCTCCCTCCTTCTCCATCTTTTTCATTATTCTGTACTACTAATATGTGCTAATAAAAATCCTAAATTATATTTATTAAATTATGGCTTCTTTTCCTCACCTCTGAGCTCCACTACTGTACACTCTGATCCAGCATCCAGGTAGGTGGAATCATACAGCCCGCCACCTCTGGGGCTACCTCCCAGCATGTTCATGGTACAGCGTATTTTAGAACTTCTTTCTTATGACTGAATAATTCTCTTTTTTTAATGGAAATATACTTTTTAAAGTTTCTAATACTATGAGAAAATACATACCATGTCTTATAAGTAGATTGTAAGTCAAAGATACAGTATAAATCTTAAAACAAAAATGAAGATTAAATAATATTCAAAAAATTAATTAAATATTAACTGAAAAATATTTCAAAACAATTCAACTGAGAAAAAGTTTTCATGATAGTAAAGAATTACTAAGAATAAAACATAACATAAATACTGGAATGGCAAATATATGACCAGCACTTCTAACAGTTTGGGGATAGGATATTGCACAAAGTTTTACTATGTGGTGAACGTGGACAGTGTCCATGACGCTTACCAGTAGCCAGGTATCACTTGTGAGACTGAGCTACTACTATTTCCTTGATATCCACCCTGTAGACCTGGATAGAATCATGCCCCATCGGGTGCAGGAGAAGTCCATTTGTAGAGTATGCTGATGAAAATATTTTGCTGCTGTATACAAAAGAATAATTGAAAGACTGCTTTTGTATACCTCTTTTTCTCCTATGTTTGTTTGCTCTATTTGGTGGGTTCTTTCCATTCTCGTTCATGGAGTTGTAATTTTGATCCTTCTCTAGAATATCTTTTAGTAGTCTGTGTAGGGTTGACTTTATCATCATGAAATTCTTTAGTTGTTCTTTGTCAAGGATGTATTTCACTTCTCCATTATACTTGAAATAGAGTTTTGCAGGGTATATCAGTCTGGGTTGGAATTTGTTTTCTTGCAAGATTTATAGTACTTTGCTCCATGCTCCTCTTGACTTGATGGTTTGTGAAGAGAAATCTGCCATTATTCTGATAGGTTTTCCTTTAAATTTGATCTGTTTCTTTTCTCTAGCAGCTTTTAGTATACTGTTCCTGTGCTGAATTTCTAGAATCTTGATTATTATGTGTCTGGGTGTGGCTTTAATTGGGTTGATGTTATTTGGAGTTCTCTATGCTTTGCTTACCTGAATGTCAGATTGTTTCCCTGTATTTGGGAAGTTTTCTGCTATTACTTCTTCCATATTTTTTTTTTATATCACTTGTATTGACTCCTTTCTCATTGATGAAAGTTGAGAAGGATTTTTTTATTTTTTATTTTTTGGCTGGCTTAGGCTACCTTAAGGGTGAGTCTTGTAAGGCATGGGGAACTGGGGATTGAACTGTGGTCCCATGAGACTGACTGGGTTTCCCCAGCAGGCACTTAAATAACTGAGCTAACCACAAGCCCCCAATGGCTGAATAATTTTCTATTGAATATGTACTCCATGTTTTATCATGTGTCAATCTTTTCTTGGACATCTGGACAGCAAGTGCCTTGCTAACTCTTGTGCTAACATTGTCACAATATGAGCACACAAGTATCTCTTCAAGACTCTACGTTTGGGCTGGGGAGATGGCTCAGTGGAATAAGCGCTTCCCTGGCAAGCGCAAGGACCTGAGTTCAATCCCTGGTTCCACAAAAAAAAAAAAAAAAAAAGAAGACTCTACGTTTGGGGCTGGTGAGATGGCTCAGTGGTCTAAAGCACCTACTTAGAACAAGCTCAGCAAAGCACAGGGACCACGGTTCAATCCCCCAGCACCACATGCCAGCCAGCCCGCCCCCTGGTGGGCTGAGCTGGCCACACACACACACACACACACAC
>NW_004524634.1:1169405-1170738 GCF_000260255.1 Octodon degus | reverse complement strand
AGTGGTCAAGCTTGTTTCTCCTGGGGGCGCTCTTCCGAGGGTATTTGGGCTGCCTCCGGAGCCGGAGCGTCTTGGGACGGCTGAAGGTGGGCGATGTTCGTATCTTCTTCTTTTTGTGGCTGTGGATGCCTTTCAGCACGGCCTTTTTGGCCTTCAAAGCTTTTGCTTTGGCTTCAGCTTTGGGAGGGGCAGGGGCTTCCTTCTTTGCCTTCAGTGCCATCTTGGTAAAAAAAGCCCTATTCTTTATTTTTAAAAATTATTTTAAATTGATGTTTTGATACACAAGGACTAATAAAATTATGGTAGATGTTTAAAATATTTTAAGGCAGAAGAGATAGTAGAATAAATGCCTGCCTAGCAAGTGCAAGGTCCTGAGTTCAATCCCCAGTACTGCAAACAAACAAAAACCTTTTTACTCTAAAACAAACATTGCCATCAATAGCTCTCAAAATATGCACTGCCCCTTGCTTTGAACACACTTATCCCATTGTTCTTCCCATTTTCTAAAGCGGTTTTGGAAGTTGTCTTTCGTATCTTTACACGATGCGATGAACATGTAACTCAGTTGTGCTCCAAATTTTCTGATCAAGGAGATTATGGAGCCACAGAGAAATGTGATTGATGATGTATAGTGTTCCTGGGAGAGTCACATGGAGAGAAAACATTCTCTCAGGCTTTCACAGAAAGCAAATTGGTCAAGCAATGGCTGTAACTCATCCTCATGGCTGACACTGACAAAGGATCTATGAAGTGCAGTACAGGGCTACAGGATAAATCCTGAGGGGACTTAACTCACTGTCTTAGTTACTTTTTTACTCGTTGCTGGGACAAATACCCGACACTCAAAATGAAGGAAGGAAAGGTTTATTTAGCTCACAGTTACTGGAGGGTTTAGTCCATATTCCGCTGGCTCCAAGGCAAAGGACAGCAGTTCATGCAGCAGAAAACAATGAAGAGCAGAGGAGGAGCAGCAAGCTGCAACGTCCATCAAGCCTCTCTCTTCCTTCTGCGCTGACTGCGAAGATCAGTGCTCCACAGTGAAGTTCGGAGCTCCTCCAAAGTAGCGGGACCGCAAAGACCAAGCTCCTCCAAAGACTGAGACTTCTCCACAGAACGGAAAGAAGGGGGCGGATGGCAGGAAACCAGGAAGGGTGGCTTCCTGCCTTTCTCAATTCCTAGGCCCTGCCCACCTGCAGGGCTAGGCCCCCATGCTGAGATCTGCAGGAGCTGATTCAGTCAAGTTGACACAATGTATCAACTAACACACTGACCTTATCAGATACAGAAGTTACATTTCTTGGGGCTGGTGAGATGGCTCAGTGGTCTAAAGCAC
>NW_004524634.1:1155823-1168580 GCF_000260255.1 Octodon degus | reverse complement strand
AGCTTGTTCTAAGTAGGTGCTTTAGACCACTGAGCCATCTCACCAGCCCAACTAATAGTGTTTGGACAGGATATCCTGTCTGCTTCTTGTGCTATGGATAACCACTAAGAAGATAACAATGTACAGTGTATTGATTATCGAAACTGTCCTATTAATCAGCTTTGAAACTGTCTCATTCATATTTGTTTCTCAATAAAATTAAAATTAAAAAAAAACCAAGATGTGATGAAAAAGAGTGAACAGAGTTTTCACGTGCCATCCAGTGGAAGGGCAGGCTCATAAGAACATCCCGGGCTGTCCTTATCCACCATATCACTGGCGTTGGCACTGAGACTCCTAGCACATCCCTGAAGTCAAAATGATGATTAAAGGCAACATTTGGAACTGACTGACATGAAAGCAGCCATGACAGCACAACTGAAGATGTAAGAGAAGACTTTGGGAAGGTACAAAAGCAATAGGTAAGTGTATGTGAAGTGAGGGAGGAATATTTTGAGGATGATGAATGTAGCAAAGTTTTCTAATGTTTAAACAGCCACTATTTTGTGTCACACCTCATGTATGCATACCTTGCAGGATGGCTAAATCAAGCTACTTACAAATGCATGGTCTCATATACTTTGGTGTGTGTGTGTTGAGAATGTGTAATCTGAAGCATCCCACCCCCAGTTCCACTCTTTTGTTCCACATTTCTGTGAGTTTAACTGTAATGCTCCATGTATAAGTGAGATGCTGTAGTAGTTCCAGGCTCATTTTACATAATGCAGTATCCTCAGTATCATCTGTATTCTTACAAATGACAGGATTTTTTTTCTTAAGGCTGAAAAATATTGTCTTGTGTATATAACCATATGTTTATCTATCCCATCAATTGAGGGGCAGATATACATAGATGTTATGGGCAGTGCTGCCATGAATGTAGAAGTGCTGCTGTTATCTCTTTAATACTGATTTCTTTTGGATATACACTCAATAGTGAATTGCTGGATTATGTGGTAGTGCTCTTAATTTTTTCAGTACCCTCCCTACTGTATCCCAAAAAAAGTTAGATAAAGTTCTTCGAGACTTCTAACTTGCTGACATATAATTATTCATAATTGTTTCTTATAACTCTTTGACTTTCTGTGATGTCAGTTGTTAATACTTTCCTTTCATTTCTGATTTTTTTCTTTTAGGTCTTTTTGAGACATGGTCTTGCTATGCAGTTCAGGCTATCCCTGAGCTCACTTTGTAGCCCAGGCTGGTGCCAGAATCCCAGCTATCCTCCTGTCTCAGCCTCCTGAATGCTGGGATTACAGGTGTGCACCACCACACTGAGCATTCTGTTTAATGTAGTTTAGGTTTTTTCTCTCCAGTTCCTTGAAGTTAGGTTGTTTATTATTTTTTCTTTTTTAAAAAAATGTAGGCATTTATTGCTGTACACTTCCATCTTACAACTGCTTTTTCTGTATCCCAAAAGTATGATAGGTTGTGTGTTTATTTTTAGTTTGTCTGAAGATCTTAAAGTTTTTCAATTTTGGGGGCCAGCCCTTAGTTCGATTCTGGATACCAAAAAATCAAAAAAATTTTTTTTTCAACTTTCTCTTTAATCTATTGATTGTTCAGGAACATGTTATTAAATTTTTATGTATTTGTGAATTTTCTAAAATTTCTTCTAATATTGCTCTCTAGTTTCATAGCATTGTGGTTGGAAAAAAATGCTGTTAGGATTTCAGTCTTCTGGCCAAGCAATGGCCGTGACTCATCCACATGGCTGACACTGACAAAGGTTCTACAATCTGAGGTACAGGATCTCAGGATAAATCCTGAGGGAATTTCACTGACCTTATCAGACCCAAAAGCTACAACTCTTGTTGCATAGGTCTTGCTTTATCTTGGTCTTAACCATCCGGCAGAAAAGTATAAAAACGAAATATAAGAAGTAAGCTATGCTGTTATATTGAGCTGTAGGGGACTCAGGTCAACAATTTCTGACATTGCCAGTCAAGCGGAAGACCCAATACTATTATGGGCTATTGGACTCTTTTAGAATATTTTGCTGAGTTTACACACCTATAATATTCAAATAACGGAACTTAACAAAAAAACGGTATACAGATGTATGTTCATTTTGTATCTGTGTATTCAAAGTGGTTAGGATAGATATATAGTTACATTCTCTTGATGAATAGAGTGATATGTTCAAATGGTGTTTGTAAATAGGATATCATGTCCGCCTCTTGTATAATAATTAACCACTAGGAAGAATGTATGCAATGTGTTAATTATTGAAACTGTCCTACCAATTTGATTTGAAACTGTCTCATTGCTATTTGTTTCTCAATAAAATTATGGAAAAAATAGAAAAAAAAAAAAAAGGATTTCAGTCTTCTTAAATTTGTTATGGCCAGGTGTGGTGGCACATGTCTGTGATCCCAGCACTCAGGAAGCTGAAGCAGGAGGATCCAAGAGTTCAAGGCCAGCTGGGCTAAATAATGAGATCCTGTTTCAAAAAACCAAAACCAAAACCGAATTTGTTGTTAACTTGTTTTCTGACCTAACCTTTAGGATTTTTTTTTTTTTTTTTTTGAGGGGGGTCTCACTACGCAGCTCAGACTCATAGTGATCCTCCTGATTTCTGCCTCCCTAGTGCTGGGATTACAGGCTGTGCCACCATGCCCAGACTCCAGCCCAGACTTATCACTGGCTCAACGCACATAGGGTCAGGGCCAGCGTGGCATGTGGTGTCAGGGATTGAACTCTGGCCCCTGCACTTACCTAAGCAAGTGCTTAGTCCGCTGAGCTATATAGCTGGCCCTTTTGGTCTAACCTTTGATCTGTCCTGGAAGATAGGCAGTAGGTGCTCGAGAAGAATGTGTATTCTGCTAACATTGGACAAAGTGTTCTGTACATGTTAAGTTCATTTGGTAAAGTGTAGTTCAGGTTCAGCATTTCCATATTGATTTTCCATCTGGATGATTTGTGGATTATTTTAAGTGGGGCATTAAAAGTCTGTTACAATTACTGTGAGATATCTACCAGGTAAATTAATATTTGCTTTATATATTCAGGTGCTCTGATGTTGCGTAGATTTATATTTACAACTTTTACATCATCTTGATGAATGTATCTCTTTATCACTACATAACACTCACCTTTGTCTCATTTTACAGTTTTTGACTTAAACTCTATTTTATATAGTTATAACTCCAGAAACAACAGAAGGCAGTTTCTGAAAGAGTAGTTGCAATGTGACATCTGAACCCATACATATCCATGAGCTTCTCAGACTCTATTATGCTAAACTCCAATCTATCTAGCAATTTTTTTCAAGACAGGGTCTCACTGTGTACCCCAGACTGCCCTTGAACTCACAGTGACCTTCCTGTCTCAGTCTCCAGAGTGCTAAAATTACAGGCACAGACCCCCACATTCAGCTTTTATCATGCACTTCTTTTTTTTGAGACAGAGTGTCACTGTGTACTTCAGGCTGAACTTGAACTTACATGTAGGCTAGGCTGGCCCTCGAACTCATGTCTATTGTCAGTCTCCCAAGTGCTAGGATTACGGGTATTTGCTGCCATGCCTGGCATATCATACACTTTGAGCCTTTTTATTCATGTTTGATTTGGTAACATCACGTACTGGTCATTTTGATAATAACATTCAGTGAGTTACGCAGCTCTCCTAAATATAGGTGCTTCTCAGCCTATAATGTCAAAAACAAAACTTCAACTTGTTAGCCAGGTGTGGTGGTGCATGCATGTAATCCCAGCACTCTGGAAGGCCGAGGCAGGAGGATTGAAATTTGAGCCCAATCTGGGACCTTTCGTGACGTAAGACCCTATTCCAAAGTAAAAAAAATTGTTTCCAAAGTAAAAAAATTTAAAAGGTTGAAGATGTAGTTTACTGCACAGACCTTGGGTTCAATCCCAAATTCAGGAGATTAGGGAGAAAAGAGAAAAGGAGGAGGGTTAGGGGAGAAAGAAGAAAGAAAAAAGGAGGACAGGGTATGCTGGTACACACCTGTAATTCCAATAGTCCAGAGGCTGAGGCAGGAGGATTGCTTCCAGTCCAAGGCCAGCCTCAGGTATGAGTTCAAGGCCAGTCTGAACTATGTAGCAAGACCCTGTCTCAAAAAAAAAAAAAAAAAAAAAAAAAAAACACCAAAAAACAAAAAACCCAAAATCAATCAATCAATCAATCAATCAATTAATCAATCCAATTCAGAATAATTATAGCCTATCAGTCCTTTCAGTAAAAATGATGTTCCACAAAAAAGCAGGTGGTTCAGCTTTCAACAAAAATCACATAGTGTTTACAGTACTTCAGTATTTGGAAGATGTCACTAGGCAAGGTGGCATGCGTCTGTAATCCTACCACTTGGGAGGCTGAGACAGGAGGATCACTTGGGAGTTCTAGACCAGCTGGGCTACAAAGTAAACTCAAGGCCAGCCTGAGCTGTATAGTGAGACCCTGTCTCCAAAAAAATCAATAAATAAACAAATAAATAATAAAAGATGTAATTTAGAGTCAATATTAATAACATTAATATCCACCATGGATAATCTTACGTGAAGCTGGGTTGTTTGATAAATTGCTAAGTATAGGGGTGTGAAGAAAATGATCTGATGTCACTTCATTATTGTAGACTAAGGGCCCAGAAGTTTCACCCCTGTTGATTTTGTACCCTCTATACACATGTCCACAAAGTAAATAGAGAAAAATAATCTTCTGATTTTATTTAGAAAATGCTCTTGAGCTCATGGGCCTCCCTGGAGGGGGCTGAGAGCTACTGGCCTGTCTGGACACAGCCTCAGTAAGCCTCCCTGCACCTCAGTGTCCTTCCTGTAAGGGAGCCTGCAGGGCTCTAAGTCCCTCCCCGCTGTGAGGTAGACCCTGTTTTCTAGTCCTTGAAGCTGCTTGTCCCTTAGCAGCTGTGATCCTGCACTCAGCTGATTTTTCTCTCTCTGTCTCCTGTTTGCTTTTCTCTGTGTCTCCCCCTCTGCTCCCCGCTTTCAGATTGGCCTCTTCCTTGTTGTTTTACCTCCTCCTCCTTTCCCTAGATGATCTTATCCCCTCTCTGAGTTTTAATTACCACCTGCAGGGTGATAGCTCCCAAATCTCTTTAACTAAGATATTTTTTCCTGATTCCAGTTCCATGTTTTCACCTAGGGCCTTTCCACTTGTGTGTCCTACAGGCATGTCCAAGTCAGCCTGTCTCGGCTGCCTGGATCATCTCCCCCCTCACCGCCTCCTCTGCTAGAATAGCCAGTCTGGTAGACTTCTCATTCACACAGCTGCTTAAGCTGAAAGCCCAGGAGCCCTCCTCCCCTTATCTAGCACCCTCAGTGAATCACTCAGGACAATTAATTTTGCCTTCTAAATATCTCCCTAATCTCTCCAGCTCTGTCACTTAAACTACTGCAAGAACCTTCTTGGTCCTCCTGCCACCTATTTTCATCATAGACTCTACAGCTCACATTGAAAGCCACATAAATTATCTTCTTACACTTTTGCTTTTTATCAAATAAATCTATAAATCCATACCAAGTACTTATGTTAGGCATGGTGCAGATACAGTATAAAACTCAACAGACATTGCTCCTGACCTCTAACCCTCAGTGGATGGAGGAGGAAGAAAAGCACAGGCCACAGGTCCCAAAAACATGGTGTAATGGGGAAAGCGGGCCAGGTGCTTTGGGAATTCCCAGCATCAGCCGAGGGCTGGCGGGCTGAAGGGTGGCAGGGGAGCTGCTTGGAGGTGGGGAGTGTGATGCTGAAATACTTCCCTGGGGAATTTGCTCCTCTCACTTCCCTGCTCAATCACCGTCCTCTGAACTTCACCACCGCCTGTAGGATAAAGTCCAAGTTTCTTACTGTGGGGCAGAGACGGTGGCCTCATCTTCCTCCACTCCCCTGCATTCACTGTCGTCAGCCTGGGCTGCTTTCGGTTTCCCCAAGTGCTACTTTCTTAGCTTCAGACCTTTGTCCTCCCTGTCCTTCCAGGCTGCCGCCCTTTCCAGTCAACCTTGCTGCCCGTCTATCCACCTCTGAATTACCCGTGTCAGATGGCTCAGGAGACCTCGCCTGACCTCTCCCATGCAGACTTCATGGCTCCGACCTGAGCTCCCCGCCTGGACACACACCTAGATGCTCAGACACTCATCACATCATCGCGGTCTGGCCCCACGTGCAGAGTCTCCTGCCCCTGACTGCTGGCTTCTGCTCTGTTCCCACACCCTAGCACATGGGCACACTGGAGGTGCCCAGGGTGTGTGTCTTCCGGGTCCTGACAGACAGGCTAGATTATTACTGCTACCTCATCTTTCACCTCTGCAGTCCTCCTTTGCTTCTACCGCACCTCATGGAGCTGTCAGTTCTGGACATTACCACACCCGAGGGCACCTGACTCTGGCAGTCCTGCTGGCCTCACCACAGGAGCAGTGTGGGGGCACTGCTGGTCTCCAGCGGTTCTGAGAGCCCTGGAGCTCAGCTCCACAGATGTATCTAAGCCACAGATACCAGCCTGGCACAGCTGTGTCCGTGGGTCGGTTCACGGTGATGGTTCTCTCTTCCCCACCAGCTTGTCACCTTCCCACAGAAGGGGCTTCAGAGGACTACGCCCCCAGTGTGCGTCACTGGTGGACGTGCATTGCCCACAACAGCAGGCTGGAAGCAGAACACATGGGGCTGTTTACTCACAACACTGAATTAGGGCTGGGGGTGAAAAACAAAATCAGGGCTGGCCAAATAGCTCAGTGATTTAAAGTGCCTGTGAGCAGGAGCAGAGGCCAGGGGTTCAATCCCCAGGGCTGCTGTGCCAGCCCTGCCCCCGGGGTGCACTGAGCCAGCAATTGAGACTGGGTGTGGTGGTGCACGCCTGTAATCCCAGCTCTTGGGAGGCTGTAAACAGGACAGTCACTAGGAGTCTGATCTAGTAGTAAGACCCTAAACACCCTTTAGACCCTTCTTTAAAATACAGAATAATAAATTATATAGGCAATGCCAAATGCAGCTTGTATGTTAAAAAAGCAACTAATGCTCCCTTTTCTACTTCTTCCTCAATCCAAAAGCTTAGCCTACAGATAGACACGGTTAATTATGTAGTGGAAATATTCAGACTTTTGTTTTTCAGTACTGGGGACTAAACCCAGGGCCTGTGCACTGAACTACAACCCTAGTCCTTTAAAAAATTTATTTTGAGACAGAGTGTTGCAAAATTGCTAAATTGCTCACCAAGGTGGGCTTGAAAATGCCTCAGCCTCCCAGAGCACTGGGACTACATGGATGTGTCACCACACCCAGCAGTGCTCAACTATTTTTGCTTTGCACTTACACACCTGTGTGGCTATGATAATATTTGAGGAATTGATGGGTTTTTTTCTCCCCCTGCATCTGCCCTTTTTCCAGGAAAATTCATGGAGCTCATTACCTCCTGAGCTGTTGCCCATGTTAGAAACCTGGACCAACCTTTAAACTTCTCTGGTTTTTGTGTGTGAAATTCTATGCATTTAAGGCTGTTTCAAGACTTACTGAGCCGCACATCAAAGGACCAGGCTTCTCTGGCAGAGACTACCTGGCTAGTAGTAGTCAGATGAAAGAAAGTCTTGCTCTGGAATGGGAAGTGTGCCATCCCTTTTTACCCTCCCTCCCTCCCTGTCTGGCTGGGGGGCAGGAGTCACAGAGGGAAAAGGTTCCAGCCTCCGGAGTGTCACCCTGTTTTCTAACAGTTGGCTTGGGCAGGCAGGGGTCGGATCCCAGAGAGGCGGCTGCGTAGTGGAGGCAGATCAAAAGGACACTGGCATCTTGGCTGTGGCTTTTATAAGCAGGTATCAGTGACTCTCAAATGGGGACAATTTCTCCCCACCTTCAGGAGAGAACATTTGGAAGGGTTCGGAGATATCACTGTTTGTCACAGATTGGAGGGAGACACACACACACACACACACACACACACACACACGGTTCATGAGTAGAGAGAGGCTAGGGATGCCATTAAAATATCCTACAACATGTAGGAAATATTCATTCTAAAATGTTAATAGAAGCAGGCCTAGTGACACAAACCTGTAATGCCAGCATGTTAGCATTCAGGAGGCTGAAGCAAGAGGATCGCTACGGGCTTGAGACCAAACTGGGTTACACAAGCAAATTCAAGGCCAGCCTTACTTGCATGGTGAGACCCTGTCTCAAAACAACAACAAAACCTGTTGACAGCTGGAGACTAGGAACCCTAGATGGCGACAGGGCAGACAGGGGCCAGCACAAGGTTACGAGAAGCCTAAGTGTATGTGGCGATCTGGTATGAGGGGAAGAGGCTTGAAGCTGCATTACAAAAAGGATTTTTTTTTTTATTTTTTTTTTAAATTTATTTTTTTTAGGGTTTCTTTTTTCTTTCTTTTTTTTAAAAAAATATTTATTTATTTTTATTTATTGTGTGTGTGTGTGGCCAGCTCAGCCCACCAGGGGGCGGGTCTGGCTGGCACGTGGTGCTGGGGATCGAACCGCGGTCCCTGTGCTTAAAGTAGGTGCTTTAGACCACTGAGCCATCTCTCCAGCCCTAGATTTTGTTTTGTTTTGTTCTCTTGTTTTAGATAGTGTCTCTATGCAGTTCAGGCTGGTCTTGAACTTGTTATGATCCTCCTACCTTCCAAGTACTGGGATTACAGACATGCGGAGAAGTTTTTTTTTTTTTTTTTTTTAAACTGAGTAAACATTAATTTCCCTCTTAAAAAACAGGAGGATGGCTGGTGAAGTTTAGGGGTGAGTGGGCAGTGGGATAGATTCTTCATATGCAATTATATACTATTGAGAAATTAAAGATGTGGGGAAAAAAAGAAATTAAAGATGTGGAAAATCCTCCAAAATTTACTAGATTGAGCCCAGCTACTCGAAAAGCAAATGTTGGAATTAAATGCTGTATCATTAAAGAAAAATAAGGAAACTTAGCGGAGCAAGCTGGAGGCTGAAGAAGGAACGCTAAGAATAAGAAAAGCTGATTTAAAAAAAAGAATAAATTATGAAAAAGCAAAAATTAATAAATTAGAAAACAAAATCTGTAATATTAACAAATACATTGACAATAAAAGATAATTTTTCAACTTTAAGAAGACAATAAATAAAATTAGAAGGGCCAGGGATGTAGCTCAGCTGCACAAGTGCCTGCTTAGCAAATGCAAGGTCCTGAGTTTGATTCCTAGTACAAAAACAATTTGCTTATTTGATAATAAAATTAGATACAAGCAGATCTAGAAATAGAACAAAAATGTTGATGAAGAAACTGCACTTGCTAGGTATGATGGTGCATACCTGTAATCCCAGCACTCAGGAGATTGAGGCAGGGTGATCCCAGTGAGTTTGAGGCAAGCCTGGCCTACATAGCAAGACCCTGTCAAAAAAAAAAAAAAAAAAAAAAAAAAAAAAAAAAAAAAAAAAAAAAAAAAAAAAAAATCAAGAAACTGCAGTAGAAGCTCCGTGTGGGGGAGACATGGGCATGGGTGACAGCCTTGGCAGTTTGTCATTTATTTGATACCTATTCCTGCTGTTTTCCAGCTCCTACTTGAATCACTGGGGACAGTGCATTGAACAAAGCAGATAGACATTAGCTCAGAGGACTGCATTCTGAGCTCTAGTGAGCCACTGATTCAGCTGAGACCCAAGACTGGCCCAAATGCTTGTTTTGTTTTGTTTGTTTTTGTTTTTGTTTTTAAGACAGGGTCTCACTGCAACTACAAAGTAAGACTCTGGCTCAAAAAAGAAAAAGAAAAGACAAGATAAGACAAGACAAGAAAAGAAAAGAAAGGTCTCCCTATATAGCCCAGGCTGGCCTTGAACACCCAATGATCCTCCTGCCTCAGCCTCTGGGGTGCTGGGATTATAGGTGTGCACCATCATGCCTGCACAAGTGCTTAGATCCCAAAATGTTTGTTGAATGGACAAGAAAATACTGAGGCTGAGGTGAGATGGCTGGTAGGAGATGAGAGGAATTTAAACTTCTAGAAAGCCTAGATTCGGAAGCAAAAGAGAATCTTACTTGATGAGAAAATGAGTATTTCTTTGTTTTGAGACAGACTTTGCTGACCCAGGCTGGTCTCAAACTCAAGGGCTCTAGGATTCCTCCCACTTGAGGCTCTGAGTGCTGCAGCTCCAGGCCCATGGTGCAGTGAGTTAGGAAACCACCCCCCAACACCAGACTCCCCGCACTGCCCACCCCCAAGTCCTGGAGGACGCAACCCAAGGTGTCCATACAGAGCCGCACTGCCCAGCCTCTCCCCAGTGCCCTTCTGAAGCAGAGCCTTTCTAAGTTACTAAATTGCCTGCTCTAGGCTGGAACTTGTAGTCCTCCTGCCTCTGCCTTTCAGAGTGTTGGTGTTACTGGTGTAGGAAATTATTATCTCTGAAAGACCTGAGGAGTCTGTCTTCTCACCAAGTATTGATGTACCTGAAGTGCTCTGAGACTGACTGGCCAGCACTCAATTACTCAGTGTCTGAGTACTGTGGGGTGGGTCCTTCTGCTCCTTCTGCCTCTCTGCCCTAGACCTGCAAGTCAAAAAGAAAGAAACTTCTTCCAGGAATTGGAGCCACAGCCGGTGCCCTACACCCAGGAGGCTGTCTTTGCAGCAGCCGACTGTCCACAGGGGCCAAGCCTGACTGGCCTCAGCCTCTGCCTTTTAGGACAAGGGCAACGTTCTATGGCCAGCTGCAAAGCACCGGGGAGGGCAACTTGTCCTGGCATCTGCTAGTGTGGGCTTTGCCTTCACAAGAGAGAGCAAGACAGATGAGCGTGGAGGCCTCACAGGAAGGCATTTTTAATAGACCACTTCTACCTTCATTAACAACGGCAAATGCATCCTCTTCCCCATTCTTCCTGTGCTTGGTGTGTTCTAAGTGCGTGGCACCCGTGAACTCCATCAGTCCTCACAGCTGGATGAGGCAGATTCCACTGCTGCTGTCCCATTTTACAGGTGAGGAAGCCAAGGCACGGAGCGATGAGGCACCTAGACTGGGGTCCTGGGGGGCGGAGCTTGGCCCTAAAGCTTCCCCCAGGTGCTCTCTCGGCAAATGCTCCAGCACTTCCCTCTCCACTCCTAGAACCTGCTGGGCTCCAGGATGTGTTCACGTAAAGTATTTAAACAAGGAGAAAAAGAAGCAGCTGTCTGATCCTTTCTTCCTAACTCTGCCTCCCACCCCAGTTCAGATCACTTTTCTATTTTTTTCTGCAGAGGACATCATTGCAGGGAGGAGTGCCTGTATCTGTGAGGCTCGCCTTGTTGAATTTGAATAAAAGAAGCCTTTTGTGGCTTCTGCTGAGGTCTCCAGGCCTAGACGCTGAGCGGCTTGAGCAAGCAAGAGGGCAGAGAGGAGCTGGCAACCAGGCTCAGGACAGCGGCTGTCCTACCACCAGGCCCACAGCGAGCACGAAGAGGACCAAGATGGCCTCCACCAGCCCAGATGCCAAGCTGGAGACGGGTGAGGGTGGCAGGAGGAGTGGGTGTAGTCTGTTGGGCAAAACCAACTTTGCACTAGAAACAGGAGAAAACACCGGTTTGTTAATTATAGGATTGCAGGACTGGAGTGCCTTTGGGTGTGGGGGCAGTAAGCCGCACTTGAAACAGGCAGCTCCATTGTGCCACAAGAATTAGCTGCAACAATAGGCATCTTCTTAGAACTAGATTGACAGGTGGCCCACGACACAGCCCCAAGCCTGACCTGCAGCTCGGCCTGGAGGCCACACCTGCAGGACCAGCCAGCCCATGGGAGCAGGGGCCCTGGAGCAACATGTTGTTTCTTGGGGTATTTGCGAGAACTTGCTCCTTACCAGCACTGAGAGGAGCACAAAAGAAAGGTGACAGAAACAGAAGAGAAACAGGAGACTACCCACAGTCCGATGAGTTGAGGAGAAAAGATTAAGCTTAAAAAGTTAACAACAGCACAAGAAAATACATGCCACATACAAAGAGTGGATGCACAGGACCAGATGGGGCTTACAGGCCGAGTCCCCACCAGGAGGTGGGAAGGTGGACCGTGAGGCCGGTCAGCATTACCTGGGAGACTGCTGCCAGGACGCACTGCCACCCTTCTTGTAAAAGAAGAAGGAGTTCTGGAGACGTCAGTGGGAGACTGCTTGCCTAGCATGCATAAGGCCCTGGCACCACGCGCATGCACGCACACACACACTGCAGGAAACGTGAAGACAATAAAGTCATGCCAAAGGTGTGTATAATTATTACTTAGGTAGTATTCTTTAAGTTCTTTTTCTTAAGCATAAGTGCTTACATATTCACAAGTACTTTTTTTTTTTTTACATAAATGGGTTCATACCATACCTATTACTGTGTTTTGTTTTCATATAAACAGTAAGTTTTGAACATTTTTCTTTGTCAATAAACTTTTTATGACTATGTCAGAGTTCACTAATGCTTTATTTTGCCACTTCAGGTTAAATGATTGTGGCTATTATTTTTATCTTTTGGATATGCAATAAAGCCTTGTGTTGTAACTGGGTTACAAGCCTTGGTTTGTGAGTGTTCTGCAAGACGAACAATGTTTCTAAAAGGTTTTTCCCTTGGCAGATGAGCACTGTCCTGCAATAAGGGTAGTACCCAGACACCAAAGGTCACATGTCCCAACTCATTCCTCTTTCTGTTTCTCTTTCTCTCTGTCTCTCTGTCTCTGTCTGTGTGTCTGTGTGTCTGTGTGTCTGTGTGTCTGTCTGTCTGTCTCTCTCTCTCTCTCTCTCTCTCTCTCTCTCTCTCTCTCTCTCTCGTTGCTTTGA
>NW_004524634.1:1134767-1155498 GCF_000260255.1 Octodon degus | reverse complement strand
ATCCAGCCCAGGGGCCGGGGAGATGGCTCAGTACGATAAGCGATAAGCGCTAGACTGGCAAACAAGGATCTGAGTTCAATCCCCGGTTCCCCCCCAAAAAAAAAAAAAATCCAGCCCAGCTGTATTTCGTCTCTATGGAGAATAGCTGTATCAAACAATATGCATACTTTCCAGATTTTGATACATATTATCAGTTGCTTCCCCGAAAGAACCTATCACCTTAGAGTTGCACCATAATCTAAGGAGAGCGTTGCGTTACATTTCCAAACTTTAGGTACGAACACTTAAAAAAATTGTAAGTTTGCTAGCAAAACTTTTTATTGTTGTTGTTGCTTTGGTTTCCATTTCTTAAAATTACTTTTCACTTAGACTTTTTGTTTTTTTAATTTCTATTTATTTATTTATTTTTTGAGAAAGGGTCTTGCTATGCAGTTCAGACTGCCTTCAACTTATTTGGTAGCCCAGGCTGTCCTCAAATTCACAGTGATCTTCCTGCCTCAGTCTTCCAAATGCTGGGATTACAGATGTGCACCACCACACCTGGCTACTTGGACCTTTTAAAGGCCAATCAGTCACTGGTGATTCTTTTCTGATGAATTATCTGATTATATGTCTTATCTACTTTTATGTTTTCTATTCTAATTGGATATTCTTGTTTTCCATTTCATTTGTGGAAAATTGTTTTATTATTATTTCATGCATATACCATGTGTAAGAAGGACTGGTATGTTTCAGGCTGTTAACTCATTATTGTTCATATATTGTAAATATTTTATCCTTAGATTATCATTTTTCACTTTCTTTTCACTTCTCTGTTTCTTTTCTTTTTTTGTACTAGAATTTGAATTTAGGACCTTGCACTTGCCAGGCAGGCACTAAACTGCTGAGCTGTATGCCCAGCCCTTTTCATCTAGGTTTTTTTTGTTTGTGTGTTTGTTTGGTTTGGTTTGGTTTTTTTCCTTTTCATGTAGTTTTGTCTTTTTTTTTTTTTTTTTGAGACAGGGTATTTCTCTGCAGTTTAGGCTGAACTTGAGCTCACTTTGTAGTCTAGGCTGGCCTTGAACTCTACAGCGATCCTCTTGCCTCAGCCTCCCGTGTGCTGGGATTACAGGTGTGCACCACCATACCTGGCTTGTTTTGTTCATTCTTAAAGCATATATAAATCTAAAATATCCATTTAATCATGGGAGCCTGTTTATGCTTACCAAACTGTTGGGCTGCGGGTGCAGTGCCCGGAAGCTGGCGGCCAGCAGGTGGACAGGATGAAGCCCACAGTGGGCAGGGCTGGGGAAAATGCCCAGCGGGGCAGACTGGGGCCGCAATCACGGGCGGCAGCAGGGCCCGGTATGACTCACAGAGTGAGACCTGCCGAGGACCAACAGGATGGAAGACAGAGGAGCAGCCGTGGGGGTGGAGTGGTCTGTGTTCTTTCTTTTCCTCTAGGATCTTGTCGAGGCTTCTGGTGGGGTAACTCACTAGTATATGGATTAAGCTTTATGTCAGACTCCATTTTCTGCTACAGAATTATGTATCACACAAACTGGGTCCTAATGGACTCTCTTTAAAAATTTTAATTTTGGGCCAGGGCGACAGCTCAGTGGCATAAGCACCTGACTGGCACGGCAAGGTCCCAAGTTCGATCTCTCGTACAAAAAAAAAAAAAAAAAAGGGGGGGGGCTGGCGAGATGGCTCAGTGGTCTAAAGCACCTACTTGGAACTAGCTTGGCAAAGCACAGGGACCGCGGTTCAATCCCCCAGCACCACATGCCAGCCAGCCCCGCCCCTGGTGGGCTGAGCTGGCCACACACACACACACACACACAATAAATAAATAAATAAATAAATAAATAAATAAATGTTAAAAAAAAAAACCCTTAATTTGAGTGGAATATGTGGTATTTTAGTGAATTGTGAGCTTAGGGGTTAATGTTTTCCTGGGAGCCACAAGAGATTAAGATGTCTCCAGGTGCGGGGTGTGGTGATGCATCCCTGTAATCCTCGCACTTGGGAGGCTGAGGTGAGAGTATTTTGAGTTGGAGGGCAGGTGGGCTACACAGCGAGCTCAAGGTCACCCTGAATGATGGAGTGAGATTCTGTCTCAAAAAGAAACTTTAAAAAAGTTTCTACTGTCCTTATTGCCAGTCCTCTGGTGTCTCACTCGCCACAGTCCCGGTCTGCTCTAGGCCTTTGTGCCCAGTGCTGCTGGCTGGTCCCTCGGGTGGCAGCACCACCTCTGTGCATGCCGTCTCTTTAACAATATTTAGTAAGTGCTAGGATAAGATGGGAACTCACGCAGACCCTTTACAGCTCTAAGCACCAAATGCACTAGGACCTGAGTCTGAGGGCTTGGGCTTTGTTGCTGGTACAGAAATCACTTAACTCTTGAAGAAGAGACCCCCACTGTGTCTGGGGAGCCCCCGGCTTCTGGCCCAAAGATAGCACTACGAGGCACACTGGAGCCCTGTGTTGCTGCGGTGGCTGCTGAAGCTGCCCTGTGCTCCCAGGGGAATGAGGCCCTCTGGGTAATGACGACCTTGCTGCCGGGCATGCCAAGGCCCCCTCCAGCCGGTGCTCTGTCCTCCGAGGAGCCCCTGTGGCTTAGCTCTGTGGCTGTGCGAGTCTGTCCTATCTGTGCTATTGCCAGAAAGAATTCTTTAGAGTTGCTGGCATTTATTGGCTTTATTTTGGTTTCTTTGGTAAATGTAAGTTTTTTGCTATTGCATCTGGCTTTCTTTTTTCTTTTCTTTTCTTTTCTTTTCTTTTCTTTTCTTTTCTTTTCTTTCTTTCTTTCTTTCTTTCTTTCTTTCTTTCTTCTTTCTTTCTTTCTCCCCCCGCCCCTTTTCTTTCTGCTTTTCTTTTTTCTTTTTTGTGGAACCGGGGATTGAACTCAGCCCCTTGCGCTTGCCATGGAAGCGCTTATTCCACTGAGCCTTCTCCCCAGCCCCTCTTCCTTTTTTCAATTGAGGACTTTGCACTGACCTACATCCTCAGCCCTTTTTAAAAATTTGAATTAAAGTTTGTGTCTGTGTGTGTGTGTGTATATAGTTTTTTTTTTTTTTTTTTTTTTTTTTTTACAGTCTCACTGTTTGGTCTAGGGTGGATTTGAACTCACTGTGTATCCTAGGCTGGCTTCAAACTTATAGAAATCCTCCTACCTCAGTCTCCCAAGTGTGGGGATTATGAGAATGTGCCATTAATTAAATTTTTAATTTAGGGTCATGGTCCTGCTAATTGTTAAATTGTACTGTCTAGGCTCAAATTTTAGTTTTTCCTGTCTTAACCCTTTCAGAGCACTGAGATTACAGGTATATGCCACCCCTCCCAGCTGGCTTTCTTTTTTTAAGTGTTTTTTTTTTTTTTTTTTTTTTTTACTCTTCTTGAGGAATAATGAACATCCAATCACAAATCCTAACCATACATGTGAGTGAACTTTTACATGAGAATCCACTATGTAGCTACTTCCCTGCTCAAGATCTTTCTTTTAGATCCAGGAAACTGTTGCGGGAAGGTTGAGTGGAGAAGGAATCATCAATGTGCTCCCCATGCTACCATTTTTTTTTTTTCTAGAACTGTCAGTCATCAAAGGTGTTAGGAGAAAAGCCATGTGTCCGGTTTGGCTCTACAAGGGTCTAGAGAGCAAGGTTAGAAAGAGCAAGACAGGTCAGTCAGATAGATTAGCGGACTAAAGCACCTGCTTAGGCAGAGAGCAGCCATGTTCAATCCCAGAAAGAAAGAAAGAAAGAAAGAAAGAAAGAAAGAAAGAAAGAAAGAAAGAAAGAAAGAAAGGAAGGAAGAGAGAGAGAGAGAAAGAAAAGAAAGAGAGAAAAAGAGAGAGAAAGAAAGAGAGAAAGCAAACAAGCAGGTCGTGTTCCAGTCCTCCCCTTACTCGCCATGGGACCTTTTGCTTCAGTGTCCATGGCTGAATTGGGAATAGATGGCAGCTCCCGCCTTGCAGGTTGTCAAGAGGATTACATGGAGCAGTGCCTGTAAGTGCACTAGAAATGTTAATTGTTGTTGTTTTTGTTCTTATGAATTATAGTGGTGGTGAGAAGGAGGAGGAGGCTGAGGTTCCTAACTAAGAGGACACATCAGAATCCCTTGGGGCACTTCGGCAAATACTCATGCTCAACCCAGCCCGATCTGAGTCAGGCTCTGATTTTACAGGTCCTTGAAGGCTATCACATTGCTCATAGGTGGCCAAGAACCACCAAGCCGGAGGTGGCTGTGGCCAGGAGCAAGCAGGGAGGCCAGGGGCTGGTCCCTGCCAGGGTGCAGGTGCGGCAGGATGACACCCACACTGGGCAGGGCAGGAGAGGATGCCCAGCAGGAAAGACTTGGGAAGAGGTGTTAGGAGGTGGTGACCATGGGCAAGGTGGGGGGAGCTTAGGTGACTCACAGTGTGCTGCCCCGGTGAGTGCTTGAGCCAAGGTTCGGACTGGGGGTTGCGGGGCACACAGAGATTTCCATAATTCCCTTTGGACTCCTGGGGAAGGTAGCACAGGATTTGGATCCCTAGGCCTGGGTTGGTGGTGTGTTTCTGGGACGCCTGGGCGCAGAGAGGGAGGGTTGAGCTCCGGCCTGGACACAGCAAATGTAGAGGGCAGAGGAAGGCTGAGATCCCAAGCATCGCCCTGTGAAAAGGTCTTTGTCCATGTACTCTGCCCTCCCTAGGGATAGAGGAGGGCTTGTTCCTTGTGTCATAACTCCCTGTTATTATAGAAAGCTGGGAAGTAAACAGTCTTCATCCAAAAATGAATAAGAACTTTGGGTTATTTCCTTCTCTCAGTTCTCAAAAGTTTTCCATGCCGCTTCACAGAGCTTAGTCCTGAGCCATCAGCAAGCACCCTGGGCTGTCCCTGTGTATGGGGGCCCTAGACCCTGGCTTTCTCCGGCCCTTGCCGTCAGCCAGTTTGCAGTCACTAGGAATTTAAAATATTCCAGTATCTCTCTCAGAAGCATTTGCATTTAGAATTACAGATGTGATAGAAATGAGAAAAGATTTTGCATTCCTTAGGGAAGTTGATCCTGGAATGAATTATTTATTTGCTTTTTCTAGAACGATGCTGTCCAGTAGAACTTTCTATCATGATGGAAATGTCCTTCTGTGCTGTCCCGTATGGTAGCCACTAGCCACATGTGGCAACTGACGGGTTGGAATGTGGCTAGTGTGACTGAGGAACTGGATTTTTTTTTTTTTTCACTTTAGTAGAAATTGGCAAAAGAAAAGCAGGTGCTATTCGGAAATGTCCAGTGAGAGGTGAGCACACCTGGCCTGGCACCCCTCCTGACTGTCCTATTAGCAAGTGCCTCCCCTCTTCAGGTTACTTTAAAAATGGGCTTTTTGAGTCAAGTGGACTTTCTTCCTGCTACCCCCCAGCCTCTGCCCCATCTTGCCTGCTCAGTGACAGATACCCAGTGTCCCCATAAAAACTTCTTGAAGGCCCCACTCTTCCTACCTTAGGAAAATTGCCTGTGCTTTTCCAACCTACTCTTCCTAATCCCACCTCTTCCATCCAGGCTTCTCAAACTCTGCTGTCCCTTCAGGGTGAGGCCAGTCTGGGGACTCTTAATAGATTCCATTTGGCTTCTTAGTTGGGAGAGAGACAGGGATGGGTCTCAGCAAGATGTGGCTGCAGGACAGCCAGGCATGAAATTTCAGACTTCTCTGACCACTGCTCACAGCAAGAAATGTATCTTGTGCATCTCCCATGACACGCGAACCAGTGTAGACATATGTAATAGGGAAGCTCAAGTTTCATAAAGATAACACACTTACTATGTGTGAGTCACTTGGACATTTTCTGTTCTGCTTAATGTTTAGATAAAAATGTTGGTTGTGACTTACTAATTTTTTTTTTTTTTTTTTTTTTTTTTTTTTTTTTTTTTTTTTTTTAGGGAAGGGTCTACAGGGTGTTCAGGGTCTCACTACTAGATCAGACTCGAAGTGATTCTTCAGTTTACAGTCTCCCAAATCCTGGGATTACAGGCACAGGCCACCACGCCCCGTCTCAATTGCTGTCTCAGTGTGCCCCAGGGGTGGGGCCGGCACAGCAGGCCTGAGGATTGAACCCCTGGCCTCTGTGCCTGCTTGCAGACACTTTAATCCGCTGAGCCATTTGGCCGGCCTGTGACTTACTAATTTCATAACTATTAATGGGTCATAACCTTCAGAGAGAAAAATGCGGCCTGAGATCATAGCTGAATCTCTCGCCCCCGGCCCTGATGGTCACCATGAGCAGACCGAGGCAGCAGGAAGGCTGGTTGGTTGGCTCCTTCCTGGTCTGTCTGGAGCAAGAGAATCAACAGAGCCCTACCAAAGGTGCCCACTCGTTGCTGCTCCACCATACTGCTCAGAAGACACAGGAGGAGCAGGCAATCCTCCGTCCTGGCGGGTGGGCACTTGGTAGGCTCCGCTCTCTGTGCAGTCTCCTTTTTGTGCTTTGATTGTGCAATAAGATAGCCACAACCATAGATGCTGTCTCGGGAGACTGAAATCTGTAAAACATTCTAGACGCCTAAAAGAGAGACACCAGATTTCCTGACCCTTCGGGGGCCACACATTACTTCTCGTCCCTGATGAGGAGCCTCCCAGGCCTCGCAGGTCTCAGCAGCACTGCTCACCTGGAAGGTCAGAAGGGACAGATGGAACAAAGTAGAATGTGGAGGTGCCTGCCTGTGGAGGCCGAGGCAGGGTGATTGCTTAAGCCTGGGAACTCAAGCCCTGCCCGGGGAACGCAGTGAGACCCTAATGCAGAAAAAGAAGAAGTAAAAGAAGAGAGAAAAGCAAGGCACAAAGCGTCTGCACGATGGTGTCATGGCGGTAGAAACGTGTCACTGTCTAGAGGAAGAATGATAAGCATACTTGAGGTGCATTCCAGGTGCAAGTGTGTCTCAGCGCCCACAGCTGCCGTTAGATGTTTAACTCCAAACTGCAGTTATTGGAAACGTGGCCCTCAGAAACAGCTAAATCACAATTCTTGCACCGAGCAAGTTGCTTTGTCCCTCTGAGCACTTCAGGCTGTGCTGACGCCTACTGAGCACATCAGCCCAACAAGCCACTATCTGCTCCTAAGCCTCTGCAAGAAAAAACAAACAGGCAGGTGATGGTGGCAGGTGGCCTTACAGGTAGACTTGCAGATAAGAGAAAAGCAGAGGCCATAAGGAAGGAGACAGAGCGACAACAGGATAGAAGCCCAGTGACAGGACAGTCCAGCCCCATAGGGGATGCTTGTAAGGGACTTCAGGAGGGAAAGATTTTCAAACTATATTACGGAAATGTGGGCCATGTTTTACTGTTTTTCCTTCGATGTGGTTAAAATACTGTTTTGGCATTTGAAATTCTACTTCGCAGAAAAAACAATTCATGGAACCTGGGTGCTTGTGGATAGTAGAGGTGCTTTGGCAGGCTGTCCTGTGCGGACAGGCACATGTGACCTCAGGTTCACAGGTGAGCCCTTCCCACCAGCTCGGCCACCTCAGGCCCAAGTGCCTCTGTTGTGATTGTGTTTCTTGGCTCGCTGATGCCTGGCACTAGATGTGAAGACAGAACCAGGGTGTGTGTGTGGGGGGGGTACATGACAGAGGCCAGCGCAGGGCCACTTGGGATTTGGGCTGGGGGGGCAGTTTAGAGAGTTGGGGGGTGGCATGGAGACACAGTCTACCCTCCTCACTGCTGTGCCCAAGCAAAGGCAGCGCACTCACCAAGTTTGTCTTGGTAGCCTGTCTCTCTCACTTCCCCGACCCCTTGGTCCTCAGATCTTCTGTGAGTCACTCTAGGTGGTGACACAGGCACTCCCATCCGGGAGGGGACCTCTAATCGAAGCCAGGTATTTCAGAGAGAAGAATGAATTATTCCACCTCAGGTGAGAAAGCATGAAGCCAGGGCACTGGAGACTTGTCATGTCACCAGGAGGTTTCTGTGTTAACAGCAGATTAGCAGGTATTAGGCAGGCATAATACATTACACACCCTATAGCTGATATTTACAAATGCTCCTCAATTAAAAATGATGAAGCCATTTCTCCTGATGGGGAAGACTTTTTTTTTCCAACCTGATAAGAAATACCTGATATAAGAAATACCAGAAAATTATGGAAAAAAAAATACCAGGAGTAATCTAAAATCATATCAAGGTCTTCAAAAATATTTCATAGGGTTTACAAAGCTACTCTATGATGTGTGTCCAGCACCAGATACCGGGTAGGCTTTGATCGAAGTGGTAGTCTAAGGAGTAGAGAACAACCCCCCAAGCTTATGCATTCTAGCTAGTGGAAATTAATTCTGGGGATGAAACTATACATGATTTTAACAGAAAGAAAGGGGAGCAAGGCAGGAGCTACGGTGGGCAGATGAGCTGTGTGCTGTGCTGGTCGTGAAAATCCATGGTGTGTTAGGAAGCCCAGGAGGACGCACAGCCAGAGTCGGCAGTGACTGCAGAGGTACCCCGGTCGGCACCAGGGCTGGTGGCTCGGCCCCTTCCAGGGCTGTTTGGAGAGCCGGAGGACAAAGCATGATTCCTCTCTGTAAGGGGAAGAGGTGAGTGTTCTTGTCAGAGAAAAGCAAAAGCACTCCATTTCTCTACTGTTTCCAAGGCTACCCCCTCTCAACATACTCCTCAAACTGGAAGCAAAGAAGTGGAACAAAGATCCCAGAGTGCAATGAAGCTCCTGACAGCAGATGACATGCTGGCCGATCCCCTCCAGCCCCTTCCCAGAGCCGAGGCCTGTGTGCTCCTTCCTGGCCATTCGTGTGGACTGGAGGCCCTCAATCAGCGCTGTGGGTCTGACCAGGGACAAGCACCGAGGAGGCCCTGAACCGCTCGTGCTAAGCCATCTATTTTGTCTTAAAAAGTAAATACCCTAAAGGGAGGCTTCTCTGGGCTATAGATGACCCAGCCCTGGAAAGGAGAGTAAATAGCTTTGAGGTGACAGAGACTGGATCTGAAACAGTCTTGTCAGGTTGGAAAAAAAAAAAAAAAAAAAAAAAGAAAGGAAATTTTACAAGGGAAAATGTAACATTTTTTATTTGGGTACACTAAAACCAGTTATCCAAGTAGATAGAGTGACCCAGGGAGCAGACTTTCCACAGGTTCCATGAGGACCAGGAATGAGAGGCCAGGATAGCCCAGCCACAGGCTGAGCAAGGAGCTGGAGCGGGGAGGGGCCACTGCTGGCCTCACTCCCTGATCCTCAGGCCACACAATGGCCAGTGCGGGGCAGTGCAGGCTGGAGGAGGAGGTCTGGGGACCGTAGCTGGTGAGTGGGGGCTGTGCCCTGGAGACAGCCCAGAGTTCAGATAAGGAAGGCAAGGCCAGCTGAGCAGATTTCCTTGCTCCCAGCAGGCTGTGTGAGAGGGGAACAACTCGGCTCCACCTGAGGCAGGAGCCTTGTGTGATGGGGAATTCCTGTACAGGGGAAGTCTGCATATTCTTCACATAGCCTTCTTGCCAGGCACTCCTCAGAGAGAACCTTAGAGCCTCTGTGAAAAAGTGTTTGAACAGTTTGGACTGGAGGTTAAAAGAGCAATTTGAAAGGAAAAAAAAAAGAGCTAATCTGGGTACCAAGGTTCGAGTTCTACTTCTATCTCTTTGGTAACCCCGGGTTCTCTGAGCCTGTTTCTCCATTAAAAATGCGGACTATTGACAAAACAGCAGTGATAAAGCTCCTGGCATCAGGGCACACCTGCTGGGGGCTTTGTGAAGTTTACAAGAATTAATCAAGGCACTGAGACCTGTGTCACGCGTGCACTCAGGGCTGTGCGCTGGGCAGCTGCGGGGCTGTCACCGTTGGCACCGTTGGCACCACCGACTCACCCTGAGTCACTGAGCCTTCTCTCTGTCTGGGTGGGTAGAGATGAATAGGTTGAACCCTGTTCTTCTCAAGAAGTGGCAGCCTAGTGTGGAAGGCACAGAATCGTCACATGAGGAGATAGAGGGGGCAGTGGAGGGCGTGGTGATGTCACCTGAGCAGAGTATATCTGGGGAGGCTCCCGGGGGCGGCGGAAACCAGCTCGTGAAACTGTGACGTGGCTCAGAAGCATTCTCAGCGTGTGGTGGGCCGAGCTCTCCAAGCTGTTTGCTCTGAGGGTGTCTGTGCTCCCTACGGCGACGGCGCTGGGCTGAGGCGCTAGGACTGGCTGGGCTGGCCCGGCAGGTCCAAGGACACAGGACCCCGCCCCGGCTCCTGGGCACACCTGAGGCCCATAGCCCTCATTCCTGAGCCTCAGGCCTCAGCACGAGGGCTCGCCGGACGTGCCTCATGCCTCGTTTGTGTCTGGCACCAAGCTGGGCGTCCTCTGTGATGTGGTGACACATCCTGTGCTGGGGATGGGTGGTGTCAGGGTCATCCATTTTACAGGTAAGGAAACAGGCTGGCACCTTCAGTGTCTTATAAAAGGCAGAGCTGGGACTCGAAGCTGTGGATTTCAATGCCAAAATCAGGTGCCTTTTCTGTACCCCACCCTGGCAAGACCAGAGATGACTCAGGCAAGAACCCTGCCCTCCAGGAGGAGGTGAAGCTGGGGATCTGATAACTGCCACCCCCGCCCCAGGGAGGGCAGGAGGTTGTGAGGGCCCTGGCCCTGCTGCCGGAAGTCCCTGCTGCCGCAGCCTGGCTCCACAGGGCCATTTTAGAGAAGGGAGGCTGTCCTTTAAGGACAACCAGGCTTTAAGCAGCAGAGGCTTTAGTTTCCAACAGAATTTCATCTGAACACAGTCAAAACTGAAAACAAAAGAGTAACTGCTGTGGGTGACATTGAGGGAATGTGTGTGGCACTGGTGTCCTTGGCTGCCCACCCGCTGCTCTAGGGCAGGAGGGCTAACACTGCACTCAAACATACTCTTCTCCATGAGGTGTTCAGTTTGTTCTTCGATTTGTTACTGGTTTTTTTTTTTTTCCCTAATTCTGGTAAAATTTACACAATACAAAATTCATCATGTTCTTGGGACCCTACTTTTTTTTGAGAGCATGCTGTTGAGTGAAATAAATTTGACATATGTGTGCTCATTGCTTCTTGGGTGTGAGAAACTGAACATGTAAATAAGGACCGAGATATAGAATAGATACTGGGAAATGGGAAGAAAATGTTTAAACAAGAGAGGGAACAAGGGAGGGGAAAGGAGGCCAGGAACGAAGGGACAAAGAAAGAAAAGAAAACAGAAGATACATATGAAAAGAAAGCCTTTGTAAATAAGGAAAGGAAATCTGAAGGTAGCAGCAGCCCGGAGAAGATGGACTCCACGTGAACAACAGCTTGCTGCCAAGAGAAAGCCTGCAATGCCTCACTGAGAAGCAAGCTCAATCGAAGAACACCGTTTTCTTTTACTTGCTTTACTTTTGTGTATCAAGCATTGTATATATTGTACCAACTATATGTACCTAAAATATTGTCACAAAAAGAAGGGAAAACTGATATTCATGGATCCTTATAATTGAAATCATTGAAATTCCTTTAAGCCATTGCCTACTCTCCAGTGTGATTAATAAGAGGAAAAAACAGTTGCAATGGAAAAAAAAAATAATAAGGAAAGGAAGAATTGGAAGGGAGAGGAGGGGGAAAAACAACCAAGATCTATCATGTGCAGGTACGAATTCCCTATGATGAATGTTGTTATTATATATATCTCAAATATACCAATAAAATTAATATTGTGTAACCATCTCCATCATTTCACTTCTAGGACTTTGTTTTATCTTCCCTAACTGAAACTGTGTCCACTGAACATGCTCCCCACCCCGCCCCCGGCTCATGCAGTCACAGCTCCACTCTCTGTGTGAGTTGGCCTCCTCTGGATACCTCAGGTGGCCATGACCGTGCCTCTGCACAAAGCTAGATACCTCATGTAAGTGGAATCCTACCATATTTGTTTTTCTCCTCTTTCCCTTCTCTTTGTCCTTCTTTACTTCTCCTCTTCCTCCTCCTCCTCCTCCATTTTCCTCCTCCTCTTCTCCTTCTTCTCCTTCTTCTCCTCCTTCTCCTTCTTCTCCTTCTTCTCCTTCTTCTCCTTCTCCTTCTCCTTCTCCTTCTCCTTCTTCTTCATCTTCTTCTTCTTCTTCTTCAACTTAAGACAGAGTCTCTAGGAATAGTTCAGGGGCTGGGCTTGAACTCTCCTCAGCCTCCTGATTGCTGGGATTCCAGACATGCAACACCATTCCCGGCTCTTCTATTCTGGTTATTTCACTTACTGTAATGTTTACAGCGTTCATCTACATTCTAACTCACATCAGAACTCTAGCATGTATACAAGGCTGAAAATATTCCACGGTGTCTTTAAACCACATTTTGTTCATGTGTTCATCCATCCATGGACATCTCTTGTGAATAAACAAACAATAAGAGTTGCGAGGAATATGGGTATATAAGTATTTGTTCAAGTCCCTGGTTCTAGTTCTTTTGGGTCTATAACCAAAGAAATGTAACAGCTGGATCATGGTAATCTAGGTTTAACTGTTTCCAGGTATGGCTGCCTGAGTTTTCGGAAGGGACCGAGCCATTTACACATCCACCAGCAACGCACACACAGTTTCCAGTTTCTCCACACCCTCACCCTTGTGGCAGGGACCACGTACATGGTAGTGATGGACATGTATTGGCTGGCTAGATGAGTGGGCAGCCTTGGTCTCAGTGGCTGTGCCTGGGAGCCCTCTTCCCTTAAGCTGGCACCGTCAGCAGGTGTCTGCCCAAGCAGGGTTCCCAGACCTTCCTCTTCTAGTCACTGTTCAACTTCAAGACAACTACCCTTCGGATGGGGCTAAGATATTTAGGGGTGGCCACTGGTGTCCCTACGCTTCAGCTACACTGAGATGGAAATGATGTCACACAGCATCACGGAACTGGAGGCACAGTGGTCGGGGAATCTAACAAGTTGGTCCACTGGTGTATTTTTCGAACTGTGACTCTTGACCCATCTGTGACCCTGAAATGAATTTCTTGGTCAACACTAGCGCTCATGAAAGATGAAATAAAAATATCAGGACATACTACAGGGAGATGAAAAGGATGTGTCATTTTGTGAAACTTTTGTCTTCACTGTGATAGTTATGTATGGGTGTACTGGATCACATGGAGTTTGAAAATCATGCTGTACAGGATCTACAGCCTCCGCTGAAAGAATTACTCATGGAAGGGAGCCTTGTGCCTTACAGGAAAGCCCAGGCTGCCTGGGACTTCGCTGTAGCGTGGGGCTTAGTAGTAACCCTGTCCTACTGAGCTCAAGCACTTAGCATGGAAGATCTCTGCACTGAGCCTGCGCTGTGTGCCAGGACTGGAACAGGCCCTTGAGAGGAAGGACAGAGGGTACCTTGGGGAGCATAACCCATGGACCGTGAGGTGCTGTGGAAAGTTGAGTGTGTGGTGATTTTTTTTTTTTTTTTAAACATGAAAAAAGAGTTCATCTAGGCCAGTCCTTGAGGAATAGGAAGGAGAGGAAGCGGTAAGGCACTAAGGAAAGCCCACTCTTGTTTCCTGTGCATCCTGGGGCTTGGCTGATTGACCCTGGGGGCTGGTAGGAGGAGGGAGACCAGAGCTGCCCAGAGGCTTGTGGCCTTTGGCCACATGCAGAGAAAGTAGGGAGGAGGCTGGCTGGCAGTGTGTCTGAGATTCTCCAGAGGCCTCTTCCAGGTGCCTCCTCACTCAGTGCTTCCCCAACTCCTCCCAGTTCACTCTTTTGCCCGAGCTGAACCCCGCTTTGGTACACCATTCCCTCTCTGTGGGCTTCCTGGGATTACCCATGATCCCAACTCCTCTGTTCTGCACAGCCAGCATCTCAGGGTCCCAGGTCTTCAGTCTGTGACAGGCAGGGGTGGGGAGATAGCACCAAGGAGAGCCCCTCTTCAGCTCCAGCTGGAAACAGGACCACCACTTTCCCACTGAGTGATTAAGCACATTCTCACTGTCCTGGCTCAGAGGGGAGCAGGGTGTTGCCCAGCCCACAGGCCTCCAAGCTCTTCACCTTCCGGGTCAGAGGATTCTCAGGTGCAGAGCTAGGAGAGTTGGTCCCTGTCATTAGAACCCAGGTGCCTCTTGTGACCTGCTGTGTGGACAAAGGTCTGGGAAACTATTACCCAACCTCCATGGTGGGCTTCCTGCTGCTTGGCATAGATGGGCTAGTGACATGCATGAGGACGTGAGTTACAGAAGGACCTAAGTGTCCCAACATGGACTTGCTGTTCTGGGAGGCCTTCACCCCTGTGCAGCCTCTAATGAGCAATGTACTTCCAGCGGGGTCAGGGGATGAGGCTGCCTTCCCACCTGCTGGGCAGCAGGCTTCTGGGAGAACCCTCACTCTATGACTCAATTTCCCAGGGCACAGAGCTAGCCTGGTGGGAAGCGCCTGGTACAGAAGGCAGGCTGGCCACACACCCACCTCTGTGCTGGTCTCTGATTGGATTCACACCAGACATCCTGTCAGCTTTCTCTAGGGTATGTATCTTGGGTGGGGGATGTCTGGGTCCCACTCAACTTCCTGAGAAGTCTGATCTAGGATAACTGCTTTCTTCTCCCTTGAGGTGTCTCTGATAGCCCACCTCTCATGAGTTTTAAATTTTTCTGCACGTTGGCCCAATTTGTAATAGCTAAATGGAAACAGCCCAAATGCGCATCAACTGATGAATGGATAAAAAAGACTCTTTAAAAAATAGAATGAAATACTACTTTCCCATAAAGAAGGATAAGCTGAAATCTTTCTAGCTAAATGGATGCACCTTGAGATTGTAGTTTTTTAAAAAACGGGGGGCCGGGGAGATGGCTCAGTGGATTAAGTGCTTCCCTGGCAAGTGCAAAGGTCTGAGTTCAATTCCTGGTTCTGCAAAATAAATAAATAAATAAATAAATAAATAAATAAATAAAATATTTGGTAGAGTCTCACCACGCAGTTCAGACTCATAGTGATCCTTCTGTTTTCAGCCTCCTCAGTGCTGGGATTACAGGAGTGTGCCACCACGCCTGATCTTGGTGGCTGGCTCAGAATGCCCAGAGGCAGGGCCAGTGCAGCATGTGGTGCCAGGGATCAAACCTGGTCCCTGAGTCCACTGAGCTATCTCACAGGCCCGAGACTGTACTTTTAAGTGAAATAATTGGACACACACATTTAACTACTGCATTGTATCTCTGGTGTGAGAGTCCGAAAGTGTAAATAAGGAGCTATCACAGATATTGGGAAAGGGAACAAAAATGTTCAAATAGAAGGACTAACAAGGGAGGGGGAGGAAGAAAGGAAAGAGGGGACAGAAAAAAAATGAGAACGGAAGTAAAAACTGGAAACAAAGTTATTGTAAGTAAGGAGGGGAAGAGGGGTTGAAGGGAGAGGAAGTGAAGGGAAAAAATAAAAAACGAGGTATGTCATGTACTGGCACAAGCTCCCTATGATGAATGTTGTTAGTATGTAGATTTAAAATGTACCAATAGGGGCCGGGGAGATGGCTCAGTAGGATAAGCGCTTGACTGGCAAACTCAAGGATCTGAGTTCAAGCCCTGGTTCGGGGGGGGGGGGGGGGAAAAAAAAAAAAAAAAAAAAGTAGGTCTCGTAAAATGTACCAATAAAATATTCTAAAAATGAAAACAATGAAGTTTTCTGCAGCCTACATAGTTTACATCTTAAGTCTCTCAGTCTCAAACTTCCCCTCCAAATATGATGAAAAATATGCCCATCATTATTACACAACACTGAGGCAGAGAAGAGGAAACCACTGCGCTGAGACAGATGTGTGGCCCGCTGGTGACTTCTGTGGTTGGCATTACTGTCCGTGCCACACCCAGGCCGGGCTGACCGGAGTCTCCGGTTTTCCCTCAGTCTAACTGGGGTGGTAATGGCGTCATTCTCTTCTGCCGCAGGTTCTTAG
This sequence comes from Octodon degus, assembly GCF_000260255.1. Classification (NCBI taxonomy): domain Eukaryota; kingdom Metazoa; phylum Chordata; class Mammalia; order Rodentia; family Octodontidae; genus Octodon; species Octodon degus. The sequence goes on along the minus strand of NW_004524634.1, from coordinate 1,139,662 downwards.
CTCTCAGAGGGCAGCGACTGTTGTCACCCTTCTGTCTCTGGACCTGGCACACGAAGTCAGTGCTCTGCATATCTTGGTGGAAAGAGAATTTTTAAACTTCCTGAGAGCAGGGACAGCATTTTATTCTTTCTTACTCATTCCACAGCTGTGCCTTGTCCAGAGTAAACACCTGTCTGAGCCAATGGACTAGCCAAGTGATGGAACTGCTGGAGAGTCACCTTGAAAAATTTCTCAGGCCAAATAAGATTTTTGTTTGTTTGTTTGTTTGTTTGTTTTTGTGGTTTTGGGACAAGGTTTTGCTATGTAGCCCAGAGTAGTCTTTTTTTTTTTTTTTTTTTTTTTGCTCCCAATGCCTTCAGGGCAGGTTTGGCTGACTTGAGTTGTAGGGATCTAACCGCAGCAATCTGAGCCTGATTGCTTTGTTGAAGCAGCCACTTAAAAGAACTGAGCTAAGGGGCAGACCCCCAGTAGTCTTGAATTTGTGGTGATCCTCCTGCCTCAGCCTCCCAAGTGCTGGGATCACAGGTGCATGCTGCCTGGCTTCAAACTCTGATTCATGATGAAACACAGCTAAAGGCTTGACTGCCAAATTTCTGGAGTGTCTGCAACTAAATGCTAGGCCCTACCACGGGTGAGCCACCATGATGGGGCCATGGGAATGTGGCTCCGCCAGGCAGGAAGAGCTTGTATAATAAGCTGAGAGGGGCTTTGGTGGCCCTGTGGTGATCAAGGGCAAGGAGCGACGGAGAGCGTTCAATCAGCTGTCTGTCCTTAAGGTCAAAATATGAAAGAGAAGAGAAGGAAGAAAAGAAAGATTGGGAAGGTGTACAGATGGAAAGAGCGAGTCAGGAGAGAAAGGAGGAGTTGGGGAGAGAGGGTCTAGGCTTAGCCAGGTCAAGCCAGACCCGAGTCCCTTTTCATTTCTTTTAATTGTGGAACTCTAGCCTTAGGACTGGTCTGTGATCCCTCCTTCCTGCATCTGCAGAGATCAGATAAATATGTGTGATGTGTCTCATGCTGTCCTTGGCAATGGCAGTCAACCATTGTGATACTATTATTGTCATTTTATTATTATTATTATTATTATTATTATTATTATTATTATTACTGTTTCTGTCTTTTTGAGACAAGGTTTCACTATGCAGTTCAGGCTGGTCTTGGACTGACTTTGTAGCCCAGGCTGGTCTCGAACTGCTAGGTGATCTCCTGTCTCAGCCTCCTGAGTGCTGGAATTTTAGGTGTGCATCACCGTGCTCTGCCTAATGTGGGGTGTTGTTACCATGCCTTCATGTTTTAGTTAGGGTATAGCTAATTTAAGCCCCCAAAAGCATTTACTTAAAGATAAGATTGACAATTCATAAAACTGAAAAAATGTTGAACTCGAAGACCTCAGCAAGGCCAGGTGGGGAGGGCTTGGCCAGGCAGAGGTAGCGGCAGTCCCCTTGTGTGACTTCCCGGTTCCAGCCTGAGACAGGCCCACTAGGCTGAGTCCCCCTCAGGGAAGCAGGGTGTGGCACTGGGGAGGAGGGGCCCAGCTGTGCAGCCTGCAGGAAGCCTCACCAGGGGTTCCCTGGGCCCTGGCAGGCCGGCTCTCCAGTGCAGAGCTACAAAATCCCCACCCTGCCTTCCCCCATTCTTCGAATTCCTCCACCGACTTCAGTTTCAACACTTAGTGTGCCCAGCCCACCCCCGCCTAGCCTAGCCTGGCACTGAGCAGGAAGGTGGCATCTTTGCTCAAAGGCATGGCCTGCCTAGGGCCTCCGGCCTCCTCCCTGGCCTTCCCAGAGCTCCACCAGGTGCTCTCGGCTCTTCAAAGAGCCCTGTGTGCCCTGTGCCAGCACCCGCAGGCCAGCCTCGCAGCTTCATTCAGCCTACTTTCACCTTTTCAAATGCAGCCCTTTCTTTACTCGTGGCCAAGTCCTGCGAACACGCGTTCCTAGGGAAGCTCTAAGGAAACTTCAGTCAGCCAATAGAGAAAGAGCTCCACTGAGGATAACAGCAGTTGGAGCTCTGGGGACTCCCGAGGCCCCGAAGGCCGCAGAAGCGCAGGGCCCGAGTGCTGGCCTCATCAGCCCGCTCTGTGCCAAGATTCTGCCGTGGCACAGGGTGGGTGGATGAACGAGTGGGCGAGTGGGTGGGGACATAGATGGTGGATAGGCATGCGATGTGATCGAGACATACGGGGATTGTCTAGAGTCTGTATTTACACTAACAGGCACACTGCTGCTGATGCCCCTCAAAGCAGTCCTCCACTTTGAGCACACCCATCTGATCATTCTTGTCACTTTCTGAAGTGGCTCTGGAAATCTTTCTCATGCCTTTAGGAACCATAATGAAAAATACAGTGACTACCGCTGCTCAGCGCCATCCAGCCACAAGGTAGGCTTGTGGAAACAGTCCGGAGCAAAATAGATAACAGGAAACAGAGATAGGCATTTTGCAAAAGGGACGCAGAGCACCAAGAGATAAGCAGAAGGGGTGGGGGTAGCAGAAAGGCCTGAAAAAGAACGAAGATGTATTATATACACCTAGCAACCCCCCACAATGAATGTAATCATATGAACTTCAAGTAAGTACCAATAAAAATATTTTAAAATATCAAAGAAGAGCTGGGGAAGTAGCTCTGTGGTCTAAGTACTTGCTGGCAAGTGAAAGGATCTGGGTTCGATCCCTTGTACCACACCCTGTGCTGGCCCTGGGCCCTAAGCCGGCCACCGAAACTGGGTGTGGTGGTGCACACCTGCAATCCCAGCGCTGGGGAGGCTGAGACAGGAGGATCACTATGAGTCCAAGCTGTGTAGCAAGACCCTGTACCAACTAAATAAAGGGGAAAGAAAAGAAATATCAAAGAAAAGAGATTGCCTATCAAAAGTCAAGAACAAATTTTGAACATTATTGTGTGTCTTCATCCATTGTATTCACTGGATCTGGCGCCGTACGACTTCTGGCTCTTCAGAGTCAAAATGACCACGAGAGGTAGACATTCTGAATCAGTGCAGGACACTGAGGCAGCCATGACAGTGCTGACTAAAGACACTCACACAGGAGGACTCCCAGGGATGCCTTGGAAAGCCGCACGAGCGATGGGCCATGGGATACGGATGTGCAAAACCGGGGCAGTGCTCTGAGGGAAACGAAGGGCAGTGTGTTTTTACAATTATAAATTTAAAACTTAACCAGTCACCATATATTTTGGTCTTGTTCAGTGGCACAGGGTGCATGTGTAAAAGGGAGGGGGAGAGTTTAACTTATTTTTTATTTTTTGCAGAACCGGTGATTGAACTCAGGCCCTTGCGCTTGCCAGGGAAGCGCTTATTCCGCTGAGCTATCTCCCCAGCCCCAAGTAAGTGATTTTTGAAAGCCTCTTTCCTGATTATAAAAATAGGTTCATTGTAGAAAATTATATATATAGAGAGATAGATAGATATAGATATATGCATTCAGAAGAAAATATGGTTCACTCAAGTGATACATTCTATTAATAACTACCTTTAGTATATTGGTGCATTTTCTTCTTGCTTTATGGGCATCATTTTATTTTTATTTATTTTATTTTATTTTTTTGGTGGAACCAGGGATTGAACTCAGGCCCTTGTGCTTGCCAGGGAAGCGCTTATTCCACTGAGCCATCTCCCCAGCCCTTATGGGCATCATTTTAAAAAGTACATTGAGTTTAAACTATCTATTTAATCTTTTATGTATTTATTTATTTATTTGGTATGGGGCCTTACTATGCAGCTCAGACTCCTAGTGACCCTCCTGTCTCAGCTACCCCAGCGCTGGGATTACAGGCGAGCACCACCACGCCTGGTTTCAGTGGCCGGCATGGCACGTGGTACTGGGGATCCAAGCACTGGGTACTTGCCGGTAGGTGCTTAGACCGCTGAACTATCTCCCCAGCCCTGAGCGAAAGCTATATAAAGGCATGCATCATGATTGTCTCCCTTAATCTTCTATCGTAAACATTTTCCACATCAATAAATACTTTAGAATGTGACTCTTTCCAGGCACACTACACCGTGGGCACCGTGACTCACTCGCTAACCTGCTGCTCCTGCACGTGGAGATAATTTCTGCATTTTCCTGGTGACCACAAGTGGTGTTGCATCCTTGTGCGTAAATGCCCACCAGTGTCTCTGATAAGTTTTGAGATAAAGTTGTAGAAGTGAAATTCTGGGTAAAAGAGTGTGAGAATCTTTTAAAAAGGAACCTTTTATTTTGAAGTAATTTTAGATTTACAGAAAAGTTGTAAAGATAGCATAGAGTTTCTACTTACCCTTCACCAACTCATCTGATGCCATTATCTTATCTAACAGTGTTCATAAGTCAAAAGTAATAAACTAGGGCGGGCAATATAGCTCAGCAGACTAAGTGCTTGCTCAGGTAAGCCCAGGGGCCAGGGTTCGATCCCTGGCACCACATGCCACAGGCCCCACCACTGGGCACGCTGAGCCGGCAATGGAATCTGGGCATGGTGGTGCATGCCTCTAATCCCAGCACTAGGGAGGCAGAAATCAGGAGGATCACTACAAGTCCAAGCCACCTAGTGAGACTCTGCACGCACACACACACACACACACACACACACACAGACAGTAATAAACTAATGTTAGTGTGATGCTACTAATGAAATCCCAGACTTAACTGGATTTCAGTTTTTTCATGAATGTCCTTTTCCTGTTCAAAAATACAAACCAAGATACCATGTTGCAATTAGGATGTATTTGTAAGGTTTTTGGGACATACATATATGTGTGTGTGTGTCCACAAACACGTGTAGAAAAGTTGTATCAATTTATATTAGCATTAGGGGCTTGGAAGATACCTTGGTGGTATAAGTGCCTGCCTGGCAAGCACCAAGTCCTGAGTTCAATCCCCAGTATAAATTAAAATTA
>NW_004524634.1:1133601-1134222 GCF_000260255.1 Octodon degus | reverse complement strand
TTCTCTCTTCTTTCTTTCCTTCTTTCCTCCTTCCTTCTTTCTCCGCTCCTCTCCTCTGCTCTTCTCTCCCTCTTTTCCTCCTTCTCCCTCTCTCTTCCTCTCTCTCCTTTTCTTTCTCTCCCTCTCCCTCCCTCTTACTTTCTTTTCAGATCTGAGATCAGTGCTTGGTGTGTCTTGCTCTGTTGCCCAGGCAGGTCTCAAACTCATCACGCCAAGTGGTCCTCCTGCCTCAGTCACCCAAGGATCAGGGTCTGTCAGCAGTCACCATCGTGCCAGGCTGTTGGACAATTTTAGGGTTAGTAAGCTTATGAATGTTCTCATGTTTAGTGGCTGCTGAGTTTCCATTCCAGGTGACACACACCCATGGTCAGGTGTCTAGAAGCTGTGGCTATATTGTGCTAAGTCACCCAGGAAGGGGCCACAGGGCAGGCCTACATATAAATGTCATTTTCTGAAATCTAGTTTTCTTTTTCTATTCTCCTTCTCTTCCCTTTTTACTTCTCTTCCTCCTCCTCCCCTTCTCTTTTTCCTCCTCCTCTTTCTTCTCCTCCTCTTCTCTCTCTCTCCCCGTCTCTGTCTCTCTGTCTCTGTCTCTGTGTCTGTCTGTCTCTCTCTCTCTCT
>NW_004524634.1:1130386-1133501 GCF_000260255.1 Octodon degus | reverse complement strand
TCTCTCTCTCTCTCTCTCTCTCTCTCTCTCTCTCTCTCTCTCTCTCTGAGGTCTGCCTCACCATGTTGCCCAAACTGGCCTTGAACCCTGATCTTGCCTCAGCCTCCGACATAGCACTCTGGGAGGCTGCAGTGAGAGAACCGTAAGTTTAAGTCCAGCCTGGGTGATTTAGGACTTAGTGACTTCATCTCCAAAGTGGGGGTTGGGTAGGATGTAGCTCAGTGCAAGAAAGCTAGGTTCAACTCCCACTAACCCAAAGAAAAGCAACGGACTGGGCATGCTGTTGTGAGGCGCACTGAGCTATACTTTATGTGTAAAGAATGACCTCGGCCCACCCACCCAAGCAGCCAGAAATGCCTGAAAATCAACTCTGCACTGACTGAGCTGAGCTCCCATCTGGCCTGACGGGACGAGGCTCCATTGGGCCCTCAGGCTGTCCGGTGGCGCAGCCTCCCTCCCTCACAGGGCCTGTGCTGCTTCTCCACGCCCTGGCTCCTCCTCCCTCTGCCCTTTCATTTCCTCACTTCTAAGTGGGCTTCAGGACCCAGCTCCCAGCAAAAGAGGCCAAGGAGAGACAGGCTCTGGGGGCGCCCCGGGGCCTGATATTCCACCACCCTCCGAGGGAGGGCAGGTCCAAGACCTTCTTGGAATGAACTGGCGGGGGAAGGGTGATGCAGCTATCTGAGATGGACGCATATCTGAGAAAACAATCTATCCACGTGAGCAAGAAATGAGAAGCTAGAACCTCGTGTCTCAAACTGTCTCAAACGTGCCGTGTGACCTCCTGCACGTACCGTGCATTGTCAAGGAGTTCCAGTTTCCTTAGTTGTGCAACGAGGGGAGGGCTGCACAAAACTCCAAAGCAAGCAGAGGCTGACACTTCCAGGGAGGACGCAGCATTTGCTTTGTTGTCCCCAGACTTTACTGGGACTGACCAGAACACTACTGTCGTGACAGATTTTTATTGCGGCCTGTTGGTCTAATCCACGTGGGCTGTGTGCACTCTGTGTAGTCATCACGGCAAATATGAGCTGGCGCTGGGCGTGGCCCACGTGTTCCCCAGGCTTTATCTCATTTAATCCACTCAGTGTGTGTTGGGTTGGGCCTGTTGTTTTCATTTTATGGAGGAGGAACCCGAGGCCCAGGGAGCCCCAGCATCTTTCCCACAATCGTTTATCGGATGACTGGCTTCAGCTGGTTCAGCTCTCAAACTGAGCTCCCTGCAGAGGGAACTGGAAGGCAGCTGTCCTAGGATGAGCGTGCGATTGTTTTCAGAACCAGTCTGGGAAAACCCTCTCTGAGGAGATCCCCAAAGTCCTGGAGGAATAGAGAAAATTAAGCAGGAAGGAGGTTTTTCTACGAGGGCTGGGGTCCTTTCTTGGCTGTAGGCTTGGGGTGCTTGGGATTGCCACCAGTCTCTGGGGGGGCTGCACACCCATGCTCTGGGCATCACCCAAGGCCAGACCCCACTTCCAGGGTTTAAGCTATAGAGAACCGGGCCAGCACAGCCTGCAGTGGCACCACTCAGAGTGAAACCAACAAGAGGTCCTCTCAGTGCCCCACTCCAGGGCTACTCCTCCTCTTAATTTATACTTTGCTCTCCGTTGGCCCATTGACCATAGAGAGAGAGAGCTCCTGAGACCTTGTAACCCTCCAAAGTTGCAGCCCACCCAGCTTTCCTGATCAGAGAGCGGGGAGATGGTACTTATTTATCCACATCTTACGTAAGCCAGATTTGGGGTGACTGACTCAAAAATTGGCTTGGGCCATTTTTTTCCAATTTGTGTTGATGAAGCTCTTGCTGGGTTCTAGGCAGCCACATGACAGTACAGCAGAAGTACAAGTCATGAAAGTTAGGAAGGGGGCTGGGGAGACAGCTCGGTAGTCTAAATGCCTGCCTGGCAAACACAAGGACCCAGGTTTGACCCCCAGTACCACATGCCATGCCGGCCTGGAACCTGGGCATGTTATGCTGACCCTGAAAGTGGGCGTGGTGGTACACATCTGTAATCCCAGTGCTGGGGAGGTTGAGACAGGAGGATCACTACTAGTCTGAGCGGCATAGTTAGTGAGACCCTATATACAATTTTTTTTTTTTTTAAAGTTAAGAAGTTTATGCCATAGATAGAAGCCAAATAGCTTAGTGATGCCAGGGCCTTGCTCAAGGTCACATAGCTATTTGGGGACAGTCTTGAGTTTGGACATCAAGGTTCCTGCCTTTCAGCCCTGTGTTCTTTCGACAGCATCTTACACAACTTACCCGTAGGGTAGAGGAGCAGGAATAGCACCTCTGAAACAATTGCAGAACTCATGGGGGCCAGAGTTCCCCTTGTTGGTGATTTCCCACCCACAGAGATCTTGTTGCCAATGTCATTATCTTGTTTACTTGTAGATGCTTGCTTGGGGGTTGCATTTTTTTTTTTTTTTTTTTTTTTGGTGCTTCTTGTGTTTCTTATCGTTTTTTTTTTTTTTTTTTTTTTTTGAGGCATTGGGAATTTCTGGAATTAAATAAAATTGAATTTTTACAATTTTGCCCTGTTGGTGTTTCGTGTGTGTGTGTGTGTGTGTGTGTGTGTGTGTGTGTGTGTATTGGAGGGGTGCTCCAGCACTTTGTTTCTTCAGACCTTTTCACAGGTTGGGTTGGGATTGTGGGGCCACAAAGACAAGAGTCGTCTGGAGAAGGGAGACCTGTGCCCCGTGGATAGGCCATATCAGGTCACCTTTTTTTTTTTTTTTTTTGAGTGAAAGAAAGGGAGGCTGGCAAAGGGCTTCCTAGAATCCACAGCAACAGATTTTGAAGACTTTTTTTTCTTTTTTGGTGGAATGGGGGATTGAACTCAGGCCCTTGAACTTGCCAGAGAAGTGCTTATTCCACTGAGCCATCTCCCCGGCCCCTTGAAGACTTTTGATTCAAGGCCAGTGTTACTATCCATTAATTCACCTGCTCAGGTAATTCTGCTTTTTTGTGGAACCAGAACCGGGGATTGAATTCAGGCCTTTGTGCTTGCCTGGGAAGCGCTTATTCCACTGAGCCATCTCCTTGGCTCCTTGCTCAGGTAATTCTGAAGTGCGTTTAAGAAATAACCATTTAGGGGCTGGGGAGATGGCTCAATAG
>NW_004524634.1:1107056-1129865 GCF_000260255.1 Octodon degus | reverse complement strand
AAAAAAAAAAAAAAAAAAAGATCAGATGAGGGGGAACAGAGTGCAGGGAGGAGGTACAATGGGGGAGTGGTTCTGGGGACAGCAACCTCACACAGTGTCCCCAGAAGCTGGTGGGCCCAGCGTAGCCTTAGAGTGCCAGGGGCTCTCATTCCTCTCTGCCTTACAGACTACAGAGGAGATGAAAGCAGCCAGCTGGAGGGTCAGAGCCTGGGGCCACACAGCTGGTAAGGGACAGGCTGGGTGGGGCCGAGCTGCGTCACATGACACTTCTAACTTTTTTTCCTTGGAACTCTGAGTGTGACAGATTGTGTCTGACCTGTTTCGTCTCTCCCCAAGGCAACAGCTGGGGCTGGGCGGGAGGGCAGTATGCACGCAGGTTCTTCTTTTGGTCTGTTTAGCAATTTCCCGTGACTCTTGGGCAAGGACAGGTGTAAGGCGCCCCGAGGTGTGGGGCCTCCAACCACCCCTGGGGCCCCAAGACTGTGTAGAGATGGACTGCGGCTTGGCAAGAGCAAATCCAAGATGAAGTACAAATTACCTGACCACTGGGCATGGGTGGGGAGGATATTAAATAAGCAGCCCCACCCAGACCTTCTGAATCTTCTAGCACCTTCGAAGTGTCATGCACAGTGAGGGACAATTTGGCTCACATCTCCTTCCCCTGCCACTCTTTGCCTTTTTACAATGAGGGACAGCCTGCACCTTCATATAAGCCAAGGGTCACTGGGAGAGAAAGGTGAATGAGGTCTGGGTCTCCACAGGAGTAAAGCTGCCCGCAAAGTCCTGGTGAATTGACATGTACCTGCTACAAATAGTCCTCTCCACAAGTAATTCTGGGTGCTTTCCTAACTGACTAATTCCCCAAAGCTCATAAGAGGCAGGGAGCTCTGCAGGGGAGGAACGGTGGTGTGGGCAAAGGCCCTGTGTCGGGCGTGAAGGGCAGTGGGGTGGGGAGAGCGGCGGGGCTGGCTGTGCACTGACGAGAAATCAGGTGACACAGAAGAAGGTGAGCCTGCAGAGTGGCTTTCTGCAGGATGAGTGGGGCCCCTCTGCAAGCACCACTCTCTCCCTGGCATGAGCCCCTCTTCACCAAGGGACTCTTTTCCTTCCTTAGGTTTCAACCAGGCACTGCCTCCTCTGGAAAGTGAGGAAGGGCCAGTCTTCCCTCACCTGCCCACAATCCCCTCAGACCCTCCTCCCTCCTCTGGAGGAGCAAAACTTTTCAGGTTTCCGTGCTTCTTTTTGATTATTTATTTATGTTTTAAATGTATTTGGTTGTTGCAGGGTCTCACTACACAGCTCGGACTCATGGTGATCCTCCTGCTTTCTGTTTTCCCAGCACTAAGATTTACAGGCATGCACGACTGAACCCGGACTCTGACTAGCTTAGCCTGCCCTAGGGCGGGGCTGGCGCAGCTTGTGGTGCTGCAGATCAAGCCATGGTCCCTGCACTTGCCTAAGCTTGCCTAAAGCACTTTAGTCCACTCAGCTATCTCGCTGGCCCCTAAGCCTTTGTGCTCCTGGCTGAGGTTCAGACCAAGACCTGGAACTATACCAGATATGTTGGTGCTGGGGCTGATGCTGGTGGGAGCCACCAAGCCCGGTACCCAGGGCAGCCCACTGACAGGGGACACGACAGGACACAAAAGTGCCATCAGGACTGGGGCGGTGGCTCAGTAGAATAAGCACTTCCCTGGCAAGTGCAAGGGTCTGAGTTCAAACCCAGGTTCCGCATAAAAAAATAATAATGAAAAAAAAAGTGCCATCAGTCCACAGCCGATCTTTAGGACACAGCCTGGCCTCATGACACTGCCATCTTCAGCCCAGGGGCTTAGCCACACAACATAGTTTTCACACAGAACTATCTCACCTCCACTCTAAAAGAATTCTAGAATCTTCCTCACTTGCTCTTCCTGACAGCCCAGGCCCTTTCCACCTCTGCCTACCCTCTTCCCCAAACTTTCCAGCTCTTGCTCCCCCATCCTTCTCTGGCTCCGATACCACGTCCACGTTGCCACTGCTGCTTTATGCCCTCTAGGTGGGACTGAGCCACCACACACAGGCCCCTGCTGGCAGCTGAACCCCAGGCAGCCAACATGGCCAAGCTCTGCCCACTGCACTCTGCCCCATATCTTCACCTCTCTGCTTGCAGACAACCCCAGTCCCACCTCACTGAGAGACCCCAGGTCACCACCTGGGTGCCCTGCTGTGTAGCCATTAGGGTAGCACAGATCTTGCCATTGTAGACCTTCTGGAGAGGTGATGCCCAGCCCAGCCCACTGCCCTCTGCTCCCTGAGCTCCTGCAGGCTCGAGCCCCAGTGCATCTTTCACATTGCCAACTCCAACTGTCCAGAGTCCCCCAGAGTCTCGGCTATCATACATACCCCTTCCCGGCTTCCCAGGCTCTGTGGCTCTTCCTCGGCCACCCAGGCAAATCCTCCCACTGCTGGCTTGGGATCACTCCTTGCTGGTCTTGTCCATCCTCCTATCCTCTGAAAGCCTGGGCAGCCAGGGCAGCTTCCCAGCCTTCTCCTGCCCTTCCCCGCTGGGCAGGCATCCTCGACAGCTTTTCTTCTTTTGTCCCCTCTGGTGTTACAAGGGGCCCCAGGGAACCAAGTTTCCTATAGACATGGGGTAGCCTTCCTCCCCTGACCCTGCTGTCGCTGGGAACCCCAGTCTAGTAGTTTCCTCTTTCTCTTGTACTGCTTCAGCTCTTCCTGCAGATCATGCCCAAATGTTGACTTGTGACAGGACCCAGTCACCTTTCCATCAAGATGTTCCCATAAGCCCAGATTTCAGCATCCAGCTGGCAAGGGGACTTTTCCATTTGGGTGTGCCATAGAGACCTCAGCCCAGGTACAGCCCAGGATAAACTCAGTTACCCCACCAAGCTGGTCTTCTGGGGTCTCCATTGCAGGCAGAGCTTCACCCTCCTACAAGTGACCCACACCAGAAACTGGGGCAGCCCCCTTCTTCTCCCTCCGGGGAGCCCCATCTAGAGCTGCCCACCTCTCCACACTTCCCAGCTCTCTCTTCTCCCCTGTAGGCCTGGGGCCTGCACATCTCTTCCCTGCTGTGGCTTCCAGCCCCTCACATGGTATCTTACCATGGTGTACTCCCCAGGCTCTTTCTGAAATGCTTGAGGTTCTACACTGAGAAGCCTGCCTTTGCTTCCTGCCACTGCCTTCCACCTCTGGTTTCATATGTGCTTTCTCCGCATGCCAACCAAAGTCTCCCTGGACCTGGTCTGGCCCTCCTGTCCAGGTTTCTCCTCACCTTGCGGCTCACCAATCAGTCACTGAGAAAGCCCAATATATCCTGTGCCTTCCAGCCTTGGAGCCTTTAACCTGCCTTTCTGTCTAGAGCTTTCTCCTGCATTCTTATCTGGCTAATTCCTGCCCACCCATCAACTTTAGAAAAGAGACTGGCACCCCGAGATATCCAAGTATTTGTGTCCCTTCTCTGCTCTTCCCTAGTACCCTCCTGAGCCCTGGCAAGGGACTGCTTGCTTTACTTCCTTTCCTCTTTCCTCCTCCCACTCCTTCTCTCTCTCTCTCTCTCTCTCTCTCTCTCTCTCTCTCTCTCTCTCTCTCTCTCTCCCTCTCTTAAACCCAGGGCCTCGCAAAAGCTAAGCATATGCAGTACCACTAGCTACACCCGCAGCTTGTGTTCTATTTGTTTCCCCTATAGACTGAGAGCTTTCTAAGAGCCAACCTCATTTCTGCAAGAGCCCGGCATCTAGTGAAGAATCTGGCCCAGGTCACAAGTGAGCGGTGGCTGAGCCCTCAAGGAATGCGCATACTTGAGCAAACTCTAGCCTTTGCTTGTGGCCTTGGGTGGGGATGCTCCTAGTGGAGGCTTCCAACACAATTCATAAGAGACCTGGAGGTTGGGAAGCAGGACTCTGCGGAGAGGAGCGTCTGAGACCCAGAGGGCCTTGGGGGAGCAGGGTGGGGCAGGCAGAGTGAAGGAGCTGTAGCTAGTTCTGAGGCTAAAATGAGTGCCAGACATACCAGAGATGGATCTGTGAGGGATAAGGACGAGGACTCTTGGGCACAGGAAGCTGGCTTTGCCCCGGGGAGAACTGGGCAAGACCTAGGAGTGCTAGATGCAATGCAGATAACAGGAGCCCGCAGAGCCAAACCAGGGGCAGGGGAGGTGATGCCTGGGTGAGAGGTGAGGGCTGCGGCCCAAAGGGGGCAGGAAGGGACTCTCAAGGGTTTAGATGGCAGTGGCTCGGTACAGGAGGTAGGCACCGCACTGTTCCCCTTGGGTTCCTGAGCCAGTGGTGACACTCACTCCCAACAGGCAGCCCGGGGAGGAGCAGGTTGGAGAGAAAGAAAAAGAAGAGAATTTTTCTTCTAGGACAAGACCTAAAGAGCTGGGTTGGGAGCCTTGTTACATGTTTAGGAATTCTGTGAAGTAGTGGCTAAAGGAGCTATCCGGAAACATGAAACTACCAGTTGGAACAAACAAAAAACATCAATAGACCTGTTGTAGTGACACTCATTTGTCAATAACTGTGGGTTGGCAAAAATCAATGTAAGCACTCTCAGGCTATATGCAATCTACAGTAAGAGTATTGTCTAGATAGCTGGGGTCTAAGCTCCTGCCTGGCAAGCACAAGACTGGGGCTCAATCCCTGGCACCCGGTTCTGAGCTGTGTAGTAAGCCCCTGTACCAAATAAAATAAAATATTTTTTTAAAGAGTATTGTCTATTTTACATTAATTGTAAATTGTTCACCATCCATAATGTGAATAAAACATAAAACTGTGATGTGTGCATCGCTAAACATCTACAGCACCTGGCAGGGCAGTTGCCTTAGGTTGGGAGTGACCAGAGAGGCAACCCTGGAAGGATTCTGAGGAGAACTAGCAGAAAAAGCCCCTGAGGAGGGGGATGCAGGTGGGGCAGAGCAGGCAGGATTGGCCTGGGCAGGTGTGGAGACCCCCAGGGCAGGGTGGTGGGAGTGGCCCAGGCTCCTGGGCTCAGCCTAGAACTCTGAGCAGGAGCTGAGCCTGGCAGGCAAGAAAAGCTGGAAAAGGGTGGTTTGGGCCTGAGCTGTCAGCGCAGAACCAAGACAAGGCTGTAAAATGCTGCTGGGCTCAGTGAGAACCCAGCCCACCACAGTCAGAACCCCAAGAGTGGGAGGGGAGAGCAAAGCCAAGTGCTGGCTAAGCTCTGTGCAGGACTTGCTGTGTTACTCTCCCAGGCTCATGATGGGGAGGATTCAAGGATTGGGTTTTGAGGGCTTCTAGCACCACGTCCTGTAGTCACCACCTCAGCTGTAATGGCTGAGTCAGGAACTGAACACTGGCAGTCCAGCTCTGTGGACCAGGGAGAGATTGCACAAAGGGAGAGACTGCTCACACTGTGAAGGTTCCCACCACTCAGGATTGAGACCGCTGGACAGGGGTGACAAGGGAGGTCACTGACTTGAGGACATCATGAGGGCCGGTGAGGCCAGCACACCTCTCTAGCTTCCATCTCGGCCACCAACTTCCCTTCCCAGTGTGCTCCTGTCCCTGGAGGCCCTTACCACCCTACCCTGCCTAGTGAGTCTATTGTAACATAGGGGCTGGCTGTGGGGGTGGGGTGGGCTGCTGAGGAACTAACCCAGGGCCTTCACACTGAGCTACATTCCTAGTTCTTTTAAAACAATAATTGTTTTCCTTTTAAAAAATTTTAAATTTTAGGGTTGATGAGATAGCTCAGCGGACTAAGTGCCTGCTTAGGCAAACCCCACGCAGGGACCTGGGTTCCATCCCTGGAATGCATGCGCAGGCCCCGCCCTGGGCCATCCTGAGCTAGCGGCAACCTTGGGCGTGGTGGCATAATCCCCTGCACTGGGGAGGCTGAAACTGGGAGGATCACTACAAATCCAATCTGCATAGCGAGGCCCTATAACAAATATATTAAAATAATAATAATAAAATGAAAAGTTTTTAATTTTTATTAGTACATGTTTGCAGTTCATAATGACTACATTCATCATGGGGTTGGTATATGCATGTAACACATTTGAATTCTTTTCTTAGCTTCTTCCTCCTACTCTTTTTTTTTTTTTTTTTTTTTTGTTATTTTGAGGCAGGGTTTCACTATACAGCTTAGGCTGGCCTTGAACTCACTTTGTAGCCCAGGTTGTCGTCAAACTCTCTGTGATCCTCTTGCTCACCTTCCCAAGTGCTGGGATTATAGGTTCACACCACCACCCCTAGCCCTTCTTCCATGTCTTGTCCTTGTCTTTTGTGCAAAAGATGTATCTCCCAGTTTCCTACCCTACACCTTTTATTTTGAGAGTGAGTCTTGCTAACTAGCTAAATTGCCCTGGTTGGGCTACCCCAGCTTCCCAGAATGCTGGCATTGCTGGTATTTGCCGCCACAATAGCAAGGGCTTGTGGTATGTGTGTGTTTTAAATTTTCTTAGTGTATCTTAGATATGCATAATGCTAATATTCATCATAAGTAGTAGTTTGTACCTGTACATGATATGTCTTGGTTCTCCTTTTTTTCCCTTTCCCTTCATTTACAAAAGTGTTGTTTCCATTTTTTCCTTTTATTCTTTTTCTTGTCCCTTCTCATTTAAATTTTTCTTAACATTTCCCAATGTCTATTTTACATTGTGGTCCTTATTTACACTTTCAGTTTCTTTTTTTTTAATAAATTTTTTATTTATTTATTTATGTGTGTGTGTGTGTGTGTGTGTGTGTGTGTGGCCAGCTCAGCCCACCAGGGGGCGGGGCTGGCTGGCATGTGGTGCTGGGGGATTGAACCGCGGTCCCTGTGCTTTGCTTTGCTCCAGCTTGTTCTAAGTAGGTGCTTTAGACCACTGAGCCATCTCACCAGCCCCTACACTTTCAGTTTCTTACATCAGAGAAACAATGTGGTATTTAAACATATGTGTCCAATTTATTTCACTTAAGAGCATGGCTCAAAGTACATCCATTTAACTAGAAATATCTCAGACATATCCTTCTGGGCTGGGGAGATAGCTCAGCAGTCTAAGTGCTTGCCTGGAAAGCGCAAGGGCCTGGGTTCAATCCCCAGTACCACATGCCGTGCTGGCCCTGTACAAAGCTAGCCACAGAAACTGGGTGTGCTGGCGCATGCCTGTAATCCCAGTGCTGGGGAGGCTGAGATAGGAGGATCACTACGAGTCTGAGCTGTGTAGCAAGAACCTGTGCCAAATAAACAAAAAAATTAAAACAAAACAAAACAAAAAATGGGTGAAACATATTCATGTGTGTGTTTGTATGTGTGTTTGTGTGTGTGTGTAAGTGAAGAATTGAACTCAGGATCTTGAACTTGCCAGACAGGTGCTGTATTGTTGAGCTATATCTCCAGTGCTCAAGTTTATCCTTTTTTATGGCAGAGAAGTACTCCACTGTATAAAAAATTCAAGTCTTCTTTATCCATTCATCAGATGAGGGACATTTTGTTGTTGTTGTTGTTGTTGTTTTGTTTTTGTTCCTGAGAATTGAACTCAGGACCTGGAGACTATCAGGCAGGTGCTGTACCACTGGGGTATATTTCCTGCCCAGCTGATGGACATTTGGACTGTTACAAAAATTTAGCTATTACAAGTTACATAGGGTTTGCATTTGCTATTGCCTTCTTATAAAGTACACACTAGACTACAAACTTGCAGAATAGGTCCTTGAGGATACTTGGGAGGCGCTGTGCTCCCTTGCAGGTAGTGCTGCTCCTCTCTGGCCGGGGCAGTTTTACAGGTGGTGGGTGGGGAACAACTAGAAGATTAGGAGATTAATTGAGTGTATCATTATCAGGATTAGAAGAAAAGAAGCGGAATCAAATAGGAACTACAGAGTATCCGAGTATTTTATGCGCAGTAAATTTATTATTTCAGCTATGTAGAGATTTCCTATAGTAATATTATTATTATTTTGGTGTTTTGTTTTGTTTTAAGACAGGGTCTTACTGTTCAGTTCAAGCTGACCTTGAGTTCACTAAGTAGCTCAGGCCTCGAACTTGTGATGATTCTCCTGCTTCCGCCTCCCAAGTGCTGGAACTACAGGCATGCGCCACCACACCCAGCTGCGCATGCATTTTAATTCACCTGTGCCCTTGATTGTGATGAAACATACTTTACCATGTTATAGTAATCAAAATTTGGATGTGGAAATTTACAGGTAAAGACGCTGCTGCCGAGTCTGATACGTAAAGGCCTGGAAGCAGGGGCAACAGGAAAGAAAGCCAGACAGGGAACATCTAGAGGACTGGGTGGACATGGCCACTGCGGACAAGCAGAGGCCGGAAACCCCACGAGGCTCCTACCTAGATCCTGTCTAGCTCGGGCTTGGAGAGCGCAAGCGGGGCCTCCAAAGCCTGCAGATGCCTGCAGACCGCAGTCCCTGTGCAGGGTCAGAGCAGGAGCCCTACGTTAGCTGGAAACCAAGGGAGGCTTTCCGGAGGAGGCAACGCCTTAGCTTGCTTCTGGGGGAGGCACTGGGAGCACAGGGCTGCGAGCCATTTGGTGCCACTGCAGGTTGCAGCCCATGAGGCCAGTTTGCCTGGAGCTGGAGGGGGCCGAGGAGGGATGGAGGAGAGGCGGAGCCGGGGCAGCCAGCCAGCTGGAGTGCGGAGTGCGGGAGGCCGTGGGTACCAGGAGAAGAGCTCGTGTTATGGCTAAAGTGGCGCTACTGGGTGGGCGCATGGGGGTGGGGGGAGCAGACCCAGGGGAGGACAGGGGGAGGCCAGGGCAGACTAGGGAGCCCCGCCCGGCAGCCTGGGAGAGCAGGAGGCTACAGGACCCACCCGGCCGCATCCAACCCTGGGGCACCCGCAATCCCAGCATTTAAGAGTTGAGGCAAGAGGGTTGTAAATTCAAGGCCAGCCTGGGCTGTATAGATACATTTAAAAAATAAATAAATAAATAAAAGAAAAGAAAAAAGAAAAAAAGAAAGAAAGAAAGAAAGAAAGAAAGAAAGAAAGAAAGAAAGAAAGAAAGAAACCAGTGGGGCAGAGACCTGGGTGGGGAAGCAACACACAAAGGCTTCAGAACATTCACTTTCCCAAGGGCTAGAGGGGGTCACAAATGTGCCCATTGGGAGGCCACCCACATCCTCAGGGTAAAGGCTGGCCCAGGAGCCAGGGCTTTGAGGGTTAGTGGAGGTGACACAGGGAGGCAGAGGGCAGGCAGGGCTGCCTTGCCTCCATTGCTTAGACAGCAGTGCCCCTCCGGCCCTGCTGCTCTGCCCTGAGCCACAGCCCCGCGGCCCACGGCAGGGGCCCTTCCTGCAAGGCCCTGCAAATGTGACCCAAGCCTTCCTGAACTGCCTGGGACAGTAGAGTGCAGGGCCACGCCAGGATTTCTTCTACCGATACCACCAGTTTGGACCAATTTGGATGAAGGAGGGGAATCTCGGAGAATCTAGGGGTACAGAAGAGCTGGGATCATCAAACCCCAGAGAGTCAAGACTGGGTGACATGCGCTGTGCCAAGGGCCGGGCAGGTCAGGCTGGGAGGGTCTGGCCCAGGGCCTCTGCTTGCTTGGTATTTACTTGCCACCATGGAAAATTTCCAGACACACCCCTAAGTAGCAGGAAACGCAAATGAACTCTCTGCACCTATCATTCTGCCTTAACAGTTATTAATATTGCCATTTTATTTTATACAGTTGGCTCTTTAGTTACCCTTTAAAAAAAAAAAACTTAAAGGAAGCTTAACAGACTTTTTTTTTGGAGCAGCTTTTGGTTCACAGCCAAATTGAGTGGAAGATACGGAGATTCTCCCCATACTCCCTGTTTAAAAACATTTTTTAATTTGGAAATAATTTCAAACTTACAGAAAAGGCAAGAGCAAATGTATGGTTTTTTAAAAAAAGTTTATTTTAAAAGAGTTTTTAAAAACTTCTAAAAGTTTTTCTTATTAGAAAATAGATTCATAGCTGAATGTGGTGGTGTACACCTGTAATTCTTGCATTCTGGGAAACTGAGATAGGAGGCTCACAAGTTTGGGCCCAGCCCTGAAAATTTAGCAATTTAGTGAGATCTGTTTGAGAACAAAATAGAATAGAATAGAATAGAATAGAATAGAATAGAATAGAATAGAATAGAATAGAATAGAATAGAATAGGCTGTAGCTCAGAGTGGAAACCGTGGGTTCTTGCCCAAATACCAGAGAAGAGAGGAAGAAAAGAAAGAAAAAGAAAGAAAGAAAGAAAGAAAGAAAGAAAGAAAGAAAGAAAGGCTTCATAGAATGTACAAAAAAAACCAAAATAAAACAAAACAAACAAAAAAAAAACCCAATTAAGATCATTCATGACCTTACTTGTCATTCTTTGGGTGCATTTCTTAATGGTCTCTTTTCTATGTTTATATACATATTTGCCACTGGACTATGTACCCAGATACTAACCCCATCTCCAAAGCCTTCCTGTCTGGTACTCATGTATGTACGGAGGGCCCTAGCATTTTATTCCAACTCCGCCTCTTGGGAGCAGCATAAATTAATCCAAGGTTTTGGTTTCTGAATGCCTTCTTTCCATGGTTTCAGTGTAATGTGGTTTCCCCTCCAGCATTCCCTTTATTTCTGTTGTTCTTTGGTGACTTGGGTTGATTTCCAGGGAGGGGAGACATCACCCGAGGCTCGCCGCAGTCTCCCACCCTCTGTCGCCTGCCTGTCGCTCAACCCAGGAGCTGAGTGCCCGGGTTGAGCCATCGACCCACTGTGCAGAGAGGGCAGGCCACAGGTCTGATTCATCTCTCAAAAGGAGGCTGGCTTGGACCCCTGAAATATGTGTGGAACTGAATCAACCTACTATCTGGCTTTGTTCATCTCTGTCTATAGCAAAGACTCTCTGAAGGCCTTTGTCTAGCTTACAGCCACCAGCACGGTGTCTGGAACATAGTAGATACTTAACAAATGTCTGTGAATGCTGCTACGAAGAACCTGGAGACTTGCATGTGTGCTGGGACTCTGCTGATTTTCCTCTTTCCTTTTCTTGCCTTTCCTACATCTAGATGGTAAAGAAGAGCCATCATCTTGACAAACCAGAGGGAAGATCTCCACTCTCTGCCACCCCCAGCTAGGAGCAAAGCTAAATTGGCGACGTATTCGAAAGAAGCAGTTCTCAGGGCTGGGGCTATTTTCTATGTCTTCATAGCTCACAATACTGGTTATCATCAGAGGCAATTAAAACTATTTCAGGATCATTTCAAAGCTGCCTTTGAGGTATTTTAAGTTGGACAAAAGTCTTCTATGTGGCTAGCTCGAAGCCAAGTTTTCTGGTGTCATTAAAAGCCCACTTGTATCTGCAAGTTTCTCAGTCTGTGTACTTTGATTACTTCACTTACACCACTGAGCTATCTCCCCAGCCCCTTACTTCATTATTTCATAAACTGCAAGGGTGTTTGTGAAAACTGCTTTCATGTCCTCAATACTGTCTTACAAATCCCGGACCTGCCTTACAAATCCCTGTCTGAGTCAGTTGAATGGAAGGAACCCTAAGGGTGAGAGGGAAGAAGGGGCTCAGCTCTGGGTCTCTCTTAGATTGCTGACTCTCCAGGCAGAAGGGTCAGGACATGATGGCCCCAAAGGAGGGTGGCAGCATGGGGAGCAGGGAGGATGGGTCTCAGGGCGGGAGCTGAGCAAAAGATGGAAATCTGATTCGGAAGGTCAGCCTGTGAGGAGTCCGGTTAGGCCTTTAGGATACTTTAGTAATCTTCATATTTGATTGAAAGATAAAAGCAGGAGAAACCGGATGTGGCTAATTAGTTTTTTAGCAGTTAGTCAGCAACTTGCTCCAGCCGACCCTTGGCTGGTCCTGATCTCACCGGTACCTAAGGGCTCTTGATGGCAGGAGACTGAATCCCTGTCCCCCACATACCCGTGGCCCCAGGGTCCTTACACTCAGCATCTTGCTGCCTGTCAGTGTCTTGGATTCAATGGTAGAGTAGACAGGGCTACTCAGTGTAGGGGCCCTAAACTAGGCGGAAAAGAAGAAGTGGAAGGTGGGCCAAACAGGAACAGCAGAGAGTGGAGAAAGGGCCCTGCAGGCAGGAGGGCTCTGTCCTCAGTGGTGACTGGCCTGTTTGGTAAGGGCTGGGGCAGGAGCACCCCATCTTGGTAAGAAGCTGATCAGGGCTGGAGAAGGGGTCAGAGAGGAAGAGTTGTCCTATCTACATGCCTGTGCCCCACCTGCATGTGAGCCAAAGTGTACCCAAGTGCTACGGGGGACACCTGGGTCTGTGGTCAGGCACGAAGGGACCTCCCCTTTGATCTCTGTTTTTTTCAACGAAAGCCTCTAGAGGCAAGAGCAGAAAGCAGAGAGCAGCACCACAACTTCCAGGAGCCATGCCCCCAGCCAGCCCTCGCACTCAGGCCAACCAGGCCAGGCCTTTGGATTGGCCAGGCTGGGGCAGGGGAACAGGGGCCGTGGCTCCGGTGGCAAGTGGCCAGGGGTGGGAAAATCTGAGGGCCTACTGTTCCCCTAGGTGGGTGGGAAAGAGCAGGGGACAGATGAGCCACTTCAAAACCGGCTCTTTTCAAAGTGGCGAAGTGGTGACTGGAGCTGCTGTAAGTGGGTCAGCCTTCATGTGTATATTGCTCTTAAACTCTTTAAATGTGGTGTTAAGTATCTGTATCCTGTTTTCATTAGCTTGTAAGACGTGGTGATGGGGACCTGCCCAGTTTTCTGAAGCAGCAAGTGTATCTAGAGGCTAATAAACAGCAGGTGCCTCCAACAAATAGGACTTTAATACTCCATGTAAATGTGAGCACTAATACATATGTGGAACAAAAGGTGGAAGCTGTACTCTGCAGTCAAGTCACACAATTTTTTAGCTGTTTGATCTGAGAACAATAGTGTGCTTGTGTGTATGGTGTGTGTGTGTGCGTGTCACAGGATGTGCATATGACATGTGGAGTGTTTTTGTATGTGTTGTGAGGGGCAAAATGTTTGTGCGTGTGTGTGTGTTGGTTTGTGTATGTCTGTACGTGTGTTTAAATAGAAGACTCTACCACTAGACTTGGCTTTTAATTTTCTTTTTTTCTTTTTCTTTTCTTTTCTTTTTTTTTACATAGCCCAGACTGGCCTCGAACTTCCAGTGATCCTTCTGCCTCAGCCTCCAAAGCACTGCACCATCACACCAGGCCTCGGTTAAGCTTATTGAAGAGAAAGCCAGCTGTACAATTCCAGAGCCTGGTACAAAGCTCCAGTGTGGGTTCAGGTCTTGAGACGGCAGTGTCAGCACATCCAAGTCGCATGGCCACAAGCCTGGTCTTTGTTGGAGAAAGCTCACTTCTCTGCCGCCCTTCAACCCTTCTTTTTATGCTGAAAAGTTCGGGGTCCCCTTTGATCTCCCCAGCCAGCTGCTCAGGATGACTGTGGCCTCCGCAGAATGAGGTGGCCAGAGGCCGCCTGGACAGGAGCTGCAGAGGGGACCTTCACATTGCCAGGGCTGGTCTCCCATTCCCTGAGCCTCTTCTTGTTCCAGGCGGGCCATAGAAGGGAACTGAAGCTCAGGAGGTGTCACTTAGGAGGTCAGGTGTCCTTAGAAGTTCAGGTTGCTGTTGGCTCACCACTCCCCACCCTGCAGAATGGGGCCCTGCCCCACCTGCCAGGACTTCAAAGGTGTCATGCTCCCCTCTGAGCTACTATTGTATTCCCCAGAAGGGATGGGCCAGCAGGAACCACCAAAGTGGCTTAACTGTCCCTACTACCCCCAAGTCTTCTACTCTCAGGGCACCATAGGGCCCTGCCCTGGGCTTGGGCCAATTTGTTCAAATCTCCTGGAGGAGTAGAAATCCAAAGAGGACCCAGGAAGCAGAAGCAGAACAGGGCAGGAGGACCTCACAGCCTGGAAACCTCTGTGAAAGGGTGTGAAGGGTGGGGACCTCCTAAATCCTTCCTGTTTATTGTCCTGGTTTGCCTCCTCTCAGGTCAAGTTCAGTGTGCTGCTCCGGAGCACACTCAAGAGATGCCAATGGGTGATAATGAGGGTGTCCCACCCATAGCCTATACCTGTCAATAACCAGCTCTGGGACGAGGCTTTGGCTCCCGCACTGCCCCACCTGGCTGAGCTCATCAGCGTACCTGTCAAAGCCATTCCAAGGTCACTGAGTACTTCTAGAGTGTTCCAGGTGTAGCACCTTTCAAGGACAAAGGGACCCTGGGAATGTACCTTTTCCATGCTCCTGATCTTAGCCAGTGATGAGCCCCTAAGCCCAGCTGGCTGGTAGCCATGAGATCCAGTGTGAAACAGGTGTGGCTGGAGGGCCTCCTTTGTGGATGGCCACCCACCCCAAGTCACAGATGGTGGGGGAGTCGGAGGGCCAGATAGGTTCTAGGTCCCCAATTTGCAAGGTCACTTGGGTCCAAGCAGTTGAGACTGGTATGAACTTATTAATCACTGGCAGGAGGGGAAGGGTACAGTTGTAACCCAAGTCCCAATACTGTTGATAAATGGACGGTCCAGAAAACAAAAACAAAACCCTCGTGATTTAGCATTTGCCAATTTCTGTGGTATAGAGTCTCATCAAGTCCAATTTCAAGCTACCAGCTGGCTTAGCAATTGGCTCAAAAAAAAAAAAAAAAAATTCCTGAATATTTAATCATCTGTTCTTGCTTAACTCTGCTCATCAGAGGCCACCAACGGCATAGCCTCAGAATGTAGGGTCTGCCCCTCGGGCCCGGTGGTGCTCTACTTCTTAGTCTTATCCTGTCCCAGGAATGGCTTGGGACCTGTGGTAAGCCATGAAGCTCGTGTGCTGGAGGAAGGGCTGGTCTGCCTCATAGGTTGTCATGATGCTCAGTGAGGAAAAGAGTGTGGAACAACTGCCAAAGAGAACTCCGGGCCCAAGTAAATGCATCCCTTGGGACACCTACCTCTTTCTTTCTTTCTTTTTAATTTTATTTTATTTATTTTTATTTATTTATTTTTTTTTTTTTGGCGGAACCGGGGATTGAACTCAGATCCTTGCATTTGCCAGTCAAGTGCTTATCCTACTGAGCCATCTCCCCGGCCATACCTCTTTCTAAGGGCAATGGGGAGCTCTGACCTTAATCAACACAGGACTGATGGTTTGAAGAATCAGTCTGGAACACTGGCAGACCTGTGTGTCTGCTGACAAGCCCTGACTTTTCTCCCCTCCCTGTTCACATGTTAGCCTCCTTGCTTCAGGAAGCAGGTGTGCAAGGTGACAGGAGCTAGAGAGCCAGAAACACAGGGTCAGCTGCCCAGGCCGAGGCACTGCGCCCATGCAAGGCCTCCCAGAGTATCCCCAAAGTCCACTTGCAGAAGGGGCTTTCTGGTTTTGCAGATGGCTGGGTCATCTTTCCAGATACAGGTTTCTCCTTGTGTCATCTTCTGAAAAAAGTCCTGCTCTTGACACCTTTCCTGTGTCCCCTCCTCTGGATCCTGGAATGCCACCGAGGCCCCACCTTAGCCACGCAGCGCTGACGAGAGGTGCTGACCCAACTGCTTCTCTGCTGGCTCACCTTGTCAGGTGGTAGGTGCCAGAGAGACCTGCAGGGCTGAGGACTTTGTAATGTGGTTGGGGACCTCAGGGTCACCAGAGGTAGGACTAGGTCAGGTCCTTCTGGGATCCAGCCAGGTGCTGGGTGATGAATGGCATAAAGATCTAGAGAGGAACAGGCTGTTGGCCAGGAAAAACAACCCCAGAGCCACAGGTGTGCCACCAAGCCTTCTCTTTCGCTGTCCCTAGTCCCTCCTATTCGGTGACAGCACATAGCCGGGCCTCAAGCGCAGCAGAGAGTACTGCCTGGGCCTCAGAGTAAGCTTCTATGAAGGCTGGAGACAATCACAAGTGCCAGGTTTGTGGCCCCAGGCTGCTTTGTCCTGAGATGGACTGGTGAGCAAATGATCCAAGCACACTGTGACACAAGGCCAGCCAGAAGCATGTGCACATGGGGCCAGGTAGAAGGGATCACCGAGGAAGTAACTCTTGAGCAGTATCAGAAAAGTGGGTCCCCCTGCCAGCCCCAATCTCTCAGCACAGGCCTAACTCAGGCCTCTAGACCCTGGGTGCATGGAAGCACTCTGTGGCCACCTGTGACATGTATAGGCCTGTCCCCCACCACTCTAGTAGAGGGTCACACATCTTCCTCCAGGCAAGCCCTTCATCCTTCCCTGCCTTCGGAAGCAGCACCACCATGCAGTGAGCAAGACATGAGATTCCCAGGTTGGTCCTTCCATAAATGATCAGCCTGGGGTGGGAAGGGAGGGGCTGCAGTGCCTGGGAAGGGGCTTTGGGAACAGTCCCTAGAGTCTCTAAAAAATAGAGGGCCAGGCAGGGAGGAGAAAGCACTCCAAGCATCAAGCACAAGGCCTTCTCAGAGTTGGAGCCAGATCCTGGAGTCTAGCATTCACGCCCAGAAGTTCAAGATCCACACCGGTTCAAGGCCCTTTCAGTCTAGAGGAGATCCCTCAGGCCCAAGCCCAGCCTCAGACGTTCAGGCTGACTTTGATTTAGGAGTGACCACAGAGGAAAATGACAACAGTAACTGAGTTCATATAAGACTCTGCGTGTGTGTGTGTGTGTGTGTGTACTCACAAATTATTTCTGTGTATTCTTGATTCTGGGAACCCCCTTGTCTTTTCTCCAGTGAATCTCACAGGACCCCATACTTATTTAGAATGTGGGGGACACCTGCTCAGCTCCCAGCACATGCTCAGTAAGTGCGAACTGTGCAGATCTTAGGCCGGAGGGGCTTTCCCAGCCCAAAACTGATGATAGTCTGGTCCCAACCTGCCCTGTCCTTCTCTGGCGGGTGATAAACACTTGAATGTCATAACACCTTCTGTGTCCTCACCTGGGCTATCCCTGGGACACAGCTGGGTATCAGGGTAGCCCCTTCCCCCACTAAGACTGGTCATTCCTTCAACGTGGGCTGGCCTCTGTCAGTCCTGAGGACAGATGTAGAAGGGTGAGGCACCCATCCTGCTAGTCAGGCAGGATGCTGGTGGGAGGGCGGGCCGAGCAGGGGTGGAGCTTCCAGAACAAAGGAGAATGAGTAGCCCTGGGGGGCCAGACTAGGCATCAAAAAGGCTCTGCAGAGTGCACAGGCCACACAGCCTCCTGCCTCTGCACTGGCCGACAGCCACACAGTGCTCGCTTGCTCCCTTCTGCTTGCCCGGCCGGGTAAGTAAACAGCACCCTGCTTCAAGAGGCCCTGTTCTCCATCGTGATTGCGCCAACACTGCTCTGTGGCTGTCTCTACTTGGCGTGGGTTGCTGCTGAACTTCCAGAGGTGAGCAGAGCCATGGCTGCAAGCAGAGCCAGGAGCCAAGAGGGCCGCCGGGAACATGTCTTTGTCCCAGAGTCTTTCAATGGGGCCAACAGAGACCCCAGCATTTGGCTGCACCGCTTTGAGGTCATTGACAACCTGAACAAGTGGGACAATGCTACCAAGCTCAGGTTCCTCAAAGAGTCGCTCCAAGGAGATGCCCTGGAAGTCTACAACAAACTTAGTGTCCAGGACCAGAGAGACTATGGGAAAGTGAAGGAGGCCCTCCTGAAGGCTTTTGGAGGGCCTGGGGCTGCACGCAGCCAGCCCAAAGAGATCTTGTTTGCCAACAGCATGGGTAAGGGCTACTACCTCAAAGGGAAGATTGGCAAAGTGCCTGTGAGGTTCCTGGTGGACTCTGGGGCCCAGGTCTCTGTGGTCCACCCGAGCTTGTGGGAGGAGGTCACTGATGGTGACCTGGATACCCTCCGGCCCTTTGAGAATGTGGTGAAGGTGGCCAACGGAGCTGAAATGAAGATCCTGGGTGTCTGGGATACAGTGGTGTCCCTGGGCAAGCTGAAGCTGAAGGCCCAGTTCCTGGTGGCCAACGCGAGTGCCGAAGAAGCCATCATCGGCACCGACGTGCTGCAGGACCACAACGCCGTCCTGGACTTCGAGCACCGCACGTGCACCCTGAAAGGAAAGAAGTTCCGCCTCCTGCCCGTCGGGGGATCCCTGGAAGATGAGTTCGACCTAGAGCTCATCGAGGAGGAGCCCACACAGGAGGGGCAGCAGCTGTCCTGTTAATAAGCCCCCTTTTCCTTGCCCCCCAAATGGTTGGGAGACCTACAAATGTGGGGGGCACATAGTCTCAGGGAAGTTGCTGGGTTTGGGCCAACTGTAAATCCAATACTCTTTTGCCACTTGCTTCCCTCCTCAGGGGCCACGGTCCACCCCTGGTGGGGGAGGCATGGTGGGAACCTGCACAGGGAGAGAGAGCAGGCTGGCATGCTTAGAGAGGGGTTTCTGTGGTCATCAAGCCACTGTTGGTGGCACCGACTTGAAGGCTGGAAGAAGCTTCCAAGAAGGTTTGGAATGTCTGTCTGTGAGAGAGGACTGTGGGACCCTTGCTGATCCCTTGAGGTGGTGTAGCTGGCTGTGTGACCTCCAGGTCCAGCTGGGCTGGGTCCTGGTTGCAGCCCTTCGAGCCAGGTCCTGCTCTCCTGCTGGAGTGGCAGCTGCTCTGAGATGCCCCCGGCTGGTCTTCCCACTTGCGTAATGATATTTCCTTCTGTCATTTGCTTTGAAAACCAGCTTTATGCCAATAATTCAATTACTTTAAAACCAATAAATATCAGTTCATGGAAAAACCATGTAATGTGCTGATTGGGAGTGAATGGAATGCATGTGAGAGGGTGGAGAAGACAGTAAGTATCAAAGCAGAGGAAGACTCACGTTATTTACTGGGTGGATGTATACAGTGACTACATGTTTTAGATTTTTAAAAGCAGCCTTGGTTTAAAATATTTTGACTCATTTCCTTTGTAATTCCTCTCATTGTTCTGATCTAGCTGCAATTCTTGTATTTCAATCTATAGGAGTTTAGCATCCAAATTACCCCTTTTACCAAAAGTGGTTTTAAGGCTACTAGGGAGATTGGGATTGAGGAATATAGGTATTGTGGAGGAATGAAAAAGTGTCTGGGAAGAAAGTGGGTTCTCAGAGCTGCCCTGGGTGCCAGGACTTGGAAGGAGAAAACAAGTCCTGGAGACAAGTGTTGACTTGCATGGGGCAGCCCAAGGCGAGGAGTTCTGGGGACAGAGGAGGAAGTGGCAGTGGGGGTCTCAGGCAGCTGGGGGCGGACCTCTGGCTAGTGGAGAGCAGCTTCTACCTGGGGGAGGTTTGGAATGGGGCCAAAACTAGAGAGACTGGGTGAGGGGGAGGATGTGCCCCATCCGGGAATGTTCACCACTTCGGGGACCCACCTCCTACTTGTTTCCAAGTCCCGCCTCTCTCTTGGGACTCACAGAGGCTGAGAACCTGGAAACTACTCAAGCCAGAGGAGACCTGCATGCACAGCGCTCTCCAGAGAGGAGCGTATTTGCTCCAAACCCTGGGCAGCCCCTTCAAATACACAGGGTTGCTGGTCCTTAGAAGAAGAGCTACTCCAAGCTGACCTCAGGCCCAGGAAGACCCGTGCAAGACCAGAGATCCCAACATATGGGGACCAGCAGGGAGATGGGGCACAGAGCTTTGAGGCCCTGTCATGTGAAGTGTGAAGGCCTGTTTCTCCAGAGCAGAGACAGGCCTCTGGGATTCACTGGCCTCCTCCCAGCAGAGACAGGCAGTCTGGGCAGTAGACAGGAGGAGGCGAGGCGAACCTTATTCTTGAGGAGAGAGACACTGGGTCTTTGAGGCCTCTGGAGTGCTTTTGCCTCTGCTGCACTCCTGGTTCCCTTTCTCCTTCAGATCTCAAAGATGGTTCTCCTGGGATCCAGGGCATTTATTGAAGTCTTGTCCCTGGGTCTCCTTGCCCCTCCCTCCAGGTCCCATGTCCCCTTCCCAAACTCACTTTCCAGCCTCCCCTTCTGCTGGCCTTACAGGTACTTCCCCCCTCCTGAGCCAAGCCCTCTCTCCAGGGTGTACCCAGGTGGCACCTCCCTGTGACCTATTTTCCTCTAGATTTTGGATTCTAAACACTGGGCTGAAGGAGGGCAGGTGAAGAGTGGGTGGATGGGGAGTGGAAGGGACAGGGGAATTGGGCAGCTGGGTTACAGTTGCAGGGCAACACCCAAGCCTCCTCTCTCCTTCAGCAGCAGGCCAAGCCTGGTCCTGGGTAAACCCCAGTGGGTGCCTGGGCAGATGATACTCTTTTACCCAGCTTCTGAGTGAGGAAGAACTGTGAGCCAGCAGGCTTTCCACCACGGAGCGGGACTGGCTACCCGCGTGGGCCCAGCCAGAGAAAGATGTGACGTCTGCGAAATGGCCCCTCGTGATGATGCTGCTGACCCAGAGAACCAAGCGAGACAAGGCAGGTGCCTTGTGGGTGTGAGGGTGATCACAAATGCAGATGTGCGCTCCGTTGTGATCTGCTGCGCTCCGGGGAGTGTCACCTGGAAAGCCCAGGAGACAGGGTTTCTGTCACACCGCCGAGAGCCTGCTGCCCGGGGGAGGGCCCGCACTGGATTGGCGGTGGGTGGGCTTCGGAAAGGTGGAGGGTGCAAGGCTCCGTGGAGCGACCAGCGGCGCGGAAGCTAGCCTGAAAGCTAGCCTGAAAGCTAGCCTGGAAGCTCAGGCAGTATTGCGAGATAGTGTTTGACTTCGAAAAGTCGGAAAGAGCTCAGGTAAAAGACCGAGATAAAGCCTGAATCCTAGGATCACATAGGAAGATCAATTACAGACTAGCACCTCGGTGGTCCCAACGTGCAGCCAGGAGTGGGAATTCTGGACTGAGCTCCACAGTCACTGCCGACTGGCAGCGACCCCACAGCGACCCCGGCCCCAGACAGGGAAACCCAGCATCTCCTGCACGCGAGGGAAATGTAGACTCAGGCCCCCACAAAATGTCAAAGCCATGCAAACAAAGATAGATTGAGAAATTGTTCAGATGAAAGGACACCATAGAGACTAGACCACTTAGCGCAACTTGTAGCTGCAAATTTGATCTAGGACTAGAAAATATTTCCTTGCTATAAAGATTATAGGGATAGGGCCACCAAATTGCTCAGCAGATTACAGCGTCTGCTTAGGCAGATACAGGGCCCAGGAGTTCAATTCCCTGGCCTGTCATGCCCGCCCTGCCCCCAGGGCACACTGAGATGGGCGACTGAGACTGGGCATGGCGGCAGGTGCCTGTAATCCCAGCACTTGGGAGGCTGTAAACAGGAGGATCACTATGAGTCGGATCTATGCAGTGAGACCCTGTAGACACTGTCCTAAAATAAAAAAATAAAAAAATAAATTATAGGGATAACTGAGAAAACTTGAACAAGGTCTGAAGGATAACAGTAGTAGTATAACATCAGTGTTGATTTTCTGTTTGTTTTTTGTTTGTTTTGTTTTTGGCGGAACCAGGATTGAACTCAGGCCCTTGCACTTGCCAGGCAAGTGCTTATTCTACTGAGCCATCTCCCCAGGACCAGATTTTCTGGTTTTGATCATTGTGCTATGGCTGCATAAGAGAATATTGCTGCCTTTTGGAAACAAACATGGAACAGTTAGATGTAAATGTATATCGTTTTTGCCATTTTCAAATGATTCATCTGCATGCAGATAAAGAAGAGGAGTGGGAAAATGGTGAAGTTGATTAAATATTAATATTTGTGAAAACTGGGCGAAACAAATTTCTTGTTCTACTCTTACAATTTTTCTGTAAATCAGAAATGTTTTCAAAACAAATATTTAAAAATAAAATAACTACTAAAAACCTGAGGAGTGGCGAGTGCATGGCAGTCACCATTAGGAAAGGAGTGCATCCTGTTGGGACAGGACTTGCCGCTGCACAACCAGGTCCAGGCCAGGGCTTTTCAATCTTGTGCTCACGGGAGCATCGCCCAGGGACCTTGCTCTGAGAGTCCTGAAGAGTCTACATTTCCGCCAACATTCTCTTGTGCAGCCATAGTACAATGATCAAAACCAGAAAATCTGGGCCCAGGGAGATGGCTCAGTAGAATAAGCACTTGC
This sequence comes from Octodon degus, assembly GCF_000260255.1. Taxonomy (NCBI): domain Eukaryota; kingdom Metazoa; phylum Chordata; class Mammalia; order Rodentia; family Octodontidae; genus Octodon; species Octodon degus. The sequence goes on along the minus strand of NW_004524634.1, from coordinate 1,107,970 downwards.
CTTGCAAGTGCAAGGACCTGAGTTCAATCCTGGTTCCGCCAAAAACAAAACAAACAAAAAAACCCCCAGAAAATCAACACTGATGTTATACAACTACTGTTATCCTTCAGACCTTGTTCAAGTTTTCTCAGTTATCCCTATAATTTATGTTTTTATTTTTTTATTTTAGAACAGTGTCTACAGGGTCTCACTGCATAGATCCGACTCATAGTGATCCTCCTGTTTACAGCCTCCCAAGTGCTGGGATTACAGGCACCTGCCGCCATGCCCAGTCTCAGTCGCCCATCTCAGTGTGCCCTGGGGGCAGGGCGGGCATGGCAGGCCAGGGAATTGAACTCCTGGGCCCTGTATCTGCCTAAGCAGGTGCTTTAATCTGCTGAGCAATTTGGTAGCCCTATCCCTATAATCTTTATAGCAAGGAAATATTTTCTAGTCCTAGATCAAATTTGCAGCTACAAGTTGTGCTAAGTGGTCCAGTCTCTATGGTGTCCTTTCATCGGAACAGTTCCTCAATCTATCTTTGTTTGCATGGCTTTGACATTTTGTGGGAGACTTATCTGGTTATTTTGTGGAATGTTCTTCAGTCTCGGTGAATCTGATGTTTTCTCATGATTATATTTGGTTTTTGCATTTTGGGCAAAAACACTCTGAAGAGACGGTGTCCCCTCACACTGCACCCTTGGGCACTGGAGGCTGACTGGTTCCATGGCTGGTGACGTGTGCTGTAGCCACTCTGCCAGAGTGCTTTCTGCTGGGTTTCTCACTGTACTATAACTATTTTTCTTCATGTCTTGTGGGGAGACAATCTGAGACAACAGCAATTACTCAGGCTGGGGAGATGGCTCAGTGGAATAAGCACTTCCCTGGTCTGAGTTCAATCCCTGGTTCCACAAAAAAAAAAAAAAAAAAAAAAA
>NW_004524634.1:1104860-1106951 GCF_000260255.1 Octodon degus | reverse complement strand
AAAAAAAAAAAAGAACAGCAATTACTGTTTCTCATCAGAGCGTCCCTCACCAGACAGAGCATTTATTGACCGTCCTTGACCGAACCAGTTAGCACTATGATGGTTCGTGAGGGCTGATTTTCTAATTCTACTCTTCTATACCAGGGGTGGGCACTGAGTTCTAGCAAAGAGTCCTTACATCACTGTGGATTTGTAAGTACTTGTGTTATTCCATGAATTATATTCACTTACTATAATTACTACTTTTGATGCTCAGATTGTTTTGGATTTGGCCACAGGAGTGTCTTTGAGCTGGATCCTTTCTCCTTGAGACAGACCTTCATCATAATCTGACGGACCCCTGCCTTATTTTCTGACACAATAAGATCCTTCAGGTTCATCTTGTCCCTGCACCTGGCTGGCTCAGCCATTTCTGCAGAGAATGCTGATTCCTTTCAGGGGGCCTTCAGAGACCAAGATATAGTGTCGTATGTGCTCAGTGCCACTGGGGTGACATTCCTCCCAGGTCCTCTTGGCAGTCAGAGCTAAGAAAAAAACACACACTACATCTTCATGTACTTCTATATCTTTCTCTTTTTATAATTAATACACAGATTTGGACCAGGGCTATAGCGCAGAAGCACAGCACCTACCTGGCAAGCGCAAGATCCAGAGTTCAATTCTTAGTACCAAAACAACAACAAAAAAGTTGATTCATGCTGATACCTTCAAACTCAACCCCACACTCTAAGTCATATTCTAACCACCCCATTTCCATATCTGCAGCTTCTTTCTCCAACAATGAGAAACCTGCTCCAGGTTACTTATTTGCTCAGTCTTAAAACACTCAGAAAGTAGTTTCAGAATTGCTAACACATCCGCCTATGGAAAACAAACCTAGGAGCAACCAGTTGTTCACGTCAAATGCCAGGTGTCAAGTGTTTGGTACTCTTCAGTGCCAGGCGTGGGTGGTCTTTGGCAGCAAAGGAAAAAGACAATGATGAAATCAGAACACAGTCACCGGGAGGAGAGCTTAGGCCTTGGGGCCTGCAGGGTTTGCCCTGAGGACTGGTCCAAAGGAATGGCATAATTGGCATGATCTAATTACATGTGGGGGGGACATGGGGGATTGCTTGGTGGTTTAAGCACACACAAGGACCGGGGTTTGATCCCTGATACCTTATGCTGTGCTGGCCCTGTGCCACACTGGCTACTGAAACTGGGCGTGGTGGTTCACGCCTGTAATCCCAGCTCTGGAGAGGCTGAGACAGGAGGTTCAGTATGAGTCAGAGCTGTATAGCAAGACCCTGCACCAAATAAATAAATAAGTAAATAATTGTTTTTTAAAAGGGTAAACTCTGGGCAGGCAAGGTGGCATACACCTGTAATTCCAGCATTTGAGAAGTTGAGGCAGGAGGACTGTTGTGAGTCCAAGGTAGCCTGCGTTACAAAGCGAGGCTAGGATGAGCAGTAAGATGTCACCCCCAGCTCTTACTAGCTTGCTTAATCCTGACTTCATTCTAATTGACTGGAGGAGGGGAGTACCTGGGGGGAGCTGCAGTCAGAGACCAAAGGCCACTTGTGCTTCCCTTGTGGTGTGCTAGGGAAGGAGCCAGTCTCCATTCCCCAAGCAGCAATGGCCCGCCTGGTCCTCAGCCACTGAAGAGACACTGAAGAGACATCAGCTGCCATAGCTGATTGCACCCATGTTCCACTCCCATCAACCATCGCTTCTGTCTTGAGTCCACTGTTGCCAAGCAACATCAGGTATTGGAGCTTCCTGGCTGGGCTCCGGTCAGGCCTCTGCGGTCATGTGCTCCACTTGACTGTTATATTTCTCATTGAGGGTCAATACACTGTTTTCCTTTTTAATTTCATTTTTTATTTTGTAAAGATAACACGAAATAGTAAAAGAAAAAACCATTAGAAACAATACAGGGCCAGCCAAATAGTTCAGTGGATTAAAGTGCCTGCAAGCAGGCACAGGGCCTGCCGGTTTGATCTCTGGACCTGCTGTGCTGGCCCCGTACCAGGGGTGCGCTGAGATGGCAATTGAGTCTGGGCATGATGGCACGCGCCTGTAATCCCAGCTCTTGGGAGGCTGTAAACAGG
>NW_004524634.1:1103549-1104425 GCF_000260255.1 Octodon degus | reverse complement strand
TCTAAAGCACCTACTTAGAACAAGCTTAGCAAAGCACAAAGCACAGGGACCGCGGTATATATATATTCCTTTCCTCTTTCTTTCTTTCTTTTGTCCTTTTCTTTGTCCCAGTTTTTCCTTCCCTTTGAACAGATTCTTTCCCTTTCACAGTACCTGTTAGACTTACCAAATTTCAGTCACTGTTTCAGGTTCTTACATTAGTGAGACACTATGATTTTTGCACATGTGGGTCTGATTTATTTCCACGTGAGTATGGTCTTTAGTTGCATCCATTTACCTACAAAAACCTTGTGTTTATATTTTTTATAGCTGAGTGATTGTGTAAAATTGTGTCAAGATACCACATGGTTTTTTATCCATTCCTTAATCGATGGGCATTTGGGTTGTTTCCAAGATTTGAGAAATTGTGCTGCTATAAACATGGGTGCACATACATTGCTGTGATATGATGTTTTCAGTTTTTTGGAAAATACTCAGGAGGGGAATAGCTGGGTTGAATGGGACCTCCAGTCCTACTTTTGTGAGGAATCTCCACACTGATTCCCATAGTGGTTGTACCAGTCTGCACTCCCACCAATAGCGGAGAAGTGTTCCTTTTACCCTACAACCTCTCCACAATTGCTATTGGTTGATTTCTTGATCATATCCATTCTTTCTGGGCTGAGATGATGACCAGTGATGTTGAACACTTTTTCATAGTTTTATTTGCCATTTGTATTTCTTCATCTGTGAAATGCATATTCATCCCAGATGCCCATTTTTGGATTGAGTCTTTGAATTTTGGGGCCTGATTTTTTAAAAAAATGTTTTGTATGTTCTAGATAGAAGTCCTTCATCTGAGGGACATTTGGCTATACTTTCTTCCCAATTCACAGT
>NW_004524634.1:1100404-1101999 GCF_000260255.1 Octodon degus | reverse complement strand
TTGCTGCTGCAATGTGACATCCTTCAGATACTCGGTGGCCTTTCGGATATGCACACCCTTGGCCTGGGCAGTTTCATGCATGTTCTTAAAGTGAATGCGAAGATCTGAGCCTCTTGATTTGCATGACTTTGTGGGGTTTTCTGGGTTGAGAGAGTAGCGAACCATTTTCACAGGTCACCTCAGGTCGCTCACAGGAAGAGGAAGCAGTGTTTCTGTTTTAATAATTAAATCTTTCATCCATTTTGACTGCAATTTTGTGCATAGTGATAGACATGAGTCTAATTTTAGCCTTCAGCATATGGGAAGCCAGTATTTCCAACATCATTTATTAAAGGGGCTAGCTGTCTTCCAGTGAGCATGTTTGGCTCCTTTGTCAAAGATAAGGTGGCTGAGTGTGTTTGTAGTTGTGTCTGCATCTTCTAATCAGTTCCACTGATCCTCAGGTCTGTTTGTTTTGCTAGTACCATGCTGATTTTATCACAGTAGCTTTGTAATATAATTTCAAGTCAGGGATTGTGATGCCTCCTGCCTTTCCTTTGTTTCCTAGGATTGCTCTTGTTATTCTAGGTCTTTTCTGGTTTCAGATGAATTTTAGGAATGTTTCCTTTAGATCTGTGAGTTATACTAATTTTTAAAAAAAAAATGTATTTAGTACAGAGTCTACAGGGTCTCACTACACAGACTGGTCTCATAGTGATTCTCCTGTTTTCAGTCCCCCAAACACTGGGATTACAGGCACGCACCACCACACCCAGTCGCTTTCGTGGTTTCAGCGCACCTGGGGATGGGGCCAGCATGGCATGGCTTGGGATCGAATGCTAGTCTCTGTCCCTGCCTCAGCAGACGCTTTAGTCCACTGAGCTATCTGGCTGGTCCTACTAATGGTACTTTAATTGGGATTGTACTGAATCTGTGTAACGACTTTGGGAGTGTGGCCATTTTCACAATCCTAGTTTTCCTATCTATGAGCAAGGAATATCTTTCTACTTTCAGAAATCCTCTTTGATCTCTTTTTTCAGAGTACTATAATTTTCACTGTATAAATATTTTGCTTTCTTTGTCAGATTGATTTCTAAGTATTTCTTTTTCTTTTGTTTCTTTCTTTCTTTTTTTTTTTAACAGCACTGGGGATTGAACTGAGGCCCTTGTGCTTGCCAGGGAAGCGCTTATTCTACTGAGCCATCTCCCCGGCCCCTCTTTTTTTTTTTTTTTTTTTTGGATGTTGTTGTGAAAGGTGTGGATTATATTTGTGTGCCACAGTAGCTGTATGAGTTTTAAGCTTTGACTGCTCAGATGTTGTGGCCTGGTACCTCACAAGCTTTGTGAACTCTGTAATTCTCTGACCCTGGGCTGTAGTGAAATCTCCAAGGCACATGTGGCCTATAGACTCCGCCCTGTCTCTCTGGGGTCCTGTCACACCTCTCCCTGCACTGGAAAGGGTGTGCAGTGAACCCTGCCTGTAGGAGTCACAGTGAGGAAGAGGAGGTAGCAGGCCTTAGAGTGGCAAAGAATGAGTCCTTGGAGGAGATTTGGAAGCTGGGTCTTTTTTTTGTTGTTGTTGTTGCTCGAATGCCTTCAGGGCACTTTTGGCCAGC